>NC_091799.1:62810000-63435000 GCF_041296235.1 Equus asinus
TAAAAAAGGCTACTGCGAAGGATTGAACTATTATGATGACTAAGTCTATATTCCAACTACCTTCACTGAATCTGTGACCTTGGCTAAGTCACTAACCCATTCTCCTCAGTTTCTTCATGTAGAAACTATTACAATTATAAACATGCAATACCTAGTTTACAGGGAAATTGTGAGGAACAATGTGACTTGAAAAAGCTTTTAATTCCTCAGGATAAAATTCTTTTAAAAATAAAATATTTCAAAATAACAAGGAAAAGCAATCAATAGAATTTTAAGAAGCATTAGGATCACTCACAAGGAAAAGGAAAAACCTACTGTTATCAACATAGTTTGTATTTACTTATAAATTATATTACGACTTTCTTATAAAAAGGATTTGGATAAGCCAAACCTCATTGTGTTTAGGATACCTACTAAGATAATCAAATCTAAATCCCATCCTAACCCTATTTATCTAGGAAAGTAAAAGTGATGCTTTTCCTTAGAGAAAAATTTCACTCTTCCCAATATTCATGTTCAAGACATTTTTCTCAAAGAAAAAATACACCCAAAAAACTACAGAACAAAGCACTCCTTTAAAAACAGATTAGGGAATGCTTTATGTACAGATGTTTGGAGGCAGGTAGGACCACGTAGTCAAATAACTGCAAAACATTTTTAATCCCACCCCCTACGCCAAGCCATCAATCTAACAGTTAAAATAAGCCCCAGGCAGCAGATTTCCCATCTCATCACTTAAGGTCAGGGCCTGCTTCCTACCTCTTTTTTTTTTTTTTTACCACTTGTCACAGTAGAACGGAAGGCAGGAAGGCAGCTCATGTAATTGGCCCATTTCCAGGCTGATAAGTTAAATGGAGAGAAAGCTGGCGGAATAGACTGCTCCCGCTCATGGCTCTCGTGAAGCTGCTCTCATATAAAAGCTATTTGAAAATCACATAGTCTAAAGCCAACCTGCATTCTGCCCTTGATATTTCCTTAGATATCTTTTTCTTCTAATTTTAGATACTCTGGAAGAAAGAAAACGTCACGTGAATACATTCTCACATCCAACTTTAGTTTACAGTGTTTCATTAGTCCCACTATTCGGACAGGGAGATGGATTTTAAAAGCTTTTAGATAAACTTTGGGGGCTGCTATCCTTCAAAACAAGGAAGACAAATGCAGAACAAACAACTGATTGTTGATGTGGACCTCTGGTTACGCTAAAACTCAGAGAACAAAGTGACCCTAACGGATTAAACTGAATTAAGAAAAAAAAGGAAAAAAAGAGAATGCATAAAAGTTTGAAAAAATAGTATATCCTAGTCTTCTGCCTCCACTAAACAATTTAATAAGAAGCCACAAATAGGCTCCTGAGAAATCTCTGAGATGATCATTAGCTGGGCTGATTTTTCACAAGGCAATGAGATGGAGACAGATGGCAGAGCCTGAGCCTACTCGAAAACGTCCTTGGGTGCATGTGCCTTTGGTGGGTCCCAGATACTTCTGGGGCACAGCTGTTTACAGTCCTCTTATTTAACACTGGCATACTCTATCAAGTAGAATGCTTTACACACCTTATAACAGCTACTGTAATAAAGCTGAGCCTGGTATGGGGAACACCAGAGAAAACATGGCTCTGTGGATTTTCCTCTGACTGCTTAGTCAAGACTGTTACATTCTTCAACATGCTTTTTTGTTTTTTTGAGGAAGATCAGCCCTGAGCTAACATCTGCTGCCAATCCTCCTCTTTTTGCTGAGGAAGCCTGGCCCTGAGCTAACATCCATGCCCATCTTCCTCTACTTTATATGTGGGATGCCTACCACAGCATGGCGTGCCAAGCAGTACCATGTCTGTACCTGGGATCCGAACTGGTGAACCCCAGGCCCTGGAGAAGTGGAACGTGCACACTTAACCGCTGCGCCACCAGGCTGGCCCCTCAACATGTTTTTAAATATTTTAAAAATTATGTCTAACTGTTTTAAAAGTACATCAACCTATATTTAGCAATATTATTTATCTTACCTTAATGTACTATATGAAATAGGTTGTGGGTGTTATTTCTGAAAAGTCGCCCATATATTCTTGTGAGTCAACATATTTGAATGCACAGAATAAAAAGTTGATAAATGTGTTTACAAATAAACGAGATAACATCTTCAACGTATAAAAGACTTAAAAGAAACTCTTTTTGAGATTTCTTATACTCAATGACAGTCATATCCTAAACTCTCTCTAAACAAGCTGTAATATTTTTCTAATAATTTATTTTCTTAATATGAGGCATCCTGTCAGAAACTTCCTGCCTTGGAAAAAAAAAAATTAAAAGAAAATGAAAAAAAGTTCTGAGTATGCATTAAGTCAGTTTACTGATAACAGCTGACAAGGGTGAATTAAATGACTAAGTGTTCCATAACTACTATCTGGTATTTGATGAAATTTTACCAAATGTCAAAGTATAAGAGCCAAGCTATAACAAATGAGAGATTTTTCTGAGCATGAAAGGCTTGGTATCTAGTGGGATGCACAAATTACTTCAAAATGGATGTTTCAGGATGCAAACTAAACTTAAAAGTCTCTCTCAACTGCCTGAGAGCAATGCTGACGACCTAATTCACATTTAATTCACTTTTATGCAGCAGAATTGAATCTATAAACAAAAAAGAATCCAGAGAAGAAATCTACAGAATGAATTCTACTCACCATGAACTTGGTTGATTTCTGAATTCTGCGAAAGAATTTCATCTGCTAATTTTTGAGCAGTTGGCAAAACTTCTGTGTGGTGCACTGTGATCAAATACTGTACAAACTTTTGCAGTTGGTCTCTATTCATTTGAAAGAGAGTCTCGGAAATGGGAAGATGCAGTTTGACCTGATCTGGCTTGCGGATGCGGTATAAAGACAGTGCCACAACATGGGCACAATAAAATATGTCCTTGTTTCCACAGCTGCAGGTCACTGAGGTAATCTTGCAACGATCAAAGCTGATGGCCACGTTGCAAACAGTTTCTGGCTCCGATTGTATTGCAGGTTCTGTCACTGTGCCGCTCAAGTGGAAACCTACATGAAAGAGAGGGAGGAGAGAGTTGAGCTTCTGCATTCAGAAGCTATGAAGTATTCTCATTCTGTGAAATGTGGAATACTTGACAGCAGCAAGAAAAAGATATGACAGCTTTTATTTTCAAGTAAAAACATTCAGGCCACTCAAACCTCCCTCCCCCTCACACCTTAGAGGTACAAAATAAATGGTATTCAACAGACATGCTCAAGTATTTTACACAGCCGTATGAAAACACTTATTGCAGTATTTACCACCATCATACCTATAAGAAGTTGTCAGATCACAGCACTAATAAACCATCAATATTCTGAAACTGTGGTATACCTGACAAAAATCCCCTAGATCAGTGGTTTTCTTCTTCTTTTTTAACTTTTTTAAGTAGAATAGGCCAGCTCAGCTTTCTTCTCAACAAACTCCCCCCTTCCTCCCACCTTTATTCCAGGCAGCCTCTAGCCTCCTCCAACCAACACTGCAACTCAGAGGGGAGCTCCTTTCACAAGCATTGATCAGAGAAATCTTTTTATTTAATAATCGTTTCTGTAGCATGCATAACATATGCCCCAGTGTAACAACGTCTCTGAGCAGTATCTGCTGGTAGAACGGCAAAGCCCACCAAATCTCATACACACCACAGTCAAATAGCTCACATGGCTAGTTTCTTACCTATCATACAGAGCAAGGCTGTACAGAGGTAAGGTTTTAAACACGCTCACACACACACGGGTGCACAAAATCACCAAGTGGCAAGGGGCCTTAGAGGCCTTGTAGCTTAAACCTAGAACCACACAGGGATCCTCCAAAACCTCCCTGAATAATGGCCATTTGGCTGCTACTTATAATGGTCCAGAGATGAGACACAAACCCCCACAGGCGACAATTCCTCCTTGGATAGCTCTAACTACAGTTTACAGCCAACCGAAAACTGCTTCCCACCGCCACCAGTCAGTCCTGGCCTGTTTGATCAGAGGTCAAATCCTAAACATGTGGGAAGGTTATCCTAAATATTTTTTGGCATACCCATTCAGTTCCACCTTCCCTCTCTGAAAGCCACATACAGAGACCAGAGATAAACTTTAAACCCTTTGGGAATCTCCAGGACATGGATTTACCTCAGGATTTTGAGTGTCTGACAGAAATTTGAATGCTACAAAATGAAGACTTGGGCTCTCTCTCAGCCTTCTACTATCTGTGCTACTTGAGTAAAATTCATCAAGCAGGCCACTATATCTTCGAGTTCCCCTTCATTCACAAAGAGAAGGATCTTTACCACATGGGAATTCTGGGAGGGGCTACACATGGAGCTACAGAGATGTGACATGAGAATGACAGCCAGATGATGCCTGGAGTTCACATGTGGGGCATCTGAACTCCATTTATTGTCTCCTTCAAGGGAGGAAAACCACGTCAGAGAGTTGGAAGACACACTATTCAACTTACAAGAAATCTTTCAGAGTAATATAATTTCATCTTATAATTCACATTCAGCAAGAATTTGTGGGAAGAGAAAAATGTTGTAATAATTTTTACCAAATTAATCAATTTAAAAAGAGCATCCCCCAAAAACAAGTACTATTATTGTTTCACAGTGTGAGAATTGTAATATGATAACCTTTACATTTCTCCTACAGAGGGTACTGTTTCAGAATGCGTAGTCCGGTCTCCTTTAGCTCTTTTGGTCAAGAAGTTTTTTGGAAAACCACAATTAAAGAAAATATTCATAGTAAATGTAATCATATTTAAAAAAATTGTTTATGTATTTTCCCATGAGGAAAAAGTCACATAAAAAGTAAACATCCAAAAAAATTTCAAAAATGAAGACTAATAAGGGCAGTCTTGCTTTATAATATAACCAGGATGCATTATAAACCCACAAAAATTAAAAATCTATGGGACAGGCACAGATTAAGACCAAAAAACCACAATGGATCATAAAAAAGAGTCCAGAAAGTTCTCAAATATATTCTGTACATTTAGCACAAGGGATCTTGGTTTTCCACTTGTCACATATATATGTGTACAAAGAAACCAGTTATCCCTATAGCAAAATAGTTATCACTAACTGACCATTTATAAAATCAATCTATCCCAGCTTAACACTATCACATCTCTCCTTGCCTGCCAAGTCAACGTCTTTGTCTCTCCACAAAAGGGATATCGGAGAGCTTCTCCAATCACAGGCAAAGCCAAGACAACTGAGGATCCAAAAACTAGAGGCTGCCCCATGGCCGAGTGGTGAAGTTTGCGCACTCCACTTCAGCGGCCCAGGGTTGGCCGGTTCAGATCCTGAGCGTGGACATACACACAGCTCATCTGGTCATCATGCTGCAGCAGCATCCCACATAGAAGAACGAGAATGACTTACAACTAGGATATACAACTATGTACTGGGGCTGTGGGGAGGAAAAAAAAAGAGGAAGATTGGCAACAGATGTTAGCTCAGGGTCAATCTTCCTCACCAAAAAAGCACACCTTAAAAAAACAAAAAAAGAGAGAAGGGGGGCTGGTCTGGTGGCGCAGTGGTTAAGTTTGCACATTCCACTTCAGGCCTGGGGTTCGCCAGTTTGGATCCCAGGTGCGGACATGGCACCGCTTGGTAAGCCGTGCTGTGGTAGGCATCCCACATATAAAGTAGAGGAAGATGGGCATGGATGTTAGCTCAGGGCCAGTCTTCCTCAGCAAAAAAAGAGGAGGAGTGGCAGTAGTTATTAGCTCAGGGCTAATCTTCCTCAAAAAAAAAAGAGAAAGAGAGAGAGAGAAGGAAAGATCCAGGACTCATTGGGCTGGACCACTTATAAAAAAAGAGACTAGTTAGTATTTAAGTAGTCTGTAAGGCGGTAACGTAACAGTTGCTTCAAAAGAGACTGACAACTATCAAAGAAGAAGGCCTTAGGAAAACTGCTGAAGCCCTCAAACAGGTCTACAAAAATGACTTTCTTCATTCATATGAGCAGGACAAGTCAGAAGGAATTAAGTATACTGAATCCTGAGAGCACACAATTATGCTGGGGGAAAATCCACATATTATCCAACTTCATTACATTGAACATTTACTATTCTCATAAAGTTTTTTAAAAAGCTAACTATATTGTGACCTTCAAAACAAGTTAATTCAAGAGATAGGTGAGGGCACAAATAAAGTATATATGTGTCATAAAGGAACACTTCATTATATGCTACCATCAAAGATTAAGGCATTTCATGAATGTTCATTTTCCAAGTAATTCTGGATTATCTTTCAAGCACCCAAAATCCTTTAAAAGTTCCAACCATTTTTGTTGGAAATATTTCTAAGCCATGCTAATCAGCTCACCATTTAGGGTGCTCCCAAGTGAGCGGGGCAGCCCTCCCCATAACAGAGGACTGCAGCGGCCGTATTCTTGCCGTGGGCTCTGCTCCGCTATCAGCTAGCACCATTACTCCGCTCCTAGACCGCTAGCCTTTCTCATAGAAAATTCTGTGCCCTTGGGTCAGCTGCACCTCCAATCTGACTAACCTTGTGGCAGCTATTTAATACTCGGAAACCTGTTTGGTTTCTCCCCCTTACTTTTAGGTTGAGATGGTCGGTGTCACTAGAGGTGAGAGGCTTTCCTTTAAACACAGGAGAATTACACACACACATGTGAGGGACGGCTGGCATATTAATTTTTGAGTCTATGCGATGCTGAGTCAGTATGGAGGAACTCCATCAAGCCTTACTTTAGCACTGTGTAGTCATCTATTTTGGCCTCTCCAATTTGAGAAAAGTTTTTTGAAATTGCACCAACTCACTCTCTGTGGGTCCTAAAACATACCAGAGCACCCAGAGGAGAAGCGGGAAGAATATTCCTCCCTCAAAAATCCCTAGAGGGCTCTAAAACATCTCTCCTCCACCCTCTCCTCCCCATCCCCAGCTGGTGTTCTCTCTTAGGTACCAGATGACTTGAAACGAAATAACGTTCCTGAAATGGATTTTGCCTTTTAAAGTTCTGACAAACCCTGATGACCAGCTGCTGTTTTAGGATTGCAAATGCAAAATTTCCTTCTAGGACAGTTAGCTGTTCTATATGACAGAACTAAGGACACAAAAAGAGGTAATCCTGCACTCTGTGGTACAACATGGGTAATTAACTGTTTTATTTTCACAGAACTAAAACTGAAGAAACTACATAAACCTTTCTTATAAATGTATTTGACTTCACAAAACAATCTGTCACAGATAAATTAATCCTGGCAGAGCAAACCCTACAGGGCAGTCAGATTGTGTTACCACGTTACCAAAGAGCCCAAGAAAACGTCAGTATCACATTCTCAATCTGCAGAAACTCAAAAAAGGCCGAAACCAAGGCACAGCGCAGTGCAGGCCTTGGACACAGAGACTTGGATTCGGATCAGGTCTGTCACTTAAATGCTGTGTGCTCTGGATGTGTTATGGAGCCTCTCTGAGTCTTGCTCCATTCGTGTGTAAAATGTGGCTGGAAATACCTCCTAGGACTGTTTTGGGGATTAGAATGAAATAACATATGTAAAGCACCTGGCACATAGTAAAAGTGCTCATTAAATTTTATTTCCCTTTCCTTCCCTTCCCAGCTGGAGAAACAAGGGAGGGGGACATTCCCTCACCCACAGCACTTCCTTTTCCTATGCTACTGAGCTCCTGGGGGGAGGGGACTCACTCGGGAGGGAGCTTGGAAACTCCGCTTGGCCACTGAGAGCATCTGAGCTGAGGAGAGCACACTAGGAGGGTCAATGCTGTTTGACGACAAAACCAAAAAACTTCAGTCACTTACGCCTCTGGCTCAACCCAGCTCTCTCCCCATTTTCCTATTAAGTTCTGCCAACACACAAACAGCGACTATAGTGAAAGCGTGTTACTTTCAAACACAGAAAAACTAGAAAATATTAAAGGAGAGATTTTTTTGAGTAACTATATATATTTCTAAAGTTTATAATGGGGTGATTCTCAAAGTCTGGTCCAGGGACATCCACAGAGATTTCCAAAAATGTAAAACAAGGCCACCCTTGTCGCTAAAATATTTTTTGTTTTGGGAACCACAATTATTTTTTTTATAAAGGTATGTTATTTATGTTAATAAATTTATTACTGTTATTTAATAAATATATTTTAATTTTTCCTCAGCTTTCATTTCAAAAACAATAAATACGGGGGCTGGCCCCGTGGCCGAGTGGTTAAGTTCGCGCGCTCTGCTGCAGGCGGCCCAGTGTTTCGTTGGTTCGAATCCTGGGCGCGGACATGGCAC
Organism: Equus asinus; assembly: GCF_041296235.1. Taxonomy (NCBI): domain Eukaryota; kingdom Metazoa; phylum Chordata; class Mammalia; order Perissodactyla; family Equidae; genus Equus; species Equus asinus. The sequence continues at coordinate 62,818,279 of NC_091799.1, forward strand.
TGCTCATCAAACCACGCTGAGGCAGCATCCCACATGCCACAACTAGAAGGACCCACAACGAAGAATACACAACTATGTACTGGGGGGCTTTGGGGAGAAAAAGGAAAAAAATTAAAAATCTTTAAAAAAAAACAATAAATATGAATAGGTATAATCCTCATATACAAAAGGGCTGTGGGGTCCTCAAGAATTAAGAGAACAGAAAGATGAAGAACCACTATTATAATGTGCTGCTAAGAAAGGGAAGAAATAACTCCTCTTCTCCAAATCCTCTTTGAAATGCCGTTATCTGCACTTGGATCTTACAGGAGGTCAGCAGTTCATAAGAATCAGCAGAGAAACACTGAAGGGGTGAATTTCTCACACATGAACACATATTCAAATTAATTAAGGTTTATAGAAAGTTAATATTTAGTTCTTCACTGATATTCTAAAATAAGCTTTCCTTGAAAGCTGATTTTCCATATCTAAGGTTAGATTTTAATTGCATTTTAAAAGAGACAAGGAGACTCAGAATATCAGACTGGAAAGACAACTGTTTTAAAAAGAATTTCTAAAGGTTGGCCATTTTGTGCATATATGTGTATGTGCTCAATTAACTGAAAAATGGTTACAACTCAAAGCATTAAAAAATTTCTAAGCTAAAATAAACTGGTAGACATGAAATTAATACACACTAAAAACTACTGCTTTCAGGGCACATTCTTTTCAGAAAAATATGCACCCTGTGCATGAGACGCTCAAGTAACATATTCTTTGTTGAAAAAGAACTTAACAGAAGCACTGGTGTAGTACTCACACAAATACATCTTTCACCCTTTTCCTAAATAAAAAGAACCCCCAGGGAAATTAAAGGCAGAAACCAAGGTAATGTAATGTTATGGCTGAAAGGGCGGCAAGGGTTCTGAGAGGTTTTTTGTATTTTTTTAAAGCCGAGGCTAAAAATGCAAAAGTGTTAACATTTAACACTCTCATAACAAAGTATTCATTGGTTAACTAAACCCACTGCATTGGCTAAATCTGTAGTCACTAATACCTGATTATGTGTCCCTGGTAAAAGAGATGGGTTAATCATTGCCTCCAAAAATCTAACTTTACCTTTCCTAGCTCTGAGAACTACTGCACACCGTCCAACTCGCCATGTTGCAATCTAACAAAAAGTTTTAATTCAAATCAAGCACAATTTCCAGATCAGCAGTACAGACACACTAAGGGCCCAAGATGGAGGCAATAAACTCAACTCCAAAACCAGCTTGTCTAAAATATGATATTCCTTCTTCAACTACATAATTTTCTCAAAGGGAAATCCTAAATTAAAAGAGACTGCATCCTGTGAGCTAGCTAATTAAATCCTCCAGCCCTAATTTCTAATACTCAGTTTAAACAGCTTATAGAAAGACATTAGGAGATTTTGCCAGCAATCACTAATGAAGCAGTCTCCGTCTCTGAGAAAAATTATTTTTTAAAGGAAAAGCTTTATTTTCAAGTCCACCTTAAAAACGCCTATTTGGAATAGAATCACTCCTACACTTCATTAATATTTGAGAGAAAGACAATGGCAAATTAATGCAAAGACCAGACTGTAAACCACAGCAGACCATATAAACAACATAAAAATTTACGGAGCATGCACTGGATGGGCCCAACCAAGAGTTCCCAGCGGCATTCTGTTCAGTATCGGTGTTGATTTCTCGTTAATGTAGATTCTTACTCCATTTCATACAAGGATCCCTATGATCAGAATAACTGTGTTGTATACCCATGGCATTAGATAGTTATTTAAAAGTATTTCTGAAAAAAAAGACACCCACTAATTCAGCTACCTGCAGTGGGCACCTAGCATTTCTGGAGCATTAGTTTGAGGGGAGTCTGGGTTGCATTTTTTTACAAAATCACATCACTCCATGTCATCCCAAATTCTGAATTACAGGGTTCCCCCTACCACCACGATTACCATCAAGTAATTTTCCAGAATGTATTTCTGTACTGTAACATGCGTATTTGAGGGGAATAACTACTGCCCAGCCTCATATTCTGGGTGGGCAGCCAGAGGGGTGATAAACAAATTAGGCAGAATTTGAGTTCCTTGCACAGCTGTACAGACACAAAGTGCTTAGGAACTTAAATTATTTGCCGCATCTTTTAAATTCCACTTTTCTGATGCCAACCTTTTCGAATAAAGCGTAGCAGCTCCAGCCTTCTGCCCTTCTTAACGGCCAGACCAGCCGGGCTCCCAGGTTCTGCCCACAGAGCCCCCAGTGCTGCCCCTACAGTTCAGTGCTCCCTCCTCTTCCCCTCCCTCACTTGGCCTCTCACCTGGGTCCTCAACTTCACAAGAGCAGATTAAGTTTATTAGAGCCCTTTGGTGCCCAAACACCAACTCTTAGCCCCTCTACACACCTTTGGCTTACCTCCCAGGGCCCAGTCTAAATGGCATAAGGGAGAGAAGATCCTTTTATACCTGTTTACTTCTTGTTGTTGCTTACAGCAAAACAGCCTTCAAAAATGCTTGTCTGCTTTAGGAAGGAAGGTGAAGGAGAAACTCTGGAGAATAATTCTGTCTACCAAGGCCAAGAGGTAAGGAGAGAAGTGTGCTCAGACCCGGGAGGGGAGAATGCAGGCCTCAGCAGTCAAATTCCTCCACCAACACCCTGGAGCTCTGGCCTGACCCCTCAACCCTAACAGGAGCCCCACATTTTGGCTCTAACGGATTCCTAATGCCTTACCCATGCCCAGGCTCTCACACACTCACTTCTCACAACCATCCTGCAAAGTAGGCATCATAGTCCCCTTTTTCCAGGTGAAGATGCTGAGGTTCTCAGAGAAGGAGTGATAGGACACACTCAGTATGAAGTCAGCCTTTGAAGGACTGGTAGGAACATGGGTTTTCTAAAATCCAAATGATAAACTTGTACAAATAAAATCTTTCCACATCAACGCATAAATGATTAAAAGGATGAGGCAAATTACCAGATCCAGACGCTTGAGTAAACACTGCTAAGTTCCAGGACCCCTGGAGGCAGGGCAGTCTTTTATCTCATCACAGCTCTTGGGACGCGCCAGGTCCATGTAACTATGTCAAATGAAGGAACTCATGGGGCTGTTCCAAGCAAAGCCCACCCTGCGCTGTAGAAGTCACAAACAACTAAATGCTTTGGCCCCAAGCCCAGGATACTTTAAACTTAACTAAAGACTATTTCTAAGAGTGCACTCCTCTCTTATACTGTGAGTTAAGCTGGAAGCAGAGGTCTGTGCCACCCCCATACCAGAGGACTGTCCTGGAGGAAACAGTCAAGAAGCATTTGTTAGATTAAAGAACGCACAAACCTCTTACACTCTTGGTATGTGGACTATATAGATCGGTGCTTCTCAAGCTGGAATGTACATGAGAATCACCCGGAGGATGTACTCCTAACACAGACTGCTGGCCCCACCCCACTGTCCCAGATGCTGCTGCCGCTGCTGCTGCTGGTCGAGGGACCACTGACCTAGAGGATTAGAATGACAGTCTAAACAAGGATTTCTAGTCAAAATATATTTAAGTAAACATAGTAAACAGAACAGTAAAGAATATATAACTTGTGATATAAAGAATGTATACAATTTCTAGCGTTTATGTAACCTAAATGCTCCCTATTCCAGAAAGTCAGACATGATATATTAAACTGGTCTGAGCATTGAGAAAGAAAAATAAATGAAAAAAAATTAGAATAGCAAAAACGTATAACTATCCCAATCGTTAATACTTATAGCTATATCCTCCTATTTTAAGTAAAATGTTCATTAAAAATCTAAATTAAAATACAGAAATTTAAAAAATGATTAATCAGAGAGTACTTTTACAAAGAGACTGTTTTACAATGTCCCATGGGATTCCTCATAATTGAGGGTTCTTTGTGTATTCAAAACAATCCAATTAATGAAAAAAGATACTGGCAACTATTTCAGCAACACATCTTTTGCCTGAGGCAAAGTGTACTCTGTATACGACAAGATCGGTTTTCCTTCTAACTTCAACACATCTCAGTTATAGGACCTTAGACAAGTAGCTTAGCCTCAATTTTCTCATCTATAGAAAGGGATTATTAATAATACCTATCTTGTAGGACTGCTGTAAGGATTACAACTGACAATGTATGCAAACCCCCACAAGCATTCCTTTTATGGAATGCCTGCCATCATCACTACTGTAAGAGAAATGTCACATGCTCTTGGAAGCTTGGCATTTCCAACATGTGCACTAAAACCCTAGCCCATCAGCGTGAGTGCGCACGCTGTTGGAAATGCCAAGCTCCCAAGAGCAGGAAAGCATTCCTATTACAATAATGGACAAGGGTCCATTTGTTGTTGCAGTAATCCTAATATATTCATACCTCCAAATTAATGCAACTATCAGTTTTTTTAATTTGTTGCCATTTTATGTAGTACATTCTTAAAAAGTGATTTGATTCCAAACAGAAGAGAAAAGAATGGGACTTAAAAGACTTAATTTTGTCTCAAAATAACTTCTAGCCACGGTGACGGTAATTTTTCACTCTTACCTTTGAAGATCTCTCTACTAAAGGTAAAACACATTTTTTATCCTTAATGTTTGCCTTCCGTGTCAAGGTATGTAAATTATTTTTACAGCTCAAGTCTGTCTGGTCACTGAGCTGGAGACTAATTGGAAGTAGGATGCAACAGTAAGGAAACTCGCAGTTTTTGTTATGGAAGAAAAAGTGACCACAACTTTTCGTTTTCAGTAATTCATGGCCCGACAGGCAGAGTGAAGGCACAGCTCCGGCCCTCTTCGCAGAATCCCAAAGCACACTAGCCCTGCGGGGACTGTGAGGAGCGCTACCTCCCTGTCTGTGAGACCCAGCTGAGACAATCCGCTCTGCTCAGTGGACGTCTTCAAGAACAGTGAGTGAATGTATTTATACCTTGGCTAAGTGGTTCATTTTTTCCTTAAGTACGCAGGGATAAAAGAGAAACAAAGAGACAGTTCATCTGCTCAAATGGGTATGAAACTTACTAAGACATTCCCACCACATCCTGGAGCAGTGTGATTACAGATGATTTTTTATTTTCCTTGTTTTGGTTGGTTTGGGGGAAATGTTTTTTTCTAAAATTTCTACAATGAACATAAACTACTTATAAGAAAAAAAAGTGCTTTCACTAAAATTGAAAAAGTGCTCAAAGTCTTCCTGAGCAAAGAATGTACCACATAAATGGTGTCCAGTGCATGTTCTGGGAGCCTGGTAATAACCACACACCAAGTGCAAACACTGACAGCCAGCAATGTGGCTTTGCCCTACTGACTGGCCCAGCCTACTATGGCAACAGGACACTCCCAGGCTCTCCTTAACCCATGGATGTTCAGCCCTCCTTACGGCTCAGCCGCATTCCAGAGGAGAAGATGGGTTACAGCACAAGGTAAGACAGACAGAGTGAGACTGGGCTCCTGCTTCTAATTTCAGCCATTATCTAATGTTAGCTCCATGGGCAAGTTGCTTAAAATTTTCTTGTTCTCTCTTCCTTTCTCATGTATTAAATAAGGGAAATAGACTATATTACATGATTTCTAAAAAATTATGGAGGTAGGCAGCAGTAACGGAGAGCTACCCACGACAAGATGAAAGATGGTGATTGCCACACTCACTCACACAAGATCTCTGACCTGCCGTGGCTGCTACAGAGGTGAAGCAATGGTCATCTCAAATGACTTGGAAGCTATGACTCAGGGAAGAGGAGAGAGAAAGGATAAATGCTGCTATAGCTCAGTCACATCTATGTCACAGGCACATGGGGGAAATTTTTTAAAGATTTGAAGTTCAATATAAAAGCAAGTAAACATTTAATTTTTACCTAATTGTTAACCACCTGCCTATAACTGAGATCTTAAGGCATATCTTTTTTGTGTGTTCTATATCTAAAATATACACCTAATCTAAACAAAATCTCAGATTGAATAAATATAGATGAAGTTTATCTATGCAAACTTTGTAAAATAAAGAATAATATAGAAACAGAAAAGAAAGCCCACTGAAAATGAAATGAAACAAATGGATCACCTCATCTGCCTTCACTTATCTTCTTTCCCTTACTACCCATTAAATACTATGAACATGAGTGGCTACACCACTCAGCAACCACTTCCCTAATCCCCTAACATGGTAGTAGGCAATGTACAAGTCTCCAGGGAAGCTTCCAAGAATATTACAAGGGTTCCAGTTCTGAGAAGTCACTGGATTATAGGGCAGTTGATAGCTAAGAAGTCAGATCAGAGTTGGATTCAGAAATAATTAAGATGAGAAACAGTACAGACTCCCATTTCCCAAACTGTGTTCTATGTATGTTAACAGGTATTCATCAAAGGGGGGAGAGGTGTCTAAAGTCATATAAGTTTGGATTAAGTTACATAAAGCAGTACCCTTTTGGAGATTCAGAAAACACAGCAGAATGGTAACAGCTCTAAGAACTCATAGAATAAAGGGACTCCTGTTGAACTCTATTTGCTAGAAGTTGGAAGAAGAATGGTAGTAAAAGATCTAGAACAGCTATAGGAAATGAAAAAGCAAACAGTTCAAGATGAGTAGTAGGGCTGCTAAACAGAACTAAAGGCTCCACTGAGAGCTCAGAAATCACAGATCAGCATGAGCCAACTGACAGGCTTTTGCGACTTTTCTCCAGGAACTTAAGGCCACATGGCCATGTGTGGCTTAAAGGCTGGGGAGCCTCATCATTAATATCCCCTAGCTACTCTTACAGAATAAGTTATTTACCGGGAAAAGAAAGCCTGTTGTTGAAAGTCAACCTTCTTATAATGCAATACAACGGAAAACACGCCAACGTTGTTATTTGCACAATTATTGTTAAAAGTTCATCTGGCGTTCCTTCAACTAGAAATACCTATTAATATTTGACTAACCAAAATACCACAGACTCTTTACTCATAATGGTCAAGAAAAGTGTTTACAATATTGTACCCCCAAATCCTCAAAACATGAGTGGCAAAGCTCAAATATCTCTTTAAGAGAGGACCCGAGACAGTCTAACATGCAGATACTGCGTTAGAGTTTATTCCATCATACAAAGAAACAGTAACATGGTCGTCCCTTGAAGGAAGGACTGTTAAGATCCTGGTGGTACTTAGAAGTACCTAAAACAGTGCCTGGCGTATGACACTTGCTCAAATTTGTTGAGTGAGCAAGTAAATGAAAGAATGAAAAAGTAAAATCTTTATCTAGTAGAGAGGTCAAACAAAATCTGAACACTCTACCAAAGTGCTCTAGTGTGAGAAGCTGCGAGATAACAAAGTCTGAGAACAAACGATCCATGTGCCTCACCCAGGAAGCACACACGAAGGAACAGTCAGTGAGAACTAAACTCAATGTAGCTAGGAACCCTGTTTAAGCGTGACACTTCCGAATCTCACATTAGTAACACTAATAATAAATATACTCTATTTTAAATAACATTTGGATTTTATTTATTCTGAAAGCATAGTGTTTACAATGTAAATGAACAGATATATTCATCCCATTTTAGCCTAGGAGAACATTTCTGTTGAATGTGGTGATGGTACCATTATAGAAAGAATTAGAAAAATACAGGTATTGGCCCAGGTTCTAACCACAGTTTTTCTTGCAATATCAAATAACTGTTAAATAAAGCTGTTTATGAATAGTGATGATCTGATGTTACCAAACTTTAAAATTTAAAAAAAATCTTTTAAGAACTTAAAACACATGAGAACTCCTTAAAACACATGAGTGCCAAATTTTTGACTACTGCTCATTTTTTTTTTTTCCAAGATTGGTACCTGAGCTAACATCTGTTGCCAATCTTTTTTCTTCTTCTTCTTCTCCTCCCCAAAGCCCCCCAGTACATAGTAGTATATTCTAGTTGTGAGTGCCTCTGGTTGTGCTATGTGGGACGCCACCTCAGCATATCTTGACCAGCGGTGCCTTGTCTGCGCCCAGGATCCGAACCAGCGAAACCCTGGGCTGCTGAAGCAGAGCGTGCGAACTTAACCACTTGGTCATGGGGCTGGCCCCACTACTGTTCATTTTAAACACGAAATGTAAACCCAAATGGCTTCAAATCTGAAAGAGGGCTAACTAAGGAGCCATTATGTACATAGTGGCTTAAAGTGTGTTTCTGAATCAAAAATAACGTGTCTGAGGATTGTTGATATAACGGAATGAGAACTGACCTGGGAAGGAGACTTGAGTTTTAGGCCCAGCTCTGCTATTAGTTAGCTGTGTGACCTTGAGTCCTTGGCCTCATTTTCATGTCTGCAAAAGGAGGTTAAAGGACTAGATCAGTGGTCCCTTACCTTCCTTTTTTTTTTTGGAAGGGGAGTGTCACGATCCCTTGAGAACCTGAAAAAGGGCAATAGACGCTGCCCCCAAATATGCACAAAATTATGCAGGGTACTTCAGAGTTCGGGATCTGTAATCTGTAACCCATTCATTTATTAGGTTAAGGGCATCCGTGTAGATGTCCCTACACACCCTCCAACTCTAAACTTTTTAGATTCCAAACAAATCAAAAGCAACCAAAATATATATACTCACATCCAAAATACAGGATGAAAAACTAGACTTTTGCCTCAAATAATTGTTTTCTTTGGTTTATAATGGACTTTCAAGGATTTTTTAGAACAATTTAATTATATTTAAAACGTATATTCAGTTTATTTCTAAGACGTTTAGAGGCAACTGCAATACCTATCCAAAGATCCACATGTTTGGAGGCCACCATACTTATCTAAGCTCGAGACTATATTATCCATGCTTGGGGACCTATTTAAATAGAGCCCACATAATACTGGGTGTCAAATGATGAAACAAGAATAATCCAAGAAGAGGTTTTCAATGGGAATTAAAGGGGAAAAATGATGATAAATAACTGTGCCATGTATATGATCTAATGACTAATTACTATTCTATTTCATCATAAAACTAAAATAATATACATATTAAATGCAGATAAAAACACAGAACTTCAACAACATGAGGGACCAGTCAAAATATATGTGGTCTACTTCTTTAATCAATCAGAATTGTTATGTTTATAAAAGCTACTTTAATTGCTGAAAATATAAATATATTATATATACGGTCAAGGAAAAGTCCAAGTTTAAAACAAAAAGACCTGAGAAATGAACTATGCGACTGGTTTTCAGGATCTGGAACTTTGAGGAAAAGGCAAGTGGCCATACGTTAATAAATCAAGCACATTAACTTAGCAAATGTTTCATCATAGTTCAAACTAATTTCTCTGGCAGAGTACAAACCCTGCTGCTGGAGGTTGAAATGAATTTGCCTCTTCTTGCTTACTTAGAAAGCTAGTCAGAAATTGGAAAAGATTTCAGCCCCAACAGAAATCTATTTCCCTGCTTTAGAAAATGCATAAATGTTAGGATTGTAAAGGAGGGGAGAGAGAAGAGAAGCAAACACATGACAAATGACAGCTACAGCAGTATCTTTTACTGGTCTAACTGGTCCTTCTCTTTCATTTCTCTCCCTCTCCTAACATTTGTTCCTTCACATTCTTCCCACACTTTCAACCTTTGCGAAACACATTTGTACCTTGCCTCATTCCTTATCCTTCACCCCACTCTCAAAGTTACCTTTAGATACATGTGCACAACAGGAGGAAACATTTGAAAAGGCTAAGAGCATCTTTTCTGTGGCAGCTACATTTCCCAGCAACTCCAAACTCCACCTGGACCATTTAGAAACTAACTGGGGACATCTGCAGTTACTCCGAGCCAAGAATAAAGCTTTTTTCTTTAGGGGCAGCTCTATAGATCTACTAGGAGCACCAGTCTAAGTTTACAAATTCTTTTTTTTAAATATCAAAATTCAGAATTTTGTTAAACAAGAAGTGAAAAATTTAGGAAGGCCACAAAATTATTAGCCTTAAAATATTTTCTAAAAAACTAAGGACTCTCACTTTACTCATTCTCTTCAATGATTAGTCCTCAAATTTTTTTCCTAAATAAATATATGAAAATTATATTTATATATTCTTTTTGAGAAGGCCTCTAATACAGTAAATCTGTGAAACTGAATTCTCATCTAACAGTCATACTGATGATATAATTTTTAAGAAAGAAAATCAGGAATGAAAGGTTGATACCTTAAGGGAAGAATAAGCTAGCATCATCAGATCAAATGAGGAGCTGATTGTCATGATCATGACCTTACTAAAGGAGTAGTACTGTAGGCTCAAAAACTTTGACTCAGTAATTCTTAAGAACGAAAGGTTCAGCCTGAAAAACTGAGGGAAGGTTTATTCCCGAAACCAGCATGTTCATTTTACCAGGTTAATGAAAATCTTTCAAAAGCATAGCAAATGCTTCCCTAACTTCCTAAACAGTATCAAAAAATCTAATTTCATACTTGCTCGATGACTCAAGGTTATCATTATGAACAACATTACTGCGCTATGTCCTCCCAATGATGCGCTCACAGCCTCATTCAGCCGGGGTTTGGCCCTTCAGCTAAAGAGCTCCGCGCTGCCCCTGGTCTCCTCTCTCCTTCCTTGCAGAAGTCAGGTGCCCCTTCTCATGCTGACATTTTGCTTAATAGTTGCATCCTCTCTCGTTCTTCTAAAATGCTGGTTTACATCTTCTAGGCCTTTGGAAACTAGATAACCACCACTGTTAGAGTTGTGTATAAACAGAGTAAATGAGGGCTGCGTCCAGCCCTGAGGTTTTCTTCTGCAAGTGAGGTGCTTAAGCTGCAGTCTGAGGATACTGGTGGATTCAGCTTGGCAGCTTTAGGGGACCTTCTTTGGTCCTTGCTTCATTGTTCTCAATTATACAGAAAACAACAGAGAAAACGAATAAATTACTTTTCACATTTTCTACCAAAAAAAGCACCATGAACTCGAAAAGGTAAATTCTAAAATTATTTCTTATTACTAGAAATAAGTGACATGCCTGATTCCTTTAATCCCTGGTGCCCATATAAACAAGAAAGAGTTAACTTTTTACCTGTCACCATATGAATCTCACTTTTCTTTCAGACAGAAAAAAAAAAGTGACTTTTAAGATAAACATATGTAAGTCTAACATAAGAAGTCTCTAGGGGCCGGCCCCGTGGCCCAGTGGTTGGGTTCGCATGCTCTGCTTCGGTGGCCCAGGGTTTTGCCGTTTCGAATCCTGGGTGTGGACATGGCACCACTTGTCAGGCCATGCTGAGGCAGCATCCCACATGCCACAACTGGAGGGACCCACAACTAAAAATACACAGCTATGTACCAGGGGGCTTTGGGGAGAAAAGGAAAAATAAAATCTTTAAAAAAAAAAACCATAAGAAGTCTCTAAATTTTTTTCAAGACAAACAGCTATTTAACAAAACAAGGCATGCCCAGATCTTGGTTTCTAAACACCATTCTCCAAAAAAGGGAACCAAGGCTTCTTGGAAAAATGGCTGTTTCTAGGGCTGGGACAAATAAAATACTGGTAGTGCCAGACAGGAAATGCTTTAAAAAAAAAAAGTGAGGGAACTGTCCCTTTCTGAAAGAGTCTCATTGGCCTAGCAGCAACTATTTGAACAACAAAACAAACAACACTAGTATTGGATTATAACTCAAAGAATAAAATAAATATGAGTCCATATGGATATAAATTACTGAATAAATCAACAGGGAGAAGGGACACATCTTCCTTACAGAAGAATTCCAATTAATAAATGTAGAAGCAATGAGGGAAATAAAAATCATTCTTAGAACACCACAGTAATATTTGCTACAGGCAAGATATACTGAAAAGTGATAAAATCAGTGGGTGAAGCTTTAAAGAGAAACAGAGTATCTGCATAGCCTGGAAGCATCTCCTCTCCAGATGCATAACTATGGAGGTTTTAGCATATATCCAGGAGTCCTTTGAAACTCCTCCCTCTAGTAGGTGGAGCTTAATTCTTCTCCTTGGGTGTGGGCTGGACTTTAGTGACTCTCTTCTTGTAAAGCAAAAAAGCTTTATAGTGGAGAAATCTGTCAGATGCCACCTTAAGCAAGGGATAAAGGTTAGCCTAACCAATAGGAAGTCACGTTATCGTGTACCATCCCCGAAATGACGCAATGAGAAGTGCACAACATTATTACTTCTGTGGTCTTCTTGCAAAAAATGTACAACCTCAATCTAATCATGGGATAAGCATCAGATAACTCAAATTGAGGGACATTCTAGAAATATACCTGACCCATCTAAAGTGTCAAGGTCATGAAAGACAAGGAAAGACCAATAAACTGTCACAGATGAGGGGAGACTAAGGAAACATGATGACTAAACGCAATATGACATCCTGGACTGAATCCTCAGAGAGGAAAAGGACATTAGTAGAAACACAGGGGAAATCCGAATAAAGCCTATAGTTTATAGTTGTACCAATATTAACTTCTTAGTTTAGATAAAAGTACCACGGTTATGAACGATTTTAACAGTAGGGGAGGCTGGGTAAAGGACATATGGGAACTCTGTACTATCTTTGCAACTTTTCTGTAAATCTGAAATTATTTCAAAACAAAAAGTTTTAAAAAAACCAACCTGATATAGTTACTTAGATACTTACTATGGTTACTTAGACCATAGCAAACAGGGCACAAACATCTAAGCCACAAAGATGCTTTGGGCCACTCTAAAGTAGATTTCCAATGTTTCCATTTAAAGATTAAGGGTACTTTTCATGCCAAGAGAACAGCCAGGAGGACCCTAGAGAAATACTTGCACATATGCACCAGGAGATACATGAAAAAATGTTCAAAGCAGCTTTGTAACAGACAACTGGCAACTCAAACACCCATCAGCAGCACTGAATACACTGTGACATACTCATATGGTAGAATACCATATAGCTGTGGAAATGAATGAATTACAATCACACGTGGGGTTTTTCCCTGTTTTTAAATTGAGGTATAATTGACACATAACATTATATTAGTTTCATGGGTACAAAATGATGATTTGATCTTTGTATACATTGCAAAATGGTCACCACAATAAGTCTAGTGAACATCAATACATAGTTACAAAAGATTTTTTTCTTGTGTTGAGAACTCTTAAGATTCACTCTTCTAGCAACTCTCAAATATGCAATACAGTATTATTAACCACACTCACTATGCTGTACATCTCCATGACTCACTCATTTTATAACTGTAAGTTTGTACCTCTTGACGCGTTTCACCTGTTTCACCCATTTCCCACCCCTCACCTCTGGCACCACCAATCTGTTCTATTTGTGAGCTTGATTTTTTGTTTTTGCTTTAAATTCCACATATAACTGAGATCATACGGTATTTGTCTTTCTCTAACTTATTTCACTTAGCATAATGCTCTCAAGTTCAAACCATGTGTCACAAATGGCCAGGCTTCCTTCTTTTTTATGGCTGAATAATATCCCATTGTATAAATATACCGCATCTTCTTTATCCATTCATCCATCCCATCAATGGACATTTAGATTGTTTCTTTATCTTGAGTATTATAAATAAGGATGTAATGAACATGGGGGTGCATATATCTTTTCAAGTTAAGTTTTTTTGTTTTCTTTGGCTATATATCCAGAAGTGAAATTGCTGGGTCATAGGGTAGTTCTATTTTTAATTTTTTGAGGAACCTCCATACAGTTTTCCATAGTGGCTGCACCAATTTACAATCCCACCAACAGTGCACAGGGTTCCCTTCTCTCCACATCTTTGCAAACATTTGTTGTTTCCTGTTTTCTTGATAACAGCCATTCTAACAGATGTGAAGTGCTATCTCACTGTGGTTTTGATTTGCATCTCCCTGATGATTAGTGATATTGATCATCTTTTCGTGTTGGCCATCTGTATGTCTTCTTTGGAAAAATGTCTATTCAGATCCTCTGCCCATTTTTAGTCAGATTGGGGTTTTTTTTGTTTTGTTTTGTTTTGTTTGCTATTGAGTTGTATAAGTTCTTTATATCTTTTGGAGATTAACCCCTTATCAGATATATGATTTGCAAATATTTTCTCTCATTCAGTAAGCTGTCTTTTCATTTTGTTGATGGTTTCCTTTGCCATGCAGAAGCTTTTTAGTTTGATGTAGTCTCACTTGTTTATTTTTTTGCCTTTGCTGTCTTTGCTTTTGGAGTCAGATCCAAAACACCATCACCAAGACTAACGTCAAGGAGGCTACGTTTGCTTCTAGGCGTTTTCATGCTTTGAGGTCTTACACTGGAGTCTTCAATTGATTTTAAGTTAATTTTTGTATATGATGTAAGACAGGGGTCGAGTTTCATTCTTTTGCAAGTGGCTGTCCAGTTTTCCCAACACCATTTATTGAAGAGACTGTCCTTTCCTCATTGTACATTCTTGGCTCCTCTGTTGTAAATTAATTGACCATACGTGCATGGGTTTATTTCTGGGATCTCTAGTCTTTTCCATTTATCTGTGTGTCTGTTTTTATGCCAATGCCATACTGTTTTGATTACTATAGCTTTGTAATACAGTTTGAAATCAGAAAGCATGATACCTCCAGCTTTGTTCTTCTTTCACAAGATTGCTTTGGCTATTTGGGGTATTTTGTGGTTCCATATAAATATTAGAATTGTTCTATTTCTGTGAAAAATGCAATCACATCTGTTTTTATTAAAAATATAATACTTTAAAGGGGAAAAACTGAAAAAAAGCAAGTTATAGTATACAAAGGAGTAGGCAGAATGCTGAATAAAAAATGGCAAGGAAATTAATGCAAAAGCCATGGTGCTGGTAACTTGTGCAGGGAGTGCGAAGTAGGATGTGAAGGAAAGGTATGGGTACATAAAGGGCTCCAAAGCTACCAGTAATGTTACATGTTAGGGTGAATAGTGCGCATGCCAGTGCTCCTTGTCTTGTTTCGCTTTATAACTCACACACATATTATACATGTTTTTAATATCTGATATATATTTATTTTTAATTATGAAAGGAATGAGGAGAAAGTTCACCTTTTAACAGATACCACATCCTGCCAACTAAACATAGTTCATTAGGTGCTTCCACTTTTTCATATCTATAAAATCACAAACTTGGAAAGTTACATTTATCTTTTTTGACTCTAGAAAACACCCATTTCTAAAAACGATTGCAGAAAATATGTCACCCATTCAGGCCCTACAACATAAAGCAAGTTCAGTTAATGGAGTCCGATGTTACACTGGGAGATCTACCTTCTTCCATTTCAAAGGAAAGAACTTTGCCCATAACTCCATTGCCATCCTGGGATAAAGTATTGTTCCTCGACAAAAAAACAAGCAGCTTGTGTATGCTTAGAAACATAACAAAGAGAAACCCACTTGTGCCGTCATCACACAATTCTGAATACTACTCTTGTTATCCTTATGCCCAGACCAAAGTTAACTCCGTACTCTGATCAAAATTCTTCATATTTTGAAGTATTCTACGCATCTCATTTCTCAAAAGCTACAGGTTATTCATAAAACACCCTCAAAATAAATTTAGGATTAAATATTAGGATTGTTTTTTAAAAAGATTTTCAGAATAACTGTAACATGTTAGTTATCACACTTGGGTATAAAATACAGTTTAAAAAAGTCAAGGTAAAGGTATTTGCTGTACCTTTTTAATTATCTCTATGATTGATAAATAATAAAAAGAGTACGTTTGTTCTAAATACGAAACACTAAGTGGCCCTAGGCTCAATACTCACACCTAAATATAGTATTCCCAAGAGAGAGGATTGACCAAAATCCATCATTAAGACAAGACTGAGCTACAAGATATCAAAAGTATGCTTATAAAGTGCTAACTTCGGTCAGCATTAAACTTTTTTTATTTTTGAGGAAGATTAGCCCTGAGCTAACTGCTGCCAATCCTCCTCTTTTTTCCTGAGGAAGACTGGCCCTGAGCGAACATCTGTGCCCATCTTCCTCTACTTTATATGCGGGACGCCTACCACAGCATGGCGTGCCAAGCGGTGCCATGTCCACACCTGAGATCCAAACCAGCGAACCCCGGGGCCGCAGAAGCAGAATGTGTGCACTTAACCACTGCACCACCGGACCGGCCCCAAACTTTTTTTTTTAACGTAACAACACTAACAACTGAATACTATATCCTTACTCAGTGAGAAATACTTGATTCCACATGAAAATAATCATTTACTTAATGGTACTTTCCAGTCAAGTTCTGATTTCAAAGGAAAATAAATCCCCAAACACCCACAGGGTACAAAAGTAACCAAGGTAAAGCTTAAAAACCACGCTGCTTTTTATGGGGATGTTTATTGCATTGTGAAATTTTTAATTCAAAAAACTACAAAATTGAAAAATTAAAGTAATTGGAGAAATCAAAAGAAAATAACTTACAGAAGATTTTATTAATTCCTGCATGTCTCTTGAAATATAAGTAACAAACTTTAAATAATGTATTTAATAGGGTTATAATTTAAAGCACAATTTGGATTTTTAAAAAGCAACAAATAATCTAGTTAGTCTGCCAATCTAAATTACTCTGACATTTGTACCCTGACTTCCTGAATCCAACTAAAACATTCCTGCCATGATGCCAGCTCCCGAGTCAGGCATTCTGCAAGGACTAAGGAAGCTCAAGTTCCTCCAGCTGAACAGGAGCCAGGATGCGAACCACTGCTTCTTCTGTGCAGTTGGAAGCAGTGAACACTCAGGAGAAATCACTCCTAAATCAAAGCAGTCTCTATTGATCACAATGACAACAACCACACTAGCCAGAAGGTCAGTCTTCAGGAGTCAGGACATACTTTTAAGGTAACAGGAGCTTCAAACTATAGTCCCTGGAAACAGACTTCTTGGAACCACATTATCCTTAAATAAATAAACCTCAATTGAATGAAGTAAAATTACAGATAGCCCTAAGAAATACACTTGACTACTTAAGTATTCCCAAAATGACCAAGGGCAAGTGTTCCTGGGGTTCCTCCTCCCTGCCCGCATTTATTTCTCCCTGGAAGGCAGGCTTGTCCCTGCCCTGAGCTTCACCTTCATGAATCATTTTGCTTAGCTCATAGAGGAAGGGGAGTATTTGCTTTGTATACTATGTACTACTTTGGAGTCCCATAAATATTTAGTAACAACAATAATAACCAACTGATTATGCAGGTCAAGCATTCATAGTTCAGAGAAGTGTAACCATTAGAGAACCAGGAAGTGATAAAAATCTCCAACAGTGGCCTGTAACTGTCAGAGAGCTTTATTAACCCACTTCAGGGAAAATGTGTTAAGGTGGAAATTCAGTAGACTGCACGCTTTTTAGCAGCCCTTATTTGGTATATCAATTATTTATTTTTTTAATAAATCATACAATGAGAAATCATTTAAAGCCAGAGTACATGATGCATTCCATTTTGGTCCCCATCCCCGTTCCCCTTCCCAACAGAAGGCAAGGCTGATGGGTCAAAATCAAACCACGTACAGCCATCCATTTTCGCTGCCTTCAGTGACACCCATTTCATACGTGCAGCAGAGAAGAATTTGAACAAATTGCCATTCCTCCTCCCACCTTTTCCTCCTACATCAGATTGTTGGAGGGAAAAGTGAGTGGAAAAATAATCCAAGATGAGGGGCAGAAAGATAGGAGGGAGAGAAAGGAGGGGCTGAGGATGTCAGAAGACAGGAGGCTTCTGGGTTGCTACTAGGTTCAGAGTTTCTAAGAAGCAATAAGGGTGCATCAATTTGGAACACAACGTTTCTAAAAGGAAGTTGTTCTTTCATCCCATTGAAGTATTTAGCAGAATCAGTTCAAACTGTTGAGCATCTCAGCCCATCTCTGTGTGCCTTTCTGGTTAAGCTGTCAGTGAGGTGACTGACTATTCATACTTCCAGTCAATCTTCCTTCTTAGTTACCGCCTGAAACACACCTGGAGATCAATCAGGGGACAGGTGTTTCACTCAGACTGCCCTCCCATCTGCTTCCCACCTGTTCCTGTCCTAAAATATCCACTCTTAGAAGCAGAGAAAGAGAATGAAAGGAAGGGAGCGGGTCCCCCACAAAGCCTTATACAGTCAAGCATCCCCGTGCATCCCAGCGATGCTGAGAACGTGACTCCTGGAACTACGACAAAATCCCAGCACAAAGGACTACTATAAACCAAACTACTAAACACCTTCTAACGCACAGACTGGCATAATTTAACGAGAGGAGAGTTGTGAGATAGTATATATGGCCTTATTCAAATCTGAGATACTAAAAACAATCAAATACAAAAGAACTATAATTGGAAATTCAAGAGTAAATTTAAAAATAATTACTTAAAAAGTTGAATAATCCTAATAATGTTTTATTACACACCTTTCAGTACTATTAAACACTGAAGAAAAGTCAGTGTGTGACCTGTTTAAGCTAAACGTTGTCAAATAAATACAGTTTTCTCTTATAAAATTCAGCTTAGGTGAGCCAGAATGAGAAACCAATGTGACTGAAAACAAATAGTGGGCATATCTACAAGTGTAAGTGCTATTAGCTAAATTACTGCTCTACTGTAGTATTATGATGAACCTAGGACTATACAAAATGCTTACCAGGAATCAACATTCTTAGATGTAAATGCCAAAAAGAAATCTTACAGGATGACCATAAGGATTCAAAGGGGGAAAGAAGATGCAAAAGTTATAAGGACTGCCAGGGTGACACTGCTATCATTTTATGAAGTTTCCCAGCATATTCCTTTTATAGGTGGCATTTCAAGTCGATGTCAAAATATCCTATATACGTCTATTACTCTCTGTTCCTATTGGCACTGTGATTTTCTCAGACACGTCTAATCTCTAGTCAAGGCCAGTCTCACTCAACTTCCACTCCCATCTGTGGCCTTATCCTTTCTCTTCACTCCTAAAATATGCTTACTTTTGACTTCCACATGACAAATAAATCTTCTCACCATACCCTCATACACTTTTTGGTTCAATGTTTTTGTTTTACTGTCTCTGAGAACACCAGATCAGGGCGAGTATGTCTCTCTAAGGTTGCAAATTCCTTGAACAATTTCTTTCAGAAGGCCTGCCAACACCTCTATCATCTCTCCTCCCCCAAATCGAACATGTTTATGTTGTTCACATACACAGTATCTCATTTACTAAAGAATCATGGATTTAGTAAAATAAACATTAAGTTCTCTAACCACTTTAATAAAGTAATACCGTCATTCAACCAACTAGCTATGGAGGAGAGAATGAAATAGTGAATGAGAAGGAAACTCCTTTAACAGGCCTATGTTCATTTGTACAGAACGCTGATACTTTCCAAAGTGATTTCTATGATGTCATTCGATCCACATATCCACATATATAAAGAAGCAAAGACACTGGCAACAATTAAGAGGCAAACACTGTTAGGAGCTTTTAAAGTTTTACAACTCAACAAAATACATCTTATTTTCCAGATAGGGAAAAGGAAACGTGGAGAGCTATGATGGAGAGCTATGATGTTAACGTCCTAAGTGGCAGTTCATCTGACTCTACTATATCGTGTTGCCTCCAATTTAA
The DNA here is from genome assembly GCF_041296235.1 of Equus asinus. Classification (NCBI taxonomy): domain Eukaryota; kingdom Metazoa; phylum Chordata; class Mammalia; order Perissodactyla; family Equidae; genus Equus; species Equus asinus. The sequence continues at coordinate 62,837,757 of NC_091799.1, forward strand.
CTTAATCAGATACATTTTCTAAATCACAATTGCAGTAAATATGAGAAGACTGATCTGTGACATACTCAAACCCTGGTCATACAGAAACCATGAATATCAACCACATGAAAAGCCCAGGCCTGGGCAGTCAGAGACCCTGCTCCTTACACATCCCCATCTCCTCATCCAGCCCCAGACGACAGATGGGCTATGTGGCCTTGGACAAGTCATTTAACCAATTAGGCCTTAGTTTCCTACATATAAAAAGTGGGGGGTAGACTAGATAATTTTTAAGGTTATGTCCACCACTATTTTATTTCTCTCTGATAGTAACATTCAACTGTATAATTTTTCTTTTTTTTTAACAAATGTGTGAAACATGTCGGGGGAGGGATGAAAATCACTACCCTCTAGAGCAGGAACTAAGTTTATGAAGTTTTCCTTCTACGCTCCTGAACACAGGTGATTTATATTTAAGCATTTAATAAGTATCTCTGAACAAGGAGAGATGAAGTGACTGGAGTCCACCCACCAAGTTCTCTTTACATCTAGTAGGGGTCCAAGGTGACTCTGCCTAATTACCAAACTCTGGCTCACAGAAAAAAGGTTATGAGAATGTATATTTTAGTGATAAACAAAACAGGAAAGGCTAACAATTTCAAACTTGGAATCACTGCCTAAACTGCCATGAAATTTTCACTTTTACACATAATCTCATGTAGAATACCCATAATCTAGATTAACAAGATAAACCCACTAGCTCATGCAATTTCACTTGCTAAACACCTGGATGACCTATTTCAAATCCATTGATCTCCACAGGGAAAGACTTCTACTACCTAGAACCTCACTCCCCACCACACACACAAAAGCATTTGTTCTCTCTTTTGTGCACCGAAGTACTTCTGCAGATTGTCATGACAGCCCCTTATCACACAACACTATGGGGAATTGTTCATATGCCTGTCCGTCCCAGTGGACTGCAAGCTGTTTTATTCATCTTTGTGTCCTCAGTACCTACCAGGACCAGGCACATCGCTGGCATGCATCAAATGTTCACTGAATTGAACTGAACAGAACAACCAACTCAACCAACGTAGCTTGGGGCCTGACCATCCCGAACATTCACGCGCAGACATGTTTTGTTGCACTGGATAGCGAAAGCAAACCCCAAGGACCCTGTGGATTCAGTTCTGAGAGAGACCTGCAGGGAAAAGGCATTTCAAAAAGCAGATTTTAAAAAGCCTTCATATTTCTTATGGATTTGGAGACCAAGAAAAAGTAAGGTGAATGTCCCCAGCATCTCTGAAGTAATGCTCTGCTAATTGTTCTAATATTCATGACATTCCTTCTCCATCTGGGCAGGTGAGAGGGGTTGACGATGTGAAACGTGCCCTACCTCCTCTTCTCTACTCCCCCAGGTGAGGAGTTAGTACTTACCCCTCCACACGATGAAGAGCACCTAAGAGACTGCCGTTTTTCTATTTCACACAAAATCTGAAGAGAGATCTGGGCCTCATGCCAAAGAATTGTCAATTTTTCAAACAAGATTACCCTACCAAATCAGTCATCTTTCTTCTTCCATTAGGAAAGAGATTAAAATAGAATTACACTTCAAAATCTGAGCTCAACATTTTAAAACCACTAAACTTTTTGTATCCTCAATATACTCTAGCTTTTTTCTCCCACCTTTTCTTCATCGTATTAAAAAAAACTTTCCAGTCTCAAACATCTTTCCCATATTTTCCCCAATTCATGAAAGACTATTCCAATTACCGGAATGAAATATTAAGTCATGATTTGACATTTCAAGCATATTCCTACAATCCAGGTTAGGTAGAAAGGGCATTTGAACTATATATTAACTACATTAACTATCCCCACCACATTCTTATGAGAAAACCAAATTCTATGAGAAAATATCTGACTTTTAAAAAACCATCAATGTCAAAAATCCTTCAGAAGTATTTTTATATTAGAACAAATCACTTAGAAATAACAGCTTGGTGGGCCGGCCCCATGGCTGAGTAATTAAGTTTATGCATTCTGCTTCGGTGGCCTGGGGTTCACCAGTTCAGGTCCTGGGCATGCACCTACACACCACTCCTGAAGCCATGCTGCGGTGGCGTCCCACATAGAGGAGCTAGAATGACCTACAACTAGGATATACAAATATGTACTGGGGCTTTGGGGAGAAAAAGAAGAAAAGAAAAAGAGGAAGATTGACCACAGACGTTAGCTCAGGGCCACTCTTCCTGAAAAAAAAAAAAGTAAAGAAAAAGAAATAATAGTTTGTCTTTATCTAATAAAGTTGAAGCTACATAGACTCTATAACCCAACAATTCCATTACTAGGTGTATATTTACTAAAGAACTGTGTGTACATATATACCAAGATACATAATCAAGAAGACTCTAAGAGTCATTGTTAATGATACCCCAAAACTAGAAGCAAACCAGATGTCCATCGATAGCAGAATGGATAAACAAAGGATGGTAGAGATATACAACAGATTACAGCAGTGAGAATGCTATAAGCAACCACACAGACAAATCACATTAATGTTAAACAAAAGCAAGCACAAAGAATACATAAATTATAATTCCATAACTACCTGTTCAACTGTAGGCATGTTTTATGTACTGTTCAATATGTATTTCATACTTCACAATAAAAAAGCAGTTAGTTCAAAAATTCTAGTCTCCACACATAAAATCTTTATTTTCATTTCAGATACAGCATTTATATGTCTGTCTTTCCACCAGACTATAAACTGCTTGAGGGTGAAGATTGATTTTATTCATTTCTGGGCTCCTGGAACATCATGGTACACGGCAGATGCTCAACAAACATTGACTGGATAGCTGGAAGAATGAATTATGGACATACGGAAATCTCAAATGGCAAAGACATCTCCATGAGGCAGAAGAATAAAAGTCACTTCCCTTTTTCTGAATACAGGCAAAGACTAGTTTTAAAAAATCAGCTCCAAATTTCAACTAAATACATCCGCCTATTTCTAATAAATGGCTCTGTTGGACACAGGATAGTTTTAGTATGTATTTTATCAAAAGTGCAAGCTATTTCTGAGCTTAGTTCAATAGCCGAATTCTGAGTTTTCCCTTTTGCAATACAGCTGCCAGACTCCTGGTTATCTAACCGTATTAATAATTCCTTAATTTAAATACAAAAACACATGCACAACCCTCTTTATGAATTTACCCCCAAGAGTTCTAAAATGTTTCTCCATTAAAAAGCACATCTCAGCACATCCTGCTGTTCTTAGAGCTGGAATGCTTTCCTCCTCCCAATTCCCCATCAGTCTCCTATGGACCATAGGACTGAAATTAGCTATTCATTACATGTGAAGGAGCACTGGCTAGAGCGGAGCCGTGCAGAGAAAGACTGTTATTTTACATGTCAATTTCAGAACCAAAGCATCTGCTACCTTACTAATATGTATATTTAATGTCTCTGCATAACGTGCAGAATTATATGCTGTTCATTGCCTGTTTGTTCTGATATTAGGTACTCTTAAGTAGCATTATTCTAAATTATTCTTTTTGAAAAACGTGGGACTTTTTATTAGCTTTCTTCCCTGGTGTTGTCTGTAACACACGGCTCAAATGAACAGCATACAGAATATTGAAGACCAAAAAATCATGACTCAGGGTAAGGTAACCAAATATGACAAGTTTGTGGCCTACAGTTACTAATAATTTACTTTGTATCCTAGGCTTCTCACTTCTGGATGTAGTTTTACATTAGGCTGCTTGGGGAGGAGGGGGGCAGGCAAAAGAGGTGTAAATTTTTAACAGCTATTGGTAAACTCAGACTATTAGAATTGTTCTTCTGGAAAATCTGTACACTTACATTAAGGCATTTTTCTAGCATGTCTCTCTCTTATCAGCAATTCATTCCATATTAAAGATACAATTTTTTCTGTAAATTGTGGTGATACATGTCATTGAGTAAGCCTCTGAACGGGGTAGGGAGCAGGGAGTAGCTTTAAACTATATAGTTCTCATGCTACAAATTATAATAGCTTTTGTTCATTAACCTTCATCCTCAGCAGGAAGCTGAGAATGTTCAATATTTAAGAACCACCCTGAATGGCAGTATTATACTAGTCAAACCTAAGTGATACTAGGCATACAATACAGAACTAACGCATGTGTTAACAGAATTAAAAGTGCCACACTAGCACAATAATCTGGATTGCTTTACCACAGGCAGTACTGCTGTGATTAACGACTTGCTCAGATTAATAAATAAGGCGATTCTAGCTTTATAAATCATCCATATTTCTAAGTGAATACTCCTTCCCTTTGGTTACAGAAGGCAACTAGTGGATTTTGGTTGTGTATGTAGTTGGACACTAGATATAGGCTGACTGGTGTGATGTACATACAGTGGCCATGTGAGGTGCCCACAGTAAATGACTGCCATGGTACCATCTGGCTTTAACTAACAAGTCCAAAACATGAGGCCTAGTAATAAACTGTTACTAGTAATAAAAGATTAATCTATTTTTCTCTCAGATGCAGAAGTTTAAGATTCCAGTACCCCAAGAAAATAAATCGATGCGTGCACGTCCATCCCACCCACCCCACACTATCTTTTACAAGCTCACAAGGTGGCCGCTGAAGCAACCTTAGTGCCTCCACCTCCCTCCCTTATGTTGTAGTGACTTTTCCGCTTGATTCTAGTGGGACTTGACACCAACTAATATAACTGGGAGTGTGTGAATCTTGAAGCAGATGCTCATACGCAACAGCCTTCACCTCCTCTCAGCTGGAGAAGGTAGGCAGGCATGATCCAAGAGTGGTTGTTGGTCATCTGGCAAAACACATATTAGATACGCACAGTAGAAGTAAGTGCAGGCTGATATAATTAAAGCCATCAAGAATATTTCAGGCTGGAAATCATTATAACCTGGAAAAACACACCAGTTACACTGTTTGTATACTGATGAACAGAACTAGTTCTATTTCTTAGGAATAAGAACCATTAAGTAAGATACCTCTACTTTCTGGCACTTTATCACAACTACTATTGTACATTTGTTATATAGAGAGTATTTAACATTTATCTTCCCACTAGGAGGCATGTTTCAAAGAACTAGGGTCATCTATTTGTTCGAGCACAATGCCTAATACTTCGTAATGATGACTCAATAAATATTTGTTGTGAATGTATGGGAGCATGAATGCCAGAAATAAGCAATCTGAGATTTAGTAGGAACTATCACACAAACCCACTGAAGTAGAGAGAACCTATCATCAAACCAGAAAAGAGTCAGTAGTGACAGGGCTTCCATGTATATGCCAGGTCATAGGCCAACTAATGCCAGCATCTGAGGCCACAGCAGCTTTATATATTTAATGAATGGTATGGCACCGACCTAGCAAAGATTTTAACAAATAAACCATAACAACAACATACGTGTAGGAGGAAAAACCAAAATTGGAGGAAATATCCTCCAACACTCTCAACTTGTAAAACAGATTAAGATTACTACTACCGTGTCGTTTAGTTAAAACAGAGGTCAGCTGATGTCCAAATTGCTACCAACAACTCATGTGGTGATAAACGAACGGTGACTAAAGTTTTTTCAATATAATAATTAATTGCTCATCTTTACATTCTGAACTACAACCTAGAAAATAATTTTTAACAGACTACATCCCATCTTTAATCAGCATTTCAAAAAACAAAAGTTCTTTGTCATCTAACACAACCACCAGAAACCAACAACCTTAGAAAATATAATAAATCAGCTTCTTATTTAATCAACAATGATTTAAAAATGTAATCCTTAACAGTTGTTTAAAATATGCATAACTAGGATTGCAATAGTTATCCTGATTTAAAGCAAAAGCACATCTGTTTATGAGTAAGTAAATATAGTCTGACAGCAATTTGGAACATCTATCAGAAGGAATCAATGCAAGCTTAATAAGCATTATTTGTATTCCACATAATACTCTAGTTGTTCTTTCTAGCCACTGCAGTAATAAAACACACTCAAACTCATTTAGTGTGTACTAAATCCAATGTACCTAGGCAAAACACTGAAAATTCCATTTGGATGGTTCCCAGCCCATATAGCCCAACTTTTTAAAGTATTACTACCATCTGGTTACTAGTCTGTGTTTACTAAAACAGTAGCTGTGCACACATTTCTGTAGCAGCTGTGGTCAAAACTTTAAATCAATCCATTTGGCTAAATAAAAACTCTTCAGGGGAAAAACAAATATAGTATTTTGAATATATACTTAAAATAAGTTCCACTACTGGTTTTAATAATATTCCCCAAGGATAAAAATAGCAAAATTTTAAGCAGTATTTGAGACATCTTAATTATTTATATTTTCAATCATTTATCAAATGACAGAAGGTCCACAGAAGTCAAATGAATTGCCCAAAGTCAAACAACTAGTTAGTGGCTGGACTCTGTCCAGAACACAGGTATCTCTTAGTTTCCAGCACAAGAGTCTTTTCACAAAATTGTTCCAACCGAACCCTGGGGTCCTAGAAATAGAAAAGTGTCAAGGAAATATACCACTTAATAAATGCAAGTTAAAATTATTTTAAGAACATGGCATTTTCATAAAACGGCTCATCACAAATTATAAAACTTGACTTGTATTTGTTTCATAACTGTGGTAAGAGCTTAAAGTATCCTGTGAAATTTACAAGAATTTTAACTTCACTGACTTCTTTTTCACAACCTCCTCCCAACCCCTCCCATAAAAACTACGTCTACAAACCAATTCTGGTTTGAGCCTGGTCAAGAGGCTATTACTTTAGATCCAAAGGTAATTTCTTCCTACACACATCTTAACGTTCCCCTTTCTACTATAACTATATGTCACATTGCATCCTTTCTTGTAAATGCAAAGTCTTTTCCTAATTAGTACTATCAAATTTCCAAATGATTCCTTTCCCCCTAAGAAACAAACCTAATCCCCAAATATAAATTAATATAGAAATTTTCTATGCCTTGCTCAGAGGGGGAATGAAAGGCAGTAAGCCAAACGTAGTCTATATAAATCTTTTGTTGTTAGAATACTAGCAATTTCTCTGGCAAAACTTAAAAAAAAATTCAGGACATAACGGGGACTATTTTAAGTCTATTTGGGTTAATGAGCCACTATCCTTGCTTTGCCAAAAATAAATTGTGTCTTTTCTTCCTTTCCATGATACCTAAGAAGAAAAAATAACAATCTACCAAAACAAAGTATATACTCCACGCTTCTATGTGAGTATTAAACTTCCAAAGGAAATAACTAGATACTAAATTATTTGAGGGTAAGGGTACAGAAGGGGTGGTTTATATTTACAGGTGGACTGCTTTTTGTTTCGTTGGCTTCCTGATTCCTGGTCATTTATTTTAGAACATGAGAACCCAATGGAAAACCCAAACTCAAAACTTTTATCTACTTTCCTACACCACATTCAAGGAAAGAAGAGTTGGTATCAGTGGACAACATCTAGAAAAAACTGAGTACAAGTTAACATCATAATTATTGAGACAAATACACAACGGGGTTTACACTTTTACATCCATCATAACATAGGTAGGTGCCTCTCAACAAACATCCTTGTACAAAGTTGTTAATGGAACAGAACAAGCAGCATTATTCCCATCTGACAGATAAAGAAACTCACAGAGGTTAGATAATGCATCAGGGCCGAAGGCTAGCAAGCCAGACTCGAAGCTGTGATGAAAACCCAAGTCCTCTGGCACCAAGACCAGCAGTCATTCCACAACATGCCTTAGTTCATTTCACTAGTTTCAATTAATTTGCAGCAAGAATGATACAAAGCTATGTACAATGCCTCACTCTGCACACCTGTTTTTAGTCTTCCTTTCTCTCTGCCAACGCTCTATGAACTCGGTGGCTCAGCTTTGCTTGAGCCCAATATCAGGCTGAGACACCAGGCGTGTACTTCCTACACACATTTGTAGATTCCACATGCTGAAGCCTATGATTCATTTTGCACAGGTGGCCAGGATCCCATTTAACCACTTGTGCGTACACAATTCTTTCTAAATTCAAACCTAGCACCGGCCGAAGTTTAATTTAATGTTTTGGAGGAGAGGGAAGTAAAATTGTTTTGAAATTCTCTATGAAAAACAGCCTGTTGTATTAGAACAAACAGCAGCTTGTTCCCATCATGCCTTTGTTTGACAAGTCTGGGCTGGCTAGAAAGGTCATTTATGCCTCAAAGCATCAAATTAACATTTGAAGACATGAATTTTAAAAATGGCTATTTGCTCCTGTTCTGTGAATGGCTAATGTAGTTTAGAAAATCAGAAAAAAGAAAAACCCACTACAGTCTTAACCGAGTCCCAAAAAAGACTAAAAAACAATAATAAAAACAGAAAAAGGAAACCCAAAACTTTCCTTAGGCAAACTAAGCATTGATTTTCTGTCCATGTCAACACATGCTGACTACGTCTTAATTAAGCCGCATTCTTTAACAGAAGAATTAAGAATGTAGTTCAAATGGTCAAACTTTAAAGCAATACAGGAAAAATAATCACTATTTAATTATCACAAGATGACTTTTTGGCAAAACATAAGGTCCTTCCCTCTCATCCATAACCCTTCTGCCCCAACACTGTACAGGATAAACTCCCAATTTATTTAATACTGTCTTGGTTCAAACACAACATCTTTTTCCTTAAGTTCTATATTATTTTCCCAGCACAAGTCTATGCTCCTACATGTTTGAAATATAAGCCATCATTACTAACTACAACCTTCAATATATAAATATTCATTCAAGATCAGAAAACACTTTGGTTTCGTTGGAAAGATGAAGGGCTGTGAAGTGTAAGATTCACTGTACAGTAGCGAGCAGCCACATGGACTGTGCCTGTCACACACAAATGGGGTCTTTAACTGAGGTTTCCCTGCCATCTCAAAACATGAAATGATACAGATGTAACAAACTCAAGAAATAAAGTAACTTTTTCTCTAAATGACTGAGAATTGGTTTTATAATGGGAGCAATGGAACTACAGTAAATCATTCGGTGTTTCCTCTTCCCTCCTCACGACCAAGACTAACAGTCAAAGTGAGAGGCACAGACCACACTCAAGAAAAAGCACAAAGCCACCCAGAAAGCAAACATGTGAAGACCAGCACTGGGAGTAGATCAGAAAGAAAAGTTTTGTAAAAAGCAGAAAACCTAAAAGCTGGAGCAAGAGAGGTTACAACAATATGAAGATATCTAATGAAATATGACCATGTTTTTCATCTCTTCAAATATTTCTGGCATCCTTGTAATTTTGAAAACTAAAAGAGCCGACGAGAACCACCAAAACGGCTTTTAAAACTCAGGAAAATTACTAGAGCACTCATTTCAGTTAGGAGAATGACACCAGGCCAAGTGCTTTAGTTCACAGAAGGATTCATGCCTGTGTCTTATTCCTTTTCGCAAAAAAGACGTGACATTTTTTATTACTTGAGTCAAAACAAATGTCTTAAAAGTTTCTTGCCAAAGAATAAAAGATTTTCAGAAAGTTCCACATAAATTAGAGGTCCCTTTGCTACTGCCCCTTATCTAAGGGATTAAAGTCTCCTGTGGGCCCCCTCCACTGATACTATTACAATCTAGCAGGCTCATACCTAACCTGTCCAGGAGCCACTGTCAAGGTATACAGGAACTGAGGAAGGTATCTTCAGTAGCTGGAACAGGAATTCCCAACAATGGCAGAGGTGGAAGGGACAATAAAAATCCCACTCTTATGAAGTGAGCCAGAAAAAAATCATTGCAAATATAAGAAGTTTGACAATTTAAGATAAGAATTTTATTCCAAATAATTGTTTGATTACAGTTAGAAACATCAGTGGAGGGGGGACCACAGGTGTGATTTTTTTGGTGTTTATATATATTCCAAACTTAAAAAAATATTGATGGTTTAGGCATTTTGCAACCACTGTAGGAAAGATTAGTTTAAGCATGAATCATCAAAAGATGCCAACCAAGTCTAGGGGAAATTTTGATGAGGAGCAGGATATTTTCATGGTCTTAAAGTGTCTCCCCACAGATTGCTTATTAGTTTCAAGGGAAAAAATAGTAACTATAAAGAAACTGGAAAACACTGATGGAGTGATGATCACAATTAACACTACAATGAGGGGCAAATGGATCTAATGTACCCCCAGATATGATACCCTGAGAAGGGCACATTATCAAGCAGCATCCTGGCAGGGAATACACAACCTGAATCTAATCATGAGAAAATATCAGAAAAACCCCCAAACATGGAATGTTCATTAGAAAAAGGGGGAGACTATTCTTTAAAAATGCCAGTTGTCATAAAAGATAAAGAAAGTCTTTGGAAATATTCCAGATTAAAGGAGGCTAAAGTAAAGAGATGTGAGAACTAAATGCAATACCTGACCTAAACTGGATCCTGTTACTGAAGGAGGAAAAGATCCTAGAAAGAACATTATTGTATCAAATGATAAAATTGGAATATGGACAATAAATTAGTTAAAAGTTTTTATCAATGTTAAATTTACGGAAGATGACAGCTGTACTGTCTCTGTTGTGGTTCTGTAAGAGAATACCCCCACGGAACTCACTCTTAAATGGTTGAGAAAAAAATACTCTGTGTGTGTGTGTGTGTGTGTGTGTGTGTGTGTGAGTGGAGACAAAAGAGCTCAAACGTCAACAATAGGGGCAAAAAGTTTACAGATATTCTTTGATTGTTATTTGCACAATTTTTCTGTAAGTTTGAAATTATCATCAAATAAAAAAGGTTTAAATATAAGAAGTTACTCCAGTATTCTGCCACTTAATTTGGTAAATATAGTGTATGCATTTAAACAGTATTGTGAAAACAGGACTTCATCATAGAATCATCTCACAGCCTTAGGCCTAAAAAGACTCACTGTGTCAAAGAAGGGATACCTGTGTCAAAGGTTTTAAATGCAGCCTCCACACTTCCATAGCTGAGTATAAAAGAGTAGATCCCTTTACAGGAAGTAGAAGGAAAGAAAAGCTTTTCTGCTCAGATCCCTCTACTGTTTAAAACCTCCAGTTAACTGCCCACTCTTTATTGGACAAAATGTAAAGTTCAGACTCCCTAGCTCAGCACACAAGAACTGCACAACCTAGGGAAGCTTCTCTCTTCAGATTTATCTGCTGCCTCCCCCCACCCCCCAACACCCTACATCCTCAACATTCCAGCCACACTGACTGTAAGCCCTGTGCCTTTGCACATGCTGTTCCCTCTGCCTGGGAGGTCTTTCTCTGATGCCCTTCTCTTTCTGAGCAGCCCTGTCTTGTGCTTCCTGATTAAGCTTAAACACCACTGCCTCTGTGAAGCCTTTCCTGTCTCTCAACAAAAGTTAGTCTTTCTCTTTATACTCTGCTCCCAAAAAATTCTGTCTCTATTTCTGGGATGTATGAGGATTTCTCTTTCCATGAGTTCTCCATAACTAGAACATGAGGTCTCTCAGAGCAGGGATCGTGGTCTTCCAAGCACATGCTTCACAAATGCTGACTACAGGACTAAACGAACTTCTCTAACAGGGACAGGGTCAACAGGGAACAGCAGCTAACCCCTGGAACGCTTATTGTGTATCAGATACCACCGCAGGTGCTTTGCAAATACCAACTTACTCCTTACAACAATCCTAAGACATAGGTTTTTCTCTATTTTAACCTCTCTGAAATTGGGATACACCAATGATCAATGAATCATAATTACATGGCTGGTATATCTTTCTTTCTTAGTGGTAAGGCAATGGTGCATCTTACAATCAATAGTATTAGTTTTGATAAAATACAGTGTTATTGCCAGGTAGTCCCTCATATTTACAGATGAGGAAACTGAGGCACATTAATTAATTGAGGGGAATTAACTGAGGGAAATCAATTAACTTGCCGAAAAGTGGCACAGAAGAGTCAGGATTCAGTCCCCGGCAGACTGACTCCAGAATCCACACTCTTAAAGCACATTGCTATACCATCTCCCCAACCAGAGGGATCCCATAGCATGGATGGGCCATTGGCACCAGAGCTGGGACAAATCCAAAAGTAGGGCTTGCTGTGTGAGGGCGCCAGGATCCTGGGAAATGGCCAGCATGCAGCTCAAGATTGGAGGCAGTGAACTAAAATGGACCTTTAAGTGTCTGAGGAGAAAGCCAAGAGCCTCTGTCCACATCTGCTCTCTCCGGGAGAGGCCCGGGTCTGAGTCCTGGCTCCTTCTCTATCCCCCACCCAGGAGACATTCTCCACATCTGTATTTTCTGCCTTAGGTTTGCCCTCAAGTTCCCAATAAATATAATTATAATTCTCTCAGGGCTAGCAATTACCAAAAATGACCTAATCAAGCTTTCTACCTTACATCTAATCCTTGTAACATCATCTCTGCTAAGTAATCTAGTCTCAGCTCAAACACTTAAGCATTTCCTTTTATTTTTAGAAAGATGGAAAGTCTCCTTACATTAAAGTTCCTCTCCTCCTAATTTCCACCCCTAGTCCTACGTTTGCCCTCAGAATCTGCACAGCAAAGATCTTCTTCATGTCAGTCCTTATCCTTCTTCGAAAACTGTAGTCTTGAGATAGCAACTCATAGGCACCCTGCCTACTTCAAAAGCTTGCCATCGCCAGAAGTAATGGAGGCAGAAAGAGCTGGCAGTAACGAAGCATAAGCCGAGCACTAAGGAAACACAGAGAATGGGCAGCTAGTCTGTGGGGGACAGAGAGTGGGGGTGGGGAGGGAGTGAAAGTTCACACAGGGTGGCTTTTGAGGGGTAAAATGTTGTCAGCCAGTGTCAAAATTCAGTATTACACCAGGAGAAAAATTTTATAAAAACAAAAAGCTGAAATTTTAAACATATGAAATGTTTTTGGTTTCTAACATTCTTGCTTTCATTTTATGATTCTGGGCAGCAGGCTCATTGGCTCGTACAATTTGTGCAATGCTGAATGCATAGATAACCACCCTACTGACAGCGGAATGCAGGGCTGGAATAAACAAAATGAAACTTACCATCTGGGTGGTGTCATCTGATTTGTAGCAATATCACTTGCTGAAGATTTTACTTGTATTCTTCACTAACAAAAGGTTTGCTCAGGTACTTCGTTTCTATTCATCGATATAGTAAAGAAACTAGCACAAATGCAATCTCTGTAACTGCATCTTAATAATCAGTGACCAAGTCATTCTGGTCCAATGCACACCCCGCCTCACCCTACCCACCCCACACCCCAGCAGCCTCTGCTCCAAAGCAACTTATCTGACTCACTATACAACGTGGAGAGTGCCTAATGCCAAGCCCCAACTCTCAGTAGGACCAGAAAAAAATATTTATTTTGGTAAAAATACTAGAAGCTTCTGTATAGAGAATATTTAAAAACCTTATTATAAGTGTTCCTTCCACCTGATGTTAAAATGAGTTACTTACTGGTCCGGGAGCAAGCGAAATGACTATGATATTGTTAGAACTTTTAGATATACTCTAAGAAGCTTGGGCACAAGTATCATTTTGTAGGTCTTCAACATAGTCCATAACTTATTCATATATTGTCATCAGACAATTGGCTGATCTATAAAGCACACGTTGGCTTCTTTGTATGGTCATTTTCTAGCTCTTTATAATCAGTTCCTATGATCCCTTTCAAGCAAAGCTGACAGAATTTAACGATTACTACTGCAAATCAACACTGTTGGTACATGTAGTTCCTATCTACCATAAAAATATTTGTATAGTCTTTACAGTTTACACAGTACTTTCCAATCCATTTGACACTCACAACAATCTTGTGAGATACGATCCTCGTTTTACAAGTGAAGAAACTGAAGTTCAAAGACATGAAATGATTAGTTCAAGTCCCTAGAGGTAGTAAGGAGCACGGCTGGATCTCGACCCGGATCTTCTGATTGAGATTTCCGGGACCTTTCTATTAACAAAACTACAGCTACTTCTAACCCAGCTGCACACCTAACTCTGGCCCAGATCAACCCATTATCTGTCCCATACCCTGTTCTGTAATGAACACAACCACCACTATCCTGAGGGGCTTTCAGAGACGCTTGCATTGTGCGGATGCAGAAGGATATTCTAGACTAGCACTAATAACAGCTTTCTACAACGACGGAAATGTTCTACACCTGAGCTGGTCAATACACTAGCCAGTAGCCACATGTGGTTACTGTGCACTTGAAATGCGTAACTGAGGAACTGACCTTTTAATGTCATTTAATTTTAATTAATTTAAATTTAAATAGCCACATTTGGCTAGTGGCTTCCTTACTGGGCAGGTTGGTTCTAGACCTTGATGACTGGACGCAGAGCTTAATGTTGACATCTTAATATTGTAGCCTTAAGCATAAAGGAAAATCAACTAAACAGTGAGCCCAGAGCACTGGTTCATGGGAACCAAAACAGATGTGATATCATCAAAAGTAATACAACCAAAAGATAATCATAGAATAATCTTTCAATCTTTGTAAACTCTCTGGTCAGCTAAATCTCATGAGTGACTGCAGAAGTCCAGGTGGGCTGACAGTATCAACTATGAAAGGCAAGGAAGTCAACTCTATTCTATAGGCCACAATGGCTTTCCTGGGAAAAAAGAGCTCATTACTCTGCATGGAAACGAACCTAACTAAATTAGAAACAGGAGCTGATGGATGTGAAAAGCAAAGTGTCTTAGTAAATCAGGCATTATTTCTCTAATAACCACACTACATCCATGCACTGAAGAATGTAAAAGGGCATCTTCAAGGCCATCCCCTTGTCTCTGTCCTTAAGTATCACATCCACACCTCCATCACCATCCATACTACTTCCCTCTGAAACGTTTGTTTCTGTGCTTCCCCCGTCATTCACCTAGCTAGGCACTAGGAAGTTTCATTTAAATAAAAGTGATAAACTCATTTGGCATCAAATCCTTCTTTGAGTTAAAACTGAGACTTTCGAAACCCCTAGGTAGGTTTTATGATTCCCATGAACAAAAGCAGTTGTCATTTCTTCTTCTTTTAGCTTTATCCCACGTTCAAAGCACCTGACTGGTGCTGATAACAGATCTGAACCATAAGTCAAGAGCCTATGGTCTTAGTTCTGGTTCTTGGACTACTAGATATTTAGCCCTCTGCAAAGCACTCAATTTCTCATTTGTAAATTGATGGGATGATCAGACCACCTCTACAGTATCTTCCAGTTCTAAATCTGTACTATTTTGTAATATCCTCAATGGTTTCCAGTCGGGTTCAAGGTCTTTCGTAGAGTCTCCTATTAACAAAAAGCATTTATTTTGCTTATGTACAAAAACTGTGATATGTATAACCTGCTTCAAAAATTCACAGATCAATAATCCACTCATTCTCCAAAATCTTGAGTATACCAGTTCTTTAAGTATAGAAAAAGACATTTATTTCCAGTGTTTTAAAACACAAATCCTTCCTAACTGTGCAAATTAAAAAGTACCCTCTTAAGAGGTAAGGATGTCATTACTTACACTGTTAAGAACCTGGAGCACAAGGAAAAGCCCAAGCTAACATGGACCTTCTTTGGTTAGTTTTTGCTTTTCCTTTATTTGCAAACTCTACTCACACACTGCACAGTCACAGCCTCTTGGACAGCCTTCCCACTCCTGTGTTGTACAATTCTGAACCTGTGTCCTCTAACTATATCTGAAAAATATAAAAGAACAAACAGCTTTTCTACCTATGTGAATGCTTCTTTGGGAACTTGGATCTATATATACTCAAACAATCCACTTTTGAAACTGAACTTGAGTAACTGTAGTTGGCATTTAGAGAAGCAGGACCCTCTAGCAGAGACAGGCAGTGAGCTCCTTGTGAACGGAGTCCTTTTCATTTCTACAGTTGCAGTTCTGACCTAATTTCACTTAATCCACAGGCAGATGCTAACAAAGTATGCACTCTCTCTTTGACTCTTTCTGTCCATCTTTCTCATTCATTCCCTTCACATCTGTTCACTTCCCTCAACTTCGGTTCTTTCATATGGGCTTTGTGTTTTTCTAGTCTTAGTAACTTGTTTCTGTCAATCCACCTTTTCAATTAATTCTGGTTTGCAGTCCAACAGTGATAGCTTGCAAGGTAGCAGACTAGGGCTAGAGGGCTCCATCAGGCCAAAGGAGGTGACACAGCTAAACTTAATTACTCCCATAGGGACAGACCCACAGGGATCAGGCCCTTGATTAATCTCATTGCCATGAGGTCCTAATCACCTGGCTAAAAGGCCTACCTGCTGGTCACTCATCATTTCTGAGAGAATTTAGAAACAGGATGCTATCCCACTCCCAGAAGGAAAGCAGAGGTGTATAAGCTCTGACAGGTATATAATCAGCTAGGAGGAAGATCAAAGGCAGCATGATATCAGAGGCTGTGGCTCCTGGAAATTACTGCTAGAGTATCTAAAATTCTTCTTAAAATTTTCAATAGTTTCAGAGTTTCTTGGGGGGAAAGATGAAGCTATATGAAGAGAAGTTTTACTAGAAGGGAAATCCCAAGGGTCACCAGAATTGACTCATCTTAAGAAGGCGTGCATGAGGTTATCAGCAGGTAGAGCAGCACTGTGAGAACCAAGCCCATCTGCTTCCTCTCTTCCCTCCCAGCACGTGGACTCACTGAGCGACAAAGGAATGCCTTTTGCTCTGCAAGCTCATAGAGGGCCTACTTCCACCTGCCCTTTCCGGCCCCAGTGATTCCTAGGATCTGCATACTTCTCCACCCGACCCACATGTAAGAAGGCTAGACTTAGATTAGGATCTGTGCTTTGAGTTTTACAGTAAAATCAGACTGCTAGTATTCCAAGCCCTGATAAGCTTATCTTGAATAACTTAAGCTCCCATTACCTTTCACTGGTAAATTTTTTATGAAGTCTTTTGCCCTTAAAGTTCTCAGTTATTTAAAACAAACCAAAAAAGAAAAGAAAAGAGACAAAGGTCTAAAGGCCTAACTATTCCTTCTGAGGGAGAACGCAGCATAGGCATTAACTCATCCAGCAACACATACTGAGCCATGGCTTTAGGTGACCAGTAATGCTATCTTCCGTGACCTTTGAGAGTTGTTGAGAAATAGAGCCCAGAACATTTATGTGGCCAATCCAAGTTCTCATCTCATATCCATCTCAATAGACAAACATATTCTTATATAGAAATCAGTATTTCTATCCTAAATATTCCTGTACCACACAGTGAAGTAACACTCCATTCATAACACTCAAAGTACCCCTAAATTAACTTAAGTCCATTTCACACATTTCAGCTTCTAAGCTAACAAGCAAAAGCCTATTTGAGCTCCACCACATTCACTTCTCTGTGTGCCACATTACTCCAGAAAAGCCTGCAGAAACACAGCTGGTTCTGTGCTCCCGCTGTAGAGGACAGGGACTGAGAGCACAGACTCTGCCGCCAGTCAAACCTGGGTTCGAGTCCCAACTCTGGCATTCGTTAGTTCTGTATGCCTGAGCAAGTAATAACCTCCCCATAACCCAGTTTCCTCACCTATCAAGTGAGGATTCAAACGCCATCTATTTCACAGCCTTCTTGTCAGGATTAGGTTTGAATAAAATAATGCAGAGAAAGCGATTAGCATAGCGCAAGGCACAGTGTTCGGCTTTTGTTGTACTATTGTTTGGGTCACTTCTGCCTCATTACTAGAGGTCTTTGGTTCTACGCTCCTATGACCCTATTTGCCATATCCCCAGCTTCAACAAAGTCTTATCTTGGACTAAACCCAGCGTTTGCAATCCAATCTAGTCTATATAATCAGGTATCTCAGCTCCTTAGAAAAAAGTGCCAAAGGAAGCACTATTTGTTCCGTTCCACAGCTGCAAATTTATCAAGTGCCTCTATCATAAACATGTAACTAGTTTTAAGGAGAATCACATGAGAATGTCGGGACACATCAATACCAGAAAAACAAGTCAAAGGTAGGTCCTACTATGACTAGGTCAATGGCATCATCTACAGAAATGAAAAATAACATCATAAAACACCAACTTTCAAAGCTTCTATCCAATACAGAAATGTACCGAGGTTGGAACAATGTCCTAATTTTAACACCATTCCCAAAACACAGCTTTATACTATTTCTAATTTTTATAAACTAATCATCTGGCAAATATCTATACTCTTCACTTTCTATTTTATTATTTTATTGTATTATGTCTTTTTCTTTAAGACACCTAAAATCCCTTAGGGAAAAAGAATTCAAAGAATAAGCAAAGAAATACTTAAAAATCAATTAATCAAAAGAGGTATTGGATGCTCACTCCTCTGAAACATACATAATCTTATTTGATATCCCTCCTAATCATATTTCATGAGCACAGCAGAGTTCTCTCACGCTGCGTTCCTCAGGTTGGGGGCTATCTGTTGCATTTGTAACTACTACAGGATATTTCCCCTCCACAGAGGAGACAGAAGTCTCCTACTATAAAGTGGGAGTTATTAAGAACCCAAAAAGTAGGAGTTAAGATCCTATATCTTCAAATTTTTAAAAGCATAATTCTATAGACGAAAAGAAAAAAAGATTTCAGCCACTCTACCTACCTGACTTCTCTGCTGAACAGCTCAAACTTGTGTCCAAAACCAAACTCTTCATTTGTCAGACTCCAAAACCCCTGCAGTAGCTGTTCAAAGCAGAAACCTGGGATCACTTCTGATTCCTTCCTCTTCTCCACCCAGCCCATCCAATCCCATCACTACACCCTGCTGGTCTGTCCACTTCCCTCCATCTCCACTGTCCCACACTAGTCCCAGCCCATACTCCTGAACCACTGCGACCACCTTCTCTACTGGACGCCTGGGTTCCACTTGTCCTCACCAACCTATTCTCCACAGAGCGGCCGGACAGTGGCTTATCACTACACTCAGAATAAAAGCCAATTCCTTACAATGCCCTAGAAACAACTCATAGGATCTTGCCACCCCCACCCCACTTCTCCTAACCCGTCTGGCATCTCTCTCCCTCATCTTCCTCTACTTCACCACCCACTCTGGGCTCCTTTCAGTTCCTTGTATACATCAGGTCATTCCCCCCTCAGGAACTTCCTTCACACATACTTTATATCTTTAATTTCTATTAGGCTGCAAGCTCTATAAGGCAAGAGAACTGTTTTTATTCAGCAATACGTACCCAGCACCTGACATAAAGTTTGGCACATAGTACAGGTGTTCAAAAAATATCTGAGAAAAGAATGAATGGATGGGAACAAAAAATAAATTTTAATGACAAACACCATCAACAATAAAATGGAAAGCAATTTAAGAAAGCCATACAAAAAACCAGCCTCAGTGAGAGGAAATTCACAATAAACCTTTTTAAATTTAATATTCAAGATGGACACTCCTAAGAAAACAGATTCTTTCAGCAATGTTCTTGGGAACCAAAACAGAGATTAACAGAAGAGTTTTGGAAACCGAGTACAATGTGCCTCTTTTCAGATTTTGACAATCTGTTTTCACTGTTGAACTTGCTCTTCAATCTCATCTCAATAGAAGCCAAGAAGTAGCCCATAAAAGGAATATGCAAATAGTTAAAAACACTAACCAGAACTAAGACACAAATGTGCTGCCAGCTGTTCCAAATAATACAAACAATAAATGCCTTCACATCACTAATTTCTGAAACGCAAGGAAACGGGAGGGGAGGGTTGTAAATTCAAGCCCTGAAACATAGTGAAACCACAGCACTATGCCTGAGCCATCAGCCTTCACAGGATCAAACCAAGTGCTGCTTTTCGGCCCACTCCCTTCCAATTAAACAAGACACCCGATCTAAAGCACGATAGTTGCAATTCTGACCTACCCAAGAGTTCTATCCCTGCATGAAAACAGCTCAACCTTCTCCTGTGAGATTTTTCTCTTTTAATCATGAGGTCTCAGAATAAGGGCCCCAGTCTCCACCCTCTGTGGTTTGCTGGAAACAGTAATAAAGTACCTACATGCTTTGCCCCAATTTTCAAACCATCTAACAGAAATTAAAGATTTACTAGGAATAAGCTACAAGGTATCTTTTCTTTTCTGGTGGGCTGGAATTAAATCAACTTAATGTGGTTGTATTGGTTATTGAGGTGGTTTGGTATTGCCTGCCATGTCTTTGGTTATTTTTTTGAACTGAATATGTAATAATTATAAATGCAAGTACATCTGTAGATAGTCTCTTTTAAAACATGGGTTAACTAGACAAAAGTAATTTAAAAGGGTTCTTATTAAAGACAAGGCTGAAGCTCCCTGAAATTTATCAGTATTTGGACAGCAAAAGCATACTGTTTCAGGCAAAAGATCCGGGTTAAGGGGTTCCTTCTTCACTAACATTAAGACTGCTCTGGGCAGCAATTTTTGCCATGTTCCCATCCTTTATGACCCAAAACGTGCTTACCTTACTTGGTATCAGATAGAGCTTAAAAAGCAGTTGATTAAGTCACTTTTCCTCTACAAAGTCCAAATATAGACTCATCCAACAAGATGTGAAGATTTACTCTATATTTTGAAGGGGTTTTACCTTAGAAGAATTGATAAGTATTTTACAAAAACAAATAAGGAAGGAAACTCTAATTCTAAAGCCACACTCAAAGCCCTCACGGCTCTGCTCGCAAGCACAGGGCAGAGCGCAGTAAGGACGTCACCACAAGCGCACTGGGCCGCTTCAGACGAGTGGGAGATGGAGCACCACTGAGCATGCACATCAGGTCTTCATTCGTGTGGCCTTATTCCCGGGGAGCCCAGCCACACTGGATCATTGCTCAGAATATTTTTATGTTTGATAATAGCCTTTTTGCCTTGAGTCTTACCATGGGGGAACTAAGAAAAAGCATTTTCCCCTGGAAAAACCAAGACACACAGTAAGATTAAAAGTGAGTGGACAAAGTCATATAACTGGTGACCACGCAAGAATTCATAACCTCTTTCCTAGCTCAGTGTTCAACATATCACATATTCCTGTTGGATATTCCACGTGCTAAATGAAATAACCTTAATATCTGGATCCAATGTAACAGAATAGTTTATAATTCTTGATACATTTAATATTATTCTGCATGAAGCATATTATCGCCAAAGGTATCTAAGTAAAACACACAAGTCCTTAAAGTCTAGCCTGATGCTTTAAAAAGAAAATAAATCAATTATTATGATACTATTCACAAACTCAGGACAATTATAAATTCTATGCAATTGTGAACTTAGGGCTGAGCACTTGAGCATGTGAGTAATTTAGGGTCGAGCATGTTGTCTTTTGCTGATGAAGGTCCTGATGTTTTGCTCTGTTGTTTCCTCCTGGTCAGTAGGCTGACCTCCCCTTAGCTGGGCTGCTACACATAGGGGAAATTACAGTTACTGACTTCAGAAGGTGAACGCCATCAATGCCTCAGGAAATGATCAAAATCACGCAGAAGCAGCTTGTTAACAAGGACAAATAAGCACAAGCCGTCCTTTCATGAAAGGCTAAAACGTCCTCTATCAAAAGTCATAATAACACACTTTTATAAATTTGGAGTCCCTGAAACAGTTACTCAAAGCAGTCAATTCAATTCACTACACCAGATAACTTCAGTAGCCACTTGAAATAGTATTCCTTTATTGGCCTGGTCAAGTCACAAAGTTTACCACCAAGCTAAAGGGCTCCTTCCAGATCCTCGTTTATAAACCTGTACTGCATCACCAGCCACACCTCTCATGGCCCCACATATCCCCTCCACAAAAAGCTAATAAACTTGATTCCTGACTATGACTTCCATTAACTAAGAACCAAAAGATTAACAAAACTCTTAAATATGACTCAGCAAAATGATCTAATTAACAAATAGTCGAGAAAAACATGTTTTTGAAAGTAAAATTAACCACATGAAAACAAGAGATAAGGGGGAAGATGTGGCTGTAAACATGATGTTTGTAAGACGGCCAGGAAAGAGCCCACATTTTTCTTCAAAGGCTTAAGAATCAGCAGCAATAACCCAAACCTATCATGGCCAAAGGTGTTTTTAATGGAGTTGTATTCAATTTTGGCAGTTTTCCACATAATGTTTCTTCTTTTTGATCTTTTGTTTTATAGAATTGCATTTGAGAGCTTTTACAATTTCTTTTCGGTACCAATTCTGAAATGAAACGGACTTCGGGTAAGAAAAATGAAGAATCTCATTACCCAGCAAAGTCATCTCTCTAGCCCCTCCACCGTCATAAGTCACCATAGTTTTTACTGTTTCTCTCTCCCTCTCAGAAATAAAAACAAATAAAACGGCCCATGAATTTTGACAATTTGGTATGTAAGTTATATTTAATTTTATGTTTATGCTTATGCTAACTGCTTAACCTGAAGCAATACAGAGCCCTGACTTTCGAAAACGAAAAAAAAGGTCTTTCATCCTCCTACAAGGAAAATCTACCATCAGAATTTAGTATTCGTTAAGGAACTGTAAACCCGCGCGCCGCCCGCCTCCGCTCTGTCAGTCACACACACACACGTGGCCCCGCCCCCGCCCTGTCAGTCACCCGCAGGCCCCGCCCCGCTGTCAGTCCGCGGCTCTGGCCGGCGGCTGAACCGGCGGCGCTGACGTCAGCTGGCGACCGCGGCCGCATTCCTAAACAGTTCAGACAAACCCACTGGTGGGAAGCTTCGAAAGCCCTCAGCTGTAGTGCAGAAAGCAAAGGCTTGGCGAGCAGCCAGACTCCTGAGCTCAGCATTTTGTAATGCACTTCCTTTTTACTTAACAGCTTGCATAATGCTCTTAACCCTTCCTTCACCTGCACCACGCCTTTAACCCCTTCTTTTCCTTGTCGAACTTCAAAGCAAACTTCGGAACTCGGTCTCCCATAGGGTTTTAATATATTCTGCACCAAATCACAACTGACTGATTTTTAATATCGCTGAAGAGGCAATTTAATTAAATACACATGCTTCCCCTAAACAGCCCACTTTTTTTTCCCTTAAAGCAACGTTACTTTTCAAGCAAGGAAACTAAAACATTTTATTAAAACAATATATTTTAATGTTCAATTTTTTCCCTTCCTTCCTAATCTCTCTCTTAGAAGTTATTTTTTCAAGAGATAATACCTTCAAATGGTCCAAACAGAAAGAACAAGAGAGTATTATGCAGTGACAAAAATCTCCCTCCAACCCTGTGCCCCAATCATCCGGTTCTCACTCCACAAAAACGTGATTTATTTCCCTTGTATTCACCCAGAAGTAGTTTAGTTACATATAAGGAAACACAAATATATTCTATTTTCGCCCTTTTTCACACAAATGATAGACATCACACGTGCTGTTCTCTTTTGCTGCTGCTGCTTTAGAACTGCATAGAATTTCATCACGATTTATTCACTGGTCCCCTGTATATGAGCATTTAGGTAATTTTCAATCTTTTTGCTATTACAAATAATGCTGCAGTGAAAATCTTGTATAAATATATCTCTAAAATAAATTCCAAGATGGAGAATTGCTGAGTCAGAGCAAATATGCATTTGTAATTTTGAGGTGCCTACAAAACTGCCCTCCATTGAGGTTGTTCCTCTTACCCTCCCACCAGCAGTGCCTAAGGATTCTATTTCCCTCCTGCAGCTCAGACTGTCTCCTGAATTAAGAGGCTCTCCTTTATTTCATAAGGATCCCAGATACTTTGGTAGGCCATTGTTACTGGCCATTGTTACCAAGCTTCCTTATTTTTGTAAAACAGATCTGTGAAAAAAATGCTATCTCAGTATAGTTTTAATTTATATTCCTTATATAAATGAAGTTGACCATCTTTTTATAAATTTAAGAGCCATATGTATTTCCCTGTGAACTGTTAAATCATCACTTTTGCTCATTTTCTATTGTATTGTTCATCATTTTCTTAGAGCTCTATATTTTTAGGAAAGTAGCCTTCTGTCTGTGATGAGAGTTTGAACGAGCTTTTTACATATTAAGGAAATTAGTCCTTTGTTGTGATAGGAGTAGCAAAAAATGTTTTCCCAGTTTGGTGATTTATTTTGGTGGTTTCTGCCATACAGAAATTTGGGGCTTTTATATAGCAATCTATTCTTTTATGGCTTCTGGTTATTCTATCAGACATAGAGTGTCATTCCTCATGCAGTTTAAAAAAGAATTAGCCTGTGGTTTCTTCTAATACTTATTAGGTTTTCAGTTTCACATTTCAATATTTGGAGTTTTAACTTTGGTGTTTTCCTAAATGGATATCCACTAGTCCCAACATTATCTGCTAAATAATCTATCTTTCCTCACTGATCTGAAATGCTACCTTTATTATATTTACTAAGTTATTTTATGTCAGTGGGGTTCATAGGATTTTTATGCTGCATTTATCATCAGTGATCACTTTAAAATCTAGCAGAAAGTAAGATATGTTTTCCATAGACAACATGATCCAGTTTCAATAAATACATTTCAGATTTGGGGAGTCTTGTTTATTTTTAAACCAAACTAAATCCTTTTCAGGAATTCTGGGATAAATTAAAGCACAGTATCACTGGGTTACATTTAAAGGCTTATACTGAAATCGTATCTAATGTCATTTCAAAGTAACTAGCCTTTTGAAAATAAATATCCATTCAGAAACATTACTCCTGACCAATTATGGCAAGTACTTTTAGTTTTCATAAAGACTTCAGATAATTAGCAGAAAGATGTAAAATGTTGAAAGCATTGTTAAAGCAACATGTTGATACCAATTGCATAAATCTTTGCCTTTTAATATCTCCTTTAAAGAAAAACGAGGGACAAATGAGGATGAAATAGTCTTTCAACTAGTTTTTGCCCTTCTTTCCCTATCTGTTAGAGATTATTACAACTGGTCTCTATGAAATTCCTAGGTTTACATTTATGTAAACCATCATACTGATAACAATTACTTATTCTATTGAGTACACAAATGATTAAGCATACAAATGGTTTCAAGTTTTAGGAGATGTTAAAAGATAGCAATATGCAACATTCATCAGTTGTTGAAGACACAGCAGAACCCACTGTTTTGAACAGGACCTCATAAAGTTTGGCAGATGGTTCCCTAAAGGGGTAGCAAGACGACAGAGACCTTCAGACATAAGGTTCAAAGTACCTGTATGTTAAGGAGGAGGGGAGGGCAGGAGGCAGGAGGCAGGCGACAGGCAGAAGGAGAGCACAGAACTGCCAGAGGAAGAAGTCCCAAACTGGGAGAGGCAGAAGATCTTAACGCAGCTCAGGCTGTCCTCTATATGGTGAGACTATCATTTACCCCACAGGAGGCTCAAGTCTCAGCCCTCTCAGTACAGGCCTGCCACAGAGCTACAGGACCACAAACGGTGTCAAGAGAAAGCCTTTAAAGGTATTTTCCTGTGTGATAGACACCTGCACATATGCAGTTTTTAAAGTTCTCAAATGTAACTCAAACAAGACTTTATCCTTCTAAGATATGGTGCTACAATTACATTTATGAAGTTACTAATTTAAACTCTGAGTCCATTTCCCTATAAAAACTATGACACAGAGAATAAAATCCCAACAGAAATTACTTTAAAGCTCCTGACACCCTTCCCCTAACCTACCCTTCTACTCTTTTCTTTCAAGGAGCCCACACTCTGGCCTGTTTCGGAGCAGGGCCTGCTGTTTCTCAAACGTGCCTGCTGACTTTGCTCACATTTTCCTATACCTGGAATATCCTCCCCAAAACAGTGAATACCAGTCTCTAAACTCACATCTTCTCCCATCTTCTGGAGGATCAAACGCCACCTTCTCTGTAATTTCTTCCCCTCCTGAGGAGTCAGCCCTCAGAAACTCCACTGGCATCTCCAATGATGATGAAGAATGTTAAAGAGAAATGTCCTCAAAGTACATGTTTAAAATTCTCATTTTAATATGAATATGAAAAAAACTAAGGAAAAACTATACTCCAATAATGGAAAAAGATGGACCATTATCAAGAAAAAAAATGTAGGTCCTCTTTATTAAAAATCTACTTGGGTAGGGGGCTGGCCCCGTGGCCGAGTGGTTAAGTTCGCGCGCTCCGCTGCAGGCGGCCCAGTGTTTCGTTAGTTCGAATCCTGGGCGCGGGCATGGCACTGCTCATCAGACCACGCTGAGGCAGCATCCCACATGCCACAACTAGAAGAACCCACAACGAAGAATACACAACTATGTACCGGGGGGCTTTGGGGAGAAAAAGGAAAAAATAAAATCTTTAAAAAAAAAAAAAAATCTACTTGGGTATTGCATTTATGTAAACAAAGTATACACTTCTTTTTCTTTTCTTTCTTTTTCTTTCTTTTTTTTTTTGGTGTGGAAGATTGTCCCTCAGCTAACATCTGTGCCAATCTTCCTCGATTTTTCGTACTTGGGACACCGCCACAGAATGGATTAATGAGTAGTGTGTAGGCCTGTGCCCAGGATCCAAACCCACAAATCCTAGGCCACTGAAGCAGAGCACGCAAACTTAACCACTACACCACCTGGCCAGTCCCAAGAAAGTAGATATTTCTTACTAGTCTCTTCTTTTAGGGGGGCAGAGTGAGGCTGTCAGCTTACCCACTGCACCTTCAAATGCAGCTTTCCATCAACTTACAAATTAAAAGGAATATAAAAGAGGATAAAGCTTTAAAGCATACTTTAAATATGGTACTATTAAAAACCAACCCCCAGCAATAGGATGATTACAGATAAGTTCTACTGCTCTCCCATTCCTTGAAGCTCTGGCTATCATCTCATGGACCCCTAGGACCTGTGGCCCTATCTGTCATGCTGTAAGTCCCACCAGTATTGATTCATATGCCTAAGGACTCAGAACTCCTAAGGTTAGGATGAGAGGCATCCACCAGTTCTCAAATCGAATGAGGCATCAACAGCACCTGCGTAACTCAAGAAATATACAGCGTCTCAGGACTCAAGCCCCAGACTTCCTGAAGTGTAACAGCAGATGGCAGGGCCCAGGAATCTATTTTGTAAAACAAACTCCCCAGGTGATCATCTGATTTGCAAACAAGCAGTTTGGAAGATGAGAAGATGGGGCAGGGCCATGAAGGGTGGTGATAATCCCTCTCCTCTCTTGGATCGACCTTCTCTCTCCCATGTCTCAACCCCAACAAAGAGGAGGCAGCTACTGCGAGAAAAGAACAGCACAGCAAGAGTTACAGGAATCTAATGGCCACAGGAGCTTCCTCTCGAAAGCCCATCTGCCCTTGTCTACCTTAAGGTCTGCTACCCAACAACACATCTGAACCAGAGAAGGCAAAACAGGGATGGCAGTTCCCCTTGCCGGGTGGTAGCCATGAGCTTCAGGAGGGTGCTGGAAGCCCTTTGAGGTTTTCCATATGTCTCAATTTACACCATTCTTTGCCTAAAGACTGGAAAGTAACTAAAATTTAGTCACAGGGAACAAGAAAAAAATGCAATCATTTTAAGAATTCAACTGATAAATGAGAAGTGGGTAGGGGGGGTTCCTGTGGTATAAAAAATACTTTTTTAAACCTCCCAGGATGGTTATTAAAGAGACATTATGAGGTCACCTAATTCATCTCTTACCAGGCAAGACTACAGCTAATACTATCCAGGGAAATATACTGGAAAATATACTTCAGGGGCTGAATTTCCACCTAATTTAATTGCTCTCACTGTCAAAAAATATTACTTAAATACCAAGAAGTTCATAAGATTGGAAACTAAGAACTGAGCATTAAAAACTGCTTACTTTTTGGGCCAGCCCCCGTGGCCTAGTAGTTAAGTTCAGCGTGCTCCACTTCGGCAGCCTAGGTTCGATTCCCAGATGCCGACCTACACCACTCTTTTAGCAGCCAAGCTGTGCTGGCAGCCCACATACTAAAAAATAGAGGAAGACTGGCATGGATGTTAGCTCAGGGCAAATCTTCCATAGCCAAAAAAAAAAAAAAAAAAACCTGCTTCCTTTTATGGCAAAAATCTATACTGGTCAAAAAAGTTTTCAACTCCCAACAGTGCCCAAGTATGCATTATTCTGTACAATTCCAGAATCTTGTTTGCATGTTAGTTTTCTCTTCTGACTTTATTCAAAAGGTTCTCTTTTCTTTCCCAAGTGCACTCTCTAAGTCTGGAGACAAAGTTGCTCCTTGTCCCTGGCTCCTCTGTGTGATGAAGTACCCATGCGAGAACTAAAGGAGCTAAGGGCTCATAGTGGGCTCACTTGTTAGTCTGTCAAAGACTGAGGCTGCCAGCTGCATATGGATTAGAATGGTCCTGTTTACAATGGCTCCCTGCTCTATAGCAAGAGGAATGGGACCGACCACATGCCACATGGTTTAGAAACCCCAGGCCATGTTTTACATTTTAGTTTAATTTTTCTAAAGCTAATAACATAGCTTTCACAGCCCAAAAAGAGTTCTGAACCGTAAAAACTCTAGATTTTTGGTAACATATAAACTGTGCCCCAGTGAAAAACCAATCTTAAATTACTGCCTCAGGTGGGGGTTTTCTAATAAGTGCTGCTGATGGTTTCAAGGCAGTCTTCAAGGACCAGAAAGAGTTACCTCAAGAAAGATATCAAAGACATGTGTCCTCAATGAAGTCTGAAATCTTTGGCTTCTAAATTAGATGTGTCAATTTGGCAAGTGACATCACTTGTAAACAGCACATTATTACTAACGCAATGCACAATTGCACCCTTGTTTTATTACGGGATCCCAGACTTAGATACGTACATTTGCCCCCTGTTCCCTAAGTGTACTACATTAGAGCAGGGATATTTGTTTGATTTATTAATTTCTACATTCCCAGGTCCCATCACATTGTTCAAATCATTATTGATGAATGAATGCTGCCCAATTAAAGTATATACAAAAATAAAGTTAATTTCTCTCATTCATTTAGATATAAGACTCAACTATATACATATTCAAGTATAAATTAGGCATTATGCCCAACAATGCAAATTCTAAATCTGCCCATGGGGACCAAAACAACAGTTATTGTGAGAATAATAACTTTGAATTTCCTAAGTTGGGTGCATTGGACACTTAACCTTTAAGGTGCAAAACTGTATGTATTTAATAAAATTGAATCCCATGAGAATTCTAATTTCCACATGCACCCCTACAGCACTGTAATCTAAAAGCCACACCGTTTCTTGTTCTCTGCAGAAACTTAATCATTAAAAACACCTTCATCTGGAGAGCTTCTGGGTATAGTATTTCCTACATTAAAAAAGAGAATCACTGGAGATTCATCTATATATTGCTCCCAGAACCAATGCTGCAAAAGTTTAACTTAAATTTACACTTCAAGTGATAAAGGCTTTATATGGATTGGGAGCCAAATCTAACTAAAGCAAAATTCCAATGATAATGAGTGATATCATGGCAAAATTCCATTGTCATTTTAAAAGTTCTATTGTGACTAATGATTAAACTTTCAAGCATTTATAGATGCATCTTCAAAACCACTCTCACCAGTGAATCCTCCATTCCCCTAAATGTACTTACAATTATTATAAGTAATCTTTTCTAATCCTCACAAATAAGGTCCTGTAATTCTACAGAGTGTGGGCTTAATTACTGCTTAACACTAAACACTAAAGAGCATCTCACACACAGAAATAGCTACTAACTGCTACCACAACTTGAGATGTACATGTTCCATAAAAGATATTTTAAGTGACAAAGAGTTAGTTCCTTGAATTTTGTCCCATCTTTAAAGGAATTCTGGAATGTTTTTTCCTGTCTCTCCTTTTACCCCTGGAGCTGGGGTGAGAAAAACGAGAATGGTTATCAGTATGGGTAGAGACTCAAGCACACAGATAGGGGAGTACTTGGGGGAGGGGGAGCGAGAAGGACAAAAGAAGTGGCAGCAGGGAGAGAGGGGACTGGTCTTGCCTGTTCGTAAAATGATTAGCTTAATGGGACATTTGAACAGTGATATTATTCTGGAAACATTTATGCTCAAGCTTCTCTTATAATACATCAAACTAAGAAGAGGCCACATTAAGTTGATGCCGCTAAGGAAATTCTATTACAAAGTACAAGTCATGAAATACAAAATATGCAGGGATAGCCTACCCCATACAACCATCTCCATGTCAAACTCTGACACTTCTCTTTAGACAGATGAACAGAGAAGACTTAAGTAGCATTTTTGATATACCAATATCCCATGACATACTCATACTGTTTTTACCAGCTATTTACCAGATAAATTTCCTTCATATTTTTAACCTATCTTATCATTATCTGTACATTCGCTATTTTTTAAAAAGTACTTTTTCAATATACAACATTACTCAGAATATCTGGAATTAGATTTCAGTTTATTCTCCTTGTGAACTGCGTTTTAAACTTTATCTCCCCACAGATCATACTTAAACTGGCTAAAGCTACCATCTTTGGAAAAACCTTGGTGTGTCCTTGTAGTGGTACCTCTGAAAAGAAACTGGAAACCTTCTTAACATAAGAGATTTCCTCCTTCTTTTGGTTCACCAGCCCCCCCTTGTTTAGCACTCAGTATTGGGCACTCCAGGTCAGGAAACCACGGGAAGACTGTGAATGCAAAGAAAAGAAAAGCTAGGGGCGATGTTATTGGAGATCACCAAAGCAAAAACCAGAACACAAGAACTGTGAAAAAAGCTAGCACTGGTAGTCCAAATGTATAGAAAAATAAAAACAAATACAGAATTTTGAGATAAAAGATAAGTTAATGAGAAACCTGTTTGAATTCAAGGTTTCAAACCAAGACAAATTACATCCAACTCTGATTAAAAATATATTGTCAAAAGGGAGCCAGGAACCACCATCAGGGTTCCCCACAAGTCAAATGTAAGGAGCAGAAAGGCTCTAGCAGTCAGAAGAGCCTCCACTTGGCTTTGCCCTGGTCACCATTTTCATCAACCACTTGGGATGGACTCAGGAGCAGGCTCAGCAAGAATGAGGAGACAACAATCTGTGGGGCTCCCTTATACCCAGAAAGACAGAAGGTTCAGAAGGATTCGGCGGTCCAGAACAAGAAATAGATATAAAATAACAAAAAAAGAAAGATAAATATAAAGTACTACCCTGGAGCTAACAAGTAAGCTGCTCATCCATAACATAAGGTCTTACCTATGAGCAATTCATGTGAAAGACAACACCAAGGATAATATTTACATGCTCAACACAGCACATGGCTGTCTGTAAAGAAATCCAACAAAAACATCAACTTGGGCTATAATACTGAAATTACAGTTTTTAAACCTTCTTAGCATGCCCTGTGCTGGTTGCGTCCTATCTAAAGCACTGTATGCTTTTCCAAGGACCACATTTAAAAGGGGGGATGAGAAACAAACACTTGAGGGAAGCCAGCAATGATTATGGAAGCTCTGAAGCTACATCAAAGAGGGATGGGAGACAGAGCTTTCGCAGAATAACGTAGAAAAGAATCGACATAACTCTTGTTCAATATGTGAAGATGTGCCCTGTGAAAGATGGGAAAGGCAGAATTAGGACTATATTGGAGGGCTAGGAATCCACACAACAGGACAAGCTACCTAATATTAAAGCTGCTCGAAACTGCCTTGGAAACCAAGAGTTCCTCATCTCTAAAAGCGAAGCCAGGGGCCGGCCTGGTGGCGCAGCAGTTAAGTTCGCATGTTCCACTTTGGTGGCCTGGGGTTCGCCGGTTTGGATCCCAAGTACGGACATGCCACCACTTAGCAAGCCATGCTGTGGCAGGCGTCCCATATATAAAGTGGAGGAAGATGGGCATGGATGTTAGCTCAGGGCCAGTCTTCCTCAGCAAAAAGAGGAGGATTGGCAGCAGATGTTAGCTCAGGGCTAACCTTCCTCAAAAAAAAGGGAAGCCAAGCCAAGGCAGAATGAAACAGTCAAATAGAGACAGAATAACGACCTGCCGAGGATGCTCTATCCTCTTAAACAAAGTTCCCCAAAGCTACTTCCAACCCGTGACCCTGGAGATCACGTACAGCTCCTGACTCTCCAGGTGAAAAAGAAACTGAGGCCAGACCAGGGAACCGCCTTGTTCAGGTATCACAATCATAAAATAGCAAAGTCAGAACCTGAGGCCAGCCTTCCAAACTCCCAATCCACGCTCTTCATTCTGTTCCATCTTCTCACTCCAAGTATGAGGCCACTTTGACCCTCGCCCACGAAGAAGCATTCTCTTCATAAGAGTTCATTCACACTTGGGAAGTAGGGGTTGGAAGAACAAATCACCTTGTTTGGGACAATCGATTTTGTTTTTCACTTCTTTCCGTAATCTTCAAAGGTACTCACACAGCCCAAGAAATACCAATCCTTAATGTACACAGATACCATACATGTTTTCCCACTAACAATTCAGCTTTCAGGGCTTTACAACCAGAGGATTCAGGTCCTTCCGGCTCACAAAGAGGAATGCCTCATTGTTCAAGCCTTTCACCTAATTCAGTGAGGGTTGACAGACCCTAGAAAAGGGAAAAGAGGATCTTATTTTTTCCCCTCAGTCAAAAAGACACAGACGGAATCTCCACTGGCCAAAGACAGAGTAGCTTCAGTGTGTAAGACAAACTGGAATGCCAGTATCAGTAATTTCCTCACTCCAGTCACATATGAGGATTTAATCCACAATCAGACAAACTCAATGTTTTCAATCAAAATACATTTTCAAATAATAGACGCTGATTGTCTTTTTACAAAGCCACACAACTAGCTCTCCTTTGGCCTCCTGAACTGCCATTCAGCCATATAACCCAAGGTCACCCTTCCTTTCCTCACTAACAAGCACCCTAATAACACTAGTCTACAAATCCCATTTGCGCCCTAACTCAGAGAAAATTATCCTCAGAATTGATATCACACAATGCCTGGTTTAATCATAAAAATCACAATCTTAACAAACCTCTGCTGGAGCTGAGCAGTTGCCAGATGCTGTGCTAAGTACTTTACAGGATGTTGATAAGGTAAATATTATTATCCCCATATTATACATGGAGAAAACAAGCCTCCAAGAGATTAAGTCACTTGCCCAAGGTCAAGAGCTACTAAGGGTTACGATCAGACTTCAAACTCAGAACTCCACGTTCCCACGATCTGAACCCCAAATAATGCTGCCTGCCTACTCTGCTCAAGGAGAGCACTGCTGGGGGCTCCAAGCATCCACTGGAACCATGGCAAGGGAGGGGGTCCCAAGTTCACGCGAGTTTCACAGGGACGGGATGGCACAAAGTACCATTCTTTGAAATACTGCTGAGATACTGTTTTGTAACCAGAGGCTTAAACGGCAGCAGGAGGGATTAAGTTTAGACATGAAAACGATCTTCCTTTGCTTTGAAGGTAACTGGAAAGACTCTAATAGTTATATTAACAATGGTTAAATTTTAATTGCTTTCTGTGTTAGGCACTGGAAGCTAACTCCTCTTTTCCCTCTCAATGTGGATTGAATGGATTTGGACCACAGACCCCATTCTCTCTACGTGGAGTTAGTGAGCTAAACAGGCAGCAAAGATTCCATCCCCTTCAGAAGTCACCCCTCACAACAGCCTGGTTGTCACTGATGGGCTGCACGTGCCATAGTCCCTGGAGGGCCCCCGCGGCAGAGCTGAGATTCACTGCACGTGCAGACCAACAAAACAAACTGCCATTTTTCTCCTGAAATGTGGATTTAGTCACAACTGCCACCCTCAGAGCATTTCACTGATTCCCTAATGTAACACTCAAGGTGAATCCGATTAAGATCAAATTTATTACAGGTAAATCCAATGCATTTAAATTATTTTAGGTTAAGAAACTGATTTTGATTATTGCTCTACATAAACACATTTTTGTAGGATATTTTAAAATATATAGCATTACACACAATTGAGATAATGTTTTGTTTTTGGAGGGGGAAGAATACATTCTGAACTAATTTAATGATTTAATGTTTTTTAGATTAAGTCTAAATCAATGTTCAAAACTGAATAACCTACTTATTTTGTACCACAAACAAACTCAGCTAGATATTGACAATAAGGCAACAAGTCATAAGACCTGTTTTAATTCCAGGTCTCTCTTACTACTTACTACTGGGACAATCATGAGTAAGTCATTAACCTCTCTGAAAAGCAGTTCCCTAACCTGTAAACAATAATTTTTTAAATTCTGAAAGACAAACTTATGGATATTATATTTTTTATTAAGATTATGATAGTTTACAACCTTGTGAAATTTCAGTTGTACATTATTGTTAGTCATGTTGTAGGTACACCCCTTCACCCTTTGTCCCCTTCCCTCAACCCCCCTTTCCCCTAGTAACCACCGATCAGTTCTCTTTGTCTATGTGTTATCTTCCACCTATGAGTGGAATCATACAGAGTTCATCTTTCTCTATCTGGCTTATTACACTTAACATAATACCCTCAAGGTCCATCCATGTT
This sequence comes from Equus asinus, assembly GCF_041296235.1. Taxonomy (NCBI): domain Eukaryota; kingdom Metazoa; phylum Chordata; class Mammalia; order Perissodactyla; family Equidae; genus Equus; species Equus asinus. The sequence continues at coordinate 62,872,058 of NC_091799.1, forward strand.
GTTGTCAATGGGACGGTTTTGTCCTTTTTTATGGCTGAGTAGTATTCCAGTGTGTATATATACCATATCTTATTTATCCAATCATCAGTTCCTGGGCACTTACTTACGTTGGTTCCACGTCTTGGCTATTGCGAATAATGCTGCGATGAACATAGGGGTGCATGGGACTTTGGGAATTGCTGATTTCAGGTTCTTAGGATAGATACCCAGTAGTGGGATGGCTGGGTCATAAGGTATTTCTATTTTTACCTTTTTGAGAAATCTCCATACTGTTTTCCATAGTGGATGCACCAGTTTGCATTCCCACCAACAGTGTATGAGGGTTCCTTTTTCTCCACAACCTCTCCAACATTTGTCACTCTTGGTTTTGGATATTTTTGTCATTCTAACAGGTGTAAGGTGATATCTTAGTGTAGTTTTGGGTATTATATTTTTTAATTTATTTTTATTGAGATATAATTAACATAACACTATATTAGTTTCAGGTGTACAACGTAATGATTCAATATTTGTCTGTATTGCAAAATGATCGCCACACTAAGTCCAGTTAACGTCTATCACCATACATAGTTAGAAAATTTTCTTGTGATGAGACATTCAAGACCCACTCTCCTAGCTACTTTCAAATATGCAATACAGTATTATTAACTAAAGTCGCCATGCTGTACATTACATGCCCATGACTTACTCATTTTATAACTGGAAATTTGTACCTTTTGACCCCCCTTCACCCATTTTGCCACCCCCCCCCCCCATGCAACCACCAATCTATTCTCTATATCCATGAGCTCAGTTTTCGGTTTTGGTTTTGGGGTTTTTTTTTTTTTTTACATTCCACATATACGTGTGAGATCATACTGTATTTATCTTTTTCTATCTGACTTATTTAACTTAGCATAATGCCCTCAAGATCCATCAGCTGTAGCAAATGGCAAGATTTCACTCTTTTTTATGGCTGAATAATATTCCACTGTGTATATACTGCATTTTCTTTATCCATTCTTCCACTGATGGATATTTAGGTTGTTTCTGTATCTTGGCTATTGTAAATAATGCTGCAATGAACATGGGGGTACATATATCTTTTTGAATTATTGTTTTATTTTTCTTTGGATAAACAGCCAGAAGTGGGATTGCTGGACCATAGGGTACTTCTATTTATAATTTTTTGAGGAAGCTCCATACAGTTTTCCATAATGGCTACACCAATTTACATTCCCACCAACAGTGCACAGGGTTCCCTTTTCTCCACATCTTTGCAAACATTTGCTATTTCTTGTCTTCTTGATAATAGCCATTCTAACAGATGTGAGGTGCTATCTCACTGTGGTTTTGATTTGCATTTCCCTGTTGATTAGTGATGTTGAGCACCTTTTCATGTACCTGTTGGCCATTTGTATGCCTTCTTCGGAAAAATGTCTGTTCAGATCCTCTGCCCATTTTAATAGGATTTTTTTTTTTTTTTGCTGAGTTGTATCTATTTATTGATAAATATATTGTTGTATAAATACATATATTTATATATTTTGGCGATTAACCCATTATCAGATATATGATTTGCAAATATTTTCTCCCATTCAGTAGCTTGCCTTTTCATTTTGTTGATGGTTCCTTTGCTGTGTAGAAGTATTTAGTTTGACATAGTCCCATTTGTTTATTTTTGCCTTTGCTCTCTTTGCTTTTGCAGTCAGATCCAAAAAATCATAGCCAAGACTAATGTCAAGGAGGCTGTTTTCTTCGAGGCATTTTATGGTTTCAGGTCTTACACTGCAGTCTTCATACACAAAAATTAACTCAAAATGAACTGATGTAAGATAGCGGTCAAGTTTCATTCTTTTGCATGTAGCCATCCAGTTTTCCCAACACCATTTATTGAAGAGACTGTCCTTTCCCCATTGTACATTCTTAGCTCCTTTGTTGTAAATTAATTGAACATATGTGCATAGGTTTATTTCTGGCTCTCTATTCTGTTCCACTGATCTGTGTGTGTGTTTTTATCCCAATACCATACTATTTTGATTACTATAGCTTTGTAATAGAGTTTAAAATCAGGGAGCATGATGCCTCCAGCTTTGTTGTTCTTTCTCAAGATCGTTTTAGCTAGTCGGGGTCTTTTCTGGTTCCATACAAATGTTAGGATTGTTTGTTCTCTTCCTGTGAAAAATGCCATTGGAATTTTGATAGGGATTGCACTGAATGTGTGAATTGCTTTGGGCAGTATGAACATTTTAACAATACTAATTCTTCCAATCCATGAGCATGAATAATATCTTTGCATTTATTTGTGCATTCTTCAATTTCTTTCATTAACGTCTTAATAGTTTTCAGTGTACAGATCTTTCCCCTCCCTGGTTAGATTTGTTTCTAGGTATTTTATTGTTTTTGATGCAATTGTAATTGGAAATGTTTTCTTAATTTTTCTTTCAGATAGTTCATTATTAGTGTAGAGAAATGCAACAAGTTTTTGTATATCGATTTTCTATCCTGCAATTTTACTGAATTATTATATTTATAACACTTAGAGATTAACTATCTCCAGTTCAAAAATTTAATAAGGAATATCTGGAAGACATTAGAAGGATCACTCATTTAAACACTCCCCCCTGCAAAAACAAAAAAATCCTGTGTTTTCTGAATATTTTTATTCAACAGCAAGTAAATATTTTAACCAAAAACTTAAATTTAAAAATGTGTAATTAGTTTATTTGTGAATGTAGAGTTTTTTCCTTTTCTTTAAACTATTTAAACCAAGGTAATTTAAGTTAAATATGCTATGCCACTAAAAAAATAAATAAAAGATCTGATACTCAACACTGCCATCTTACATTTGTACAGCATTTTGTGAGCTAAATAAAATGTTTCATTCACATATGAATAGAAACATTCAATTCTCACAATAAACCTGTAAGGTGAGGAGGGTGAAGTGTTATAAGGGTAATTTTGCAAGAGATAAGTAAGACATCTAGCGCACACTGCTCGAAGTAGTGTAGGTGCTTCTGGAAGCCTGGCCCTCTGGGTGCGCCCGCCCAAGCTCACGCGTGCCTCCAAACACCGACTGCGTCTTCTGATCGCAGTGTATTCGGCAGACTTGTAAAGAAACACCAACTTCCAGGATTTTTTTGTTTCCAAGCAACACACTGACTTAGAATGCCTTAAAGCAACACCTACTCCTCAAAAAATCATATGTAAAGGTTACTAAGATATTCAAGTTGACAGCCCACTGACCCCCACTGAGTAAAGCCATTTTCTTTACTCTATCTGAATAATTTAGAAAAAAGTACATTCTCCGAGAACACTTTAATATCCGATTACTAATATTGTCCATGGTTTATTGTGTCTTACTGATAAAACTTTGCATAAAAGGTCAAGTGACTAAAACATCTTAATTTATAAATTAGAAATTCTAAATCTTAACCTCTCCAGATACAAAAAAAAATAGAATTTTTTAACCAAGTGTTTTTCAATGTTTGAAATCCATTGTTTTAAAGACAGGTTTTTTAAAAATCAATTAAGTATTTACTGAGTTATCACCATGTGTCTAGCCCTATGCTCGTTTAATCAATTAAACCATTGATTTTTATCTTAACTCTGACATTGCTTAACTCAGTATTCAAAGATGACACCCTGACAGATCCATTATCTGTGTGCAGGTATGAACAGGGGAAAAAAAATCAATGCACAGCACACAGTCTTTTTTGTACAGCGCAAAGACTGCTGTTACTCTTTGCACAGCCTGCCGTCTGTCCTGTGTCGGGCTGTCAGGCAAGGCTATGCAAGAACACACCCTGTGCCACCCCATACACCTGTGTCCCTTCACCAGGTTGGACTGCCTGCACAGAAGTTTTCTCAGCACCGAGCAGCCATACCATCTGTCTGAAATGGTGTCCCCTTTATTAAAGAAGCCTTTCTGCTCACCTTCCAGGCCACGGTAGCCTTGCTGACGGGCTGAGACACTATAAATGTACTCCCTCCGGTACTAATGTTTAGCACATCCCCTAAACTTATAAATGGGATTTTATCACTCCATGAAATGAGCACAATAGGCTTTCATTTTGCTCCTCATGACTGGGCACAAGGCTAATTAGAGCCTCATGCTGACAAGTCTAACTCCTCAACACGGCACACAAGGTTCCACTACGGTCTGGCCTGTCTCTACTAGGTCCTCTCCTACCACCAAACTCGGCGCCAACTATGGAAGCTGTGCAGAATCTGAATCACAAAAGGGAGGTAATTGTTTCCTACCTCCACACCTCTGAAAAAGCTTTACCTGCTGCTTAGAATGTATTTCCATAACTCCTCTTCTGACCAAACACCTCTTCCTCTCCCAAGAGCATTTGCCTGGCCAACTCCTCTGATTTCTCATCGCTGGTTCCAAGCTTCCCCTTCTCTTCTGGAAGCCTTCACAGATCCCCAGGAAGAAGTGGTAACCCGCTTCACAGACATCAGTCAGAGGGTACTTAGTGCACGTCAATCAAGTTACACGCCTTGAGGCCATCTTACTTTCCACCCGGTGAGCTCCAAGAAGATGGGGAAGGGGTCCGATTCAGCTTGGCATTCCCAGTACTCAGCCAGTGCCGTGGCAAATCAAATAGTCAAAACTGGAGGGAGAACCAGTACTGCTCAGCAGCCCAGGGAACTCTTTCCATGCAGGGGCTGCCAGGGCCCAAGCAGTCAGGTCCCGCTAACTCCCTCACGAGCAGCCCTGGAGAAGACACTGAGTGGGTTGGCAGCCCAGGGAGCATGCCCAGAGACAAGGATACACTTCCCCAAGCAAGAGCAGCATAAGTGGGCTTCCTCTCGTACCGGGCAGAGAGGAAGCGACGAGGCAGACACTCCAATGGCACTTCCACCAACCTGAAGGAAGGGAATTTCCTAATCATAAAAGCTTGCCTTTTATCTCAATGTATATAGCCTTGTCTTCTACATTAAGCAGTAAACTGCTGTTTTGTAGTAGAAATAATTCAATCCAGCAGAGCACGGACATAAAATAACAGGCCCCAAACTAAAACAGGTCCTTACCTACCATAAATTCAACTTCAACAACTTCTGTATCCTACCCCTAGAACTGGAACACTCCACAGATTCTGACTCACGGACTGCTTGCTTTTATTATATACATCAGATGATAAGATTGGTTATCTCATTTCCAAGCTCCCTACAGATTAAAAGCAGCATGTTTGAGAAAAGAGTTTTATAAGAAAGATGACAAAAAAGCTGTAAAAAAACAGACCCAAGAACCCCAAAGTCCAGCAATCTGGACCATTTTGGCCCTAGAGATCTGAATGCTCAGTACATTCCATCTAAAAGGGCACAGTTCAGATTCTTAAAGGGGCAAATCATCACCTTTCTGGGAATGCTGACTATACACAATTATACGTTTCCTAATATACTGCCATAGCCAAAGTGTAATTATATTTAAAACAAAATTATATTAGCAATTCCACTTATAGAAATTTGCCCCCAAAATATAAGTAGGCAAAACGAATGTGCCAATATGCTTAACGTAGCATTGTTCACAATAGTGAAAAACTGAAAACCAAAATCAGTTCTGAAAGCTAGGATATTTATATGCAAGGATATTTTACATACAGCTCTAATCACCCTGTCCATTTCAAATAGTTTCTTAGTCCTATCTGGAAGAAGTACTTCATCAAATTTTCAGTGTTAAAATACAGTGGCATCTCAATCAATGAGGGAAATACACTCTTGAAGAAAATGTATACAAAATGGAGGTGGCCACATAGAAGCCCACTAGACAGGAAAAGGGGCCTTGGCCCAAGAAGTTTTGAAAACACTATTTTTGAGATTGCTACCCAACTGACAATGGGGATTCACAAAGATTTTATCATGTATGGGCTCTCCAAAGCAAAGGGCAAAGCAGCGGGTGGCCACAAGGAAAACATGAATTTACATTTTCACAGAGAAAACTTTGAAAAACACAAAAGATATTACTTTGTCATAAGCCCAGGTTTCATAAGGGGGGGAAGAAAAAGGTATCTGAAGCTAATTGAGCTAAAAAAAAAAGTTGTGATTTGGGCATAATAGTAGTCACATTAATACTGAATTCTAATTATTTTCTTCCTTATAAAAGGCTTAAGAGGACAAAGAAATTTATGCTAATTATAGTAACCTTCTTAGTCAAAATGAATAGCCCTACAGAGAAAAAGAAGAACTTTTAAAAATAAATATGGTAAAGAATTCTGAAATGTCATAGTCTCTTCAATATGCAGACTAGCTGCCCTTGAATTATTTTGGGAAGGTGAGACATACTATAGGTAGACAGGCAGACTGGCAGGCAGGCCAAAAGAGAGTTAAGGAAAGGAGAGAGGAAATGAAGAAGAAACGGGGCTCTGTAGCAAATAAGATGGAAGAAAGAAAGGAAAAGAATTCATTTCTGCCTCATGCTGCAGACGCTCTCGGGAAATGTCATTAATGGCATGTTCTAATTACAGAAATCCCCAAACTGACCAAAGGACTTATTTTTTGGTTTCCAGATCAAAAACTACACACACCTTCTGTATATCAAGGCTACTGCACATATGGCACATGGCTAAGAAATAATTCTCAGCCGAGCATGTGCTCATCAAGATACACCTGTGGCCTACTATAAACTCTAATAACAACACAGACAGTTGCACGGAGGACCAACACAGCCACAGAGCAGACAGACACAAAATGGATTTAAATTGTCAAAACTGTATTCTGAGACTCTTAAACTGGGTTTTTCTCGTCCACAAGATAGTTTCCAAATGCATTTATCTTTGAATCACTGCAGACTTTTCATTTCCCTAACTTCTCCAGGAAGTTGCACATTTCTTAAGCTGTAAGAAAAGTATACTATGTCCATTTCAGTAAATATGTGTGGCAGCACAAGTCTCGGTGAGGAGGGCCTTCCTAAAGTGATAAGCCAGACTAGGTGGGAGGAGCTCTCTGGAGCAGGAGGCACAAAGAGGGTTTCAAGGGTGGGAGAACAGACCAAGGGTTCACTGACAGATACTGACTTTCATCGTTGTCTCTTCTTTCATTTCTGCTCCCCAAATGAGTTTGGGGACTAGTGTCCTAGTTTGCCAGAATGCATTTACGGATCTTTAAGTGATAAAGAATAAAGAAACACTGATCTAGAATCATTCAAAAGACAGGTTAAAGGCAGTCTTTTTGTTGGACTGCAAAATCAAATTCAGAATTTCCCAAATTCACTTGTGAAATTGTCAATTTCACAATTATTCCTACTCCTATGTAAACAGTATAGATTTCCATGTTAAGGTTTCCCAATAGCAAAAAACCCAAAGTCACAATTCTAACCCAAGAAAACTTAAAGCCTCTCAGTTACTACACGGTGAATTGGTTAAGAGCATAGATTTTCCATCTTTCAAGAGGAAAAGGAAAAGGAAAAGGAAACGATGTTTTGGGAGGTGTTTTGGTTTTTCAAAGAGTAGCTTTGAGACAGGCCATTAATTCAAACTAATCATAAATACAGGTGTAGAGTATTCAGCATGTCAAGTGCTGTTGCCTTACAGCTCTGGAGTATGGCCTGTTACAAGCACCCAATTAATTAAAAAAAGCATTTTCCTACTATATAACTTTCACATTTGAATCACACAAGTGTTGTTTTACCCTTTTTCTCCATTTCCTACATTTAAAATATTCTATTATTTTTAATTATATTTAAAATAATATTTTAATAATTTTAAAATTAATTTTTAATGATTGTTATGAAATATAAAAATACTCTTCTATTTTTAATGATTAAAATAATGTAAGTTTCTACAGCATGAGGCACGGAAAAGAACATGAAATGGACACAATCCCGGTTTTTAGGCAATGTACATAAAAATGCTGTTTTAGGGCGTAGCAGATTTGCTCTCTCTTATTACTGAGATGACCCATTTGTTGATTCGGGGAACATGTAGATTTCTCCCCAAAGCAGATGGTCAATCTACTATAGAGAGCTGTTTCAAACACAAGCAACCACCAACAGAGAAGTAAATTCTCTATAATCAGAACAAGCCCCTTTGAACTCTACGTAGTGCTCATTATCGATATCATAAATAAAACAATAAAAGCAAATGTTCCCTTGAAAAGAGTCTTAGCAACTGAAGATAAAGGGATCTGCCATACTTGAGTTGGATAGAGGGCACTGGCAAGGGCAAATGAGTAAAGAGCCTTAAAGGTAAATCATAATTTTGTTGGGATACAAAAATAAAAGAAAATTAGAGCTAGTAACATTCTTTAAGAAAGTAAGATATTCAAAGGTATGAAAAACTTTTTTTAAATGCATACAAGGGATTTTAAAACAGGAAAATCTATTCACTCACAAATTGTTGGATTATTTTTCTTAAGTACACACGTTTTAGAAACTTCAGAATCACGGAATATATTCCTGATTAGCAACACTCATGTTTCCAGCTGCCTTTACATTTGTTCACTTTGTCAAGGCCCTATTTCTACACCAAAGCTCTTTGTCCTCCTCAAACGTCAGCTCAGCTCACCTTACTGGAAAGGCTCTTCTGGTTTTGTCAGCTGTGCCCATGATAAGCAGCTGGGAAGTATGGAAAAACCATTAACTATTGACTGAAAAAGAGTGTGGACATGGAGTTTCACCATTTGTTGCAGAAGAGGTTATAAAAAAATGTAAATCAAAAAAAATGAAATTAAAAAGACTATTCATTGCTCCACACCTGCTCAGAAAAAGCTTTACAATCACCAATGCATGTAAAATAACCACAGCTCAACTAAAGGAAGTATTAACCCTTGTTTAAACAGAGAAAAAAACACTGCAAAGGCAAAAGCACTCCGAAGCAGGAAGAGAGACGTCCACTGACACACAGGGGATAAACTGGAGCGCTCTCGGGTCGGTGTTGCCCTGATGGAGCACTTGAAACCAACAGCGAACTCAGGGCAGATAGACATCAATCTGGAATGTAGGCAGAAGAGCTGTTCACAACTTCAAAGCATAAAAATGTGTTCTCAATTAGTATGTAATGTATAAAAGCCAAATGCCGAGTAGGCCTCAAATATTTCCCTGCCTTAGCTTGAGATTTTCCCATCTTTAGCAACGTTCAATTGCTGGGCAACAGTGCCACTGTTCCCATTATCTCTTATGCCTACCCATGCCCACCACTCCAAGTGGTGTGGCTATCAGGAGGGCACTCTCCTGAGTGTGAGTGCAAACCCCCATATCTGGAGCTGGCAATAAATTATATCCAACCAGACATCAACAGTCTGGGGTATTTGCTGCTATTCAAAAGACAGAGAGCCAGGTTAGCTACTCCACAAAACCCCCAGCAGGTGCTCATGATCACCATGGCTAGCAAGGTTATGCACACCCTTCTGCCTCTGGGGCATAGGCACTGAGAGCAGGCTCTCAAAAGAACCAAGATCCAGGTAGACAGTCAACGACAGGGCCAAGTAAACTGCTCTGCCTTGTTATGTGAGACAACATGTGCCATAGAGAATATGTGCATCCATCAGAAAACAATGGAGGAAAAGAGCATTAACACTGATAAAGGGCCTATATACACTGGCCTAGACACTAGACATACATTATCTCAACTAACACAACTGAGGCCCAGAGAAGTTAAATAACGGGTGCACAGATCACAAAGATAGTAAGGGCTAGAACCAGAATCCAAACTCTTGCTCTTTCTATCAGATCATGATAGCTTTTATTATTTTTCCCATCATCGTGCTTCCCTGAATAGTTAAAATTCTACTGTGGGCATTTACAAAGGTGGTTCAAAACTCAAAAGGGAACTGAGCATTTCCCTGACAACCCAGCAGTACACACTGGCTTGGGAGAACTCTTTTAAACACTAAAATCTTTCTACTTTTACCACTTTTGATGAAAATCTTTCTCAAAATACATAACTGCCTTCTTAAACAGAACATACCAAACACCACTAGCCAGTAAATGTGTTGCACCATGTTCATGGTGTTCTACCATTTGGGATAAGAGACTGCACTCATCTTAAAGATGGAGGGGCTGCACAGACCACCCAGTCAAACCCCATGACTGCAGGATCTTCCACAAAAGATCTGTCCAAGGTGTAGGGCTAAAGTGTTAAAAATATGAAAAGAAAGCTATTTACACATGGCTCAATGGAGCTAAAATTTATTTAAGCAGCTTTTAGGACACAAAGGTTCCAACATCCATCTAAACTCAAAGCCATTCCACCAACACTTGAGTTTCATCCCAGCAAACAGAAATAATGCTCACAAAAGCCAAACTGGTCACCTGTCAATCTTAACATTTTCTAAATCCTGTACTCTCATGAATTCAGATCCAACTGTACAATATTAAAGCAACTGCTCATAGGTTTTGTGAGGGTGGTAGCATTCTCTTACCCTCTGTCAATCTTCTTTCTTCCATGCCCAGACTCATGGAGCTATGTACACTTTTCACTACTATACATGATCTGAAAGGTTTTCATCAGTTTGGAAGACTTCTTATCAATACGGATCAAAGATTTTGTTTTAGCAAGGAGAGAAACATTTTAACACTGTAAACCTGACCCTTACCCGACAAATTTTTTTGTGTCATTAAACTAGTAGTTTTTCCAGTATGGTGACTTCTCAAAAAATTAAAAATAGAAATACCATATGACCCAGCCATCCCACTACTGGGTATCTATCCAAAGAACTTGAAATCAGCAATTCCAAAAGTCCCATGCACCCCTATGTTCATTGCAGCATTATTCACAATAGCCAAGATGTGGAAGCAACCTAACTATCCATCAACTGATGATTGGATAAAGAAGATATGGTGTATATATATATATATATATATATATATATATATATACACAATGGAATACTACTCAGCCATAAAAAAAGAATAAAATTGTCCCATTCACAACAACACGAATGGACCTTGAGGGAATTATGTCAAGTGAAATAAGCCAGACAGAGAAAGACAATCTCTGTACAACTCCACTCACGTGTGGAATTTAAATATGTAGACAAAGACAACAGATTAGTGGCTACCAGGGGAAAGGGGGGTTGGGGGATGGGCACAAAGGGTGAAGTGGTGCACCTACAATGTGACTGATAAACAATAATGTACAACTGAAATTTCACAAGGTTATAAACTATCATAAACTCAATAAAAATTTTTTTAAATAGTAGTAGTTTTCCTCAGAAATATTACTCACTTTAGTTATCACTTTTTTGTTTTTTCTAAATAAGATTATGTATCACTTAAACCAATCCCAAAAAGTATTCGCATGTATAAGAAAAAGTTCTTATACATCACTAGGTACCAGATTAAACTAAGAAACGTCAAAATAATACTGTTATGCTAGAGTCATCAAGCTTTCCAGGCCTTCATTTACTCAAAACAAGATCAAGACTTCAATTATGATTACAGCCAGCTGCTTGAGTGAAAAGCAAGCCAGCCAGCCACACAGTCCTCCACTCCCATCATCTGCCTTTCATTATTCTCCCACCTCCCTAAATTTAAGGTGCAGCTCCAAGCTGCCCAGAAGACCTTTAATCTAATGGAGAGGAGACTGCTTGTCAGCTGCCTAGTCTTTTTGCTGACTGTACAGTTGTTTCGGCACTCCCCATGAAACTTGAAAGGAAAAGACATCCTAAATAGAAACAAAATACAGGGTTGTGAAACAAACAGAAAAAACAGGATAAACTTACTTTTAAACAGTATGTAAGTTACACTTTCAAAAATATGCTCAATCAACAAGCACACTATTTCCTTGCGTGTACAGACTTTTTGGACACACTATACTTACTGTACTTCCTTCAGATTAAAAACTGGATCCATTACTTTGAATTTAGAGGAACTTCACCTGGAAAGGTGTCTGGGGGTTAAAGAAAATCATACTGAGCATGTTATTTGAAAGTAAAACTAACATGCTGTTTAAAAATAAGTCTATTTTATGTTTCCTGACTTTTTGGATACTCTGGATTTCAATTCATTGCAAATTAGCTCCCTTAATTTCTCACCTACTTCCCCACCCACCTCAAACACCAAATTTCTTTCTACACAGAAGCCATCATGACTTTATTGCTTATGGTGTAGCACTGCTGGGAAACTGAAGAAACTATGAAAGAGAGAACTGTTGGCTCCATTCGAGTCCAGTTAGTTTTATCACTGACTGCTGTGTAACCATCGGTAAGTACCTAACCATAAATAAAAAGGCATCTCTGGAGATTATAAACGTTGATGCAAGTACCAAAGGCAAGGGCACTAGGGCAGTTACACAATTCCTTCGCAGAAACATCAGAGACAAGTTGAGGTGGAAAGGATTACCTCTTGCTGCTCCAAAATATAAAAGACGTGTATTCTGGCTATTTTATCACCAAATGACTGACAGCTACGTGTAGAAAGAGGGGGAATGCACTTGACAGAGCACGCAGGACCAAGTGCCACCAGCCACACTTGTCTATCAGATGAACACGAAGCTACTTAGTCTTAGTTGCATTCATCGGGAACAGACCAGCTCTTGGCCTGCATTGCAGTTCTCATTTTCCTAGCATATCTGTATCACCCCACTTTCTATCGCTCAACAAAGAACAAAAAGTTTACCAGGTGGACCTTTACTAGTATAACACAAGTTAGCTACAACCAACTTCATCTGTTCTATCAAGAAAGATATCTATATTCCACTCTTATGTGAAAGTTTCTAGTAAATTTTATGTTTGTTTTGAATGGATTGTGTTACATTTATCCGCACAGTAAACCACATGATGCAACTGTGATGGAAGGATCTATTCATTCCACACTGCAGGAATGCCTCAATTACTAAAGAGGAAAAAAAGCCCTTCTCCTGGCATTCAAAAAGTTGGCTATATGGAGTTTCAGCTGAACAACAGCAAACAATATATCACTCCAATGATCAAAGAGGTAATATACTGTATGTTAGTTTCCTACAGTCAAGAGGCCACATGTCATAGACTAGAAAAAAATAAACTACAGACAACTGCTCACCACTGAAGCATATGTGCACCTTCCTTCACACTTTAAGATGAAGCTGTGACATGCACATCACGACATTAGTTACTTTGAGCTCTGTGTCCAGAAGAGATGTACCTAACTAACTTTAAGTAAACCCAGAATCATCATACGCAAAAGAAAAATTTGGAGATGATTTTCACTTTGAAAACAATCTGCAATGGTATTCTTTAAAAACAAGTCCTAGAATGACTCATTCTACAAATATATCTATGACATACTATAAGGCACAATAACTGTTTATGAACAAATGAAGGAGTTTATGCTTGTGATAACAATTCTAAACTAGGGGTTGGTAATTGCTGACACAAAAGCGAAAGAGAGCAAAAGTCATCACTGAGTAAGACTTAATGGTCTGTGCACAGGCGTATCTCCTCCCTGGGCTCCAGTCAACCTTTCCCCATAAACAAATATTTCTTGAATACCTACTATGTGCCACACAACCCTACCTGGCTCAGCATTTCCTGCACTTTTACCTCCTGACCTGACACCCACAAAGGACTCTTGAACTATATGGAGAATGCTGACTCTGGTGCAATACTCCCAATACCCTCAGTTTTGTCAAGATTTGACATCCTACAAACTGTGAACGGATATTTACAGTACTCTAGTGTTTTCAAAAACTAGATTTAAATATGGTGAGAAAACCATTCTACAGATGCTAATTGTCAGGAACACTTTCCGGAGCTCTACTACTACAAGAGAGTAGTTAACTAATGCTGACTGTCCAAAGCCTGAGAAAACTTTAAAGCTTTACAAAATCTAGTGTGAGGATGGTGATCAACAGAACCAAACAGTTCCAAGGCTATTCAAAGTCATAAAGAACAGGCAAAGCCATTTTCTCATCTTAAATCTCAAACAAGCTTAACATTTTGTTTACTGTCCATCAGATGTAGCTTGGCATTTGCATTGCTAACAGTCCTTTTTCAAAGTGTGCTGTTTGATAGCAACAACTGGATCTCCTGCCTACCCAAGGAGTTGGACTAGCTAACAATGTCACACTGCAGAAAAGCATACTGTCACATTCAATATATCACCAGAGTAGAAATTTTTTTGAAGGGCTGTGTTTATTTTCTTGGGAAGCCTCTGTATATAGGAGGGTTCATCCTGCTTTGTTCTCGTTTTCACTTGATATTCTACAAAGGGTGGATCCAAATAGAATTTATCCCTCATGAAAGACATCCCTCACAAGGCAAAAAGCACTGGAAATGAAAAATACCCTAAAAGAGCTGCTTTTCCAATAGACGCTAGAAAAAAAGGACTTCAGTGTTTTGTGGTATCAAATTCTTTGTCTTCATACAGTTATCAACTCAAAGCTAGTCGAAGGACCCTCTAGAAAGATGAAACTGTAAAAGGCAATGGATTACCCAACCACAAGTAAATTCCTACAACTTTAAGATGCCAGTATACTTCTCTACAGTTGTTCAGACAATAAAGATTTAAAAGGAAAGAGAAGCAATAAAACACACTTTACAAATCCAAATGATCATTCCCAGGATTGAAAAAGAATTCCCTTCCCAGGGTCTAGCCCAAGGAACTGCAGTAAGAAGTAGAAACCTTTCCAAATTAATAAACTGAAGATATAGACCTAATGTTAACTTCTGAACACTTCTTTATTTACCTTCCTAATTTTTATTTAATTTTTACTATGGCTTAAAATAGGAAAGATTTGAAAGAGTATGCTTGCCCCCAGCCTCTCTCAAGGCACCTTTAAGGTTATCATTTTCTTGTGCATCCTTCCAAAGATGTTATATGCAAATACAAGCAACATACAAATGCTTGTATATTTATTCTCTTCTTCTCAAATGGCAGCATGACACACACTATTCTACATAAGTTTTTAACAAATATCTACATCATTCCATATCAGTACAGTTTCCTCATTCCTGTTTACAACTGCATAGTAATTCATTATGCAGATGGACCATAACTTATTTAACCAGGCTTCTATAATGAACATCCAGGTTGGTCCCAGTGTTTTGCTACTATGAACAATGTTTTAATAAACTACTTCATTTCAATTTAGCGTAAGATAAATTCCCGGATGTGCACCTGTTGGGTCAAAGAGGTCTGTGCATTTATAATTGTAATGGATGCTGTCAAATTATCCTCCATAAAGACTGTCCAATTTATATTCCCACTAGCAATGAATGAGTGCCTATCCCCATACCAAAGCTAACAATATGCTAAATTTTTATTTTCTTTGTATCAATGTGATAGGTTTCTTTTTTAAATGGCATCTGGTGCAGTTTTAATTTGCATTTCTGTTATAAAGTAAGTAGCTTTAGATTTAGATTTCGAGCCATTTGTATCTCATTTCTGTGAAATCTCCATACATATCCTTTGCCCATTTTTCTACTGAACTGTGGGTCTTTTGCTTATTGATTTGTAAAAATTTTGTATACATTAAGGAAATTTGCCCATTATCTTTGATGAGCTGTAAATGTTTGTTCAACTTGTCTTTGACTTTGCTTGTGTTAGTTTTGCATATGCAGAAACTTTTTTTATAAAGTCTAGTTTATGAATCTTTTCCTTTTATTGCTTCAGAGTTCTATGTCAAAGTTAGAAAATCCTTCTCCATTCTAAATTATTAAAAACTTCTCCCCTATTTAGTTCTATTTCTTTTGTGACTTTGCTTTTTAAATTTAAAATTCAGTCCACTTAAGATTATTTTGGTGGAAGTATGAATTATAGATCCAACTTCACTTTTTTCCAAATGGCTCCCCAGTTATCCCAACACTATTTACTGAATAAACTTCATCACTGACTTGAGATGCCAATTTCATCATGCCCTGTGTGTTTTGGGGTCTCTTTCCAGTCTTCCTATTTTATTTTGTTGATCTGTAGATCTATACACATGCCTTCATCACAGTTTTAATTAACGTAGCTTAATAGTATCTTTTAATATTCTGTAGCACTGGTCCCACCTCTCATTACTTGTCTTTTTCAGGATGTTTGGATGTTTATAACTATTATTGTATGCACATTTCTCTATTAATTTTAGCATTAGTTTGTCAAGCCAAAAAGAGATCCCATTAGCACTTTTAGTGGGGTCACTTCTAATTTACATAAAAACTGAGGGAGTTTATTTACCTTTAAGGAACAACCCTAACAGCTGGCAGTTTTGTTCCACTCAGTACGAATTCATGACTTAGCTAGAGCACTCATTTTTCATATTAGTATGCCTCCAATCACAAGATGATGGTCGTCCTCACAGGTAATAGTGGTGTTTGACAGTAACCTTCCTCCTACAGACAAAAGGATTGTATGAAAAAAGTATGAATGCCAGAAGTACTGTTAAAATAGCATATTCACTGAGTTTATCCATAAATTAAATATAAATAAGAAATAGTTCCATGGTCACGTTTTCTTAAAACGGAAGCTAAAAACACAGGAGTGAAGAATTGAAAAAGACCTCTACAGATGATTCAGACAGGTTCTAAGCAACCTTTTCTTCTGAATATATCACTACTATCATAACGGTTTATTTTATGTACTGTTTCCTAATTTCCCATTCAAAGGACACTCCAAATTGGAAAATCATGTCCATTCTACCCCAACATTCCTATACAATTGTTACCACATGTACAGTATCTCTCATTATCATGTAGATGGAAACAAAAGTAATGATAGATGGGAGGAAAAAGCAGAGGGAAATAATATTTTACAATATTTACAATTTACAAACATTTTAACATACACTACTTCATTTGATATATATGCACAAACTAGACTGCTGGCATAAAAATGAAGAATAATTTTTATAAGCAATATTTTAAAACCAAAACATTCATTTCTACCATATACTATAATTTTAATACTACAAACCTTAGATATCAAAACAGAAACATGTTCTCTCTGTTGAAGGGTGGGAGGAGCAAGATATGAGATTAAAGGTGTAGGCATGGCCAGATCATAAAGGGTCTTGTGCCCAACGGTAAGAATTTTAGACTTTAGCCTTAAAAGGATTTTAAATAGGGAAAAGAACAAGATAGTAAGTGCTTTTTAAAAATCACTTGTATACAGTATGGAGGATGGGTTAGTTGTAGTGTGGCAAGGGCAGAGAGAGAAAAAGTTATTGCAATGAACCAGACCAATGATGGTTGGACTTAGCAACCATCACTGCTAAGTAGCAGTAGTGATGAAGAAAAGATGCGCTAAAGAGACATTAAAGAGGTAGAAATTATAAGACACTGATGATATTCTGGCTTAAATAACTATTCTGGCTTAAATAACTCAGGGGATGGTGGTACCATTTACAGAACTAGGAAACATATTGGGAAAAGCAGGTTTGGAAGGAAAATAGTAAGTTTGAGGCACAAGTGTGACAAGCAAGTAAAAACAGCCAGTGAACACTTAGACTACAGGAGTCTGGAGCTCAGAAAAAGTAAAGGTTTGAAGCTGGCATGTGGAGTTCTGAGAGTAGGTAAGAGTAGGAAAAGGGCTCAGAAAAGTGGGCAGAAGACCCCACAAAGGAGACTGGAGTTACCAGAGGGGTAAGAGAAAAAGCCAGGGAAGCTTGGATTTATGAAAGTCAATAAAGACTGTTACAAGAAAGAGTGGTCAGCTTTGTTGAGTGTTGTCGAGCTGTCAAATAAGATGAGGAAGGAGAAGAGCCCACTGCATTTAGAAACACTGGGATCCTCAACAAGCACAGCTGCAGGGCAGGGATGGAGCAGAGGGCTGAAGAGTGAAGAGGGAAGGGAGGAAATAGAGTATAATCACTCTTTCAAGAAATCTGGATATGAAAAAGAAGAAAAACCGGTCTGTGAGGGAAGGAATGGAGTGAGAAGGCTTGGTGTCAGAGGAGGATTTTTTTTAAGGTGGAAAAAATTTCCCCATGTTTAAATGGTAGTTATGCACAATAGTAGTATAGAAAAAGAACAATTCCTTCCTTTCAATAATGTCCCCAATTTTTTCCAGTTTTATGGAAAAATAATTGACATACATCACTGTATAAGTTTAAGGCATACGGCATGATGGTTTGATTTACATGTACTGTGAAATGATTACAATAGGTTTGGTTAACATCCATCATCTCATATAGATACAAGAAAAAAAATTTCTCCTTGTGCTCAGAACCCTTAGGATTTACTCTCTTAATAATTTTCCTACATATAATACACTAGTGTTAACCATAATCATTATGTTGTGCATTACATTCCTACTACTTATTTATCTCCTAACTGAAAGTTTGTACCTTTTGACCTTCCTTCAATTCCCCCTCCTCCCACACTCTGCCTCTGGTAACCAAAAGTCTGATCTCTTTTTTCTGAGTTTGGTTGTTTTTCAGTTTTTTTTTTTTTCAAATTCCTCATAACAGTGAGATCACACAGTACTTGTCCTTCTCTAACTTCTTTCACTTCACATAATGCCTTCAATCAAGGTCTATCCATGTTGTCACAAATGGCAGGATTTCCTCATTTTTTATGGCTGAATAATATTCCTGTGGGTGTGTATAACACAATATCTTCATCCCTTCATCCACCAATGGACACTCAGGTTGCTTCCATTATATCAGGTCTTGGCCATTATAAATAACGCTGCTATGAACATGGGGTGCAGATATCTTTTCAAGTTAGCATTTTCACTTCCCTTGGATACATTCCCAGAAGTGGAACTGCTGGATCATACAGTAGTTCTATTTTTAATCTTCTGAGGATCCTTCATACTGTTTTCCATAACATATGTACCAACTTACAATCTCACCAACAGTGCACAAGGGTTCCCTTTTCTCCACATCCAAGCCAGCATTTGTTAGCTGTCTTTTTGATGATGGCCATTCTAACAGGTATGAGGTGCTATCTCATTGTGGTATTAATTTGCATTTCCCTAATAACTACTGATGTTGAATTAATGCCCCAAAATTAATACAGGAAATAAACTGCAATGCTGCTCATTTCTGAGGATGGTCTTATGGTTGTGAGAAATCTCAGTCATCCATAAACGGAATTTGTTTGCTCCTAAAGATAATCTCTAATAAATTAAAAAAAAAAATCTCTAAAAAAATATTTTATGCAAACATAAAAGTTTATAGGAGAAATAACTTTAGGATGCTCACATAATAATGGAATCGGAATTCAAAGTTCATATGCCAACCAGTTATTTGTAAATTCTGAAATAGACTTTCCCAAAACAATCAGGTGAAGGAGAATAATCTGTGGATCTAACAGGTCAGCTTCCTCTGATTCTTCCACAGATTAAAGGTTTTACAGATGCCTTGAAATGAAAGGAAACTGATGGTTACATGATGGTTTGCTTATTTACACCCCTTGAGGCCCATACGAGGCACACCTAATGGTTCTGCCTTGAGGCAAAAGATTTAACAGATTGCCCTCCTAATTGCTCCCTGGACACTCTGAACACAAGGCCACGTGATTCTGAGGTACAGATTCCTATATAAAACTCATCTTTAGGGAAAAAAAATCAAAGATAAATATCTCACCAACTACTTCTGAATAAATAAAACTCTTTACAATATCCAAAACCTAACAAATCACCACATGAGCTAATATACCCAATAAATTCTGACCTGGTTCTCCCTAAAATAAAAGCAATTTAGGTAAAGACATTAACAAATTATTTAAACAATATCATCATGCCAATAAACTTCTGAACATTTAGCTGTACTAAAAATACAGTTTTAAAACCTCAAACATGAGAAATTTCATTCCTGAGGAGTGTCTGTTATGTCTTCACAATAAGCACAGACACTTAGAAAAGCCATCAATTTTAAAAGAGCTTAAAATATAAAATAAAACCTAGCTTGAGTAAGGAGATAAAAGGATTTTTTAAACTAGAAGAAAAATAGATCTGAATATTAAACTTCTGGAAAGGTGAGGAAAGTCCTCCAAATTTAGAAAAGAAATTACAATGAAAAAAACTTCTGAATCCCTAAAAATAAAAAAATCTTCAAAATGTTCCAAAATGGCAACTAAACTCTGGGTGAAATGACAGCACTGCCCACATCCCTCACTCCTGGGGGCCAATGCGTGGCGTGGACTGGGCCACGTGTCTCCAGAACTCATGTTCTCCACCTTTGGGCCCCTTTAGCCGACTTTTACCAACAGGTGAAGAGGAGGATAAGAAAAAATCCAGGAAGTAGGAAATGTGATAAACATGCAAACATACAGGAAAATATTTAACTTCCTGAGTAACGCAAAATTTTCACATTAAACAACAGGTACCTTGTTTTCGGCAAACTTTTGGTAACTTGTTAAACTGGCAAAAATATAAAACCATGGTAATATCTAGTGCTGGTAAGTGGTATGTGAAACCGGTAGGCAATTTGGCAATAAGTACAAAGAGCCATAAAAACATCCACATGCCCTTTGGCCCAGTTTCTTCTTCTAGAAGTCTACACTAAGGGGAAAATATTAAAATACGGGCAGAGTAGGGGTGTGCTTACCGCGCACGTGCAGAGAGGCTCACTGACTCATAAAATATAGCACAGAAACGTCTACGTCCAAAATAAGAGAACAGGCATGTAAAACAGAATAAATTCACTGGTTTATTATACATGGTCATTAAAAATAATTACAAAATGTATATAACATGAAACTGTTTTTCATACAATGTCAAACCAAAAAGAGCTGGACATAAAAATGTGCAGATGGAAACCCTTTTTTAATGCATAAGAAAATACAAGAAAGGAAAAACACTAAAACTGCAACTATGGTTGGTTAACACAATGGTATAGAATGACTTTTTCCCCACTATCTTGAAAATGTTTCATTGCAACTGTTTAAAAGGGTATCATATTAAAATATTATTTGATAAGGAAAATGTATCTAGGCCTGTCTTAATAGCTCTCAAGGTGTTCCTGCACACATTATATGCCACCTCACATTCAAACCAGCCTTCTGAGTTAAGCAAGGTAGGTATTAGTACGCCATCAGAGATGATGAAACTGAGCCTCAGAAAGCTTAAGTGATTTGCCAAAGTTCACAGAGCTGTTAAATGGCAAAGCAGAAACTACACTTTGGGGTGAAGGACACTCTTACCTGCCTCTCTGGCCCATGCCAGATCTCCACCAGAGAGCCGAGTGACTTGCATCTTATACAGGCAAAGTGATCAAAGGGAAAATATACGATGACATCCCAGACGCACGGCCTTTCCTGGTAGCCAGCCAGCAATAAGATTTGTTTCATCTACTGACACACACAATAGAAAACCCACAGTTCTTGACCCAAAAGGCAAACTGATCATTAAAAAGGTAAGCCTCCAACTGAGCCAAAGCCCAGACTTTTTTTTTAAGAATTTATTTAAAAGTGGAAGGGTGAACAGCATACAGGAAAATCACAGGCAGACCTCTCAAGGGTTTTGTTTCCCTTCTTTTCTATTGTTTACACGAAGCAAGACACCATCTCAATATCAGAAATGATGGTGCCAGTTATCCTAACATTTCAATAAATGATGACCCCTTTTAAGCATTAATACTTTTTAAATATTTCAACTGAGTAAAATGTTTCTACAACTTATTAAACATCTTCTTTACCTTCTTAAATATACAAAATTACTGGTGTGTCTACTATGAATCATGAATAATTGTATTTTATATAAAATACAGCAGCTAACATGTTTTGAGCTCTTAACCACGTGCTGTGCACTGGGCTATCACTGAATTCTCAAAACCACCCCATGACACAGCTACAACTTCTATAAATGTGGAAATGGGAGCACTGAACATTAGTGAACAAATCAGAAAGTAAGAGAACCGGGATCTGAAGCTAGAAGTCTAACCACTACATCACGCTGCCTCCCTGTGCTCTCTCTGCCAGTTCCCTTGTGGGGGTTGGAGATAACAGGAAGACAACAGACTGCGGAATCTGACTACCTGGGTTCAAATCCTAGCTCCCGCGCTTACCGATGACTCTCAGAAAAGCTAGAGAAAATCTGTCCCTCACTTTTCTCAACTACAAAATAAATGTAAGAGTTGACATAACAGTTCTCGCATCACAGAATTATTATGAAGAGAAAATGTAACGCTTAGTAAACAGGAACTGGCCCACGCTGAGGCCTCAAAACTGTCAGCAAGCAGTAACACGGAGATCCTTCAAGGGAGAGGGAGTCGTCTGGGGCTTTGGTCCACACCAAATGGCCTCAAACTACTCTTGGTGGCTTCTTGGATCTTTCTCTTCTTTTTCAAGGTTTTGCTTTCCCCAGTTATCACTTTCTCGGGCTGGCACTTGCGGCGGCTGAAGTGCCCGTATGGGGCATGCCCTTCTCCTTCCCCCGCCACTTCGCCTCTTTCAAAGATGCTGTCAACTGGAGAGCCAGACTTTCTAAAATGATTTCTAAGGAAGAATAGCCAGGTTCTGAAGGAGGATTCAGGGTCTCCCTAACTAATTAAGAGAAAAACGCGAGTGTATGGACTTGGTACCGTCCAGTTTTGGCTTTTCAGAGTTCTTTTTTTCTTATTGAGCTTCTTTGCGGGTTTTCAAGAGTGCTGAGGATACCATACGTTTAGAGCTGTAGATAAATGTGGTTGCTGGAGCACTCTAGAATGTGGCACTGCTACTACTCTGTCAACCAGATATTCAAAGACAAAGTGAGGGACAGCGGCTTCAGCCTGGTCCACCGGATTGCTCAAAAGGTCCAAAAGAGCACAAACACCCCTTTTCCTCTGGCTCACTAATTAAGGCCTAGTGGAGGTTACAAGTGACAGCTAATGCAACATAGGGATTGGGGTTTGAGGCCCTGTATGGAAGAGGAACTAAGGTATCGCACAGACGTCCTCATTTTAGACACATTTGCCCAACTTACTGCCAAATACAGCGGTGTGACAGAACAACTGTTCTCCACACTATGCCACCCCAATGCTCTCTGCACACGCTCTCATGCTCTCCAGCAAGGCAGCAAGAGAACTGACTCCAGCTTTCAGTGATGAGCCCATTAGACAAAGTTAAACACCAAAAACCACTAAACGTTAGAAGAGAACATCATCACACTGTTTACTGTGAGACAAAGTCTTCACCGGATCAAATAAAAGCACAGAAGGGATGCTGAAATGGAGGGGATCATACAAAATGTATCTGAGATACCTCAAAAGGAGAAGACAAGGGCCGGCCCGGTGGCACCGCTGTTAAGTCTGCACCCCTGGGTCACCAGTTCAGGTCCCGGGCACAGACCTACACGCCACTTGTCAAGCCAAGCTCTAGCAGGCATCCCACATATAAAGCAGAGGAAGATGGGCACAGATGTTAGCTCAGGGCCAGTCTTCCTCAGTAAAAAGAGGAGGATTGGCGGTGGATGTTAGCTCAGGGCTAATCTTTCTGGGGAAAAAAATAATAATAATAAATAAATAAAAATTAAAAAAGAGAAGACAAGTTGTCAAATCCAAAAGCAAGTTTAGAATGTTCCACTCTTACTACAGCAACTATATTAAGAGCTGCCCTATCTCTGTATCACACCACTGGTAACTAGCATTTTCAAACAATTTTCAAAATTCAACAAGTCACTGATTCCCTATCTAAGAAGCTGGTCTACGAACTATATATACAGGAACAAATTCACACTTTTAACCCCCAAGCCCCTCTTATTACCTATGTTTAAGACCATGAAATTCCACGTTGGAACTTTTTAAAATAATCAAGTTCCCTGATGTAATCGATGAAATATGTTACATTCCAAAAGGCTACGAAACATATAAGCCAGAGGTGAGCAAACTTTTTCTGCAAAGGGCTTTTTCTATTTTAGGCTTTGCAGGCTGTAAGGTCTCTCTCCCAGCTACTCATCTCTGCCGCCGTACCATGAAAGCAGCCACAGACAATATGGAAACTAATGAGCATGGATTTGTTCCAATAAAATTTTATTTACGGACTCTGAAATTTGAATTTCATCAAATTTTCATGTCACAAAACATCATCATTCTTTTGATCTTTTTTCCAACTATTAAAATAATGTAAAAACCATTGTTAGTTCACAGGCTATACAAAAACTGGTAGCAGGCCAGATTTGGCCAATGGACCATATTTTTCCAATCCCTGATATAGCTTACCCTAATATTCAAAAACGGAAATGCAAAAAACCTCCCTTCACATCTGGAGGGCGTTGTGGGATAGTCCACAGGTTACACAGTGTGCTGTTGTGCTTTTGCAGTAGAAAATATGCCATACAGACTATTTAAAAATCCTGGCTTCTAAAGTTAATACCAAAATGTTAACCAAGAGAGTATGTCTTTTTAATAACCTTCAAACATATTTTAGCTTCCCTCAAGAATGACTGAAACCTCTGCAGTGTGCATATTATTAGCACAGTATTTTTAAATCCATTCTAGCGTAGCCAGGGTCCTCCTCAAGCCCCACAAGTCAACTAACCATTAAGTCACTGTGCCACCTGTAAATTTCTACAGCATGATAAAAGTGATTTTCTGAAGCTTCATTAGAACAAATGTTGTGTTGGGTCTAAAGTATGATAACTCTCTGGGATCACAGAGGAGGCTCTTAACACTGGATTAGTCAACCTTCTGTGAGCTTAGCAGAAGTGTGCAAGGTAAGTACCTGTAAAATCTTATTATAGGGAGGTTCTGTTATAGATATATTTAAACCTGGTACTATACAATCTGACAATTTCCATGTGTCAGTGGATGACTGAGAGTATCCTTACCAATTCTAAATAATAAAACAATTCTTAATAACCAAAAGCTGGCTCTGATTCCATAGTGACTCTCTCGAGGATCTGACGCGCTCACTCCTACATGGGAAAGCCTTTTCAATCGGTGTTGTTGCCTGCAACGAACCTTTTCCATTTGGTCCGGCTCAGCGGACTCCAATCAACCACCTTCCCTGCGTGGAGAGCCCCCGTGGGGTGGGAAGAGGAGAGGAGGGTGCAGTAGAAATAAGAGGAAATAAGTTTCCTCATTTTAGCAACTTTGCTCAAGTAGGTGTCAGAGATCTGCTAACTGGACAGGTGGTAAAGAAAACAGCTTTTCATCTTGAACCTCGGGAAAAAGAGATGAATTGAAACCAGACTGACTTACTTCAGGTATTTGAAAATTAGTGATTCGCTAGGAACATATATAATTTGTTTTGGGGTACCAAAATCTCAACTCAGCATTTGGAGGGAAAAAAACACATGGGCCAGACAATTTTGGGTCTGGCAGTTATGACTGGTTTCATTTCATAACTTTTTAAAATTAATAATTTCATTTATCCAGACCTTGTTCAGACAGGGAAAGGGCAAAAACGCAATTTCTTAGGACTGTCATCCAGCTAGTGGTTGGATTGTCAGTGACCTAGATAAGAGCAGGCACAGTCCAAGAAATGTCAGCTTCCCGATATAGGGAAAAGCAAGGAATCTACTCATGCCTTCTTTCATTTTATAATTATTCATTGCACTCTAAATATTTCTGGTCTCCAAATATGTGGGCAGGCTCCCCACAACCTGAAACATCTCTATAACATCTACAGCGGCACAAGAAGTGTTTTTCAAAACAGTGGGTCGCGATTCACTGATAGGGCAGAGACCAGTGTTGTGGGTCACAGAGAACATTTTTGAATGAAATGAAACAGAATACTTTTGAAAACGTCAGCAAGGATGGCGTGTCTTATAGGTAATTATTGTCTTTGGAACATGTTTCTGTTACGTATTATAATGTATGTGTGTACTGGGTTGTGATGTAAAGTTTCTTACTTTGGGGGGGTGCAGTCTAAAAATAGCTTAAAATACCTGCTAGACTTAAGCAGACAGAAGAGATAAGTAAGCAATCAGGACAGTAGCCAGACCTGGAAACAAAAATTGGGGAGCCATCATCACTTGGTGGCACAGAAAGCTTTGGTGTGGTTGGCATCATCTAGGAAAAGGGCATGAGGTAGTACAAAAGAGCCCAGCCTCAAACCCTGGGGACACCAACATTTAGAGGCTGGATAGAGCAAGACCCACCAAAACCAAGTGAAGGTGTGGTGAGAGAGGTAGGAGGAAGACCAGAGGACCCAGGCTCCCCCGCAGGCTTCCTCTAACGCAGGGAAAGCCAGTAAAAGCTACCATTTAAAAAAGAGGCACAGCCCTTTCAATTCTCCATTTTTAAAAAATAAGGTGTGACTGAGGAAGGGTTGGAAGATATTTATGAGTAAAGAAGGTAAAATAGATGCTACACAGCCTAGAAATGGCCTTACTCTGTTGATATATACACATCTCGGAATACTCACTTGCTATTTTATGGTGGGCACTGTATACCAAGAGAGGATGCTGGTATCCAATTAAACCACCTATTTGCAGGTTTGAAGACAACACATGGGTGAATCACATGACAGTTAATCATTTTAGGGTTGTCTATTGGCTTTCTAAAGATGTCAAACCACATTACAGTGAACCTTGCCCTTAAAATACATATTTCACTATCTTCTTGCAAATCTCACACTAAATTCCCTGCAAGGAAAGTAAAGACTCTTAATGATCTGGAAGCAAATGCTCTCAACAGAAAGTATAATGGAATAACAGGGTTGCCCTTTGTTTAGACTCGAGTTGTTCCAAAGCTATTATCCTGAGCCCTGTCAATAAAAGCCACAGCCTCTAATGTTCTGGGCAGCAGCCTCATTTGGAGGTAATGGGGCTCTCTTGAAACTTACATGAAGATCTATCATTGTGAACACTTTAAATGCCTTTGCTCTACTTCATAACTTCTACAAATAACATATTAGTACTGTAGGTCTTAATAAAACAGGACGTTTCCTAGAGTAGGGTGGCAACTTCCTTTTTCAATATTAGAAGCAACTACTGCTCAGGACAACCAGTATGCGCTAAAATCAGAACGATGGTACTGAAATGGTGGAATTCCAGATAACTGGGTATCAGTATCAAAAGCCAGAAATAGATCAAGGATGAGCAGAAACTGAAACAATCCATTATTTTGGCTATAAAATCAGAGGTGATCTTGAAGAGAGAGGTTCCAGAGGTAGAGGAGAAAAACTGAAGCCAGTAAGAGATACGGAAAAAAAAAAAAACCTGCAAAATCAATGGAAACAGCTGCTCATTTGAAGTGCTCAGCAATAAGGAGAAGTATTAAACAAGAAACATATGGAGGCAAGATCAAAAGCTAAGAACACAGACTCTGAAACCGGACTACCTAAATTCACATCCCAACTCTGCCAACTTGTCGCTGTGTGACCTTAGGAGAACTAGTTACCCTCTCTGAGCCTCAGTTTCCACACCTGTAAAGTAAGAATAAAAACAGTACCCACTGTGCCAGTTATTTTTCTGTTGGTTCTGATCTCTTCTCTGTATTACAAGGGGCTGGAAGTCTATAAACTACATTTTCCAAACTCTCTTGCCAACTAGCTTTCAGGTAGGTACTGCCCATGGGAAACAATGGCAAGAGATTGCAAGGTGAGAGAAAAGAAAAATGTCTTTGTTTGTTTCCTGTTTCTGATGGTACCTCCAAAAGCAGCAGCAGCAGCAGACCACCACAGGCTCCAGCAACATCTGTGGTGCTTCCAAAGCAGGAGAACCAGTGAAGGTCTCCAGCAGATCCGTAAAGCATGCGGTTTACGCAGCAGCCGTCTGATATCTGAGTAACATCCCCTTCTCCTTTTTGCTCCATCAACATCACCTACACACACGCACACACATTCTCCGTTTTGCTCCAACATCCACCCCCCCCAACACACACTTTCTTCTTTTTGTTCCTGAAACCCCTCTAAAACCACTGTAACCAATTCCCTACATTTAACCCTTCTGTGCTTAAAACATCTAGCGCTTTTTATTTTCCTGACTGGGCACTAGTCAGTAACACCTACTTCTTACGGTTGCTATGAGAATAAAATGAGTTTAAAGAAGTAAAGTGTTTAAATCAGTACCTGGCCCCTGGAAGCCACTTCATAAATGTTAACAACTGTTGCTACGCAAGCATCTTAAAAGTCCACGTGTCTAAAATCAAGCTGCTTGTCCCCCATACAGACTCTAAGTCTGAAAACGGCCCCATCACCCTTTCCTTTACCCAGCTTCCAAATTGGAGTCGCTTTCTTCACATCAATAAGCGAAATCTGTGGGTTTCCACTTCAGGGTGCCCTCCCAATCTCCACATACTAAGGGCAAGCCTTTAGTATTCCTTTATCTAGCCTGGATCAATGCCTTCCCGTGCCCAGGGACCGATCTGCTCGCAAGGTTCCAGTTCATTCTACGCTGCCCCAGGAGGATTTTTCTAAAAGGAGGAGGGGAGATGTCTGATCATGTCACTACCAGTGGTGCCCAAGGTCACAAGCCCATTCAACTACATAAAGGCCTTCCTGAAGTCAACTCCTGCCTACTTTCTTAACAGAAGCTCCCACTTTACTGCTTTCTATTTGCATCCTCAAATCTTACACCCAACCACATCAGAAATCTTCGGCAGTCACCTAACTCTCTGCCCTTTGGCGCCTCTGTGGCTTTGCACGCGACAATCCCACTGGACAGAATGCCCTCCATGCCCCACACCTCTACAGAGCCTTTGCTAGAGCCCTTCCACCTCAAACAGAACTAACCTCTCCTATTCTTCCCTAGCATTTCAGCAAACCAACACTATTCTAACTTAGCACTATACGCTTGTGTTCTAAGTTCCAGATATTGAGCTCCTCAAGAGACTAGGACTCATCACCCCTTGAACGCCCTCTATACAGCACAGCTTCCCAGCACGAGAGCCGGATGTTGAAAGCGATTGACACCTCAGCTTTTGGAGGTCTGATCCTTCCCTATCTTTGCGTATGTAGAAGGTATGCAGCTCTTCTACAGTTAGAAATCTCCTACCCCAGTGTACTGTACAAAATATTATCTTCTGTGTGTCATCAAGTAAAAGACATCAGAAGCACTGCTCTATAGCTTAGCACCTTGCACATAAAATAACAGCTGGGGCTTCCACCAGACCTCACGAACTAGAAGTCCTCCATTTTCAAATTTTTACTGGCAGCATTCCCTATTCTAAAAACCTACAAGCAAAATGAAAACCATTCCAGTTCCTCACATATCTACCTTTTTCTCAATTTTTGGAAGGTGAATGTAAAAAAGTTAGTGAATGAAAGCACAGATCTTTCAAATATAAGAATATATATATTCCAGACTTATTTGCATTCATAAATACTGGATTTTTATTTTGGGTCATTAAACACATAATTGGATTCTAAAACAGTCAGTCAATTGGAATTCAGAACACAGTTTCCTCAAGGGTTTAAAACTGTGGTTAACTTCTTAGCTTCCATCTGTTATAAATAGTATAAAACAATACTGCTTCAAGTAACAGTAGTTAAATACTGGTGTCTGGGAAAAAAAAACATTAATTTAAAGGATGAGGAAATGCATAACTTTTTTTTTTTTTAAAGATTTTATTTTTTCCTTTTTCTCCCCAAAGCCCCCCAGTACATAGTTGTATATTCTTCGTTGTGGGTCCTTCTAGTTGTGGCACGTGGGATGCCGCCTCAGCGTGGTTTGATGAGCAGTGCCACGTCCGCGCCCAGGATTCGAACCAATGAAACACTGGGCCGCCTGCAGCGGAGCGCGCGAACCTAACCACTTGGCCACAGGGCCAGCCCCGGAAATGCATGACTTTTTGCAGAGATTCTCAGGAGATCTTTCAAGGGCTTAAAAGGTTCAAGACACTATTTCTAACTTTATTTTGAAAATCTACAACTTGCATTTTCCTTGTTACAGGCCTAGCATTTTAATTACCCTTCTTCTATCAGCCACAGTTTAATCATAACTGAAAAAACTAAGGAGAAAGGGAAAAGAGAGAACATTGGAAAAGTAAGGGGGAAAAAATGTAAATAGTAGAGGCAAAGAGGACATACAAAAAAGTAGAACTAAGCTTTAAGCAACAAACAAAAGGGGAAATATGAAAAAGAAAAACATCCGGGAAGTTTCAAGTAAGTGGTCAGAGAAATTAAGGAAACAGATTTCCCATATCTGCCACAAGGTGGTGCTAACAACCAAGGACAGCTTGGTAACGCCTTGACTAGGAAAAGCAGGGTTAAAACAGGTCCTGGAGTAAACAGGAAATAAAAAGTCTTTCAAATACATAAGGAAATGTTTCCAAAAGTCACAGATGCTGGTCCCTGAAAAGATTTCCTTGGCCAACAGTGAAAGTATAAAAAGACAGTTTAGTTTTTATAAAGCTCACATTATTCCATGAAGAAAAATGTCCTCTATTCTGAGATTAATTTTTGGTATTAAAAATGCCTTTATGTGTGGTGATAGGTGGTGATTAGACTTTGGGTGGTGAACATGGTGTGGTCCACACAGAAATAGAAACATATAACGGTGTACACCTGAAACAAAAAGTTATAAACCAATGTTTACCTCAAAAAAAATAAGTAAAAAAATGCCTTAAAAATTGTTTAATTATATCAAAATACAGTTTTGTTTTAAGGTGTAATACTAGCTGTGCCTGTCCTGGGCCTATTCATAGCACAGATCTACCCTCTAAGAGCTCTTCACCTCAGGAGCGCTGGTCACTGCAGACACCACCTCTCAGGCTCCTAGACCGCTGGCTTTTCTCTGGGTTCAGTCTATGGGAAGCACTGGTGGAGAACCGGCAGGTGGGGGGAAGGGAGGAGCCAGAACACGTCTCTCTCTCCTTCTCTACTTCAAGCGGTCTTCCCAGCAATGGCTGCATTTCTCCCCCGTTCCAGCTCCTACCAGGAGATTCCAATCACCTCAGGATAACCCTTCCACTTACTATTCTCTTCCTGCTGCTGTTAATCTCGAGGCTGCCTCACCATCCTATCACCATCCTATCTTGCTGCCTCAGCTCCTCCATCACCTGCAACCCCCTGCACTGAATCCCTATGTTAAAAACTTAGAGGTATTTCCCTTTTCCTGGGTGGACCCTAATTAGTACATTAAGCCAGTGGCTCTGCATGTATCAGAATCACCTGGGGGGCTTATTAAAATCCAGACGCTGGGCCCCAGCGGTTCCCAGTCAGTATATCTGGAACCCAAGAATGTGCACTTCTAAGAAATTCCCAGGTGATACTGACACTACTGAACCAGGGACCACATTTTGAAAATTACTACAATAGACAAAACAAAGAACTGGCCGTGTTATGTTGGTCTGTCCCGCCTCCTTTTTTCCATTGGACAATAAAATCCAAAAACACTTTGAAACTCAAGGAAACCCCACCCTTCTGTCTTCATATGAAAAATCAAAACTTTAAGACAGTTTCCTCACATTGTTAGAGGCCCATGGGTTTCTAAGGAACAATTTTTAAAAGTAAATATAATTTCAGCTCTCACTGTATACCTTACCCAGAAACAGAATCCCAACTTTAAATATTATAACCAACCCACTGAACTTTTCTATAAAGATAAAATGGATTTAGATTCTTAGATTATTGGAAATAACTTCGCCAATGAAGTCTCAAACGTAGAGAATAATCAGTTGGCAAACGGCTCTTCCACCTTAGAAATTTTAGACTGAAAAACAGTCCTAAATAATTTGAAGGGCGACTAAAAAAAAGTGGTCTTGGAACCTAGGTTTAAGAACCACTATAGGGTGTTTAGATTTATGTCAACCAAAAGTTAAAATCGAGTATGTAACCAAATCATAGCTGAACTGTGTACATAAACAAAAAGAACTTATTATGAGACCAAATGGTACAGACCAGCAAACAGAAAAATGTGGGGCCAGCCCCAGGGGCCTAGTGGTTAAATTCAGCATGCTCCACTTGGGCAGCCTGGCCCAGCTCCCAAACTCGGACCTACATCACTCATCTCAGTGGCCATGCTGTGGCAGCATCTCACGTACAAAAAGAGGAAGACTGGCAACAGATGTTAGCTCAGGGCAAATCTTCCTCAGCAAGAAAAAAAAGAAGAAAGAAAAATGTAAGCCACCTATGTAATTTTAAAGTTTCTAGTAGCCACATTAAAAAAGGTAAAAAGAAACAGGTGAAATTAACTTTAATACATTTCATTTAACCCAAAATGCCCAAAAAATTATCATTTCAACAAATTATTCATGATGTTATTTTACATTCTGTTTATTGTGCTAAATCTTCAAAATATGATGCATGTGTTACACATCCAGCATATCTCAGTTCAGGCTAGCCACATTTCAAATGCTCACTAGTCACATGCAGCTGGTGGCTACCACATCAGACAGCACAAATACAGATGGACATTTACCAGTCTCCTTACTGAACATATGGATACTTGGAATACTGGTAGTGTCCTGCCATACTGATACTTAGCATAGTGGTGGTGTCCCACTGTGCTTATGAATTATATTTTTAAGAATTTAAAGCTTTAAATGTTTGTACTGTTCTCAGACACTTAGTTACAAGAGTAAGTTAACATTTGGCTTCTACCACCTAATACTGTATGAAAAAAAATCCTCTCAGGAGAAGCACCTTGTAAACAGGTAAGCTACTATCACTGCTATTTTACTTTGAGTCCCAAAGCCAGCAGAATCTCAACTCGTCTACCTCTAGCCCAAGGGGAGACCTAGCAGCCACCATGGGCCTCCAATGGTCCCCAGTCTAAGGAATTCTCATCTCCTGGGCTTGTGAACAGGGAGCTGAGTCATAACGACCAACCAAATCCCCAAAATGAAGCTCCTCTGACGGGGAAACTGACGTAACATGATCACTTTACACTAGTCAATAGCAGCACAGTTAACTCACCGAATGGGGCTAGTAGAATTGTGATAAAGAAAAAGTATCAGTTACATTTTTAATGTGATTAAAATATTATTTTAATAGTGAAGTAAAAGTAGGAAGGACAAATCAGCTTGAGTTACTACACCTTTAATTCTTCACGAACTGTAGAATGATACCAGACAAATAACCTGTAAAGAAAATTTAAATAGTCTAAAAGAGTTTTTATTTTCAGTAGGAAGCCAGAGTATAACATTTATCGCCTTTAATTAATACAAGTGATGATCAAAATAGAGTCCAAGAATGGAGTGTATAACAAGCCACTGGGTACGGCGGCAGCAGACTATAAACCATAAACACAGTCCTTTGACAAACTCCCTAGATTGTCCTTAACATTTGAAATCCATAGTTGATACTGGTTTACTCTGCAATCCGTGATGTACGTTTAAATTCTACCCTAATGAAATGCAAGGGAGTCCCTCTATCACAAAACAACCTCTGAGCCCTCAAAAATAAGACTGTTCCTTCACTCATCAAAAAGTGAGTTTTCTCTTACACATGAAACTCTTGCCGTAAGCATAAAAGTACTTGTGTGTATGTGCAAGAGTAGTGAGATAATTACACGCCTTTGGGGCTGAAACGCATCTGATGTCACATCACACCTTAGGCATATAGTAATTTCACTTTGAACCACTCACTCCAGAGAGTAATTACTCATCCCATAACTTGGTCATGAAAAGCAGAGCTTACTCAGTACTTCAGCAATTACACAGCATAGGTGGATTTTTATATGGTACTTTTGTAAATCGGATAATCAAAATACACACCTTAATAAGTTAAAGTGCTAAAATTACGACAAGTTATATAGACTTTCTAAACTTTTAACTTGTGACAAGTCTACACAGTAGGCGGAAATTCCTGCAGACAGACCCGGCTATAGAAAAAAAGTTGAAACCACAGGCAGTTGTCTAATTCAAGAGGAGGGGTATGGTGGCAGCAAGAATGAGGTCACAAGAAGGCAAAATTTACTAATCCAGGTCTTATAAAGAAGGATAGTGTCCTGACTTTATTCACTATCGTATATTAGCCAGTCAGGCTGCACACCCTTACACTCCCAACTGAAAAAATAAAGGGCTTGGCATCTCAGCCCAGCAGATTAAAGAGCCTCCAGAAACGCTCCTCTGATGTGGTCTCATGGTTACACACAGGAGGGAGCAGGAGAAGAGGAAGACCCTGGATGTTGCCTGGAAAGACACATCTAATCTTTCCTTGCCTGCAAACAGGAATTTC
Source organism: Equus asinus (assembly GCF_041296235.1). Lineage (NCBI taxonomy): Eukaryota > Metazoa > Chordata > Mammalia > Perissodactyla > Equidae > Equus > Equus asinus. The sequence continues at coordinate 62,905,871 of NC_091799.1, forward strand.
CTAGAAACAAAAAGAGGGAAAGGAAATTTTAAGGCTTGCTCTAAGAGTTAGACAGGTCTTTAGGCTATAATACAGTAGTAAGAAAATGTCCACAGGACTTCAGCAGACTGCTCCATCTCTCCATCAACAAGGCGGCTAATACAACCCAGCAGCACCCAGAGCTGCCTTCCAGTAATAGCGCTGTGTGCACCTCGGCTGCCTCACACAGCTTCTCTCATACCAACCTTCTCTGTGAGGTATCTCCTACACTGCCCCCAAGTCTCCCACTAGAATCAAGGAACTAATGAAAGAGAAAACGGTAATTATTTCAAGCCACACTATTAATGTCATCAAATGCTGTGACAAACTCTATTTTAAAAACCTCAGCAAAGAAAAAAGTGATATTCAACTGCATATAGTACCAGCTCCAAGAAGCAAGAAGGTACTACTGGTCAAACATCCATCACTACCTATCAAGGAGAAAAAAATACAACATAGCACATTCCAGAAATCCTGGAATACAGTTAAAAGATCAGGGAGCTAATTTTGAAAGGTGTCACACACCACGGAGGTCTCGCTATGGTTTTCTTCGTGCACGTGCAGGAAGACAAGCTGCCCCTAGCAACACTTAGAAAAGAAGGCGGCACAGTGAAAGGATACCACTGGAGAGCTAGGAGGCATAAGTGTCCAGGTCTACACGGACTGGCTGGGTGCTCCCAGACAAGTGACTTAGCATCTCATGTCTCAGCTTCCTCAGACAGAGAATGAAGAGAAGACCTTCTTCCCAAAGTTGTTATGAGGGCTGGAGATCACGCTTGTAAAGCACAGACTGGTATTCAAAAAGTGGTAGATGTTATGAGCTACAACTATATAAAATAGTAAACAAACACAAGTTTCAAATTAGAGTTGACCTTCACCCACACCCCAAACAAACTACTGAAAAAAGTTCAAGTTTGTCCAAGATCTCTTTAATGGGATAAAAATAACTTTACATGGCAGACACATGATGGGTATTTCCTACATGCATCATTCTAGCCTGCTACTACATGAGGAATCAAAGATGAACATGACCAAAAAAAACACTGAAAAAGAAAAGCTCAAGCACAGGCACGAATGCACAGAGTAAAAGGAATAGAAAAAAAACACAGCATGCACACCTGGCGCAGACCCGCCACGTGGCCCGAGCGCCCCTGCACACGGGCTCCGCCCAAGGCCAGCGCCCTGCCCACTGTGACAGAGCACAGCTGCTCATCCAAGAGCAGCAGAAGAGGAGGAAAGAAGAGTACCGGCCTACACGTGTGGGCAAAAGTCTCCTGCTCTAACAACACGACCTGCCACCCTCTCAAAAGCTCTGGCTGCCTGGCTTTTCCCAGGTAATGCACAACCAACTGAACCTCAGCCCATGTCATATAAACCCACGTACCAATACAACTGACCTTGATAAAGGAGCTTCTCAAATTCTTCTGAGAAAGTCTCTCTAACAGCAGAGATGCATGACAATGTACCTTTGGGGAATCTGGCCGTGGCCCGAAGCAGCCACAAACACAAAACTGGGCTACTTTTCAACTGACACATTCTTTGTGGGAGAGGGGTTAGATGGAAGCACTGAGTAAAAGCAGTGCTTCTTCCTGGAGAGTTAGGAAAATATTTCCAAAGTAAAACACCACTTCCTTCATCCAGCTATTCAACAAACGTTTTTTGAGAGTCAGCTCTATGCAGGTTGTACTGGGAGCTGTGGCTATAAAAATATGTACACAAACATAAAGACACAGACACACACAATCTAATTGGGAAACAATCCAAAAAATCACACAGGCACTATGATTAGGGTTACAAAGGAGAGGACTCTGCCAGGAGATTTTTCTGAGCCAAGCTGACAATTAAGGCATGAGCCAGGCAAAGAAGAGCATGCCAAGCAGAAATAACATGGGCAAAGGCAGCTGAAGGGCAAGGAGAACAATGTGCAAAAAGCAGATGAGGGTCCAGGCTGGACCAGGCTAGGCCTTGCACACCGACACGACTTTAGTCCTCTGAGCAAAGGGCAAGTACTGAAGGTTCTGCACAGGGAGAGCACAGGCAGTATCATCCTGGTGCGATACAGACCGTAAGAGCTGATCTCTGCCCGTTCAAAGTGTAAGCGCTGATTACAACACTCTTACAAGTACAGGAGGTCGACTCCTACTCACACTTGTGTGTACACAAAGAGAAAGAGAGCCTATTTTGTAAAATAAAAAGAAAACCTCTCGGTACATATGAGAAATGCAGAAGGGCCATTAACAGGTCTCTCACCGGACAGCTAGAAGAGTGTGGGGTAGGTAGTCAGGTCACAGCAGCACAGCTTTCAAGGGCAAGGACTTATGAGATCACCCAAAAACAGAACTGAAAAAAATACACGACCAAGACTTCAGTTCATAGTAAGCTCTTAAAACTTCACTTGAAACTATTTTTCTAAATACTTTCCTTGTAAATCTTTAAATAAGGAGAGAAGGGTTAATCAACTCTTTTTATTGATTCAAAGTCCCCCAAAAGAAGGGAATGTAGATCTTAGTATACAGTCACACAACTTAAGTTCAGAAATGTATTTGAAACTGAGTATTTTTTATCTTCTTCCATCCTCTGCTTGATTCAGGAAAGCCTGGAAACTAAACCCCAAGTGACTAGGTTAATCCATAAACTGTCCATTCTATTCATGAATATCCTTGACTTCATCTTAGCCATGCCCCTTTCCACTTTCAGGAGAATAACTCTAATGTTGCAAGTGAGAACGAAATTCATCAATCATTAGAATCAAAAACAAGGGATGCATTAAGGCCATGGCATACTTTGTTGAATAATACATATTCTGTTTAGTGGCACTAGATCAGGCAAGAATTATAATCATAATAAAATACTAACAGAGATTAATCTGTAGATAGTGAAATCTAGTGATTTAATGGTAATGAGATAGATTTTTTTAAAAGTGTTTCCCTTCTCTGATTACAAAATCAACATGACTGCACAGGATTTTTGGAAAATATAGAAAACTAGAAGAAAGTAATAAATGGAGAAATTAGTTAAAACTGGCATTCCGCAGAACAATAATCTATTTCCCTTTTGTGTAACTATTTAGAATTCAAGTACTTTCATGTATTCCCATGTGGGTCTCTTAACAGCCTCATGATAGCCGTGACAGAGGTATAATTATTCCCATTTTATAAGGCCTCAAGGAAACCGTGAGCCAGTAAGCAATCTGCCTAAGGGTACACAGGTAGTTAAGACAAGACTCAGGGAAGACGATGCTAGTCTCCTGATGGGTCAGGCATCTTCTCCAAGCTCATGGCCATGTGATTAGCAAATGATACACCCACAGAAGAGGATATCTGCAAGTACCTAAAATGAGCAGTACCTGTGAGCATCAATCTAAGGTAAGAAAATGTACAAACGGAAGTGTATCATTAATACAAACATATGCTACAACACTGTAACTCCAAGTAAGGAGAGGAATTTACATATCTTTAAACTGCATAAAAAAAAAAGACAAAGCACGTGAGGGAAACAGCAAACCCACAAGATTGACAATCTCTTGATTAACCGCTTCCTTTTGGTGTGAATGAGAACCCAGAGAGAAATCATCTATCTCTTATCTAAAGAGATTAGTGGAGCCCGCTGATGAAGACCAGGGATAAGCCAAAGGTCTCCTTTCAATCCAAACAACTCCTCCCTCCCTCCTTCTCTCCCTCCTTTTCTCCCTCCTTCTCTCCCTCCTTCTCTCCCTCTCTCTCGCCCCCCACCCCGACACACACACATGCAGGTATGCATGCAAACACACAGAGAGTATAATTTTAAACTGATTTATTAATTGCCCCCTTTTTTCTGAAAAAAAAAAGATCTATGGCTAGGGTAACCATATGTTTATTGTCTGAACTGGAACACCTGTAAGAGTAAAAGAGGTGACCGTCCATCCTTATGCCAGGAAAAGAGGCCAAGACTGGGCAAACAGGAACATGTGGACACCCAAGATATGGATAACCCATGCCCCTCAAGAGCCAAGCACTGGGGGTATACCCTACTGTTAAATTACTGTTCAAAAAGCTGCTTGATATATCCCATTCTATGCAAAATTGAGTCTTAAGCAAATTCTACCTCAAGGGAAAGTCATCAGCATTTTGCAGACCAGTTTAATAAATCATTCCTATTAAGTAGCCAATGTCTTTTCACAAGGTGTATGACCTTATGGGATATTGTAAAGTTACATGTGCTTTGCAAGTCATCTGGGGAAAAAAAGTTTAAGAAAACTAATTAAAGATATTTTTGCCAATTTCTTTAAAAAGTGAAATATCAAATAAAATCTCTTAATCACTCAAATTCGAAGTTATTTTCTTGGGTAACCCAAAAAGTACTGTTCTTCATGGGAATGCCCCAATTATTTTCTGTTTAGCAGTTGGCGTCATCTAATAAATAAAGTGCTATTAGAACAGCTTTTTGGCTGATGCTATTGATAAGTTAAAAAGCTTGAAAAAGTCCCCTCAAATAAGGAAAGGAAGAAAGAAACCTTACACAGTATCTGTAGAAAAGTATTGATGAAAATAAACCAAGTCCTAAAACCCAACCTAGCTATCTTGTGGTCATATTCCACATTCCTATTCAAAATACATCTTAAGAGACTAAATTTTAGCAACTTAGATTCAGAAAATCAAACAGAAATTAGAACTTGGAGCTAATTTTTTCAACTAAGAGAACTGCATACAGGCACCAACAAAGACTGGCATACAACCTAAGCCTATCATTCATTCAAGTGACATTTCAATGTCTACTATGTACACACTGCGCTGGCACTATTAATAGTTGGCTCTCCTGGATTTAAAATTTGCCAGTATTTTTTTTCAATCTAGCAAATTCATCTTTCACTTCAAAAAGGGGCTTTGTATTTAAATACTCTGTGATTCTCCAGGATCCACCAAAGAGTACTTAGAAAACAGGAATAAGTGTGTATTCCAGGGGTTTCATCTACCAGACAGAAGAGACAAAAAAAGATCAGTGGCACAAAACCAAGACACTGTCAGCTTCTGTGCAGAGCCCAGATCCACTAGAAAACAGAGCTGCCTCTGTGGGCAAAGGGGATATTGAAACACAGAAGACCAAGCCAGTCATTGGCCAGATCCTAAAAAAAAAAGGTGGTATGTACAGAATTAATGCAAGGAAAGGAAGTTCACCTAAGGAGGAACTCAAGGCCCAGGCTGAGTTCAAACATGTTTTGCTGTGATTACAAGGCTCCCTGCATTCCTGAGGAAACGAAAGGGCTGAGGACCACATCTCGAGGTCTTCAGATAGACTCTAGCTGCTGACTGCTCCAAACAACAATAAGCAGGTCACAGTTAGAATCATAAAACTCATGACAAATGTGAGGTTCTAGAATGAGCCACTGTGTTTGATGCTCCTGAGGGAGCCTGGACCAAGGACGCTAGGCCCAGCAGGCCACCCTGACACCTGTCTCTGGGGGCGGTGTGTTTCTTCTGATCAATCATATGGTCCTCCTGCATCCCAGCTGCCAGCAAAATTTCTCTCAAAGAAATGTTTCCATACAATTAGACAAGATGAATTCGGTCTCTCCTTACTACATCCTCTGAAGAGAATAGGCTGTTTTTCATAATCAGAAGTATTCTCAAATATATTTGTTTCTTCTAAAAGAAAAAAATAAAAAATAAATAAATAAATACTCTGTGATTCTCATTCCAAAACACAAGACCAGAAATATCCACTAAACACTGGGAAATTCAAAATGACCCTAACGGTGTAGGGCAGAAGATTTTTATACATTTATCTGCTAGCACTTAGAGTCTTCTGATAGCCGACTGTTGCTCCCTCTATCAAAGATGCTTAAAAATCTGCAATCCTACAAAGGATTTGATTTTCTGACTTCTCCTAAGAAAGCATCCCTCATTTCCTCAAATTTTTACTTTAAAGATGAGTTCCACAGTTCTGTTCTCAAGTTTACAAAAGGCCACAGATCAGACAGGCCAGTGTCAGTCTCCAGAAACAACCCCTTGCAGAGTATTTCGGAAGGTCCACCTCCTTTCACTGGAAGAAAATCAAATTACCTGAATGTACCTGATTTACCATTATTATCTTTTTAAAAAACAGTATGACAATTCTAGATTTCTTAAGTAAGGCTCCTTGAAAGAGTCAAGATATAAAATTTTCTAGATTTATTAATAAGGCTTCTTGAAAGAGTCAGGTTCAAAGCTCAATTCTAAATGAGTAAAAAGGCAAACCAAAAAGACCAAAAAACTAGTTGCTCCACAATTGTAAAGGATCACAGAAACAGCAACCCAAAGAGACAATTTTTAAAACTAGTCATTTAGAGATGCACTATCCAATACATCCCCAAAACCACCATAAGATAGATTGTCATTATACACTGAACTTTCACAGATTCCACCCTGAATTGTTACTATCTTTAACAGGAAAAATGAGGGGGGAAAAGCATAAGTAAAAAATAAGTTTTTATATAACAACATTAAATAAGCAGGCCAATGAAATATAAATTCTTCAAAAAGGGAGAGGAAAGTGGGGCTGGCCCCGTGGCCGAGTGGTTAAGTTCTCGCGCTCCGCTGCAGGCAGCCCAGTGTTTCGTTAGTTCGAATCCTGGGCGCGGACATGGCACTGCTCATCAGACCACGCTGAGGCAGCGTCCCACATGCGACAACTAGAAGAACCCACAACGAAGAATACACAACTATGTACCGGGGGGCTTTGGGGAGATAAAGGAAAAAAAAAATCTTTAAAAAAAAAAAAAAAGGGAGAGGAAAGGAAACCCTCTATATTTGCACATGGCTACTTGAATTGTCTGGTGCTTTTCTAGTTTAACCCACCACCACTTAGCCCACCACTGCCACCATCCTTTCCAAAGACCTCAACACACACACACACACACACACACACACACACACAGTTTAAAAAATACAAACCACATGCTTATGCATCAAAAAATAAACTTCACAGAAGGGCACAAAAACTCAAAAATCTCATGATTCATCAAAGTCAAAGGACAAGCCACTGCTAAACTATGAGCTACTAATACATACTCTGAATTTTAAATAAGCTCCTAGTCACTGGCTCTTATATCACCAATTCTTTTCTAACACATCTAAAATTATAAACTCTGAAAACAGATTATGAAAAGTAAATGAGCATGAAAAATCATGGATGGGGGCTGGCCCCGTGGCACAGTGGTTCAGTTCAGTGCGCTTCACTTTGGCAGCCTGGGTTTGCAGGTTCAGATCCTGGGAGTGGACCTACACCACTCATCAGCCATGCTTTGGCAGCAACCCACGTAAAAAGTGAAGGAAGACTGGCACACATGTTAGCTCAGGGCTAATCTTCCTCAAGCAAAACAAAGAGGAGGACTGGCAATGGATGTTAGCTCAGGGCTAATCTTCCTCAGGGGGGGAAAAAAAAAATCACAGATGAAACCTAAATTACTGTTAAAATAAGAATTTTTTTTAAAAATCTGCCCATTTTAAAATAAAAGTATTTTGCTATAAATTATTAAAATGAATAAGGAGGTTTTTTTAACCTTTTTTTTCCCCACTGCAATAGTCCCTATTGAAAGCAAAAATGCAATACTATCCAGTACTTTGGAATTTCCTGCTATTTATGAAACAGCTTAGACAAAATGCCTTTTTAATGAGTTGCTAAGAGAGATCCATGAAAACTCCAAAGAAACTGCTCTGACAAGTTCCAATAAGGAACGTTATTCAAGCACTTTGCTTACAAGGACTCTAAACAGCACCAGTCAAACTACCTTCTGGGCTTTGGTTTTAATCAAGCTTGTTAGTTAAACCGGAGCTGACATCATTTACATGACTCACCTAAATAAAATTTAAATTATTTTAAGGATCCGTAAGACAGTCACCTACTTCCATCCAGTAGATTAGAATGTTCTATGCATCACATCGAATTATAAATATACACCTCATCTACAGAAACATACATACATAGATCAATGGATCTATCCCCAAGCCACTTTTGGAATACCTAACATACCTCTAACTGCAGAAAGACACCATGTAATATAATTACTACACTGTGATATAGTTCAGTGTACTTGATACTCTATCCCCAAGACATTTTAAATATATTTCCTAATGAAATATTTGTTTTCACCCTAAGTAAAGAAATAAAGTATTAGTGGATCAGCAACAGCAAGCTGCCCAACTTGATCTTATCCACAATGTAAGCATCTCATTTAAAGACGTAAAAATTCAAATAAACTAAAACATGTGCCTTTTCTAAGCTATTAGACTACCAATTCACCTTTCACTAAATCCTTAAAGCTTTCGTATTTCGTAAAAGTGAATTCATCAGAATTCACTTAGTAACTACCTTAAAGACAAAGTGAAGACAAAAAATCAATTTGATTCTATTCCTAGTTATTTTGGCCACTTATTTTGTGCTACCTTAAGAAGGGCATCAGATCAGTGCACTAACTAAATGTTATCCTGCCATTCAACAGATCTAAGCACATTACACCACTACTCACTGAGTGAGCGAATACTCACCATCCCATTCCAGTCACAGTCAGTGTAGTCCATGGTGTACCAAAAACCATCCCTAACATACTCTTGACTTTCCTATGTACCCACTATGGAAAGAATACACATACTGTTCTTCTTACCCAAGTCCCTTCCAAAGATACATATTCACACTGTGACATTTTCTTTTTACTTCTTTCCAAAATTATTCAAGAACAAATACAGCATATTTTTCAGGGAGCATAACTTATAATCAAGTAAGTTCTTAAATTTCCATGTGCATCCAAAAGTTTAAAACTCAGTTTGCAAACACAATCCACACAATCCTGGCTTTAGGGCACACAGAACCTAGACCGAGACACTGACAATTCAACCAAAACCTAGCTGCTCCCTGCAAGAATAAATAGTAAGCTTTTTTATTTGTTAAACATATTCCTACAGCATTATCCAAACCTAAACACACACAACTGTGTTAGCAAAGAGAACACTGACAACGGTAGAAAAAACAGCACGTGTGTTTTTTAAAAATGTCTGATGATACCTATAATTATATAAACCAATTCAGACTCCACAACTTCAACAGCAATGGCAATTTTAAAGATGCCCAAAGCATATTAAATAAATCAGGCAAATTTCACGCCTCTTGGTGCCACCACAAAACCAAAATTATGGAGCTGGATGTAAGTCTGACCTGATAAGGCAATTCTTAAATTTTTCTCCTATCTAAAAGTTATAGTAGCCTGACTACTATCAAAAATCAATCCTTTCTAAAAAAACATGCACATCCCATTTCAAAAAAGTAGAGGTAAGGAGTATATCACTGCACAGACTACGTCTGAAAATGAGTTCAGTTTGATAACTGAAAAGTTAGGTTTTTGACATTTGCCAGCAGTCCCACAACTCGCTGGCCCTGTGCCATCGTGGCCTGGTGCCAGCCTGATGTAGGGCCAGGCTAAAAATAGCAGCCAAGCAGCAGCTGGAACACATAGGTCCTTATGACCTCAGCTTTATTTCCCTAAATCAAGGGAGGTTGGAGGGGAGGGGACAACCGCAGGGAAGGAAGGGAATGGAATACTGTCCTACTTGGTGTATTTCCTACCTCTTCCATTGCTTGCCTTTTTTCCTACCACTCCCTCCTACTCTTCACTCCTCGCACTCCATCCCTCCATCCACTCCCCCCACCCCCGGCCCAAGAAAGGAAGGGCAATGCCCCAAGAAAGGAAGGGCAGTGCGGGAAGGAGGGAAGGAAAGGAAGGAAGGAAGAAACTGGAGCTCTGAGGCAAGGTGGGTTCAGAGGCTCCCCCATCTCCTGCTCTCAAGTCCCGTTTGATTCCTCTAGCAGCCATTAGTCATCTCAGGCCTCAGCTTTACCACAGTCTAGAGAAAGGATAAGACAAAAATTACACAGGTGATAACTAGGGGAAGGAGGGATGGGAGAATCAGAAGATGGCATCAAGAGTGCAAAATCCTAAGTGCTAAGGAAACCTGAAGAATGCTAAGAGGGGCCGGCCCCATGGCCAAGTGGTTAAGTTTGCGAGATCCGCTTCGGTGGCCCAGGGTTTCCTGGTTCGGATCCTGGGCGCAGACATGGCACCGCTCATCAGGCCATGCTGAGGCGGCGTCCCACACAGCACAACCAGGGGGACCTACAACTAGAATATACAACCATGTACTGGGGGGCTTTGGGGAGAAGAAGAAGAAAAGAAAAAAAAAAAAGCAGCTTGGCAACAGATGTTAGCTCAGGTGCCAATCTTAAGGAAAAAAAGAGGGCCAGCCAGGTGGTGCAGGGGTTAAGTTCGCACATTCCGCTTCTCGGCGCCCGGGGTTCGCTGGTTCAGATCCCAGGTGCGGACATGGCACTGCTTGGCAAGCCATGCTGTAGTAGGCGTCCCACGTATAAAGCAGAGGAAGATGAGCACGGATGTCAGCTCAGGGCCAGTCTTTCTCAGCAAAAAGAGGAGGATTGGCAGTAGTGAGCTCAGGGCTGATCTTCCTCAAAAAGGAAAAGAATGCTAAAGAAACAAAGTCCTAAAGAAATAGGGAAAACATATGAAAAAAAGTCCTCACTCACATACAACAATCAGATTACAAATTTCTGGTATTTAAGTTTCAGGAGCTTATTTTATGACAAATATTTATATAAACTATAACCATCATCTTTGCAGAAATGAGTTAACCTAAAGTGGGAGCAGGAGCAAAGGTTCAGCATAACCAAACACAGCACTGCCTCCAACCTGCATGGGTCTTTACCAAGGAGGACCAAGAGCAGCACTGCCAGCGGCTCCCGGCCCTGCCCTCCAAGCGGAAACTCCAAAACATCATACTGCACTTATAAAGCTGCTGGTCACTGTCGGCAAATATTTAATAGGGACAACATGGCACATACAGCATCCTAAATTATACTTATGTAATGATGTAAGAGAATTTAAATCTTGCTTCTGTGGATTCATTCCACACGCCATCTTCTTATGCATATTTTCTGTGCAATACTGTCCAACATTAGAGATCTGACAACATTAGAGATCTAACCATGAAAAATGCTTTAAGTAAACAGACAGACTGTTAAATAAGGCAAGATCAGGCAGTGAGTCGCCTGAATTTTAAGTACATTAATTCATTAAATGAGCTTCCAATTTACCCGATCAGCTTATTCACTTAGTAAGAATTTAAATGTACTGACAGGTTCTACTGTATCCTTCCAATTAACATCCTTCCAACAAACCATCTCCTTCAAAGAATATTAAATCTTTTTACCAACAACAGGAGATAGCATAATTTTTAATCATAACATTTAAAAAGGGCCTTAAAATGAGATAAATATATAATTTCTTAAATATACTTGGAGAGGTTATCTTTACTGCATACATACCAAAATTAGATCTAACCTACAAGTTATTCTTCTTTCAAAAGTTGAAAACATCTGATGGAAGAGCCAGCCCTGATGGCCTAAGTGGTTAAAGTTCAGCACGCTCCACTTCAGCAGCCCAGGTTCGGTGTCCGGGCACAGAACCACACCACTTGTCTGTCAGTAGCCATGCTGTGGCGGCAGGTCACACAGAAGAACCAGAACTTACAACCACACACAACTACATACTGGGGATTGCGGGGGGAGGCGGGAGGGGGAAGTCTGGCAACAGATGTTAGCTTAGGGTGAACCTTCCCCTGCAAAAAGAAACAAAACAAAACAGAAACAGAAGACATTTGATTGAAGATGATCAAAATCACCCCACATAACCATCCTCCAAAGCTAAAATTCATTCATAAAATGTGTTTTTAAAACGTATTTTTTCAAGTCAAATTTTAAAAATACACATTAAAAATCAGAGCTATGATCAGAATTTAAAATTCTGGCCACTGTGAAAGTCACTCTAGAAAGTAGCAATAGACTATAAACCTAAAGATGAACCTTCTAGAACAGTTAATGATGATGCATCACAGGCAGTATTACTCAGAGGGTAAGACTCCCAGCCAGAGAGGCTGTGTCTAGCTCCATCATTTCCCAGCCTGTGTGACCTTGGGAAAAAGTTCCTTGCCCTCTTTTCCTATGCTCCAGTTTTCTTGTCTGTAAAATGAGAATAATAAGAATACCTACCTCACAGGGCCGTTAAAACATACGAAGTGCCTTGAACAGTATCTGGAATATGGGTAAGTGCCAAAAGCATTAACTGCTGTTATTACTATTACTATGAGTAAATGTTGTTGCGACAGTAGTAAGAGGCTCCCCGTAAATCACCTTCAGCTCAGTGAAGAAACGCCCCAAACCATACAAAAGGTCTTTAAAAAGTCAGTTAGGTCACTAAAGTTCTGAGGCCACATCAATTACGTGAAAGAAGTGTATCTCGGGGTTATGTACATATTCTTTTCTGGCGATGAGGATGGGGGACACTGAAAAACGTACAAAAACAGGTCAAATACACTACTGGCTAAGTTTTCATAAATAAGCTAAATTCAGAACAGTCAAATTTCTTACTGGGTATTAACTTTTGTTGTTCTGCATAAGCACTCTAAACTTCCAATAAATTCTTTATTACATGTGTGTAATATAATTCCCTACTGTTAGCAATCATAACTAACTTTTCCTGAACTTTAATCTCATCTTAGAACATCTGTACAATTTCCAAATGTCCACAAATGTTTTATGTATTTAGCATGCTAGAATCATTGCTCAACTGAAGCCATTAGAATCTGGCCTGAAACGAAAATGCTATCTAGAAATACTTTTATAATATTCACTAAAATGTTAGTCAACAGTCCAGTCAATTTCCATTCAAGAATATTCTTATTCTGATTTCTGATATTTTTCTGAGACTTATCAAACATTTCCAGCAAATTAAGAGGCAGCCCGAGCAGTGGAAAAACGGAGACTCAATGTTTAACTTTGCAATTTACTACGCTTCTCTGGACAAATTACTCAACATGTCTGGGCCTCAGCTGTCTCATCAGCAAAATGGGGGAAGCTGGAAATGATATGTTATCTTTTCATCTCTAAACTCTCCATAGCTCTACAAGTAGATAATAGCTATCATGCAAGAGCATGTTATAAAAACAGCTTCTCATTCGTTAGCGTTTTTTGTTTCTGTTTTTTGGTGAGGAAGACTGGCCCTCAGCTAACATCTATGCCAATCTTCCTCTATTTTGCATATGGGAAGCCACCAACAGCATATCTTGATGAGTGGTATGGAGGTCCACGCCAGGGATCTGAACCCACAAACCCCAGGCCGCCGAACTGGAGCATGTGAACTTAACCACTATGCCACCAGGCTGGCCCATGTTATCATATTTTAAGAAGAAATGGAGGGGCCGGCCCCATGGCCGAGTGGTTGGGTTCGCACACTCCACTTCGGCGTCCAGGGTTTTGCCAGTTCGGATCCTGGGCGTGGACACGGCACCACTCATCAGGCCACACTGAGGCAGCGTCCCACATAGCACAACCAGAGGCACTCACAACTAGAATATACAACTATGTACCGCTTTGGGGAGAAGAAGAAGAAGAAAAAAGAAGACTGGCAACAGATGTTAGCTCAGGTACAAATCTTTTTTAAAAAAAAGAAGAAATGGAACAGAGCTTATCTGTACACAGAGGTCACTGGAATATGCTTGGAGTAATAATACTCAAATGACACCTGGGTTCACTTGTCTACTTTTGTGGCTCACTTGTGAACATAAGGTAGTTACAAATACATAAATATATGTAAATATATGTACAGATTAGCTTACACAAAACTAGTTATCTAAGAATTCCACAAATATAAAACACTTAGCATACTTCAGCAACACAGTCCACTTAGTATCAGCTGAAAGTCAATCTTTAAGTTCAAAACGAAAAGCAAATTTTACACTGCATCCTCTCCAAAGCTTGCTTTAGCTACATTTTCTAGATGAAAAAAATAAAGGAAGCATCCCAGTTTTAAAGAACTGAAAACCATGTACAAAGCATATTCTTAGCAGAACACAGGGCACTAAAAGCAAAAACTGGAAAGGTATTCAGGTGTTCTAAACAAATCTAACTAAACACACTTTACTTTTGAGACTCTGGCTAGGACTGAGAAACAAGAGGCTCTTTTCATAGGACAAGACTATGCAACATTTTTCTCCAAATTATCATTTGATACTGATTTCTCAGAAGATGGAGAGTCTTCCCATTCATTTAAAGGAGGAAATGGCTACGGTTTTCTAATTTACAGTAATCCCCAAACATTTACATATGTCAAAAATTAATAAACCAAGAAAATTAAATTAAGGTTTTTTGGTGGTGAGAAAGCACAGTTCTTGAAATTTTATCATAGTAATTTGAAAGGTAACTAAAAATGGTGTGCGGGTTCTCTGTAGTTCATTTCCATTTAAAAAGGCTGCCTATAATCTGCTTTGATTCTAAGATGTTTATACTTACCTATAATCTGCTTTCTTTTCTGGGATATTTGTCCTCTTAAATATAACAGTTGAAGGTCAATAGAAGTTCAAGTCGAATGACTGCCCCTATAAAACTTTCTAACACGACATGAGTTTGTTTTATCACATGTAAATGTAAGCGAGCTTCCAAACATAAAATATCACATTCATTTTGTATCACTTAAGAAAACTGATTTTCTAACACAAAAATATAAAGCATGTAAGTATGCGGAATTAGTACAGATCCAATTGTGTAATTTCTAAAAGGGACAACTTTCTTAAAAGAAAATATCAGCCATTCCTCCACTGCCATCCTGTTCACTGAACACAGTACTAGCTGAAATCACACATTCTTAACTAAACTCTTAATGTAAGTGTGAGCAGAAAAGATATGCTCGCCTGCATCTTTCCAGATGAAGCATTTAGAGTCAGAATTGATAGCAACTGATTACCCATTGTGAAACGAAAAGAGGCCCAGGATAAACATCTTAAAAATCAGCCAGGACACACTTAAGACAATAACGGCTTGAATTGCTCAATTAATTACAATAATTCTTCTATTAAAGGACATGTTCCACAGGCATCCTGATGTTTTCAAAAGAAAAGGCATCAAAGTCTCGCATCTGCAAAAAGGGCGAAATTCAACGCACAGTTGAAATAAAATATGAGGATGGCCTCTTCCTCTTCATGCCGAGGACGTACTCAGAATACAACTGTGTGGCAAGAAATTAAAGACTGAACCAACAGTAGACAAGTTTGTTTCACCCCAGTCTGCAATTCTACCTTCCAGTACTGTTGAAATCTTTTGGCTACAAAAAGTATTCTGTCTCCTGAACACTTCAGATTTCCTCACTGGACCAATACTAACCATCAGAGAACGAAGTAACGTAGCAAATTCCAAGCTTCCTCACCTAAAATTGAAAACTTCCCTCAGAACAATGCTGAGCACATCCGAGGTACGCAGATACTTTCAAAATTCAGTTGTAAGCAAATCAAAAATCTCAGCTCAGACAGAACAAGAAGAATAAAAAATACATAAACTAGTTTTAAAATTTCTTCTTTTGTGTACTTTCCCTTTAATCAAAAGACAGAAAAAGTGTAGGATCTGAATCAAAATTGTTCTGTATTATTACTTTCATCTTGAAAATGCATTCAATGAAACGCACTATTATCAGTAAACAAAACACCCAATTCTGAAAGTACATTTAGAATCACATCTGTATATATACATATGTAGATAATAATCCCTGGTCTTTGAAGAAAACCAAAATATTCAAAGAAAGGCCAACAAATTAGCCTTCAGCAAGTTAGTTTATTAAAACTTTTATCCATTTTAATTCTAATAACGAACCCCTTTCACTGCCTTGCCATCCCCTAAAAAAAAAAAAAAAGCAACTCCTTTTAAAACTCTCCTTCCTTCTCATGCAAAAGACAAAACCCCAGTATTTGTTTAAACATTTCTAGCTTTCAAAATGATTTAGTCACAAATAAGGAAACTGCGTGTTTCAAAACAAAAAAAAATTTCAACGTACACCAGGTCTTCAGAAAGGGGAGACACACACACACACACAAATACATATACATAAGTTAAAATCAGAAAGATAATTTGTCTAAGATTTTTTATTACAAAAATATATGCTTCTAGTTTTAAGAAATATCCAATCATAAAATAAGCATAAAATGAAAAAGTAAAATTCCCCCTAAAACCCTGCCCATTCGAATACTTGACTGCCCTTCTCCAAAGATACCCACTATTCAATGGGTGTTTGTGTAGCCTTCTAGACATTTTTATGCATCTATATACAAGTCTCTTTTTTGTTTCAAACAGAAATTGCAGCACACTATATGAACAATTTACTTGTTTTTAAATGAAATATTCTGGTCACTTTTTCTTGTCGGTAGACATAAATCTACTTCACTTTTTTATGGTTGCATAATATTCCATCGAGTACTTCTTAACCAGTTCCCTTCTGACAGAAATTTAGGTTGATTCCTGCTTTGCAGTATTGCAAACCACAGTGCAATGGCATCACTCACTGTAAAGAACACCTCTGGGCACTAACATCAATCTATCTACAGGATAGTGCCTAGAAATGACACAAAAAGATCGTGCCAGTAGCAAGAGAGGCAGCATCCTCTTCTCCCACCTCCCCAACTCTGGCTACTGTCTACCCATCTTTTTAGTATTCACCAATGTGGTAGATGAAAATGGCATGTCATTTTTACTTGTGCCTCTTTATGTAAGAGTGAAGATGAGTACGTTTATAATCATTTGCATTTCTTTGTGAAATATGTTGCCTATTTTTTTACTGGGTTATTAATCTCTTTTTTTGTTGTTCTTTTAACAATTTTCAAGAGTTCTCTGTCGGCCTCTGGTGAAACATGCTGCAAATATTTGCCCCAGTTAGCTGTTCAACTCAGTTTATAATGTTTTCAGTTCTATAGAGATCTTTAGATTTTTTTTTTTAACTTATGTCTTCTCTTTTATAATTAGAGTTACAAGTCATATTAAGGAAGCTCTTTCCTAGGCAAAATTTTGGGGAAATTTTTTTATGTGACTTCTAAATCATTACTTAAATGATAGTCAATATTATTTACATACAAATACCTTCAGCCATAGCTCCCTTCCACTATATCACTATTTAACAAAATTAAGCCAACTATGCTTTCTCTAAAACTTCCTATAATCAACTGATGGACAGTTCTGCACCAATTAATATTGCTTACAACTACTACACCAAAAATTTCATTTTTTTCCCTTTAAATTTCTTTTTTTTTTTTAAGATTGGCACCTGAGCTAACATCTGTTGCCAATCTTTTTTTCTTCTTTTCCTCCTTCTTCTCCCCAAAACTCCCCATTCATAATTGCATATTCTAGCTGTAGGTCCTTCTGGTTGTGCTATGTGGGACGGCGCCTAAGCGTGGCCTGATGAGCGGTGCTAGGTCTGTGCCCAGGATCGGAACCTGTGAAACCCTGGGCCACCAAAGCAGAGCGCGTGAACTCAACCACTCGACCACGGGGCGGCCCCAAATTTCTTCTTAAAATCTAACAGTTGAAAAATAATAACTAGCAAGTATGTTTAATTTCTGATTAGTCCCAACTGTCTACCACTCAATCCTTAACCTTCAACAGGGTAAATACAAAGTCCAACAATTCGATTTTCCCTATTGTAGCTATAATTTAGTCATCTCTACAAAAGTCAATGAATACTTCCTGTACAAACAAACTCATAATTTTGCAATACCAGAAAATTTCTTATGATGCTATCAACATAGTATTCTGTTCTTTTCCATTTCAGATCCTGAAGCAAAACAGAGTTCTACCTCAAATCACAAAACTGTAAAATAAGCCTCCTGAGCTAGTATACCAATTCAAACCACCACTTAGTGCTAAATTAGACGGTTAATCTAGCCACTCTCTCCATTCTCCATCAAGGAAAAAAAATACCGGTCAAAAGTGTCTATCTCCCAGTGCCAGCTGCCAAGCATTTAACAACCTTCCATCTCCAAGCTGACTGGCACAACAAGTAATGCAACTTGGAAGTTAAGGAAATTGGCAGTACTCAAGAGAGGAAAAAAGAATATTTTCCACAATTTGCACAGCACTTGTTTAGCACGTACGTAAGTGTTTCCGAAGGGGTGGTCAACTCTTCAAACTATACGAGAGGCATCACACTACTTCACATCAACCACTGCCAACTCCACTCAGCGGGCTCCTTCCCCTGTGGGGATTATTCAAAAAGTTACTATTTTCTTTTACAACTCACCCAGGACTCTTCACTGATGAAAGCAGGCAAAGCCCACGCTGTGTGTCTGTCTCCTAGAGAAGATTGCATCTTTTATTTATCGCCCCTTGGCTTTATTTTCACAGTGAATTCCTGGCTTAAATGCAATCAGCCAAGAAACCCTCCCTATGTGCTCTCCTGTCATTCCTCATTGCTTACAAGCAGAGTCAAGCACAGAAGGAAAGAAAAAAAATTCAACATTGCTAGCCAAGCCATAAAAATTCACAAACTCTAGTTTGTTATACTGAGAAACCATAGATGTGCTTCAGTCCGTCTCAACCCAGCAGGAAACAAGAAAAAAAAAAGGTATAACTTTAAAGAACGTTAATGTGATTTTTTTTAAAAAAGGACTGATGGAGAGCCTCAAAAGTGAACGCCCCTCTAGACATACGGAAAGGGTACCGAACCTAGCAAAGGCAACACTGGGGGCTGCCTTTGGAAATAAATGACCAGGCAGAAAATCACGTTTGCAGGCTGCATGAGAATTCAAATTAACCAAATAGGATTTAAACAAGTCTTAATTCTCTTTTGGGGCCCCTCTCCAGACCCCCACCCGACTCCCAAAGAGAAGGATAAAAGGAACTGAGTACAGAAAGAAAAGATTAAATTAAAAATCAGAGACAGTGATGCTTCCAAACGTCTCCCCATTCATTAGGTCCGTGTTCACCACGACAATTTGAAGTAGACAGCAACATGGGGCGGGGGGGAGGATATGCAATGGGCAATCAGGAGAAAAATATGGGGAGAGGGGAGTTTCACTATAGCATTGTTCCTTTCAGTCCAGCTCAAACATCCCCGTCGCTACGCTGAAAAAGATATCTAGCCGGAAAAAAACCACTGGGGGGTGGGGGGAGGCCAGGCAAAGCTTTTAAACTCCGTATTTGAGAAAACTCTCATGGTCTGTCAGAGAAAGGAGGGCTGTGCGGCTTTAAGTCACAAGTCCTTCTCTCGCCTTTGTCAAATATCTTTTACTTTACAAGCCCTGAAAAGAAATAAAGAGACTCTTTTGTTTGCTTTCCCCTTTTCGGGGGGTGACAGAAAACTGAAAGGGGCACAAATAAACCTGAAAACGAGAACAAAGTGCGGGGTCGTGCCCAGCTGCCGGCGGCCGCCCCGGAGGGACGCGGGAGCGGCCGGGAGCCCCTCCGCCCCGAGCGCCCGCGGCCGCCGGCCGGGAGCGCAGAGCCCGCAACTGCCCCCGCGGCGCGCCCTGGCACGACCACCGGCCGCCCGACGCACCAAACTCCGGCGGCGGCAGCCCCCGGGCCCGCCGCGCCCCGCAGCAAGGGGAAGCGCCCGCAGCTCCTTCGCGGGCTCGCGCCCTCTAATTCGAGGGCGTCCTCCGGGGAGCGGTCCCTCCGGAGAGGGGACCAGCCCGCACCTCCCTCCTGCGCTGCTCCGAGCCCGGGGAGGCGCGCAGGGAAAAAGACACTGAATTCCCGGGGTGGCCGGCGGAGCTCGCCTGGGCCAGACCAGACGCCGCAGCGACCCCGGCGCGCCACGGCCAAAGCCCGTCGAAGCCCGAGAGGAGCGGCCGCCGAGCGGCATCAGAATGTATTCCCCTCCCCTCAAATCGAGGAGGTGGGGGGAGGAGAAAGAAAGAGGACGAGCGATAGACAAGGGGCTAGAGGAGGGAGAGCGCAGAGCGCGGCCCGGCCGCCGGCTCGGCCCCGGCCGGCATTGTCTGTGCGCCCGCGCCCCCTCCCCCGCCCCGCACGGCCCCGCCACACACACCCTCCGCCGGAGCCGGCCGGCCGCCCGCGCCTTTGTCCACAGCCACCCCCCAAACAGGCGAGCAGCCCTCCAGGACGTGCTTCCCGGGAGGAGGGCGGGGATCGCAGCGGGCCGGGGGCACCGACACCCACCCCGCCGACCCCGCGGTGGGGCGCGTCCTGCTGATTCATTTCCCACTCGCGCTGGCCCGTCCGGGGAGACAGGGGGCGGGGAGGGGCGGGGAGGAAACGGGCGCTCCGCTCGGGAGGACCGTCCGGGCCGCTGAGGGCACCGAGCCGGGGTGCGGACGCTCGCCGGGCAAAGGGGCTGCCGGCGGGGCGGGGCGGGGAGGGAAGAGGAGGGGGCGGCCCCCCCCCAGGGACGGACTGACCGATGGACGGACGGACGGACAGACGACCCCACGGCTGCCCCGTGACTCACCGACTTGCAGGACGTTGTCGACGCAGCCGCTCTCCAGCAGCGCGATGCCCCGGCGGAAGGGCAGCCGTGTCTCGTCGCCGCCGTCCGCCGACCCGGCGGCCCCCACCGACGGGGCCCCGGCCCCAGCGGCGGCGGCGGCGGCGGCGGCGGCGGCGGCGGCGGCCGAGGTGGCGGCCGGCGAGGACGAGGAGCCGCCGCCGCCCGCGCCGCCCGCGCCGCCGCCCGCGCCGCCGGGGCCGCCGCTGTCGTCGCCGGGGCCGCCCGCGGCGCCGCCGCCGGTGTTGAAGGACGAATACATGCAGATCTCCCGCTCGCTGCGGGGGAAGGACCAGTAGACGATGCGGCGCTGCACCGGCTCCGGGATGCGCTCGAAGCGCTCCTCCACGCGCTGGAACGGCCACTTCTCCGCCACCTTGCGCGCCGCGATGTCCAGCAGCGACTCGGGGCTCTGGGTCTTGCCCGGCGGCAGCAGCCCCAGCGCCGCGCCGCCCCCGCACGCCGCCGCGGCCGCACCGCCCGCCCGCGGGCCCGGCCGACAGGCAGAGCTATAGCCGCCACCCGGTCCTCCGCCGCCGCTGCTGCCCCCGCCGCCGCCGCCGCCGCCGCCGCCCGGCCGGCAGCAGAGCCGTTTCGCGGGAGGAGGCTGCTGTCCGCGCTCCGCCATGACCGCGCCGCTTCTAACCCGACAGCGGAAGTGCCGGGACCCTATAAACGGCACAAGGAAGCGCGACACGCACACGCCGCCACGACGCCACGCTGCCATCTAGGGTCCGCCGCTCCTTCTATGGGCACAAGGGGTGGGGCCTCCGTCGTGACGTCGAGGCCGAGGCGGGGCACCGATAGGGGGGAACCTGGGGCCAGGGGTGGGGCCTATGCAAATCACTGGGCTGAAACATAAATAGAGCACTCGGTGGACACGGGGGTAGCGGGGGCGGCGGGGTTGGCTGCCCGATGGGTTGTGAGAATGTCAGGCTGGTGTGACGCCGGGGGCGGGGCTCAGGCGGGGTTCCCGCGGGAGGGGGCGGGCCGCTGGGCCTGGCCTAAGGTGGGTGGGTCTCTGCGCCCCCTGCCTCCTCACTTCCCCCTCCAATTCCCTGCCTCTCTTTGAAGTCCGGCAAGTGTGGACGCGCCTCGTGGGTCGCAGCGGGGAGGGCAGAGGAGCTGGGAGGTGAGCAAGGGGGAGGGGTCCGGGCTAAATGGGGGGCGGGGCCCGCGGGCCGATGCCCCACCCCCCCATCAGAGTCTGCCCGCCGGGGGAAAAGCCTCTGGGCGGAGGAGGCGCTTTCAAAACAAAGAAATGCGGAGCGGAGCCCGGGGGACCGGGGTGGAGAGGAAGGCGGAGGAGGTGCGGCCGAGGCCGCCTGGCTGCCGGCTTCCCCTCCACCAGCCCGGGGGAGCTCCCCCCACCGCCAGCCGGGGCTGCGGCGCCGGGGACCAGAGAGGAGGCTGCGCTCGGCGGCTGTTTTCCAGTTCACTTTTGCAGACCCGGGTGGGGAAGAAGAGCGCCAGCTCCGCTGCAGCTCACCCAGCCCGAGCCCCGCGTCTCCTCCGTCCCGGCCAGCGTCCGAAAACGCGCAGAGCGCTCGGAACCTGCCCCGCAGCTGTGCTACGCGCGTCCCGAGCCGGCGCGGCAGCCCCGCCCTCGCGCCCCCGCAGCCCCGCGGGCGAGGAAGCCGGCTCGGCTGCCGGCGCGGAGCTGGGGAACTTGAACCGGCCCTGGTCGCCCCCTCGGCCGCGCCGCCGAGACCCTGGTCCAGGCCCGGGGCGCTCCCGCTCGGGGTGCTCCCGCTTGGGGCGGAGGGTACACCCGGGCAGTGGATTTAGCAAACACACCTTTGTGAGTACACACGCCGCGGGAGCGTGCGCACACACCCCACTGCGCGCTTGCTCGCCCAGCCGGCTGCAGACGGCGCGCCGGGCCGCTCGGCGGCTGCGAGCGCGCTCGGTGCGCACTTAGGTCTGCGGCCCGGCTCGGCCCCGGGCGCCGGGGAGCAGGGAGCCGGGGCACTCGGGACGCGCGCGGCGCTGTCCGCCGTCCTAGCGGCGCCCCGTCGCCCTTCCTCCTGGGGAAAGGCAGCGTCGGGGGCGGCGGGCGAGAGCGAGCGAAGAGCGCAGCTCGCTGGTGCGAGGGCGCCGGCGAAGGCGAGGAAGCAAGTCCTGGGCTGAACCGGGAGCCCTGCGGACATTGTTCTTCGCACTTCACAGAGCTAGGGCAAACCTAGGTCCTAGCCACAGACTTAATTACCTCGTTAGGGACATCCTTACTCTTTGCCTCACCTTCTGTGTTTACTGTAAATCGTGTTACTGATACTGGCGCTATTGTGGAAGGTAAACCATATCTCCTTTGACACTTTCGCATCTTTTAAGGTTATTGGCTGATACCCACCTGCCCTGCGTCTTTGCCTGGATTTAAAGGGATAGAGCGCTTCCGAGTTTTAAAGAAAATCGCCCACTCAGGGCCGAGGCCCAGGAGACCTCGAGCTCCACGTCTTGGCTCTTCCCCTCCTCAGGCTTTACCAAGCCCCGGGCTGCAGGTCCCCGGGAGACGGGACGCTGGCAGACTTTCCATAGCTTCCTTAGTTGTTAGGAAAATTTTGATGACATTATGTTTTTGTATATCCGCCTCGTATTTTTCTGGGCACCTCCTCAGTGCTTAGGAAAAGGCCTGGGCAGAACACTGGAAGAATATCTTTACGGGCAAATGGCACAGGGAAGACTCTTTCCTCTAGTTGTTCCATTTTTGGATCTCTTAAAAAATAAAAATTTTTAATTTTTTAAAAAACATAGGTGATAGAAGAAAGTCAGTCAAAAAGGAAAATATAATTTGGGCTCTATTTTAGCCTCAAATACAGTCATGATAGGACTTAGATTGTATATTATTGTGTAGATTACCAAACATTTTCATACACATATGCACACAGAATCGCTGAACTGGAAAGTTAAAGATGACAAAACTGGTGCCCCCAGACAGGGTAAGTGACTCATTCAGGGTCATATGAAATGTTAGTGGAAGAAATTAATTCATATGGAACAGGAAAATAGACAGCTTTGGAGGTGCCTAAGGTTTAGAGACCTCCATTTTGTAATGAACCAAAGAGACCAGATTTAAGACATCATCCTACACTGGAAGGATTTAGTTTAGCTTTCTAATTCAAAGACAAATTCAGAGCCACTAGCTCAGCCTGACGCAGCGTTCCCTCTCTGCAGTATCTTACACTGAGACCACTCTCTGCCTCTTGAACTGTCCTCTTCCCTCTGGTTTCCCTGACACTCTCTTGTCCCTTCTACATTTCCAGCTCAGCAACTCCCATATAGGTTTACCAGCTGTGTTGTCTATCCCAGCCCGTCTGGCTTCTCAGTCAATTAGCCCTCCTCTTCACTCTGCAGAGCCTCCTTGCTGGCGTGTCTGCATAACCTTTCCTCCTCTACCCAGCTGCTGTGCCTCCTGCAAGACAATTCTGATGGTGTCAATCTCCTGCTCAAGTCCCTTTAAATGGCTCCCTGCTGCCTACTGGAAAAAGTCCATACTCAGATATGATCTTGACCAAACCCAACTTTCCAGCCTCATCTCCCGCTAAAACTCGGCAGAACTTCCAGTTCCCCAGCAGGAATTTTTTGTTGTGTCCCAACCAGGACTTCTCCCGGTTCCACAGGAGTCATCCCCACTTGCCCACTCCACACGTTTGCTCAAGATGTTCCTGCTGCCCGTAATGTCTCTCTTCCCTTGCTACTTGTCAAATTCCTACCCTTCTTTCAAGGACTTGCTCAAATGCCACTTCCTCTGGGAAAACCCTCCTGGGTGTGTGATCTCTCTCTCCTCAAGCCCTTCTAACACTTTGGATCTTTCTTGTGACATTCATAGCATTCTGCCTAGCATCACAGTTATGTTACACTTGCCTGAGCATTCGTCTTTTCTCTCTCCCCTGGTTAGAAATTCTCTGAGGGTTGGGATTATGCCTCAGCCGTTTCTGTAGTCCCAAGTGCCCAGCACTGGGCTGCAAGGCTTCTGCCTCCCCAGAGGTTAGCTACACCCATAAGCCGAGGGAGAAGTAAGTGACAGTATGTCATCATTGCCTGGTACTTGTGCCACCTCTCATTTTGGGGGCCTGTACAGTGTTTTTGCTGGTGTTCATGGAAATCATTGCTAAATTACTTATAATTGGCCTTTTCAAATAGGCTCCTATCCCAGGGACCCAATCAGGTCTGGAGGTCTCTGGTTATGCTCCAGTGTTTACCATTAGGCAATGGTAGGAAATCAAAGTACAGCAAGTCTACAGCTTCCCAATTGCAGTGACTCATCATATCACATCACACCACACCACCCTGGCCAGTGTGGTCAGGAGCTAGGCTCTCAGGCAGACTTCATAAACAGGACTCCCAGTAGCTCAACTGATGGCCTCAAGGAAGAAAAACACCACCTCCCCCAGCACCGTACCCAGCCCCTGGCCCGTTGCAGGGATAGCTGGATGCAGAGATAGATGCATGGATGATGGATGGCAAAGGAGTTTATTTGAAAGGAGCAGTGGAGTCCTATCCAGAGATCTGTCGTGACTCCTCTACTCACCTTCAATTTAAAAATGAGAAATTTGAATTAAATTCAATAGAGACTTATCAAGTTCCTGGAGCACTGGTTTTCAAAGAGACCCTTAGAGTGCCCCAGAATATGTTGCACAGGATTTGGGAGCTGGGGACCAGAAATTGACACAGACACACTCCCTGTGTGAGTCTTCTTTACACTCAAATTTGAAAACTACCCTTTGGTGGGAAGAACATCACACAGCTCCAGCTCTTAGGAGGAGGCCTGCGGAAAGGAAAAAGGACATTGCCTCATCATTATTGCCAATCATCTCAGTTAATTAAGAGAATAATTTGCCATTAGTAGGAAGATTCCTAGACATGAGAATTGGATTAGATCTGAGGAACTTCAAGTCATTTGAAGATGGACAAAGTTATGCCCATTTCCCTGCTCTTCTTTATACTGGGATATACTTTTTATATTATAATCAAGGATATTATAACCAAAGCTCTAGTTGTGTTCCCTGGAATATAATTAAATTGTTTAGAGAGGAAGAAAAGCCTAAAACAGCATAGTTAGCCTGTGAACCAGACATTTTATTCTCCCCTCCAGTGGAATGAGAGAATTCTATGTCTAAAAAAGAGTGAAGATTGTGATATGAGAGATGACACTTTATCAGGGCAAAATCTCCAATAACAGGGATAAGTGCCAGAAGAATCTTCCTGGTCAATCATTTCCACCAAATAGATTCTCAGGCGAAATAAGAGGTGGGCAGGGAATGATCAACTCAGAATTGATCGATTTAAAACAAGTGCTCCATTTTTGAAGAGGGGAAAAATTTGATCCATTTCAACTTCATTAATTCCAGAGAATCAAACCACTAAAATTTTTCTATTAATATTTTTTAAAGAGTGGGTGCAGATACAGTGCTAGGGCCTTTACAAACAGTAACTCGTGTGGTCCCCCAGGACCCCCACACAAGAAACAAATGAAGAAACTGAGGCTCAGAGAAATTGGCCAAAGGTTATTCGGCTCTAATCTGGCCGAGGAGCAATTCAAGTTCAGTCCGTCTGCCAATAAAGCCAGAACTTTTTCCATTATCCCATTTCCAAATTTGCCAGATCATAAGAGTCGCCCCCAGTACTTGTTAAAAATATCGATTTCCTTTACTTCTCCTTTGGAAGGGCCTCCTGGGATGTGGCTTAGAATCTGTCTTTTTAACCAATGCCCTGGATAATTGTTCAGAATAGGCAAAATTGGGAAACACCGTAACTCCACACCACATTATCACTTACTAACCCTCAGTTTCATTCCTTAAGATGTACTCTTCTAAATTTGGCATAATTATAAGAAAGTGTATTCAATCACTAATCAACCAACCAGTTTTTTCCATCCTACTTCTAAGAACGCAAAGCCTTTAAAGTTACAATCTGAAATTTTGAAAAACAAATCATTACATCTCTACATATGCCAAAAAAATCAGGTTGGCAATTTGCTTACAAATAAATTTGCTTCAAATTTTGTAATTGGGACAATAATTCCTCCCTCAAGAGGTAAAAGGTGTTTGCTTTTGTTAAATATTAAATAATCTACTTGTTGATTTTTAGCAAAAATATTTTAGTGTGAAGCTAGCCTGTGTACAATTTCAGTATTGTGAAAACTGACCAGCGTATTATCATTTTGCTGTTCATTCCAATCCAAAGTGCAATGGTGAAGTTCTCATCAAAGGCAGCCATCTCAGAACCGGATGTTTAACAGGCCTCCAACCAGGCTTAGAACCCAGAGACAGCGAAAAGAAATAGAAAATGCCACAATTATAGCTTTTAGTCTTTCCCCTTTTTAATAACTGTAACTTTCTACTAAGTATTTTGTTAAGCTTGTCACAAGATAGACATAAGAATACTGTTTAATTGGATAAGGTGAAAATATTTACTTCCATATTTATCTACATATGTCAACTGGAAAAAAAAACCTCCCACTTTTAAACATTGAAAAAGTAGCACTATAGAAGAATAATAATTTAGAAAATTATTTCGTCAAAATTGCATGTAGAAAAACACATTTAAGACATTAAATAATAAAGTATGAAAATATTCTCTAGGGAGACAAAAGATGCTCTGACATGTATGAAGGATGTATTTGCAGAAAATAATGTCATCCCAAAAATCATTTCATAAGCGTATAGCGTGAGCATTTTCCAAGGTGATCCAACACTATGTAGTTTCATTCTCATTCCCACCTGGAGGACATATAGACGTAAAATTCAGACAACCACATAACTTTAGGGGGCACCTTATGCCTGGATAAAGATTATTTGCATTTAAGAGACAAGCATGAAAATTAAAGTTGAAAATGTGAAAGCCAAACTTTAAAGTGTATTTATTAAGGGCCTTTTATCACCTACAATATTTTTAAATACTCAAGAACTCTTTCCTTGTCAAGAATAGCATCATGACAATTCAGATGTGAAAAATGTCACTTCCAATGACTTCATTCAAACCCAGAATTAGGTAACTTGTGAAAATGAAGCAGTCTGAGCAAAAGTTGGTGTGTCAGATCTTTCTTCCACCTGAAATCTGTCCTAACTAACACCTCCAAGGAACCATAGTATAGTAAAACCAGGGTTGTGCACAACTTTTGTCTGAACCATCCTGAATAGACAATTTTCCCAAATAACTGAAGATTTGCTTTTTAAGTACCAAAACCCTCTCAAAAAGCTTAACCCTGTAGGCTAGAAATCTTTCTAAAACATGACCCACTTCCTTGACTTCTTAAGCATAAGGTCTCATAAATACAACGATGCCCTCAAGATCCACTAAGGTATGCAAGATGATTTGTCCATAGTTAAAAGCCCCCGAGTGTTTTCATTTTTTTCTTTCTTCTCTTTCTTCCCTCCTTTATATTTTATTTAATTTTCAGTTTTTATGTCTTTTTTTCCCTGTTTTTTTGGTCTCCTCCTCTACAGTTGTGCTATCCTCTATTTTACTTATTGTCATATAACCACTCTATCCCTTCTCCCTTTCTGAATTATTGCTCCCCATCTGCTGTGGCATTGGAACCCAGAAAACCCACCTGTTAGAATTACGTATAAAATAAAAATCAACTAAGTTCTTAATGAGGACCTCCCCTCTTGTTAAAATATGCATGGTCATTGTCACATTTATTTTTGTTTCTTGCAGGCTTCCTGGACCCCAGCTAGGTCACGGATAAAGGGGAGGTTATTAGATGGTCAAACTCTGGCTTCTGAGGGGTTAATATATGATGTTAATTGAAATTCATGATGATGACTCTGAGGTACCCACTGAATCATCATACATAAAATAATATACTTGAAAATGATTTGGGTTTAAAGTATTTCATAAAATTATAATCCTTTGAAACTTGGTGGTTCACATCTGGAATTTATGGCAATATTCTGATGCATTTCAGATGAACCAGAAGCAGCCATTCCCAGATCACACGCAGGAAGGGCCCCATCATGCATTCCTATTACAGCTTGAGTTCACCCTGGAGGGAGGAGGGATAGAGACCAAAGTCCTTAATAAGCCCACTCTGCAATCCCTTGCAAGACTCCAGGCTCGGCTTTGGGAATGACCTAGCTCCTGCTCACCTCTCCAATGGGCCCCAACTTCATTCCCCTCCCTCTCTGGGATTCTGCCAACACAGGCTGCTCAGGCCTGCTTTCAGTTCCTTGAACACTTGAGGCTCAGTTCCTCTAGAGGGCCTTTGCCCAAGACTTCCCACTGCCTGGAATGCTCTCCCTCCCCCGGCTAGGCAAGCACTGCCTAGATTCCTCCCACTCAGCTTACTCCTACTTCCGTAGGACGGCCTGGCTGCTCAGACAGGTCAGCTTTGCCTGTTACACACTCCAGTAGTTACATGTACTTCTCTGAGAAGCCCTGATCAGAGTCCTAATTTTTCATTTAGTTGTGTGTAGGACAGATTACTTAGAAAATAGTAGGAGCTCAATAAATATTTGTTCACTCCACGGAAGGGAGGGAGCAAGAGCACTTCAGCCAGACTGGCCTCCTCATTGTGGTTAACATCAAAGCTTGCCAGGAGAGCAATTTCCAACAGCTTACCTTCACTTGATTGCTACCAAGGCCCATGGATCTCTCCTTTCCTTTCAAGAAAAAAATAAAATCTACCCAATGAACATTCAGCAGCATGGTGTGAAGCTGTTACTGCTACATTCTGGAAACCATTGTATTATTCCAAGCAAAGAAATAAGAAGAGAATTTTCCCAAACAAATTTCAAACTCTTTGCCACACTGTCATACATGCCGCCTGTAACATTTGTCTTTTGTTAATTTTTTTCCTGGCTTTCATCTCAAGTGTCTTTCACATTTTGGCAATTTTGAGTCTTCTAGTTACCATGGAAATAGGAAACAGTGATCTCTTAGTGATTAAGAGGGGGAAAATATCCACTCTATTGGGGTTGTAGAGTATTTCCTCAAAATAGCAGTTGTGAATTGAGAGAATGTTGATTTTGAGGCAATGCTTGTATGCCATCAATAAATATTTATTTTTGTGCCTATAATGTGCCAGGCATCATTCTCTGCCAGGAGTGCCTCCAACCCCAGGGTGCTCCATTAGAGATAAACAGGCCCTCTCCCAGATGCTGACTCCGGGTTTCCTGAAGTCAAGTTCGAATTGTTGAGCATGAACTATTCACTCTAAGTGAGAACCTTTACCTCCTCCCTCTAGGCACGTTCCTAACACTTCACATACTTCCTACAGCGATTCCTGACGCTGGAGACTTGGGTTACAAAGAACCATGCTAGGTACACTGTCAATTTTATTTTGTCTTTCTCTCTTTCACTGGTAGATAAAAATATCTTAACTTCTAGAGCAAGAAATAAACATTTGATGTTCCTTCTTTCTTTTTTGTTCCATAGTCTTAATAGTTGATAGTTGCCCGTATCCACAGAAAACTTGACCAGTAGTGACTGAAAGATTGGAAAAACCTGGAAAAGAAAGAAAATAGTTTACTTGCCTCCTTAAAAGGCAAATGTCCACAAGTTTACGCCCTGTCACAATGGCCTAATTCCCTTCAGACTTTGAACTTAGGGCCTATGTGCATGTACATGGCTATATAAGATTTGGTTTTTGACACATCGTATCATACACTGTACTGTGATTTTCCATATCTCGTGTCAACAGAAAGTTTCCAGTTTCCCTGAAGGACAGATATGGAAGATTCTAACACCAACTCTTGGTTTGTTTTTGCTTGGAAATTCAGCGTGCTGCCTCTCCCTCTCCATCTAAGGCATCATTCTCCTGTAGAGCGTCCATCTGGTACACCCCACTGCTGTTCCCCACCCCACCTCGACTGTTTTTTCTTGCCTATAATTCTGGCTTTAGGAATATCCAGAGGAGGCTTCTACCTTAAAAGCATGATTGAGCAAGTCCAAGTGACCCCTCAATTTGCAATTCAACCGTCAGAGATTTAGTTCTTTTGGACTTTCATGAGCCCACTTTGGGGAAGGGAGCTCCCTTGAAAGGCTAAAACTTGGAGTCATTATCAATTTATAATCCCAAGGGATTAAACTGACTCAGTGCCAACCCCTCCCCCACCCCTCAACCCCTGTGGAAAATTAAATTCAGGGCAGGCCCTGGAGGGTGGTGCTAACAGTGAGAGGGAGATGGGTGTGGGTGCCGGCATTGAACGAATGTCACTAATTTCAGTGTTATCTTGGGCTTCACGCTCTGCAATTCACACAACTCTCCTTGAAGTTTCCTTTTGTTTTCCACCTTGTTCCACCTTTGCTGCCCTTGCCTAGGTTTATCTGTTTGTGTGACTGTGTGTGTGCATTATGTCTACGTGTGCAAACATCTGTCTATATCCCCAGGTCTGTCTTTGTTGTGACACTGACTTGTCTAGCAGTGTAACCATAAAAAATTAATTCAGACTAGTTGTTGGATGATTTAGGTATTTTCAGCTTCATTACCAGCTAATCACCACACAATGGATTACTCAAGCAGGGTTTGAAATATGCCTTCAAGGTGGCTAGACTGACTGGAACGATCATGAAAGGGGACTTCGGGAGGGTATCTTATACACACAGCTATTATGTCTTTGTGGGAACATGCGTTTGCTTATGAATTGTCTGTGCATGTTTTTGGCAGGTCCCCTTGCTCATTCTCCACTCCCAGTCCCCACCCCCACCCCAGCCTCTGCCAAGTCTGCCTACAGATCCCTCAGTCATGAAGCCTCCCAGAGAGGTGAGAGCTCATTTAGGCCTAGCAGTGTCCCAGTGTGCCCGCAGGTCAGGTAGACAAGCCAACTGCACCCCAAGAGAGTTCAGAGCCAGGCTAGGAGGTGAAAGATGTGTGGCCGGAAGGCTTGGAAAGGTGCCACTGGGGAGAGCCAGGTATCTTGCCGCCCTCAGAAAATGCTCCTCTTGCCCTGCCCTAAGGAACAAATTAGCATCAGACACAGAAATGTGATGACCCTGGAACCAAAGTTTTTGTGAAGTCTTTCTCTAACCACCGAAAATATTCTGGTGAGTATGGAGGTTTGGTTGGTGTGGGGATTTGGTTAATGTGGGAGACGCCCCCCCCCCCCCCGAGATCCCCAGCTCCAACGCTGGCTTTGACCATCAAAAGTCAGCTTAGCCGAAGTAGGGTGCTGGGCACAAGTCTCAGCATCCACAGGCAGGGTCTGTTTTTGCAGACCTGGCACAAACCACTAACTCCTCTGGCCACTCAAAGTGCTCTGTGGGCAGGACTAGCCCTGTTTGCCCTCAATAGGGACCCTTCTCTTGGATGGTTGGATTTGTCAGGGGTTTTCTCATATTTGTCAATGACCATTGTCAGGTGTTGCTAGGGTTGCAGGAGAAAGGTTTCACTTGATTGGCTGAGCAGTGGTATTCTGTAACCAATCCAAATGCTGTGCCTGGGGGAGGGGGCCTTAACATGATAGAGCAATATCAAGCACAGGCAGACATATTCTGGGTGCTAATAAGGTGTCTGGAAAAATGGAATTCTAGTGTGCAGGAACCCGAAGCCCCTCCACAGCTCCAGCCATGGTGTAGTTAGTGTTCAAAACGTTACAGCCTAGGTTAAAGTCATTCCCACTGATTGGAGGATATCAAGATTTCAAAACAGGGGAGTAGCGATTGTAAGGAGGAAGTAAAACTCCTTGCTCATTGTGTTTTACAGCCTTCCTTAGTAAAACTGCTGAATTGTAATTTAAAATATTCCACCCTTTCAAATAAATTAAATGCAGCCCTTAAAAACAGGAAATGAGAAAGGCGCGCATGTATTGTCAACTAAACATTCACAGACCTTGGACCACAAAGTGGAGTTGAAAATCGCACAACAGTACTATGAATTCAGTTTAGATAGATGACAACAGAGGTCACCACCCAGAGAGACATTATGCCTCTGGCAATGCACTCTTGGGCTGAAACCTGAATGCTAATTAGGAAACAAATGAAAGACAAACATCAGCTTGAAGGGGAATTTGAATCTTGCAGGATCATAGATATTCTGAGATTCAGGTAAGCCTTATGGTACTAAGGAAAGTTAGGGCGCACTTGATGGCTACAATGGCTGAACCTTCCCTTCGGAAAACAGAACTGCCAGTCAGCCAGATGTTCCTACAGAACTCTGGTAATAGATCAGAAGCAAACAGAATTATCTTACCTAAAAAATAAGTCAACCTTCTGTACAGTATTGATTTCCCATTCAGTTATCAATATAATCGCCAAACTTTAGCATTTTTATTGTCAGTTTTTATGCAGTCAGAAGAAAAGTGTCTTTAGTCTTTTTCCTTTCCATGCCTCTCCCTTTGCTTTCAGACCTGTTCCTTAGAAAGATGGAGCTGCCACTCAAGAATACTAGTGCAAGAAAGGAAGAGAGGAAGGGAGGAAGGAAGGAAAAGGAGAGAGAGGGAAGAAGGGAGGGAGGGAAGAAGGACGGAAGAAGCAAGAGGAGGAGGAAAGAAGCTGCATCAATGCTTGTTTCCCGTGGGCCGCATCTTCTATTGCCCATTTCCCCTATCCAACTCAGACTCTTCTACTCACGAAGAACCCCGCATTCAAGCCAAGGAGCTTGAGCTTGGTTTCAGGCTGAAACGGTATTTCTGGGTTCTGCATTTTACTTTGTATACATTTTGAAATAGCTCAAAATGAGAAAAAAGAATAAAAGATTCCAAGACTGAGTTTTGGACAGTTTCACCACCCACTTCCATTGGTATAAAGAAGATGCTCCAGCAGGAAGTGATCTTGAGGAGGGCTGGCAACACTACTGCCTTAAGAGTTGCGCTGAGAATATAGCTTCACAGCCTCCCCACCAAACTCCCCACTTAACTCTACTACACTGCAGGCCAGTGACCCACCTAGCTCAGACTTTGCCCAAGATCTTCCTGCGTCTTAATGGAGATTCTAGAATAGCAGGAATCACTATTCCAAAGGGGAAAAAACTTGGAGAGTATTTTTGGTTGCACGTGATGCTAAATGCAGACATTTGTGCTGTTGGCAACATCTTAGGAAGTTACGTTAACATCTTAACCCACTTGCATAGGCAGGCATAATTTATCATGTGGCCCTGTGACTTTAACCCCATTCATTTCTCCCTCTGATTACTTCAGTCATGTTTGTGTGTTAATTACTTAGGGCATATCATCATTTCAGAGGATCTGAAATCCTACTTGATTTTTCTAACTCGGAACCTAGCTATCTCTCATTCTGACCTTAATCTACTCTCTTCAGGAACAGATCCAGGAGGCCAGAAAAGCTTACCACCCACATCTAATCTTCATACTCAAGCAATTGGCTGAAGACTAGTGGGTTAGGAAACTCAGTGTTATCCTAGATGCTCTCCTGGCCTGGCAGGCACACCCACATAGTCATCCATGAATCGTCTCCAGGGTTAGAACTGCCCAGCGTTTTGCAAATTGGTGCTCTCTCTCCATAGTTCCTATTTCAAGATAACTTCTGATGAGAATCATATAGTCAGTAACCAAATAGGTTATAAAAACCTATTGGAGCAATGAAAAACAAAAATTTGACTGCTAATTTCAACCTACAATCAAACAGTCAAGGTCATTCATTTAAATTTCACCCCTTTCCTTTCCTGAGTCACAGTCCCTAATAAGGGGGGGGGTGGATTTTTAATGATAAAAAGTAGAAGCAAAAGGTCTAGGAAAACCCACAACTAAATAAGCAATGGAAGAACGTTAGTGATCGCTGGGGGAAGATGGAATCAGAGAGGGAGAGCCACTCACGGGACTTTGCATGAAGTCTGAAAGACCACATTCAGCCTGCACCCTCAAGAAAGCGTCTAAGAGAAAGTAGGCCAGAACAACAATGAGGTTAGGGTGAAAAGATGCAAGTGTAGTTTTCAAAATGTCATGTCCGTATTGAGTGTCCCTTTGGTCCAAACAGGAAACAAAAGGAAAAATCAAACAGTTTCACTGAAAGTTGGCAAAGAGTCTTGGGTAAAATCTTGGGAAAAGTTTCAACATGTGACCCAAGAACAGGTTGGAAGCATCACTGCGCCCTTCAGCTGGTCTCTGTTCCTCCAAGTCCTGCTTTTCTCATTGCCAACTTTTTCCCTTTTCAATCTGCTCTTAACTTTGCCCCATGCCATCACTGACATCTGGATCTCTCTGTGCATTTCTTTCTTTTAGTTTAATTTTTAAAGCCTTTCTGGGGAAGACTTTTCATTCATTCATGCCACACATTCAACCATTTAAAATGTGATTTCTCAATGACATATGATTAATTTATAAAAAACCATTTATGATGCTCATAAGCAGAAGGGCTGACTTGATTCCATAACAAGGTCATGACCAGGTGGTATTATTGGTGGTGACTCTTACCAGCCATCCAAACAGAAGCCTTGTTCTTATACAGCAGAGTGCAGAGGGAGGGCTGGAATTTGCTTCATTCTCTGGGACGCCCTCGAGAGTGCATGTTTACAGAGCACCAGATTTTCTTCAGTTGTCCCCAAAATGCACAGAAATGAATGTATCTTTAGGCAAACACATCAATTACAATGAACCCAGGGAAGATTTGAATTTTCTTGAGCCCACAATAGATTTGGGGAACACCATTTATTTAGATCAATGTGCTTTGTTTGCATCACTGAAAGCCATAACCATAAAAGAAAAAATTGATAAATCAGATTTTGTCAAAATAAAAACTTCTCATCCAAAGAGACCATAGAGAAAATGAATAGGAAGCCATGGACTGGAAGAAAATATTTGTGAAACGTAAACTTGACAGAGGACTGATATCCAGGATGTATAAAGAGTTCCTACTCAATAATATAGATAAAAAAATTCTTTGATTGGACAGAGGATTTGAACAGACACGTCACAAAAGAAGATATATGAATGGCAAATAAGCACATGATAACGTGTTCAATGTCCATAGTCATTGAGAAAATGCAAATTAAAATCACAATGAGATATCACTATTCACTCAGCAGAATGACTTAAAATAAAAAGACTGACAACACTAAATGTCAGCAAGGATATGGAGCAACCAGAACTCCCATGCATTGTTGGTGAGAATATAAAATGGTACATCCACTTTAGGAAAAGGAGTAACAGTTTCTTTAAAAACTAAACATACATACACCTATCCTGTGATTTAGCAATTACACAACTAGGTCTTTTCCCAAAGGAAATTAAAGCATATGTATATCAAAAGACTTGTATAAGAATGTTCCCAACAGCTTTATTCACAATAGCCAAAAACTGGACACAGCTAAGGTGTCCACAAACAGGAGAATGGTATAGTCATACAATGGAATATTACTCAGCAGTATGAAGGCATGAACTACTGTCACACACAATAATGCCACTGAATCTCAGAAACAGTATGCTGAGTGAAAGAAGTCTTACACAAAAGAGTTCATACTATTTGATTCCTTTTATGTGAAATTCTAGAGTAGGCAAAACTAATCTGTAGTGAAAAAAAAAACCAGCAATTGCCTCTGGGCAGCAAGGAAGGGGTCAGGATTGACAGGAACATAGCATGAGGGAACTTTCTGGGGTGATGGTCAGGTTCTGGACCTGGATAGGGGTTTGGGTGCACAGGCATACGTTTGTCAAAACTCAAAAAATGTACTCTTAAGATTTTACATTCCTTGTATGTAAATTTTACATTAAAAGAAAAAAGTAAATATTGAACTGAAGTTGTTAGGTGGAAATTGGTTGATGCCCATAATTTACTTTTAAAGGCATGAAAAAGATAAGATGGATCTATGGAGGACAGATGTATGGCTATGGGATAAAGCAAGAAGAGTAAAACGTTAATGGTCGAATCTACAACTAGATGGTCGGTGTGTGGGTGTTCACTGTGAAATTCTTTCAACTTTGCGTTTATTTGGAAACTCTCCTAATAAAATGCCGGGGAAGAAATCAATCAAAGTGGACCCTCTTCAGTTGTTTGTTAGATCTGAATGCTCTCTCTTTGAATATTCATATTAGCAGATTATAAGAAGGGAAGATGAAGGCTTGGGTTTGGAAAAATCTTATATCTGACTTCTTTCAGTTTTCAAATCTAGTCTTTCATACCTTTTGATTTTAGCGGACAAAAGAAGCCAGGAAATGGTTATTAGGAGAGGAAGGGAGGAGGAGAGACCTGTGACCCTAAAAAAAAAACCTCAAGAAAGCTCCTACTGCAAAATACTGAATATCAAGAGGAGGCACGCACTTCAGACTTGTAGAATCAAGAAATTAATGAAAACACCAAAACTGCATCCTCAGAACCACTCAGGAATGATAATTACAGACAGTATTTCTGGAGCAGACACATAACCTGATTCCCAGGACACCCCCTAAAGCACTCTAATAGTATGCTATTTGTGGAAGGTTTTTCCACCTTTAATAACAGAGAAATAATGTTAGAAGGAAAGAAATCCCTTATATAGCCACTGGGGTGTCATTATTGAGCCCCAGCTGAAGGCCCCTTTAAAAGCATCCATATGGTAAAAGAACATGTTTCCTCACGAAATCAAAACTGAGTACATCTGAGACTTCTGAACATCTTTTTTCTTGGATCTTAAAATGGATTTGTGCATATTTGTGAAAAAAAAATTTATGATGTGCTATCTTCCAAAGTGAATGGTTATTTATAATTCATGAAAGACCTGAGCACAGGAAAATTCTTCCCTTTTATTAGCCCTGTAAAGTTAGACCAGCTGATCTTTTAGGACATATTACAGACTTCAAATTCTCCGTGTGGTTGAAGTCTCTCTCCTCGAACTAAATGCACAGAGGCAGTCTACTGAAGCTGTTGTTCAAAAGCTGGTGGGGTCCAAATCTCTTTTGATTCAGAGTTAAATAAACAAAAAAAAATCACTCTCAGAGCCAGTCTCTAAAGACACAGAAGGGAAAATCCTCGGAATGCTAAACATGCTTTTGAAATCTTGCAGTCTTTGAAAAATACAGCGGCCTATCTTTTAACGGGTTTTCTTTTCTGTTTCCAACATTCAACCATCGTCTTTGGACACAGTTGCCACATCATTTCCTTTCAGCTGCTGCTGGCTGCTTGTGAATCACAGTACAGGTTCATGAGCAGAAGTGACTTGGGTCAAGGAGCATGGGCACCAGGGATTTGGACCCGTTACAAGGAGCCCTGCTGCCAACGGCCCCCACCCAGCTGCACCTGCACGTCCCCGTCATGATATCACAGAAAGTTATTGCCTTAAAAGAAGCCAGCTTTCTTAGCTCACCCTGCCAAGGTCACGTCCACCTCGATCACTGGCGTGCCACGGACCCACATTAGAGAGTTCCACAGACCTTTTAGAGATCTAAGTTCACTGGGAAAATAACACATGGTTATGCTTTCTTTGAAGTTCCCTGCCCTCTAATATTCCAGACGAGCCTTTGAGCTCTCTTATAGGGCTATGTGGACATAGAAACTCTGTCTCCTGAGTTTTAAATACCTTGACTTAAAATGTAGATTGCTAACTGCCAAATACAAAAGGCAACTCCCTTATAGAACAGGATCCTTGGTCAGAAAGGATTGCCTCACCGTGCAGGGACAAGGGGTGAACCTTTCAAATGCTTTTGGAGCAAGTTTTTCACCATCCTGTGCTGCCTGACCCAGAAGATAAGAACGAGGAGATCTCAGCCTCTTGATGACCTGCCAGCTGCGCTGTGTAGAACCAGCAGTGGGAATGGAAAAGGCAATATTTATTCTGAGGGCCCTGACAACATCCTCGTTAAGTCATTCGTCCACTCCTAAGTGGTTTGCATTTTACAAGATCCAGAGAGAGAGAGGCCCATGAGCTGTAATCCTAAGCATTTTTTTTCCCTTTCCACCCTCCCTCTTGTTCAACATATCTAAGCACTGTTTGGAAAAAGCTAGATAGATGACAAAACCAAATATGCAGTATGCTATCATATTAGTTTAACGCTTTCAGAATTTATTTCCCGATCGTGCAAATGAAATCTTTCAAGTCCTTCCTCTTCGTCATCCACCACCCAAAACATTACATCATTACATAACACAAATGTTAATCAATTATCTACTGTGTGTCATATCCCTCCCTCCCACCATCTCTCCCTCCCTCCTTCCATCCACCCATCTATCCATGCTACAAATATTCCCTGACTATTTACCATGTGCAGGCCCTATGGTGGAGATACAGACATGAATCATTCATAATCCTTGCCCTTCAGGAGCTTACAGTCATACGGAAGATGCTCTTGTCTGTGTCTTCTAGGCCTTCCTTGAACACAGTTAACTCTCTGCTGTTACTTCATCAGGGCAAGAAAGCAGACCTTGCTTCACTCAGGCAGTGCCCCTAGGTTCGTGAACTTGGCCTTCCCCATTTTCTTTGCTTGCCACCCACCCTGTCCGCTGAAACCTGATACACAGTCAGTCATGAGAAAAACTAATGTTTACTGCAGTGGGAGCAAATTTCAGGACATAGCTCTGATAAGACACAGAATAGTGTCAAATACTCACTTTGCAATTTTAAAATTTAGACAGCCACTGCCAAGTACAGTGTGTTTGATTTTGTCTCCCCTTTCTAGACTACTGACCTCTCCTCCAAAACTAGGCCTTTGGGGTTACAGTTCATCTGGCTAATTCACCCTGAGCTACCCTTCAGTCCAACCGTCTTTCTAGTCTCCAGAGATGAGCAATGGGATCCTTTCTTTTGAGAGCCCTAAGTGTAGCTTCCTCAGCCAACATCCACTGAGCTGTGGCCTTTGAAATACTGTTGTGCTTTTTTGAGGGTGGGAGGGGAACTGAACTGGAGAGAACCCTGGGTGGGAAGAAGACGCCAAGAAGGCACCCAAGGCTGCACTTTATGCTGCGTCCAGCCAAGCCTCCGACCAACACTAGGTTTGTTTATGGCATTCCATAAACAGAACAAACAAGCTCCCTTGGCCAATATTTCTTGAAGAAATTTCCATCCCCCAGGACAAGGCCCAAGCTTCCTGGTGTGCCTGCTGCAGCTCGCCACAGCTAGGTTCCAGGTATGCAAACAAGCTACAGGTGGGTCAAGATGTAGCTCCTCTCGCCCCAGAGGCTGCCGGCCAGGGGCCAGAGGCAGCTGGGGCATCCACTTGTGAAAAGCAGGACTGGACTGGTAACAGTTCCTCTGGAGAGGTGAGGGAAGATAGTGCCCCCTGTTTGCCTTGGGGCCAGAAATTCCAGTTCACCGTCAGTCCAAGTGCTGGCACATGGTACAGAGGCCTGCCCTGGTCCTGGAGTTTTTACCCTTATCCTTAAAATCCCCCAACTTTTCTGGTCATAATCTCCCTCACCCCTCATTCCTTCCTGCCCTGCACCAAAGGTGAGCATTTCTGGCTGTTCTTCTGCTTTGTGTTTATGACCTTCACTTTGGGGACCACTAGCCCTGGATTTCCTCAGTTTCTTCACCCTTAGTCCCCTTAGCCCAGGAGGTTCGACAGAATATAATGCCAGCTACTTATGTAATTTGAAATTTCCTAGTAGCCACATTGTAAAAAGTTTAAAATAAACAGGTAAAATTAGTTTTTTTGCGTCCAAATCATTTAAACAGCTTTATTGAGATATAATTCACATACCATACAATCACCCATTTAAAGCGTACAGTTGTGTATACTCACAGAGCTGTGCAACCAGTGCCCCAATCAATTTTAGAACCCCATAAAGAAATCCCATACCCACTAGCAGCCACTTCCCATTTCCCTCCAAAACCCCCCAGCCCTAAGCAACCACTCAGCTACCTTCTGTCTCTAGGGATTTGCCTCTTGACCATTTCCTGTAAGTGGAATCATACAATGGGTGGCCTTTTATGTCTAGCTTCTGTCACTAAGGACAATGTTTTCAAGCTTCATCCATGTTGTAGCATTCATTTTAACAATATATTTTATTTAGTCCAATCTATCCAAAATATTGTCATTTCAATATGTAGCCGATCTTGAAAATGACTAATGATGTATCTTGCATTCTTTTTTTCAGGCTAATTCTTTGAACTTTGGCGTGTATTTTACACTTACAGCACATCTAAATCAGACCAGCCACATTGCAAGTGCTCCATAGGCACATGTGGCAGGTGGCCACCGAGGTGGACAGCACAGCCCGAACCAGAGTCCTTTCTGTTACTCTTCAGAAACAATAGCTTTCTCCATTCAGGACCACACTCCTGCATGCCCTCTCCACCGCATCAGCACCTGCGCCATGGTTCACAGGTGGCCTTGGGATTGTAAGGCAAGCGCTGTGCTTCTGTTCGCTTGCAGAGAGCCCTGAACTCATGCTTCTGTCTGGGCAGCGGCCCTTGACAGCTGGGGCTCGCTCTTTCCTTCCCAGGGCGCCATGGTTGGATGCTGTATCTTGCTAAAGTCAAACTTTCTACTTCGAAAAACTTTACAAAACTTCATAAAGGCAGATTTTCTCTTACTTTTTAAAAACAGGTCTGTCATTTCTTAATTTTCTCCCTGGTACATTTTCCAGCCATTGTTTTGCTAATAATAGCTCTAAGCATGCAAATAAAGCTCAGTGGTAGTGGTAGATTTGGGAAATTGCTGCTAGCTTCCTCACAGCCTTATCCTGCTCCTGTCAGCCATTTCGCCAAGAAAATGGACGTTTCATCAGCACCAGGCTGCATCTTATTTGTATAGCTCATCAGCTACCGCCTCCTTCCAGGCCCAGAGAGAAGACAGAACCCTACAGGCTGCCCCCAATGGCCTAGGAGGCGGGGTTTCCACCAGGAAGCAGCGCCTTTATGAATTAAGCACGTGACGCATCTCAGCGTGGCCACGTCTGTAAGGTGATATGGAAGTTGTTTCTAAATATTTGTGAGTCTTAAGATGGGCACATGGATATGTTTGTGAAATTACCATTGTGAAGGAAAAGCTTACAAAATGGGGGTTATTTAGTCCACAAAATGGAAGATGGAGGGCGAGTTTAATATGTACAAATTTAATAGAGACCTAAGAACAGTGATAGCCGCATCTTTCCTGTTTCTCCTGAGAGCGGGAGGCTAGAGCCGGAGCTAAGGTGGCTGGGAGGGGATGCGGCCTTGACTTCAGGAAGAACTTCCTGTTGGTAACATCAAAGCACTGAAGAATCTCCCAGAAGGAGCTTCAGGGTTCCGGTCAACATTCGTTCCACTAACATTTACTGAGCACCTTCTGGAGATTTCCTGGTTTGTGTCTGATTCTGTCCCAGAGCTAAATCGGAAAGATTTCACCCAAATGCTTTTCTGGACCCTGACGTTCCTAACTTAAAGTATTGCTGTTTATTATTTTTTGTGATTTTCATCTAATTCTCAGCCACCTATGAAGGTTCTCAGATCCCACAGTCCTGGAGCCTGCCCCCCCACCGGCCCCTAGAAAAAAAAGCTTTAAAAATTAAGAATTATTCTAAAAGTAGAAAATCTGACCCACTGCACTCGTCAAGAATTGGGCCTCTTGATCCACTAGCTCCTCATCAGGCAATGGCATTCTGAGAAAATCAGGCAGCAATGGCAGTCCGCTCAGAGGTTTGGGGACTCGCTGTGAATTTGTTGATATTATCTACCTCCTTTGACACAGCGAAACTTTCCTTCTCCAGAAAACGGCAGCGCCATTACCATTCTGGGATTCCCTGTGTTAGGCCTCACCCACCGACTGCTTGGCTGTCTATCCAGAGGAATTAAAACACCCAGCGCCCCAGGGAATGTCATAAAATTTCACCATATTCAGTGACACCCTCTTCAACGAATTGCAGAGAACCAAGTCTTGTGTGCACCTGGCTGTGAATCACCGACTGGGTGACCTCCATTTGGAAGCTGCTCTCCTGTTGGGATGAATTTATCCTTCATGAGATGGAAGTACCTCCCTTTTCCTAGGGCTGCAGGCCTAATTCCACATCACTCTGACATTACTTCAGTTGTTTACACGGCAATCTTGTGTGATCCAAGCCGCTCTACTACTGCTGTCATTTTAAGACCGTTTGAAACATCTTAATAGTCCCATTTTTTTTCCTTTTCCTCTTGCCCATTTCCAAATGGAAGGAATTCTTATGAGGTAATAGGGTGGGGGGGAGACAGAGAGTTTTCTTTAGTTCCTGCTGGTTATTCTGTGTTATGCTTCAATGGGTTATTTGCATCTGGTCTCTATTTGTTAACATCAATGGGCTATGTTTGCATAACTAGATTGAATTATAAAAGGATTTCCACTTTGAGTGGTTAACTCTCACCAAAACAAAAACAAAAACAAAAACAAAAAAACCCCAAAAAACAAGCTCTAAGCTAGAGATACCAGCTTTGGGAAACCTGTGTTGGAGAAAACAAGATTGTCTTCAAGTTCATCACACAGCCTTTCTGGTTTCAATTTCCCCTCTCCTTTTGAAATAAGATCCAGTACCCCCAGCCCTCCACCTAGAGCAAAGTAGCTGGGACTTGGCAGGAAGTGGCTTGGCAGACCACCCAAGAATTAGGGGTGTCTGACACGGAAGGGAAAAGTTAAATGAAAATCTGAAGATGATCTCAAGTAGCTGAGAATGAGTCATCGATACCCGGCCTCCCGTTTCTCTCCAGCGAAGATCCCTGTGCGGGAGCGCTTATCCAGCTAGAAAGGGCCCGGCTAAATCACTTTCCAGCTCATCCCTCGCCCTCCAGGCAGTGTACAGCCAACCCTTTCGAAAGACCTCCAATCTTTCAAGTTCTTGAGAAACGTTCCTGTTCTCCAAACTCCTCAGGCTGTCTTCTGTTAACACACCTCTCTTTTCCTTTCACTCATCCACGTTTCCTTATCACCATCTGATGTGTTTTGTCGCTTCCAATAATCTGTGAAGTTTGTGAAGCCAGACGACAGGTCCTGTTCCACCCGAGTGTGCCCTGCACCTCCATGCCAATACCTGGGACAGGGGTTACTCAGTCCACGGCACCAGGCTTTAACTACGGACTTGTCCTGTTATCACTCTGGATCGAAGTTCTCTCTTTTAGATTGCAAGATTCTCGAGGGCGGGACCTCAATTAGTGAAAAGTGCAAGTGACTTCCTGCCAGAGTTATCTCACTGCTAGATGGATGAAGCAATCTCATCCGGGCTGTGATTCCAGGGCTCTTACAAACGTCCTTCCACCCTCACCTTCTGAGATTCCACCAAATGACACTTCTCACTGAAGGTTTTATCCTTGTTAAAATACAAATTCCCCTGGGAGCAGTAATTTGATAAGTTATCTGTGGTTTAGACTAGATAAAGACACTGAGTCTGGGCAAGGAGAGGAGATAGTGCTGCAGGAAGGGTGGGAGGAGAAGTTGGGGTGTCAATTGGCCCCATTCACACTAAAATCTCTTCCATAATGTGGATGGTGGTGTTGAGATGAAGGATTATTCTGCTTCCAGAGGCCCAGCCCTGACTCCTTTTGTGTTGACTAGAACATAAATAAGATGGTTGACATTTAGAGAGCACTGGCTAGGTGGCAGACAGTACTCTGAATACTTAACATATAGTAACCCATTCTACCCCACAACTCCCCGAGCTTGGCCCTATTATTATCCACTTTTACAAATAAAGAAACTGAGGCACAGAGGGTCCCATGTCACAGACGGAAAGTGGCACTGACACTTTTACATAATTGAGCTTGCCTTTTTCATCCCTTTCCCACGTTCACTCCATGATTTTCACCCTCCTCCCACCCTTGTCACAAGACTTGCCTTAGACAGTCCTAATGAATCCTAAATGTGGGAAACAGACAGACATCTAAGAAAGCAGAAAGAGTGTTGCAGGCGTGCATGAGTCCCTCTACAAAGAGGTGTTTTCAGGAAATGGCAACCGATATGTTCATGGACAACACTTAAAAAAATGTACAGTGTGATTCAACGCTTTAAAAGCACCTAGGGATTCCTCTAAATGGCAGTTTGCCCATTTGGGGAGCTTTTTTTCCCCCACAGAGGTGACAACCATGACAACCTTTACATCACTTGAGGATGCTGCCTGTGTGTGTAGGTGCCGGATATAAGACGTGTATGGATTAAACACACACGGACT
Organism: Equus asinus; assembly: GCF_041296235.1. Classification (NCBI taxonomy): domain Eukaryota; kingdom Metazoa; phylum Chordata; class Mammalia; order Perissodactyla; family Equidae; genus Equus; species Equus asinus. Next base: position 62,950,140 of record NC_091799.1, read on the forward strand.
CATCTAACAACTTTACCTTGAGGACGATGAGAAAGTTCGCCTTGTGCATTGAACTAGAAAGATAGACTCATTAATCTTTACATTGGAAAAATAAAATAAGGATTGGCTCCCTGGAATTGGAAGTGATTGCCCAATAATTAGAAGGAGGCCAAGCAAAAGAAGAAAGCAGACAAATAGCAAAATGAGAGGTGGGATGGCACCATGCTTTGTTCCCAATAGGCACTCATATTTGCAGGGTTTCATTAAATGGAAAGGTTTGGGACTAGACAATGGATTGCTTTGGGGACCCCCTCACAGCACTGCTCATGGGGCAACATGACCGGGAGTTGACCTGGAATACCCACGCCCCTCCCAACCTCAGACAAGGAACTCCAGGAACAAGCCTGCCTGAGAGGGAAGCCAGTGCTTCCTCCAGGTACAGGAAACTGAGCGGCCCTGTCCTTAGGGGCAGAGGCCACTGTGATTTGCCTATGGGGACAGCACTGCTCCGAGGTTCTGCTGGGTCCTTCCTGGGAATGGCTCCTTCCCCACAAGCCTCAGAAATCTGTAGGAGAGGCCAAACTATGCAAACTTCCCTGTGACCCTGAGGGGTTCTTACAAGTTGTGTGACTTTGAAACTTGTTAATGATCTTCACATAGTCCATATAAAAGAAAGAACTCTTTGAAGCACACCTCTTAAACTTTCAATAATTGTCTTTTTTTTTTTAAAGATTTTGTTTTTCCTTTTTCTCCCCAAAGCCCCCCAGTACATAGTTGTATGTATTTTAGTTGTGGGTCCTTCTACTTGTGGTATGTGGGACGCAGCCTCAGTGTGGCCTGATGAGCGGCACCATATCCACGCCCAGATTCGAACTGGTGAAACCCTGGGCTGCCGAAGCAGAGCGCAGACTTAACCACTCAGCGACGGGGCCGGCCTCATATAATTGTCTTTTGAATCTGGGAGCTTTGGGTTGATTAATTTCTATGACGAACTATGCAGAGGATTTCCTAAGTTTATTCTTTCCTTTCGTTATTATCACTGGAGGCCACAGTTTATGCTCTTGTACATATGTAGTGTATGTTCAACTTGTTGAGATTTTTGGAGGCTCGTAACTACCAATAAAGCATTGATAATTACTGTACTTTCCTCTTCTACTTGTAAAAGACAAGTAGTATATTTTTTACTTTGAAAAAAATTTCCAATTTCATAATGACCTAGCCTCTCAGGTACATCCAGAGCTACAGAAAGTATCGATAGGTGCTTAGGTTGGGCATCCTCTGCTTTCTGTCATCTATGGTTAAAATTAAAGACACAGTAACTGTAAATATATCTACAGTTAACAAAAATTAGAGGGATTCTCTTGCATTCTGGAAGGAAAAGGGATTTTTTTTTTTTTTGAGAACAACTGAACCCACACTTAGTAAAAGTCCTTTATATAATAGGTTCAGATATCAACCGTCAATTTCTCCTTATTAAAGATGGCTGTAACCCTTAACTGACAGGGCAAGGGAAGTCTACTTGTTCACACCTAGTCCGGAGAATTTTTGAGTATCCATGAGGTCTTATTATTAGGTCTGTGTTGGAATGTGAGCTTCTTTCTTCTGATCTTTAGTTACTGTGTTTAGGTACTGAGTCCTTATCAGCTTATTCCTGGGGAAGGCTTTACGTCTCTAATCCAGCCTTCGCTGAGTGATGCTGCAGCTCTTGGTATCTCTAACCTGGGGGCTTTGTTCGTGAGCATGTTCTCCTGATAAGCTTGGATCCTCTCTCAGAGCACTGTGGCAAGGGCAGGGGCATTTTAAGATTTTTTCTTTTTCCCTTTTTTCTCCCCAAAGCCCCCCGATACATAGTGGTGTATTTTTTTTTTCAGTTGTGGGTCCTTCTAGTTGTGGCATGTGGGATGCTCCCTCAGCATGGCTTGATGAGTAGTGCCACGTCTGTGCCCAAGATCCGAACCAGGGAAACCCTGGGTCAGTGAAGCTGAGCTCGCAAGCTTAACCACTTGGCCACGGGGCCAGCCCGAAGGGTAGGGGCATTTTAAAAACCCTGTCTCATGGGAACAATTTCTTCTCACTTGGAGTTCAAACATGAATGGTTCCTTCATTGGAAGGATTATGAATCAGATCATTGACTAACCTTTGTCTCTCTCCCGAGGTATAGCTTTCTGAACACTTTATGTTCCATGTCACCTAGAGTAAACAAACACCCAAGGCCTTGAGGAAACTCTGACATACATCAAAGCAGTACTGAAGAGGCGAGTGGGCCAGTCAGGTCATTTGGCCCTGGCCTCCAGCTCAGGGGGACCCCAGATTGTAGCTGCTATTCTGTAGCAAATTTGCGTAGGAAAACAGAGAGAGTATCACCATCATGTGGACCCTGAATTCAAACCATCAAACTCTTGGCTCTCACGAAATCTGCAGGAGAGGGGCCAGATCCAGGAGCAAGGGACCTTAAAGTTTGTAAGCTTCTTTGTCCTTCCTGAGGCTCTTGGATAGCCCAGATACCTGTTGATGCAGTCATACTTTGCCAATTCCTACAGCTGGGACTGGATAGAATTTTGTTATATCAGCAGTTGTTAGTCAACAACCCTCTCTCTTGTAGTCGCTGAGGTGCATCAAAGGCCATGACAATATCAGGATTGACTATTAAGTGTCCCAACAGCAAAATGAGGCATCCATCACCCACGTTGCTGGCCTACTGGTAAGAAACAGGGCGTACGGAGAAGTGGTGCTGGCCAGAACGAGGCGTGCAGACGAATAAGAGACAGCTGATGTCTGGCAGCGTTCTGTGTTACCTCGAGGAGCAAGCCAAGTCCTGGCTCTTGGAAGAACTGCTCTCTCCACTTGCAAGCAGAGGCAGGGCACACAGGAGGGGCCCTGGGAGGCTGGGAGTATGCTCAGGCGAACGTGAAACTCAAGCTCTGAAAGCTAAGCCCCAAATCCAAATATGCTGTTACGCAAAGTGTTCGCAGATTGGCTCACGTTTGATTATCGTATGAGGTTACTTGTTGGCATGTGCTTAGTAATTCCCTGGCATGCCTGTGGCTCGACAGTGGCATTCCTTCCTGGGTCACCACTGGACCAACAGCCTGGCTCAGGGAGCGGGGTCCAGGGCTGTCCAAGAGGGTATCTTTTCAATGAAACCTAAAGCCCACAGTCCTGATTTGCTGATGTCAGCGTGCCTGCTTTTCCATCTTCAAAATGAGCCTGTAGGCATTTCCAATGAGGGTTTGACAGCCTGGAGGAAGCATCTTGGGGGCTGCACATAACTATGGAAGTGAGGAATATTTGTCTATCATCAGCTGGATGAGAAAAGTTAAAATCGCTGCCAGAACTTTGGAGGCCTAAGGAGATGGCATTTCTCACGGGAGAAACATTAGGCCAATTACAATGCTCAGCATTTTCCCCACACTCTGGGTTCAGAGCTCTTTGCGATCAGTTTGTTTCTTTAGCTGAATTTCTTAAACACACACCACCCCTTGTGGAGCCCTCTGGGCCTCCACCCAAAAGCTAAACGATACAAAGAGGAGGAAGAAAAGACAGAGCGGCCAGCTCTGCCCAAAGAGAGAAAGCAAGCCAAACATTTCAGTGTTTCATTATTTTCCAAAAGCCTGTCAATACTTACAATGGGGGAAAACTAAGAATGGCCAAAATGTGCAGCAATAGAAGGTTAGCCACGTACAGCATGGAAAAACAAGAAGTCATTAATATGGTGCTGTAGATCGTAGGTGAAACTTTAGTGACCTAGAAACATACAGATACTATATTGATAAGTGAAGCTAATTATAAGATAGCATGCACAATCTGATTACATTTTGTAAATACATATGTATATTTCTAAGTGGTACACATACAGAAAAAGACTGAAAGGATATAAATTAAAATGTCAATTGCAGAATTTCTAAGTTGGGGTGGATTATAAGTGATTTTTCTTTTCTTTTCCCACAAATGAGCGTTTTAATTTTGTTTATATCTTTTTTATTATTATTTAAATTATCAAATAGAACACACTCACAGTATAAGGTTCAAACAATACAGAAATGTGTTAAGTCTAAAGTAAAATTTCTCTTAATCCTGCCCAAGAGGTAATCCCTGCATTTACAAATCTGTGTTTTTAAAATTGTTCTAGAATGTTATGCAGTTGAATTACATATAGTTTTTTAATTTACCTTTTCTCACTTAAAGTACCTGGGACATCTCCGTGGGTATGTGTAAGTGCTTTTTTTCTCTTCTTTTCTAAGTCGATCCACTGGGCCCTGGCAGGCCAGCAGGGAACCAGAGTCACAGTCACAAGCCCACCAGAGCGAGGGTCTCCACCCTCCTGCTGCAGACAGGCAGGGGAATGAATGGGCGCCGGAGTCCCAGAATATCAGAGCTGAAAGCGATGTCTAATGGCACTTAATTTAAGCCTCCCCTTAAGTGATGAAGAGATGAGGGTCCAGAGACCAGAATCCAGGTCGTCTAACTTGTCCAGTATTGTTTGTACTATACCACACTGCATAGTCTAAAATAGATATTAAAAAGTACTTTTCAAAGAGTTCTCATCTGCTAACCTTTTGTTTTAGCCTTAGTATCCCTTGAGGGAACTGGGAGGTTATCTCCCCATTTTACAGATAATAATACTAGCTAACACTTGCTAGGCACTCAGGGCCAGTTTAGGCTGGGCTGTTTGCCTGCATTATCTCATACAGTGCTCACACGAACATTCTGAGGTTGGTCCTGTTGTTATGCTCATTGTACAGATAAATAAAATAAGGCTCCGATAGATTAACTTGTCAAAGGCCCCACAGCTAAGACACGATGCACCCAAGGCTTGAACCTGTGTCTAGCCAGAGTCCCTCCTTTTAAACATTACACTCTATTTCTTGCAGGCTGAGTCCATAAAGTTTCCACATAAAACAAATTTTAATTACTCTGTTGCTTTCCCCTTTGTTGTTACCCAGTCCTCCTCGAACAAAGTAACACAAGAATGGCATTAGAGAATGCAATTTCGTGTCAGGCAGGGTTCAGGGGCCCCACTCGGAGTTCAGGACAACGTGCCAAACACTGGGGCAAAAACAAAACACAACAGACACCCAGTCCAACCACAGCTATTCTCACAGCTGGCCAAGGAGCCGCCTGGCGCTGTTCCTCTCGGGATTTTGCATGTCCCACAAAGGTGGTAAACTGCTTGCTCCCCAGGTATTTTTATTTCTTATGTAATTGTGCACTCGTTTCAACTTGGCCAACACGTTAGCACTTGTAGGTAAAGCTGATCTTTTCTTCAATCAGACACACAATACACACTGAGTCATGTGTGGAAGGCCCGTACAATGTTTTTATTGTGAACGGAGCCCCGAGGGCCTCGTCTTACAGTTCTCATGTGTGTGTCACCCTCATGGAGATGTGGTGGCATGTGGCCATCTGCCCGGAGCAGCAGGAGGCCTTGGGGGTGTGGGGAGCCGTCACTTCACCCACCCCCCGCTGGCCCACCCTAAGCTGGTTGTTCAGGACTTTCCTGGACGTTTGCACTGCAGCCTCCTTTATCATTTATTCACTCTCTTCTCTTTCTTCCCACTTTTAGTGCCCACCTTTCTCTGCCCCCCATGCTTCTGCTAAATCTCTCTGCCTTCACCTTTTTCTGATTTGTCTCCTCTTCTCGTGTCCTGGAAAGCTGCACTAGCTCAGAGCCTATCCCTTTCTTTTTCTTCCATATTCCCCAGAGCCTTTTCTCTGCTGTGGCACCCCCCCCCCCCCCCCCCCCCCCCCAGTGTCATTTCACCTCCTTTCTCTGCTCACCAGCCTCTTTTGGTCACTCTTATATCCATTCTCCACAAAGAGACTGGAGGCGCTGGCCTGAATGTAGAGACTCCGTGAGCTGCAATGGTGCAGCATGTGGGCTCAGGGGCCCCGCCGCTTGGGTAAACTCGACGCTGCTGTTTACTAACAAAGGAAGCTGGAGGAAGTCACCGAGCCTCTCTAAATCTCATGTTCTCTGCAAGTCAAATGGGGATAATGAAAGTCTCTGCTTCTCAGAATTGTTTTGAGCCCTCTGTTAGGCTGCGTAGCTCCAGGGTTTGGGTTCCAGGTCCATAGGCCTTACTAGAGGGGTGATCTTGGCCAAGATCCTGAGCTTCCCTCTGCCTCAGTGTCCTTGCTTATAACGCGAGAGTGATTATAATAGAACTTACCCTATTGGTGTGTTGGGAAGATTAGCCAATGAACATAAAAACACCTGAGATAGTGCCTGGCACACGGGAGGCTTCCCCTGAAGTTGTCTATCATGACATTTGTTCATGGATGTCAGATGCCTAGAATGGCTGCCTGCAATGGCTGGAGATACTCAAGAGGTGATAGTTACCCATTTGCTAGAAATCTTTGTTCCTCTTGCTCTCCACTCTTTGGCTACCTCTCTCCTGGGACGCCTGATCATGACCATTCTACCCTGAGTGTGTTTCCATAAGAACTCTTCTCTGCCCTCTGCACCAAATGAAAACCAAGCCGTGGAGAAGCCGGGCCTACGAACATACAGCTAAAGAACTGAACCAGGAGGGGAATAATGTGGCAGGTTTTCTATTTTAGTTCACTCTGCTTTTGTGCTGAGTTTATTGGTGAAAAAATGACGCCTTCCTCAACAGTTCTGCACGAGGACTTTTGCAAATTACATCATATTTAATTTCTCCCCTTAAATAAGAAAATGTATATAAAGAGCTTAGAGCAGGGCTTGGGCTCCATACATTGTAACTCTAGTTTGTTTTATTCTGGTAAGACTAATTTAGCCATGTTACAGAAAACTTAGAAGAGAAAGAAAAGGGGAAAAAAACCACAACTTTTCCTTATGTTCACCACCTATGGTCATTTTCTACTCTCATATTTTAATTCACTATGAGAACTCACATTTGAAAGGAATTCTACTGAGAATAATCTCAGAAAGTGAAGATTCTTTCTTATATTGGTTGGGCTCTTCAAGATGGCGAGAAAAGGGTGTGCCTGGATTCTCTTTGGTAGTGGAAGGACGCCCAGAGGATCACCTCCTCAAGTGATCTCAGTTCAGAACACTCTCAACATCCCTCGGAAGGTATTCTGGGCGTTGGTCTCTGCTGCTTTTATATTTTCCAAGCTGATAGGAGTCATCCGTCATCCACCAACTCAAGGATAGAAGATACTCCCAGATCACCCCAGAAATATTTGAGTTCCCCTATCTCAGAGGTGAGCCATGGTTGTGGGGTGTTGATAATACATATAAAAAGGCTCAGGGATCCATTTTTTGTGAAAATAACAGTCACTTTGGTTTACCTTCTGTGGGAACTCGGCTTTTCATTCAGTGGGCTCACTCTAAGTGTGGGGGACCGGGAGAACGCTCCTAACACACGGAGCCCTTAGATTCTGGGCCTTCCCGTCCCCTCCCCAACCACACTAAAATTTCTCATTTAAAGTTGCTTAAAGCTTTTATTTCGTAGGAAGAAAGAATATGAATATGACTAAGAAAAGCTTTCAATTTGGAAAAATAATTTAAACTCCTTAGGGGATAATGTCCTAAAGGGCAAGAGAACTCTACAACAGCCATAAAATTGTCAGCTTTTAATAGCAAGCTACATTTTCACTGCTCTTTGTCATTTGCAAAGCATTTTTTAACAGTTATTACATATTTACTCATTTGTTTACTTATTCTTTCACCACCAGAACCACATTATGACTTTTATGGGCCCTGGGCACTTTGGCCTTCTTGGGTCCCTTCCCCCATAAAAACAGAAGAAAACACATGAAAATAGTTTAATAGATTTTTGTGGCCCTTAAGATTTCATTTTTTCCTGATGTAAGGAAAAATTAAAACATTTTCTTCAATTCTAACAGTTCTTTTTCTTTCTTCTGATTTTAAGAGAAATTACACATTTTCATGGGCCCCTAGAAAGTACTGTGGACCCTGGGCACAGTGCCTACTGTGCCTACCAGATGAATTCACCCTGCTCCCCAGCCTGTGCCAGACATGGGCTGGGTAAGGTAGGGATACAAAGATGAATATACGTGGCTCCCGACCGAAAGAGCTCAACAGTTTCTGGGAAACAGATCTGCAAAGGAGTCATCAAATGCCCAGCAGTCAGGGCTGCGACTGAGGGCTGTCAGCAGGTCCAACAAGAGCAGGGAGGGGCAGCTCCTACCTCTAAGGAGAGCAGAGCATCTCCCTCCCTCTGTGCGAGGGAGCATCGCTTGAATGACTCTTTAAGCCAGCAATTTCAGCAATTTTGTGTTTGAAGCCCAATTACAAATTTTAGAATTTCTGGCAGGCCACCTGAGGAATTGAGAAGTGAACATTGGGCCAAAGAAGCAAGTTTCAGAGAATTGAAGAAACTTGCTATGAATCTCAGGATGTGGAGATACAGCACAATTTTATATTCTGTTCAATACTCCAGATTTATTTTTGCTACAACTGCAGGTATGCATCATTACCTTAAAGTCAGCGATGGTGTCAAGCTGAGCAGGTCATGGGGTGCTGGATGGAGAGCATAAGGGGTGGAAGCTCAGGGCATCTGGCCAGTCTCAAAGGAAGACCACGTGTTCAATGGGCAGTGAAGACCTCTCCCTCCTGATTATTTAAAAAACGATAGTCAGGGGGCGGGCCCTGTGGCCAAGTGGTTAAGTTCTCGCACTCTGCTTCAGTAGCTCAGGGTTCGCTGGTTCAGATCCTGGGCGCGGACATGGCACAGCTCATCAAGCTGTGCTGAGGCGGCGTCCCACACAGCATGACTAGAAGGACCCACAACTAAAAATACACAACTATGTACTGAGGGGCTTTGGGAGAAAAAGCAAAAATTTTTTAAAAATCTTAAAAAAAAATGCCATAGTCACGGCAGAAAGTAATTCTTCTCACTGCTGAAGAACGATCAAATGAATGAGGCGATGACAACATTTAGGCTCATTTATGGAAAAAAATATCGTATGTTTTAGACATTGATCAAAATTTGGTAACACAGTCAGTTGCAAGGTGTTTAGGATACACCAACTGCCTAACTACAGCAGTTGAAATGCCAGGATAATAATAGCAAACACTTAGGAGGGCCCAAAGACCATTCTGAGAGCTTTATGTTTGTTTTTAATCTTCATGACAATCCTATTATGTATTATTATTATCCCCAAGTTGAAAATGAGGAAACTGAGACCCAGAGACTTTCGATAACCTGTCTTAGTAATTTAATTGGTGGAGCTGAGATTCAGATGCAGGCGTCCTGGTCCAAGACCTGTGCTGTCAATCACTACACTTCACCATCTATGTGGACACCCTTGCACACACTCTGCTGTCTCACACCCGGCCACTGCTACCAGATCAGCCTCACACAGGAGCAGCTTGACAGCACCTCGCCACAGGCATCTTACCTGGCACAGCAGAGAGGAATGGCAGCCCACTCAGCTCCACAGGTGCAACACAGGAGGGCTTCGAGAAGTTACGACTCATGGGAAACATTAACTTTGACCCGTGGGAGAATGGGCACGAATGGCTCAATCCCATGCAACTTCTCAGACAAGTCCCACGGGAAGAAGCAACCCATCACTAGAAGGAGTGGCAGTGTTGCCAGATAAAATACAGGATGCCCAGTTAATTTGAATTTCAGAGAAACAACAAATAATTTTGTACTATAAGCATGTCTCGAATATTGCATGGTACATACTTACAGCCAAAAATTCTTTGTCGTTTCTCTGGAATTCAAAGTTAACTGGGTGTTTTGTATTTTATATGACAACTCTAAGCAGTGGCCAACTTGAGAATGCATGCTCATTCAGACTCTGCTTCGTTCCCTGTGTGGCTTCCCCTCTCTCATCCATCTCCCTGGGATCACAGGCACAATAAAGAACTCACATATAAGCCTTTGTCTCAGCCTCACCTCTCTAGAACCCAGTCTACAACCCAACTCAGCAAGGATTTTGCCAGGCAGAAGTAGCCATAGCACTCACAGCCTCCTGTGAGATAGGCATTGTCCTCATCATCATGGCACCCAAATTACAAAGAAGGAAACCGAGGCTCGGAAAAGTCTATCCACCTGCTGGGACTGACACTCAGCTGCTCTGGCTCCACCAGTCTCTTACTAGAGAAGACTTCTCCAGCCTGTTCTTGAGAGACACTGAAGCATTATCGGAATAAGCATTAATTGGTTTAGATGATCATTGACTCATTTAATAATTACCTCCATTTGTTGAAAGAAACTCTCTGCGCCCTGTTCTCGGTGAACATATGCACTGAGAGAATCAGTCTCAAAGCAGCCATAACATCAAGATGCCCAATTTCTCCTGTTTTATGCTAGTTGGAATGATCCAAGTTAAAACACGAGGCTTTCAACCTCAGCTCTTCACAATAAAACCACTAGCACATTATTATTTCTATATATAGCTAAATATAATGTGTTCATTCTAAAATGATGACTGATTGCAAAGAGATAAATTCAGAAAGTCTTGAAATTATACTTGCCTTTGACCCATATCAGAAACTTGGTTTCCTTTTCCAGAAGCATTTCACTGTAGGTTAACCTCCTAAAAAGCTAAAAATATATATAAATTATCAGTTGGGACAATTAGAGAAAAATAACAAAGATTAGAGAAAACCTGTGCCAAAGCACTTGTATCGGTAGGTTTACACCGGAATGAAACCTTGCAAACTTTCAAAAACAAAGCCAAACCTTGGCAGCAAATAAGCCTAAAATGAGAAAGAAGTTGTCCTATTCTACGCAAACTGTATGAAATGGAACCTCTCTTTTGTTCCTCTTTGTCTGCTAGAACCTTCACGACGAAGGAAGAAAGCTACAAGGAATGAACCCTCTTGTGGAGGCGAGAAAACCTTTCTCTGCGGTGTTGCTGGATTTGCTCCTGGAATCAGCGGCCTCTGTAGCTTTCTGCAGTGAGTGAGGATTTTTCTTACAACAGCCCAGGGAAGCAGATGGCTTGGATGGCTGGTTCTGGTTACCTATGGCTGCCTGCCCAGTCCCCTGGGCCTTCCAAGGCCCCACCTTCCACCTGGCCCATGACCTCTGACCCTGGCCCTGTGGCCAACATGGGAGTGGGGGAGGTGGAGGGGTGTAGGTATCAGGCTGCCTGGGCCAAGGCCACAAATGAAAGAGTCAGTTGTTTCCATTCCTCCTGCTCACTTGTGAGGTCCTGGGAGCTGCAGAACTGGTATTTCTCCAAATCTTGGCTGCTCTTGCGGCTGTGTAGACAAGCTGTACTTACAGTTGTACATGTGTATGTGTGTTGCGTGGAAGGTGGCATTCTGGCTTCCACTCCCAGCTCTGCCACCAACTCGCTCTGCGACTTCAATGAGCCCCTTTGCTTCCTTGGAGCCTCGGTTTTCCCATCTGTGAAACGGGACTGTTGGATCCCAGCAGGCGCTGGGGCAGGGTGAGGCCTCGGGTTCAGGGCAGGCCTGCTAAGTAGGCAGATCCCCGCCATCTTCTGTCATCCTCCTCACCCCACCCCCCGGAGTCAACCAGAATAGTTCTACTGTTATCTGTCCTATATTGGGTACTTTCACCTAAAATTTTCTTTGAAAGTTTCTGTTGCTCTAAAAACCAAAGGAGTGGGCTATCTCTCAGTGATCCTCCAAATTTATTATTCTGTAATACCATGAGTTCAAACCAAAAGTTCAGACTTAGCCTCTTTAAAGGCTTGTGTGCTGCTTGGGAAGGTGAGAAAATTATGAGATATGCGAAGACATGGTTCAATTCTCTTATGCAACCCCCTCTAGGGGACATATAAAGTTCCCAGAGCCCAAGCCTGTTCCTTTGTCACACCTAATAAAGGCTCACATGTTAATTACTTAGCCACTGGTGCTCACTGGAACACAGTCATAGAATGAAACTGCTTTGAAAACATTTCCGCACGTAACGTAAGGCTCTTGCAATTCAAACGTATATTTTCTTCTTTCATATCAGGGGTTATTTTATGGACTGGCTTAGACAGCTTAGCAACAAAGGGCACTGGATTGGTGAATTATTCATGTAATCTACATTTCCTGGCTGCTGTGGATAATTGACAGGTGTCATGTCACCTTCTACAAACGTCCCACAATTTTTTGGGACTATATATCAGTATTTGACTTCGATGTAATGCTCCCTTTCTAAGCCAGTTTCATATTTTATTTACAGCTTGGTGGCGTTTTTGACTTGGCTGCCTATTTCTCTCACTTTTGATTCCAAGCCTTTTACTCCACTTAATATAACCAAGAACATTTAAATAATAAGACTGCCTCTCATTTTTCTGAAGGCAGTCACTCATTGCTGCCGTGTTTTATTCATTCAGCTATTATGTTAGTCGATTTCTTGATTTAAGAAACCTACGTTGAAATGCAGCTGTAAGGAAACCATGATATAAATCTGTTTTTATGACTTGTTTGGTTCACAGGGAAAAAAACTAAAAGCAAATCTTCCTGGGGTCTGACACAAGTTGTAAACTGTGGGGAAAGTTAGCTAGTTAAAGAATACGACTTACTTAATAGGAGTAATGGAACATTACAGATCTCCACCAGAGTGGGAAGGTTTTTAGCATTAAGACTAAAGTCAAGATGAGCTCTATGTAGATCCAGTGAGAAAAATCAGGAAAGAAACTAAACCTGGAATAGATAACCCTGAAGACTAATAAGAGAACTGGTAGCCACAGATTAAACATGTTGAGCAAAATGGAACCTCTGAAATCCTCTAGACCTACCTTTGCACTTTAAGGGGAAACTGAGGCCACAGGCATGCAAGGGCTTTCCCGTCATGCCAACACTAGTTAGTGGAAAATCTAAAAGCTGGGTCAGCTGACCCCTCCTCCAGCACTTTCACTGCTCTGCAACGCCACCCGTCATTCTTGTTACCTCTCCAGTCGCCGCTCACCTCCTGCTGCCAATAGTTACTTGCTGTTCCTTGAGAGGATTCACCCTTCCTCACTGTCGGTGTGTGATTTGTGTGGAATTATCTCATGCCTGCTCTAGGCGTGAGCATGATTGACTAAGTCCATCAGCGAATCCGTTTTCCCAAATGGAAGCTTCAGGAATGGCCATGTGACCTCAACCAGACTAGTGAGAGACAGTGAAGCCCAGCACTTGTGTGGGTGCTGTTGGAGGAGGTTTTCTGTCCCACTAGATTGGGTGGTGTGACGTGTGAGGTCTGCAGTGGTTGCAGGTATTCTGCTCCTCACACGGAAGAGGCTGGAGCTCCAGGGAGAGGGTGGAAGAAAAGGCATCCTGTGATTCTCAGGGGTGAGTCCTGCAACACAAGAAAACTGAGCGGAGAGCAAACTTTGGTGAAGTGAACATACCACTTATCTTCTGCCTCAGGACACCTTTGAGCAGGGCAAGACAGATGCCAAACCAGACAGGATGCATAACAGGACTAGCTGGGCAAACAGGCAGATGGTCATCCTGCACTATGATGGCATCATCTGAGCTGCTGGATTCAGCCTTGCCTCTGGATTAAGATGCTGAATTAGAGACCGGCCCCGTGGCCAAGTGGTTAAGTTTGCCTGCTCCGCTATAGCAGCCCAGGGTTTTGCTGGTTCGGATCCTGGGCGCAGACATGGCACCACTCATCAGGCCACGTTGAGGCGGCATCCCACGTACCACAACTAGAAGGACACACAACTAAAATATACAACTCTATACTGGGGGGATTTGGGGAGAAAAAGCAGAAAAAAAAGAAAAGATTGGCAACAGTTGTTAGCTCAGGTGCCAGTCTTTAAAAAAAAAAAATATGCTGAATTAAGCTGACATTCTCTTTGGCCTTTTTTCAGTCTAGGTGACAGTGAACTCACTTCATTGTTGAAGCCAATTTGAGTTAGGAGTTTTGTAACTTGCACGTAATAATTTTAACTGACACACATACTCTGCTTCCTAAATGTTACGCCTTCTGAAATCTTGTCCTATATCATATCCTAAGCTTGCAATTAAAAGTGATCATTATAGGGGTTGGCCCCATGGTTGAGTGGTTAAGTTCGCGCGCTCCGCTGCAGGCGGCCCAGTGTTTCGTTGGTTCCAATCCTGGGCGTGGACTTGGCACTGCTCATCAAGCCACGCTGAGGCAGTGTCCCACATGCCACAACTAGAAGGACCCACAACAGAGAATATACAACTATGTACCGGGGGTCTTTGGGGAGAAAAAGGAAAAAAATAAAACCTTCAAAAGAAAAAAAAAAGTGATCATTATATGCTTTAATTTTAATAAATCTTAGAACTTTATATTTAACATTTTACTTCAAATAATAAAAACTAGCACTTGTAGAACGTTTACAATTTACAGAGGACTTCCAAGTTAATTGTCTTACTTACACCTATTGGTTACCCTGTGAAATGGTGTCACCCAAGGTTTGGAGAAGGTAAAAAAATTTACCCAAATTCCCACAGCTGGCGTGGTAGATACGCAGTGGCAACTTTCTGCAGGGAACCCACACGACTGAGTTTTGTTGTTTGCCAATTTCTGTGGCGTAAATATTCCAATGATGACCAATTTCAAGGCATCAATCTGACATCACTGACTGTGGCGTTGGAAAGAGATGAGCCAGCTCCAGCACCCCTCTGAATGGAATGTGGATCTAAGACTTCTGACTCCCTTTCTTAAGTTCATCCTCTTTTTCTGTTCCAGGTGTTTGGTGTGAGGCAGGCAGTTTTGAACTGTGCCCTCTTAACAACGGCAGATGTGCCCCAGGGCCAGCGATGCTACAGCCTTCAAAAGAGATTTCCCCAGAGCAGAACTTCAGTGACCAACCCAGGGCAGACCCTGTGTTTGGAGCCTGTCTCCACCGCTGCCCGCCCCCAGCAGCAGCCATCTCGGGGTCTGCAGCATTCGCTCTGCAACCACCTTGGATGTGGCCACTTCTCTGCCCCTCCCTTCGCCCACTCTGCTTCTGATCATCCTGCAGCTGATTTAGGTGACTTGTCCAGATCCTCTGCTCTGCCCCCAGGGCCACTATGTGGAATAGGGGCAGTCGTAGAGAAAAGGACTGTCTCCCTTTACCCCAGAGTGAGAAGCCAACACCTTGGTGTGTCCTCTGCCCTCAAGTTCTATGGGCTGGCTCAGTGACGGCAACTGTCTATGCTATTCTCTGGTCACTGCTGTCAGACCTAAGTCCCCACGGTGAAGGGGACATTTACAGGGCCTGCTCACATTCATGATCTCTTTTGAAGGTACTGACTGTTTTGTGTGCCAAATGCTTTGTCTCAGCAGAGAGAGCTTGGAGAAGAGTTGAGTCATGTGAAAACTGTGGTGGCAGCAACCTAATTTCCAGTCCTGGGGCTCAGGGGAAACTAGCCAGGCTTTATAGGGTTTGCCTTACAAGCTCAAACCTACTGGTTGTGAACAAATGCCACAGTAAACTTAACTGCCGAAAATCACGGAGCCATTGAACGGCACGGTAAAGGTAATTTTGCGTCTTTGACATCCACAATGTGTAAAAACTGAGAAGAAGAAGGTCTTCCAGTAACATTTCAACTCAAATATTTGCACACCACTTTTTAATTGTGCCTGCTATTGCCTCCTGTGAGCTGGGGAGGAGAGGAGTGATGACAACATGGCAGTATTGGCAATGGCTAATTTCATTATGGTCAGTGCTCCACTGTCCACTCTCAGAGGGATACTTTTCAAGCTCCTTTAGGTTTCATTTTGGAAGGGGTTTTCATACTTGTGCTTTAATATGGGCATGTCAGAGCATCTGGGCATTTCCTTAGAACAACTTAATGAAGCAAGTTTATGAAGAATGGGGAAGCTGCCCTCTCTCTCCAGGCTGCCCTCCTGCAATGGCAGTTCCTGGGGGAGTAAAGATCCTTTTCCAGAATGATTGAAAGCTGGAAGGGGGTTTGTGCCCCCTCTAGCTCTTCCTATAGAAGGGGTGACGATGCCTGTGCTTCATACTGCTTTTCCACATGCAAAGAAAATAGGGTTGAAGTGAATCAACCAAAACATATTTTTTTGTATCAGGACAAATGCACTCATGCAAGATGTGTAGAGCATAACGTCATAGTAAAGGCCATGGTCCCAGTTTCCTTTCAGATCTTGTGATTTGGTTGAGGGGCTGACCTGCTAAACAGCAGGAAGTAATCCACTGAGGTTTATAATAAAGAGGTCAGCTGGCATGGATGGCTAAGGCTGTAAAAGTTCAGAAGAACTGGAGACCAAGGAGTACTGGAAAAGTCGGATAAGAATTCAGAAAGGAGAGGGTATTGCAGCTGGGCCTTGAGAGCTGGACAGAAAAAGGAGGACATTCCATGTAAGTAAAATGAGGGCATTATGGGACACACAGAGGGATAAGCATCCGGGGGTGGCTTTCTATGCATGAGTACCGTGAAGCAGCTAGGGCCCTCCCAAGGACAGTGAGTGAGATGTTTACAAACAAGATTCTCAATAGAGGACGTCTTAACAGTTCAAGAAGTTAAGAACACAAGGACCCTGCCATGAATGATAATGCGGCAACTCCAGCTACCATCAACTGGGAGACAACCACAGTCAACATATGTCAGACTGTGACCCAGAATTATATTTCTGGGACCATCCAGCATTCACACATTTTCAGATTGAAAAGTCCTTCTGATATTTTCAGCTGATAACCAAATTGGATTATGCACAACTGACTTGATTTGCTGTGTAGTCGATGTTGTCATTAAGATGACCCTCAAAGAAACCAGACATGGATAAATACATGAATTATTTAAAGTTATGGACTCTATGTGGCGGATATTCTAGGCCCAAAAAGAACACCAAAGTAATGAAAATGAGGAGCATTACGTATTGCTAGGGGCTTGAACGTCTACATATTTCTAAAAGCTTGAGGTGGCTCTGATAAGTGAAGGACTATAGCTAACATGGTGACCTAAGACGCCACCCACGTGGCAGAACCCCCAAGGGGATCTACATTTCCATCAAGCTAATCACCAGTCTTCCTCTGTAGGAGGGGAAACGGCGAAAACTTCTGGATCTCTCTTTGGTACGGTGTGTCAGTTTGACCATGTTTAGAGTTTAGAAAGGTTTGGCTTCCTCACATATAAATACAGGCTGATTTGTCCCTCGCGTTCCCCCCAGATATGGAGGCCTCTAGTCTAGGGAACTGAGTCCTAGAGAAGGAAGCAGTTCACCCAAGAATTGCATTGAGTGGAGCGAGGGGGCACGTCTCGGGGAGAAGTCAAGTCAAAACGCCAGATATTCTACCCAAAGTAACTAATACAAGAGGGGAAAACCCCGGTATGAGCAAATGTCAGACAGTGAGGCCCCATGGCAGATGAGCTCTCCTGTTTGTGAGAAAATTAAGAAAGCCATTGGAGGAAATTAGGGATCTCCTTCTGTAAATATTTAGGAATTTTTAATACAATATTTATTTGGAGGCAAGTAAATGGGAATAATTAGCTATTTCTGTTTGGTTTCTGTTAAACTTCTGCTCCCAAGTATCTTTCTACAAGACGATAATTTTTTAATCTTACCAGAAAAATGGAAAAGCCTAAAGTGATCAAGTAATAACTTTATAATTGAGTGAAAACACGAAGAAAAGAAAATGCTTTGACACCTGTTGAGACTCTTGGCTGTAAACAACAATGGCTCCGTCAGGTTTCCTTGGAAAGCTGGGAAGTTTCCCAGGAGGATGCTGTGGACTGGAAGCAGGCGCAGAAGCCTCCAGGAAGCGCGGCAGCTCTGGGTCCAGCTGTCCTCCCAGCTCTGTCTGGTGGGCCACCCTGGCTTGGCCTCTCCTTTCTCCTGACCAGGTTCTTGGCTTCATTGCAGTTTCTACTCCCTCATAACCAGCTTGCTCATGGCATTAGGACCTCTCAGGCCCCTCTCTCTTGTCAAGACCCTTCAGCGTCAGCTCCCTGCTCCTAACTAGCACCTTCTTGCTGTACTTTACATTCTCAAGAGACCAAACCTGATTGGCCAGTTCACCTGTTGGTACCAGGAGACCTCACAGGCCATCGTCTGGCCAATGCAATGGTTGCTCTCAGGTCCAGCGTCCACCACCAGCCCAATTCCCGCAGAACATGAGGGGTGGGAGGCAAAGGAGTCTAGTGAGGGCGTTCCTCACCAGGCAGGGCTGGCGCCAGGGCAGGCTCCAAGTGCTGTCTCTATGAAAGAGTCGCGACTACCAGCTCGTCTTCAGAACTAACAAACGTGCTCTTGAGCTTGAGCACATGTTTTATTATTTTATCCATTCAGCCATTCATTCATTCTGTCCTATCTCCTGCCAAAAAAGATTTGAGGTTACTTACAAATCTATGTACACTATACAAGGGTCAAATAGTTGAGAAATGTAGGAATGCAAGAATAGGAAAAGCGAAAGCCAGGGGTGAAATTGTCACCACATAGGACATAACACTCAGAATTGGAAAATTGCCGAAGGTGGGCCTTGAATTTGTCTCTAAACCTGAGAACTGCCAAACTTAATAGCAAGTGGCTTAGATGCAGGCGGAAAGTCCTGGCAGAAAATGTCATTTATGTTCGAAGAGGTTACTAGGCAAGCCTGTGGAAGCCTGTCCCCGCAAAGGGACAAAATCTCTCCTTTGTTGGATAACATATAGGCCACCTTGACGAGGAAGGAGACTCTAGATTATGTCTCAAGGCTTCTCCTGGTTCTGATTTCATAACAACGATTGAGATTTCCTTGACGAAGTAAGAAAACAAATCATTAAGAAGGCAAGATTTTACGTAGCTAAAACCAATCTCCAACACAACTTCACTCCGTTAAAGCCTTAGCCCCCGGTCCCCTCCAAAACTGGAGACATAGTTTGGAAGCTGAAGAGGTAGATTATGGATTTCTCGTTTCTTCCTTCCTTCCTTTCTTCCTTTCTTCCCTTCTTTCTTTTTTTCCTTGATGAAGACTGGCCCTGAGCTAACATCTGTTGCCAATCTTCCTCTTTTTTGCTTAAGGAAGATTGTTGCTGAGCTGACATCTATGCCAATCTTCCTCTATTTTATCTGGGATGCCACCACAGCGTGGCTTGATGAGCAGTGTGTAGGTCTACACCCAGGATCTGAACCCACAAAGCCTGGGTCGCTGAAGCTGGGAGCTCACAAACTTAACCACTCCTCCACCAGGCACCAGGCCGGCCCTGCTCATTTCTTTTTCAGTGTGGTTTTAAGGCAAGAAGTACATAGGAAGGCTGGCACAGGGATTTTTCCACTCTCCAGTTTTTCTGGCTGTAGCATTTCTGACATTCTCAGATCTTCTGAGGCTCTTTATTTACTAATTTTTTTATTCTTTTGATTGTAGAATAGCAAAGAGTCCTAGAAAGCTTGGTCCTGGGGCGTGTCAATGGAAGAGCTCTACCCTAGAGTACCAGGCTGCCGTGCCAGACGAGCTGCACTGTGGGAGCTCTGCAAAGCGAAACAGGATGTTCCCTCTCAGACTGGAACCAGGAATCATTGTATTTAAAAGCACAGCTGCAGTTTAATATTCTTTGAACAAGCCGCCACGTTCTTAGTGTGATATGAAGCATCTACGCGTGGTGGCATTTGAAAAGATATTCGTTTTTATAGGAACCAGTTACTGCTGATCCTTGAGTTGAGGACTGTACGGAAAAGGGTAGAGGGATTCTTGGTGTTTTAACTTTTGCTGAGAAAAATGCTGCGTGGATCGCCAAGATGGTGATCCTGAAAAACCATTTACAATATTCAATTAACAATAATTAAGGCACTCAGTGGGAAGTTCCTCGCCGACTTGCTAAATAGCGAAAATCGGTACTTGGTGTTCCCAGTGGATAAGAGAAAAGATAATAAGTACCCCAAATGTAAAGACAATTGAAATGAAACCAATTATGATCAAATTATATTCCACAAATAGACACACACGTTGAATCAGGAATATTTAAGTTTTTGACAAGGAATGTTAAGAAGAGATATAATAACATTTTAGCCATTAATTGATCATCTAATCAAGTTCAGTTCTGGGAAGGGAGCTAGTTTATAAACCTTCAGGCTTTACAGATGTTGATAAGGGACCACTGTCTATTATAACAACCTCTCCTGTTTAGGAGCTAGGAAAGGCTACTTTTCTGTTAATACAGTTAATAATGAATCATAACTGATTCTATTACCAATAGTCTTAAAAAGACAGCTAATATTTTAGTCCATTTTCACAATTACATAGTTACAAAATATTAATGCCAATTTGATTTACTACATTCAATTTTAGTAATTTTAAACTATTCTTCATCAACTAATTTTCTTTATTTCTTTTCTTTTTTTTTTTAGTGAGGAAGATGTTGGCCCTGAGCTAACATCGGTTGCCAATCTTCTTCCTTTTTTTTTCCTCCCCAAAGCCCCAGTACATAGTTGTATATCCTAGTTGTAAATCCTTCTAGTTCTTCTATGTGGGATGGCGCCACAGCATGGCTTGATGAGCGGTGTGTGGGTCCTCACCCAGGATGCGAACCTGCGAACTCCAGGCCGCTGAAGCTGAGTGCGCAAACTTAACCACTACATCAGCAGGCTGGCCCCCCAAATAATTTTCTATGGCATTAAAACAAAAGACCTTTTTTAAATTCTTTATAGTTTTTTTCACCTACTTTCTTACTATCCTTCACCTCCCCAACAATTCCTTTCCTTCATATATTTGAAATTTTATAGCCAACTCCAGACTTACAATAATCCTCCAATATCCAATTACGGTGTAAGTCAAGGGTTGCCTATGTATGTTTGTGATGCAGTAAATCTAGCACGGAAGACTTGCCGGATTTCATCTAATCCAACCTCCCCATTCGCAGATGAATTTGTGTGTAGCCATATTTCAAATGCACTAATATTTAAGTTTAAAAACCTAAACCGGTCTGGTCTCTGACAAAGAAAGAACAATTAGTACATTCACCATTATTCATGCAAGCATCAGTTAAAGTTTCTTTCACACCCTCTTCTGTATGTCCAGACTCTGTCAGCTCAATTAAATCTTTGCTTTTTAAAACTTTATATGTTTGAACGAAACCTTCATATTTATTATCAGAGAGCTAAGCTCAATCAATCCTTTCATATGAAAACAACTCTGAAGAAGGTATAAATCATGGCTGTCATGCAGATGTAAACATATATGTTATATATACATAAAAATATATGTGTATGTATATGATATGTTTTTCAAAAATTTGACCATACTTCTCTGTGACCAGCTTTTCCCCTTAAAATGTAGTAACTGTCTTTCTAGTCCAATTAATAGGTATCCGTCTTATCAATTTATTGGCTCCATGACAGTATGGATGTAGTTTATCTCATTTGATTAATCCTCTGTTGTTCAACATTTAGGCTCTTCCAGTTTGCTTGTGCGTACATCTTTACACACTTATCTGGTTGTTTCCTTGGGATGAATTTCTGCAGGTCATATGTTTAAACCTTTAGATATATATTGACAATTTGCCCTCCAGAAAGGTGGCCTCATTTTGCATCGCCATGGGCTGTGTATGGAAGTGTCAAATAACCCACATCCAGGACAACTCTGGCTTTTCCTCATCTGATAGAGAAAAAGAGGGGTCTGGCTGCCATTTGTATTCTTTGGTTACTAGTAAGGCTGAAAATGCTTTCATATGGCAAATAGTCATTTCCTCTTTCGTGAATTCCCAGCTCACATTCTTTGCCCACTTCTATACAGTCAGGCTGTAGACTCTTCGTTTGTTGCATCCGCAGTCCTGCAAATGTTTTTTCCCAGTCTGGATTTGCCTTTTAAATTTTTTCACAGCATTTTTCTGGCTATTTTTGCATGCTTGTTTTTAAAAAATAAATATTAGAATCAGTTTTTAACACATTTCAAAAAATAAATCCATTCGGGAGACTGATAGGGATTTTGTCAATTTTTTAAAACAGTTTTTAAATGGCTCTAATTTTCAGTCTGGACTTGAATATAGAAGCTCTCTCAGAGCTTCCTTCATTCGTTGAGATCCCCTCTCTGAAAAGCACTAAGTGAGCCATTGTGGGGCTACGAGGCTGTTTACACCTGACCCCTGTCATCAGATCTATGTGAAACAAACAGAACAACTGCATGTAATTGAATGTGAGCGAACATAAAAGCACAGGAGAGCAGTAGCTTTGGAGTTCAGAGTTTGAAAAAAAACGAGTTGTTGACTGGAACTTGTCAACAACTGGAAGATGTGTGGTTGCTGGTGAACCAGTTGGTTGGCTTCAGTGGCCTGACTAGTTTAACTTGGGGACTAGGTGAATGTGCCACCCTCAATTACACCCTATGTCTCCTTTAGGGTATATATCTCTTCTGATCCAGTAATGAACTCTTGTTAGGAGCAGAGTATGGATTTGGTCCTATTAATCCTGGCCATCAAGATATTTTCTTTACTCAAATAAAAGCAATGACCTGATCTAACATCCTTTACTAGGGAGAACGTCTGCCGACCTCTAAGATGTCCATCAAAATCGTAATTTGCCAAGGTATAAGCTGACCGCATCCTTTATAGGCATGTGGACCAGCCAGCTGGCAAGCCCCGGCTGCCACTCTCCCCAGGCCATCAGCCAACAACCCAACACGCGAGCAAGATTCATTCCCACTGCAACATTCATTTTACTTTATTTTTCGAGATGTTAGCCACATTCTGTTAATTGGGACCTTTTGCAAATTCTTTCAGACACTTTGAAGTGCCTGTTCTCCCATCAATTCCTGGTGAAAATTTATAGTCCTGTCACATGTGTCTTCAGCAAGAAATCTGTACAAAGACTGAAGTTGATTTTTTTTCCTTCGCCTAACTTACATTGAGTTATGAGATGCAGAAATGAGGCAGGCGAACTGTCAGTCATTTCTAAGGATGACAATTTTCACTGCTTGACAATCTTAAATATAAAAGTCCAGCTATTTGATGACATGCCTGTGTACGGCCCATCCCCCAGATGCGATAATAAGTGTTGAACAGCAGGTTTAGGGCCTTGTGCTTAGGCATGATAATTTAGGGAAATAGTTAGCTCATCAGAATTGGCTGGGTGCCCCGTTTTCATATTATCCAGACAGAAGTCACTGAACCACAACTTTGCTGCTTAGAAACAGGCTGTAAAAGGGAGGGAGCGGGGGAGCATGAATAGTTAGCCAGTCACCGCATTCAATCATGAAGTGTACTTTACACTCAAGGATAAACTGATACATGTTAACTATGCCTGAAGAAGGGTCTGGAAGAGCACTCAGGAGACCTCTGGCTGAACCCTGGTCCTCCCAGCCAGGTGACTTAAGCAAGACCCAGGACTCTGAACCAGAGCTTCTTCACACGTGAAGGAGCAAGTCTGAATAGATGACTTCTAAGTTCTGCAGCTCCATGCTTTGAGGACCGGACTAAGGAGCCACATGAATCATCTCTATATTCAGGTACACCCTACTTTTAAAAAGTCATTTTTCAAAACTATAAACTTACAGCTCAGTAAGCAATCACTATCTTGCAATCTATATACATGGTTTGGCAGAAGATATACCTTCTGTCTCATCTCCAGAAGTTCCCGTGCTCAAAAGTGAATAAAGTCAAGGCACAAATACCCATGGGATAAGCTAACAGAGGCCCAGCATACTGTGGGGTTTGGCAAACCAGCTATGACCCTTTCCAGCTCCTTTGTTCTGAGACTCTGACTCCGTGATATCAGGTTGGAGACTGCAAGCTGGGTTTCACAGAGCGATTGGCATGTGATGAGAACCTTGAATAAACGGTGAGATTTCCAAAGTGAGAGACGAAATGGAGGAAATTCTAGGCAGAGAGAACAGAATAAACACAGATGCAGACACAAGAAATTTCAGACAATATTTAAAGAATTCCTGAACCCAAACACCTAGAGACAACAAATCCAATTTGTTTGCAATCTAGATTAAGGTATTAATTTGTCTCTTCCACAAATATTGACTGAACACCCGCTCTGTAGGACACACTATGCTTGGTGCTATAAGACATCCAAAGATGACTCTGGAAGTTCAAAAACAGGTTTAAAGTACGCTTTTAAATAATAAAAGAAATATATGCATATTTTGCATAAAATATGGAAGACAGAAGAGGACAAAGAGCTAAATTAAAAATCACCTACCTTATTGAAGTTCATAGACTTTCAAGGTAATGCCTCATCTAGCACACAGAATCAAAGATATAAATTTGGATGAATACAGAAGCAATCACTGATTAGCTCAAAGCAACACTTAAATTGATCTTTTCAGTGCAAAGGCATTAGAAAAAGCAATCTAAAGAACACCTGTTTAGATGCACTAGACGCAACAATTAGGTTCTTCAGGGAATGAAGAGTTTTCAGCCGCCTTTGCTCCAACGAGAGGTAATAGAGCTTAGCATTTTTATTACTGTAATCAAGAACATTTAAGGGGGCCAGAGGAAAGTATTCACACCCACCTCTTAATCTTGAAGAGGAGGCAAGTCCCTAAAGCCACTCACTTAATTAGCAATTAGCACGGGCTGGGGCTGGAGGAGGCGATACTCTCTGGGATCCTCTGCTTGACACTTTAAGAAATCTAGGCTCTAGACTTTAGAGTAAAAAAAAAAAAGAAAAAAAAAATTTGGTTTCAACCACGGCACCCAAGAAGGCCCAGGCAGTGAATCTGATTGGTGCAGAGATAGAAGAGGCAAGTTTGGTGTCTCCATGTGGCCGCTGGTCTAGAGAAGCTGGCGCTACCCCGAGGGGTCAGTTAGAAGCGACTAAAGCTGGTGCTGCAGAATTCCGGGGAGCAGCCTTCAGAGATTGGGATAGGAATGTCAAGTGGGAAAACTTGGCTTCACTGCTTGGTGCCCCCTCATCAGACGCCTTCCTAATAATAATAATAACAATAATAATAACAGCTAACATCTATTGAGTGCTTACTATGTGCCAGATGCCATGCATTTTATGTGCAAAATCCCATTGATCCCTTACAACCACTCAGTGAGCAGGGAATATTAATATTTCCTTTTTGCAGATAGTAGAGTGATCATACAATAAATTCATTATCCCCCTGGGGCACATTGAGAAAGGAGGTGCTATTACCATCCACACTGGGACAACAGGCATAAACCAGGACTGACACAAGTGAACCTGAGCATGTGGTCACCCTGCAGATAAGGTGCAGAGCCAAGATCAAGGATACTTTGCAGTGTCAGCCTCAGAAAGTTTCCACTGAGCAGCTTTTGTCTTTGCACCAGGCCTTCCTGAGCTTCAGCGGTTTTATCTGTAAAGTGGGAGTAAGGAAACAACTTCATACAGTAATGTAAGGATCTAATTAGGGGAAAGTCCCTAAACTATGGGTAGGAGCTCAAAAGTGCTAGTCCCTCCATCCCCCTCAGCTCCCTTCTCCAGCCTCTCTAGAACCCAGGGGTCCGTGTGGCCTCAGGCAGGCCCCTTCACTTCTCTGGCCCTCAGCTGCCTCATTCATATGAGAATGGGGTTGGATTAAGGGCAAAACATCCCTTTCAACCTTGGCATGCTTTCTTCTCTGGTTCCTGTTCATCTTTTTTTCACCCACAGGCAGCATGAGGAATTCCCCTTTCTTCTGCTTTTACTTCAGAGAAATGGCTCCTTTTGGCTTCTGCTTTCTTCATTCTCTAGTGCGTTCTCAAGGAGGTTGAAAATGGAGGGTGTGGGAAGACTTCTCTCTCCCATTCCCTTCTTTCCACTGCCTTTTGCTTGTGCTGGAGTCCTTCTGTGGATCTCTCCTCACCTTGGGGCAGAAATACCGGGGGCAAGCTGACATGCTGGGCAAGGAATCCTGTTTGGATCTGGCTCAGTGGATTTTTTTCCCCTACAACTTCACGTCTATTGCCTTGTCCGTTCTTGGGACCACAAATTGTCCATACAAGGAAAAATACGCCACAAGCTGCATTCAGAGGTCATGCTATAAAGCCAATGTAAGGACCGTGCTTCCTAAGAATAAACACTGGAACTGAATTGGGAATTAAATGCTTAATGAATCAAAGGCAGCGGGAGGTGGGAAAGGCACACAAGGCTTGCGGTATGAGATGCTTCCTTGCGATTTCGACAAATCCTCACAGCAATGCGGCCCCCAGCAGAGGCCAAGGCTCTCTGGCATGACTTTTCCTTCCCCCCTGCCCTCCCTCCCCTTCTTATTTCAATGATATTAATTGAGCACCTATCGTGTTATATTCAGGAACTATGCTAGGCTCTGAGGGTTGGAATAAATGAAAAGTAGACATGGTCTCTGCCTCACAGAACTTCCACTGTAGCAGTGAGAGAGATGTTAATCTAAGAACCACAAGAAAACGTGTCAGATTAGGACTCCGAGGAGCGCCGTGGACAACTACATGGTGCCATAGAGGTCTGACCTAGTTAGGGAGGCCGGGCAAGGTCTCCCTGAGGAAGTGATGAGGCTCCGGCCTAGACGGGAAGGATGAGTCGGCGTTCCGGGCAGAGGAAGCAGCTTGTGAAAAGCCCTGAGGTGAGAGGCAGCTGGGCAGGTTTGAAGAACTGAAAGAAGGGCAGAGCGTCTGGAGCCCTGAGAACAAGGGGAGAGGGTGCAGGATGGGGCTGGAGACGGAGAGAGGATCCAGCCCAGCCCAGCCCTGCAGGCCTCTTTAAGCTTTCAGGCTTTTAGGAAAAGCCTCGGGGGAACTTCTGCCAGTGTTTTCAGCAGGAAGGTGAAGGATCAGAGTTTATTCGAGAATGATCCCTCCAGGAAAATGGATTCAAACGAGGCAAGAAAGGAAGCAAGGAAATAATAAGGAATCATGGCAGCTAATGTTTATGGAATGTGTTCCTGTGGCTCAAGCATTGTTCCATGAACTGTATACACATCATTTCATTTAATCCTCACACAGCCCTATGGGCAAGATGCTCTTATCTCCCTCTTTTTCAGAAGAGATTCAGACACAGAATAACTGGGCCGACAGTAGTTGGCTCAAACTGGAACCAGGCTGTGACCCAGGCCGTCATCCTTGGAGCCCACTGCTTAGCCACCATGGCACAGAGCCTCCTTCCTGCCGTAGGCCACGCAGGAGACCCGGTGCGGGGCCTGCACCAGGCCAGTGACCATGGACAGACCCTGGATCTACTGAGTAGTAAGAAGTGACAAGACTCAGCCCAGCGCTTGGGGTGAGGGAGAGTCCCAGGCTTCCGTGTGGGTGAGCAGGTGGGAGGGCATGCAGCTCAGGGTGCTGGCGAGCTGGGAGGGCCAGGTTTGAGCTGGAGAGCACGGTTTGGCTGTGGGTACTTCCTTCCAGCTCTGAATCTAAGGAAAAGAAAACAGTTTTGAGAAGCCAGTGCGAGCACGCATGTTCTCCTGCTTTCTTTTCCTTCTACTGAGAATTCCATGAGACCTGCTGAGAACTAGCAGCTTCAGTTCTCCTTTTTTTTAAAAAAAACTAGACCTATGCCATTTCTTTTCCTGCTTTATTTATTTACTCAACTTGATGTTTACCTCTTTTAGTTTCTAAAAGTTTTACTTTCACTCTGACTGCATTCCTAGAAATTCTGTCTGAAGACTGCTTTGAGTCTCATGCTCATTGATTTTACCCAACTCCCACCCCCAGAATTACTCTGACCAAACAGCCATGTTTTCTAGCTTCTAAAGACTTCATCTTCTGCCGGTAACTGATGTTCTTAATTCTGACTTTGGTCAGCCTTGAGCCTTGGAATGTGTATACCGTTTTATTTCAACAATGCACTTTAGGTACCTAAACGTTAAAATTTCTTCAGAAATACAAACTGTACTTGTCTATCGCTGCCACTAAAATACATTTTTAAATTCACAGTTACTACATTCTTGCCTCAAGATAATTTCTGGAAAAGTTGCTAAAGAACAATTTTCTCACAGATTTCTGGTTCCAACTACCGGACTACAAAGACCCATTTGGCTGAGCTGTTCTCTTACACACACGCACACACACACACAGAGTTTTAAAAAGGAAGATGAAGTCATGTACTGTTGCAAAATTTCTTTGAATTCTAAAATGTATCACCAGAGGGACAGCTCTCCCAAATTAGTCAGAATTATAATTCTAACTCTGTAGGGTACCTCTAGCTAAGCTATTTCCCCCTAATGATTCCGCAAAAGCAGCAAGACTCCATTTATGCTTCTTTGTTAAAATGCATCGTGAAGTGGGGGCTGGCCGTGCATTCGGCAGTTCGCGCAGTGACTCTTTGGCACTGTCTTCTGTGCCGGAGACTGTGGCAGGGGCACAGCCATGTTCTAGGACGGCATAGGTTCCCTCTTAAATTTCAATCTTGTTGAGGAATCAGAACTAAAGAAGCAATTACGTTACAGGGTTTCTGAAGGAAGAGAGCCTTAAGCCGAGACCTGAAGGAAGAGGAGAAGTTATCCAGGAGAAGAGAAGAAGAAAAGAGACTTCCAGGCAGAGGGAGCAGCGATATCAAAGGCTCACGTGAGCAAGAGCACAGGGCGTTAAAAAAACTACATAGAATCCAGTAAGGCTGGATCTTAGAACGTAAGGGGCTGGTTGGTGAATGAGACCAGGCCATGAAGGGTCTTGTAACCATGTTAAGAAATTTGGAATTTATCGCAAGAGTAGGGGGAAGCCATTGAAAGGATTATAGCAGGGAGTGTGGAGAACCCATTGAGGAGAAGCTGTTGCAGTGACACAGAGAAAATGATGGCCTGGACTAAGATAGCAGCTGAGGGGGTAAATTCAAAGAGTAAGTAGAAGGTTGGCTATAGGAGCGCAGGAGAGGGGGGAGGTGACAGTACTCCCACGTCTCTGGTTTGGCCAACTAGATGGCTGACAGAGCCATCCACACAGAGAGAGAACGCTGGAGGGGAGATGGGTTTCGGCATGTTGAGTTGAGGTGCCTGTGGGACACCCAAAGTAGATGACCAGTAGAGTTAGTATTACTTAGTTAGTTAGTTGAGGGATCTGGACTAAAGATATAGACATGGTAACTGAAGCTAGCTGAAGGAGCAGGTGAGAGTGCTCAAGAACAGGTGTAGGTACCCAAGAAGAGGCATCCAGTGATTTTAGCAACATGGCAGTCACTTGTGATTTTGCAGGGGCAAGTTCGGCAGGGCAGGGGTGGGGGAGAGGGTGGGGTGTGGAGGCAGAAGCCAGGTTGCAGAGTGAGCAGGGGGAGAAGCAGGTAATAGGCAGAGTAGACAACTCTTTCAAGAAGTTTAATCTTAAAAGGAAAGGGGGAGGGGGGCTGCTGGTATTTAAATATCAATGATAAAAACCCAGGAGGGAGGGAGGGGCTGAGGGTTCAGCAGAGAGGGGCAAGGTCCCCCAGGAGGCTGGGAATGGCATTCAGGGACTGAGGGAGGAAAAGAAAGCGAAAAGGATGGGAAAGAGCGGGAAAGGGCAGGGAAGCGTATAGGCTTAGCTGCGGAGATGAGGTGAAGATGGTCCCACTGAGGTTTGTATTTCTCTGTCAGTGGGAGGCAAGATAATCCATTAAGAATGAGGGAGAAGTTTGCAGGACGGGAGGGTGGAAGAGAATGAGGTTTTCTTTTAACAAAAATTAAAACTAGTATGTTTTTTAATTTAAAAAGAAATACACGCCATGTTTTTTAAAAACCCAGAAGAGTATTCAGTGAAATGTGAGTCCGCGCTCCACCTCAGCAGCCCGGCCTCCAGCCCTTCTCTCTGGAGGCAACGACGGTGGCCTGCCTCTTGGATCTCTTTTCTGAGATGTTCCATGCCCTACTCTGAACCACACTTTTTCTCTTAACATTGTGTCTTGAAGATGGTTCCACATCCACACAAATAAAGCCACCTGGTTATCAAGCACGCTTTCTTTAACTGGTTCTCATATGAACTTCTTGGCTCACGTGTGAGCATCTCTATGTAGGAAAAATGTGCAGCCGCGGACTTGCCTTCTAAAGAGATGGTACCCATTTACACTGTGTTATCCCCCCCATCACTAACAATGTAATTATTAGTGAATATTTTTATTTTAGCCAAACTGATAGGTGAAAAACATAATCTTGTTTTATCTTGGGTCTTTTAAATTGTGAAGAAGAGAATTATTTTATATATTTAAAGCCAATTTAGTCCCTTTTCTGTGAAACTGCCTGTTTGTGTCCATGACGGTTCTTTTTATGAGTCACCCTGACTGGCCGGGGGGCCCAGATTCAACGTTATTTCTGAGTGTGTCTGTGAGGGTGTTTCCAGGTGAGATTAGCATTTGCAGCCCTGGACTCAGTAAATCTCCGTCCCCAGTGTGGGTGGGCGTCACCTAACCCATGGAGGGCCTGAATGGAACAAAGGCAGAGAAAGGAGGAATTCCACCCTTTTTCTTGCCTCGCTGCTTGACCTGAGACATCTCAGCTCATCCCCTGCTCAGGGACTGAGAAGTGCACCTTCGGCTCCCCCAGTTCGTAGGCCTTCAGATTCGGACTGCCTTACACCACCGGCATCCCTGGGTCTCCATCTCGCAGACCACATATGGTGGGACTTAGTCTCCATAGTCACCCGAGCCAATTCCTCGTGATAAAGCTCTTTCTGTAGATCTCTATGTCCTATTGGTTCTGCTTCTCTGAAGAACCCTAATACATTATTGTTGTCCATTTTTCTATCGGGTTGTTGGTCCTTTTCCTACTGATGTTTTAAGAATGGAGAAGGTTCGAAGCAGGCTCCATGAAAGAGAGGAAAGGGCTGCAGAGGGCTGGGGTCAGGGCAGCCGCCAGACTCCTCCCTCCCTGCCACAGAGACTAAGTACAGAGCTCTGCAGGTGCTCCTTGAGCTGAATAGGTTTTCAGTGAATTGTGTTTGCAGCCCAGGTCTGTGATTTCTTTCTCCAAAAGGTTTACAATTCCCTGAGGCCATTGCTGACCAACAGGCCCACAGTCAGAGTAGGGAGGAAGGAAGGCCCCATTCTTTGAGTTCCCATTGTCGGCCTGTGAGTGGGTGGGTGGAGGAAAAGCTGCCGGAATCTCTGAGTCGGCCCTGGGGAAGGGGCTTGGGGCCTCCTTGCTGGGTCTAGGTGTTTACTCTGGCCCCAGTTTCCCATACTTGATCTGAGGATGTGGCTTTCCAGACCTGGAGTGAACCAACCTATGTCGGCTCTGCTGGACACCGTCCTTCTGGAGGCAGCTCTTGCTGCTGCCTACCCCCAGCTAGTGCCTTCGCACAGACTGTCACTATGGCTGCCACCACTCTCCTGGTCCACACACAGTCCCAGACCCCCAAAGGGCAGGGGGCTCAGGAGGCTGAGGACGCAGGGTGGGGCAGGGGCTTCCTTGTCCTCAGCAGGTGATTGGCTCCCTCCTGCCCTTTTGCATTTCCCAGAGTCCCACAGATGAGGTTCGGAGCCTGGAGGGTATGAGAGGCCAAGTGGTCCCCTAAACTCCTCAATGGGAAGCCAAGAAAGTACCTTGTCCCAGGGCAGAACTTGGAGCTTCCTGCTCCCCATGAAACCTCAAAGTGGCGTGAATTGTTGTGTAAACTGTCTTATCACAGCATACAAATCATACAGTTAAAAACGACCTAAGTAACAAAAGGACAGAAACACATTCCAATCATTTATTCGCACATGTGATGTTCCAGGTGCTACATCGACCCTGTAAGGTAGTGACCACTATTATCCCCACTTTACAGAAGACAAAAGTGAGGCTTAGGGCTGTTTAGTAACTTTCCCTAAATCATGGGGCAGTAAGCGGCCAGGCAGGCATTTGAACTTGGCGCTAACGCAGAAATTGGTAAACGCAGCATTATACTGTCGCTCTGGGCGCCCCCTGTTGATCCCCCATCATGTAGCTGTGGCCGGGGAGGCCCTTACTGACCAGCCAGTACTCCAGGTTTCTCCATGCTCTGCAGATCCCTCTTTTCCTAAAAAAGAGGCCTGCCTACGAGTTCTGTCCCAGGATACTCACACCCATCACAGGGTACCAAAAACAGACCCGGGTTATTAAACAGACACTTTCCCTGAGTCCAGCTGAGCTTCTCTGTTCAGTGACCAGATGGAGGACTTGTGGTGGGTGGACGAGTGCTTAAATGACTGAAATAATTATGAAAAGGGGCAGTCACATTACAACTCCTAATATTCAAATGCATTGGGTGGCCACCATTTTTC
This sequence comes from Equus asinus, assembly GCF_041296235.1. Classification (NCBI taxonomy): domain Eukaryota; kingdom Metazoa; phylum Chordata; class Mammalia; order Perissodactyla; family Equidae; genus Equus; species Equus asinus. Next base: position 62,982,002 of record NC_091799.1, read on the forward strand.
AGCTAAACTTTCATCACCGTTGCTTCTAGATTCCACTTCTTTAATTAAAAATAATTTCTTGTCTGGGGCTGGCCCCGTGGCCGAGTGGTTAAGTTCGCGCGCTCCGCTGCAGACGGCCCAGTGTTTCGTTGGTTCCAATCTTGGGCGTGGACATGGCACTGCTCATCAAACCACGCTGAGGCAGCGTCCCACAGGCCACAACTAGAAGGACCCATAACGAAGAATATACAACTATGTACTGGGGGGCTTTGGGGAGAAAAAGGAAAAAAATAAAATCTTTAAAAAATAATAATAATAACAATAATTTCTTGTCCCCACCTCCTATCCAACCCCTTTGCTTGTACGTGGAGGTTTAAGCTTGGAATGCTGGCATCTGTGGAGCTGTGACTGAGTTAACAGGTGCTGGGGTACCAACGCAGAACTAGAATCCCAGGGGCCAGATTATTTTCTTTGCCAACCCTCTTGATGGCTGAAGGTGCTAAACATGTCACTGCGTAACAGCTGAAAAGGAAATTGAACACAAAGAAAAAATGACACACCCCTTAACTCACTATTTAAAAGGAAAACATTCAAAACACATGGACTGTGGAAGTCATTTAAAAAAAAAAACAAAAAAAAAAACCCTTTTACTTCATCAGGGTTATTAATGAGAGGTCTCACTGAAATCTTTTTTAAAAAGTTTTAACTCCTATTGTTTAGGTCAATCCTGACCCGGAAGTACTACCTCTCTTTCTAACACAGCCCATTACCAGGGGCATTTACAGAGAGTGAGCCACATGGAAATGAGAACATGCTCCTACTCGTAGAAGTCACTGGAGTTGGTTAACTCCTCCAGAAGTTTGGCAATTTTGTAAAATTTTTCCAATATCTATTTCCCCTTTGCCTCCAGAACCGAACACTTAGAGAGTTCTTTCAAAATTCCTCAAGCTACAAGTAGTACACAGCTTCTCAAATGCTGAAAATGCCCAAATGGTGCTTTGATCTTCGGTGCTGTCTCTCCAGTGTCAGTTCCCAAGTCATTGTCGTGAAGGTCTCTGAGGTGGGGAGGAATGAAGCTTTTTTTCCACAGGCAGTGGAGGTGACCCAAATCACAATTTTTAGTTCCTAATAAAAAAAAAAATGCAGCCAATTGAAACGGCCCAAAATAAATCATTGTTGAAACTAGCACTTTTTAGATTGGTATAGTTGGAATCTAAAAGGATTAGTACTAACTTACAAATGGTGGGTCACAGAGGAGACTAAAATAGCCAGCCTGACCTTCCAGGTTGGCACCAAGGAGCACAGCTTGGCCCCCAGGCTGGTCCATCTTTGAGCAAGACAACAGTGACTGCTCGTGTGGGCTTCCTATGTTTGAGAAAAGCACTTCTTAAAGTCCTCTACTGGTTTTGGTTTTTGTTTTTTCTCTTAAGTGGTGTAGGCGTATAGGGGCAAACTAGGAAGCGGATGAGGAGAAAGGAAAATACATTTCCAAGTTAGAGAAGCTTCGGGGCATGATATCCCAATGGGTGTGAACTAAATTTCGTTGGCGGTGGGACCCACAGTCAAAGCAACTAAAGAAGCTCACTTCAAGAGGAAAATTCCAGTTTCTGGAGTGCCAGGATTAAAGAGAGCAGCGGCAACTCCCTCAGAGTTCTAAGAGCTGCTTCTTCCTTCTCTTCCTCCCCAACTTCCCACCCTTATTCTCACTGTCAGGCTGTATCATAATGTGATATCAAGAAAACCATGTCTAACACCATATGATTTCATTCATATGTGAAAGATAAACAAAGACACAGATAAGGAGAACAGATTAGTGGTTACCAGAGGGGAAGGGGGTGAGGGCAGGGTGAAAGGGGTAAAGGGGCACATATGTATGGTGATGGATAAAAATTAGACAATTGGTAGTGAACACGATGCAGTCTATTCAGAAACTGATGTATAATAATCAACACCTGAAATTTACGCAATGTTATAAGCCAATACAACCTCAATAAAATAATCTTTAAAAAAAATAGAAAGAAAAAAGAAAGGCCAGCCTGGTGGCCTAGTGGTTAAGTTCACGCGCTCTGCTTCAGCAGCCCAGACTTTGCAGGTTTTGATCCCAGGCATGGACCTACCACTGCTCGTCAAGCCATGCTGTGGTGGCATCCCACATAAAATAGAGGAAGATGGGCACAGATGTTAGCTCAGTGACAGTCTTCCTCAAGCAAAAATAGGAAGATTGGCAACAGATGTTAGCTCAGGGCCAATCTTCCTCACAAAAAAAAGAAAGAAAGAAAAAAACCACGTCTGAAGAACATATCCTCCCCAAGAAAGGCATTACATTGTCTTACAAGCCAACAGGGTCTTTGGATGAGGCCCAGGCGTGCATCCTGGCTCTTCCACTTATAAGCTGTGGGATACAGTCGAGTTACTTAACCTGTCTGAGTTTTAAGGGCTCACCTGTGAAACAAGAACAACAGAACCCACTCTGTATATTTTTGAGAGGGACTGTGAAGAAGTACATAAATATGAGCCTTTCGAGTCAATGCCGAGATTCTCATTTTTCCCTGACCACTTTCCAGTTGGGGGACCTCATGTAGGTAACTAACTTATATGCGCCTTATATATGAGCGTTCTCATTTGTAAAGATAACAATACCCACCTCAGATGGTCAGGGATAATAACACCCACCTTGTAAGGACTTTTAGATCAAAAGGTCAAAAGCTGTAACTGGTTATATTTTGATAAATCTTCAATTATTCAAGCTAAATACATGTGCACATCTATCTGTAATTTTTGTTTTATTGACGTATAACAGATACAGTAAACTGCAGACATCATAAGTGTAAATTTAATTATATTTAACCCTGTTTTTAGATGATTTTAAAAACTAGAAGCTTTCTCTGCTGTCTGCCAATTAGAAGAAAAGAGATTAATTTATCTAATTAAAAGATAGTTTTATTTGGAGACAGAAAAAAAGAAACGCAACCTTGAATATACACAATTTTTTACCAGCAAACAGGGTACAGTTCATTCACACACTTACCCACCATCTTCACTCACATTCTAGAGATTTCTTGGATTCACCGGAACGGTGGCCGTTGCTAAGCAGAAGTGACACTTTCATAAAAGTGCCTGTGAGTTTGACCTCTGTAGCACCCCTGACATAGATTCTTAAATTTTTTTTCTTTAATTGATTACATCTTGTAGGACGTTCAACAGCTTCTCTTGAAAGAGCATGACAGACAGATGTTTTGTGTCTGAGTGCAGCATAAACATCAACATTTCCTGGCTTTGAAAATTCTTTATTCCAAAAGATTTGGCCGAATTCAGCCGTTATAAGCAAAAGACAACTCCTCTTAGCAATGTCTCTACCTAGCAGTTGATGTGTTTATTTTGACAATGATTGTGCAGCTCATTCAGATTTCCGAAACATTCAAATGTGAAAAAGCTGGTATCTTAGAATTGAGGAAACATGATTTTAATACTTTGCAACATACGTTTCACCAAAAGCAATGTAAGTTGTCTATGTGTAAAAAACCATACAGGACACTGTGATGGCAGCTCTATTTGGCTTCACCATTGGGAGCTAAGTTGTGATAGGAGCCAGAGATTCCAAAGTGAGGAATCTTGAGTGTTTTCTCCAAGGCAAATAGCACTGCAAGACAACTTCTCTGCCATATTAACCATCATCATCACTTTGAAGTGCCTACTCTGTGCCGTGTGCTTGTCTCTCCCGGTCTTTATAAAACGTCCCATACAATTGGTATTATTAGCCATTTTTACAGACAAAGAAACTGGGACTCGGAGGGATCACTGTGGAGGCTAACTCATCTATGTGGAAGATCCTGAATTTGAACCCAAGCCTGTCAGACTCCAACACCTGGAATCTTTCAAGTGCACACAACAACTTTCTTCAGTTGTGCCGTGTTAAGTAGACTTAGTGTACTCAGAATACCAAGAATGACGCCAAAGATCTGTTAGAGGTGGGGGTGGTGAAAAGAGAGAGAAATGTTTATATCCATATGTGTGTGTGTTTATGTATATGTGTGTGTGTCACTCACACACACACACACACACACACACTAATTCATTAGGGAATTTCTTTTCACTGAAGCTGTATAAAGCAAAAAACCTCACTGGTGTAAACTATTGGAAAGAAGGTCAGATTGAATCAGTGAAAAGTACGCATTTTAAATTCATTTTAAATAAAAGAGATTTTCCTAGTACCTTATGGATTTCAAAATGAATTCCCACCCATCCTCTCATTTCATGCTCATAACAACCCCCTCGAACTAGGCAGAGTTGATATTATCGGCCTAAATTTACAGGTCAGAAAAAAAAAAGGCTGAAAAAGTTAAGTGCCTTGCCTGTGGTCACAGGGCTGTTTAGTGATAAACCCACATCTCCCTACTCTGCAGGGTGACCTAACAAATTCCTTCTGAATTACCAGAGCATTATTGGATAAGAATGATATGTATTCTTATATTAATTATTCATATATAAGAGATCGCCCGAAGTGCTCAAAGATGTATTTCAAACATTCCCCTTGTAATCTCATTTATATCATTCTTCTGCACCACTTAGCGAGACAGGTTTGCTAAATGAAGGAAAATTTCTGCCCAGATCCCAATCAAGTTATTATAATTCCAAATTAATAGGGCCTAAATAAATAAGAGCTTATTAGGGGGCTAAACGCTGATAATGTTATTTGTTTCTGATATCTTTTTTCATTTGCTTCAGCCCCAATTTGAGCGTTTTATCTACTCCATTTTTTTTTCTTCTGTTTCCTCATTAGAGAAACAGAGCAAGAGAGGCATACACGGAAAACATTGCTTGCATGTGAATAAAATTAATAACCTGAAATTATAGAAGGGGGCGGAGAGGCCTCTTTTTGGTAATTTGTCATAATGTTTAGTAACAGCAATTTGCAGTAATGAAATAACCAATCTTTACTTCGGGGTATGTGTTGCGTTTATTGGTTTATGCTTTACTTACATTTTTTTATTACTCCATTTGTTAAATTATTTAAACTTACAAGGCAACCTCTAACTTAGTAGTCGTAAGGCAGCCTTCTGAAATGGGAGTCATGGAAATAATTATTTCATTTTTTATCCCTATTTTTTAAGGGACCAAGATATTTTTGTCATTTACCCTGGGATTTATAGGGTCTAAAAAGCTCAGGATCATTCACCACCAGGGGCAGGGAACCCAGATTGAACTTTAAGGACTGCAAGAAGTTCTCTCTCTAAAATAAACTCTCTATGGGCCAGACCCATGGCCGAGTGGTTAAGTTCGTGCACTCCGCTTCTGCAGCCTAGGGTTTCGCAGGTTCGAGTCCTGGGCACAGACCTGGCACCGCTCATCAGGCCATGCTGAGGCGGCGTCCCACATGCCACAAGTAGACGGACCCACGACTAAAACTATGCTACTGTGTACCGGGGGACCTTCGGGAGAAAAAGGAAAAATAAAGTCTTAAAAAAAGATCTTTAAAATAAACTTTATATAAAAGTCATCTGGGTGGAAACGTGCTTTTCCTCGTGCTGGGTTTTTTCACACTTTTAAAAGAGTCCTGAGAGACTCGGATGGATGAGAGACAGGTCCATAGCATGAAAGGCCCGCTGCTCTTAGAGATATTTCTTCCATGATTAAAAAATAGTGAATTTTCGTTTGCCACGTGCAAGGAATAAACGCTCCTGGGTTCCCTCTGTTCTGTCGTCTTCCCTCTAATCTGCAGAAACACCACAAAGGCTGCTCTGTTCCTTCCCGCCATCGCATTTCTCACTCAGACACCCTTCCTGTTTGGGATTCTATTTCTTACTTCCATTTGGTTCTTTCCTTTCCTGGACGGGCTTCTAAGTTTGTTTGTGTTCAGGTTTCCCACATTTTCCTATTTTTGAATTGTTTCTTTCTGCAGGACAATCTCCGTGTCTCACTCCTTTTTCATTTTGCTCCCTGTCTGTTCTGTACCTGGTATTATTCATCATCTTTGTTTCTATTTATTTCTCTTCTCCTAGCTCTTATTTCTTTATCTCTGGCCCCTTATTTCCTCTCCTTGATTCTCCTGTTCCCATCTCAATGCCCTTTGACCGACCAGACATCCTCTCCCTACCCACTTAGAGCAATTGAAAAAACACTCCTGACAGAATGGAATAGAAAAGACAGAACAGAAAGAGAGAATGGAAAGGTGGTGAGTGAACCTGGGAAGGGCGTGTTGGGTCTTGTTCGTGACTTCCCCATCCCGTCTGTATGTCGGACAGTCTCCGCCTGTCTGCCTGTGTCCCATTGAGGGAACGAGGCCACACAAAGGGGAGGAAGCAGGAGGAGATAAAGGTGAGGGCTTGGGCCTGGCCAGCTGTTCTTTAAATACCACCCGTCAGCATTCCTCTCAGAAACCCTACAAAACAGGATTGTACTTAAAGCATGGAGCAGCTCCGCTCAGCTCCCCAGCAAGCTGGAGTCCACCCTCTCTGGAATCTAACACTGAAGGTAAGTGTAATCATCAGAATGTTTCTGCTTGATCCTAAATTACTTTAAAACTACCAGTGGGAGGGTACTGATGCCAACCTCCAGAATAAACATCTTACTTCTCATGACTTGGCCATGACCCAGCCCCACCCTTAGCATTTTTGTTTTTAAAATATTTCCAGATATGTTTATAAATAAATCACGCCTTTTGGAACTGCCTTGCCGCCACTCAGTCGTACAGCGGAGGAAAAATCCGTGACAGCTAACACGGTGGAAAGTTTGCTTCTCTCTTACCCTTCAGAGAAAAAAAAAAAAAGCAGCATAATAAGTATTTAAAAACCAGATGAACAAGAAGCTCTCAGAAAAACAATTTTACCAGCTCAGTAGTAGTAAGACAACCAAATGTACAAACCCCGTGACCTTTCTTCCGTCCCTTCCCAACCCCGGGTGGACGCTGCTGGTTGGAACCTGAAGTACTGTGCAGGGGCCAGTGTGGGGGCAGCGGGGACCGAGGAGCCACTGTCTTCCTCACTTTGGAGCCTGCTGAGGAAGAATGATGACAGAACTGACTCCATTTTTCCTTTTCAGGCAGGTGTCATTTTTGTTGATTTTGAAAGTGAGTCCCAGGGAAAACCCTCAGTGTTCAAATTCTTCAAAACAACAATAAACCTGCACTTTGCGCATGTTTTTTTCTTCTGACAAAAGAAGTCTCTTTTTGGGGGAGGGTGAGGTAAATAGAGGAAATTACCCTAAATTTGTAACATTGTTGACTAGGATCCTCTCTGATGTCAGCCCGTCATCCCCTCCCATTCTGGCCCACTCTTTAGACAGAGGCAGAAGAGCTGGGTCTAAGGACTGATGAAGACACAAAGGCTCAGGATGGAGGCCTCGGTCCAACCCCGCACAGACTGCGGCTGGGTCTGAGCGGCCCCAGGCAGCCAGGAGTCCTTCCTGGTAAGGCGGCTTCAGGCCCAGGGGTCTGCCCACAGTCGGGGTACCGCCGTGTGGGGACCTCTTGGTCCAAGGCCCTCTTTTTATTAACATCCGAGGATTTTTGCTTTGATTTCCTGGCTTCAAAAAGATAACAAAAGGAGGAGCTGAGAACTGAATCCATACGATAGAATAACACACCCAGTGATAAATTATATTGTCACAAACATTCATTCAAAAATTATGCACTGGGGTTCCAATTTTAGTGCTAATTTTTCCCCTCTAAGGAAGTTTTAAAATAAAATAAAAAGAAACAAGAAGCAAAAATAAAATAAGAACAGAAAAATCCTTGGCCAGATAGGGCCCAGTTCCTGGTATTCTTGAGATTTTCAGGTTCTGTCTTGTTTGCAAAGCCTCGTGGCCCCGATTTCGGTCTCCATGATGGGCATTAGAAGGGCCGCTGCCTGGTCTCAGGGCTTTCATCGCCTTTGGGAGCCCTGTCGTGGTCTTTGTCTCCATTCGGTAAAAGGTTGGGCTTCAAGCAGCTGCGGGCGTAGTGTCAGCTGCTCCACAGAGCCGAGCAGTGGTCCACGTTAGGCGGCAGGCTCCCTGCCAGCCTGGCCTGGGCTCTGCACTCTGCTCACTGCCCCGCCGCAGAGGGAGGGGTTCCTGGCTCTCTACATTCTGCAGGAAGAGAACTATCTCACGGCTGAGTTCCTGGAAAAACCCACCACCACAATCGAAAAGCCATGAACTCCTATGACTCATTTTGTCACACAAACATCCCATTCTGGAATAGCCAGAGGTTTCGCTCTTACTCCCCTTTCTGACCATTGTCAAGGACATGTGACTTGAGTAGACGTGTTGGTTTCCTGGGCTGCCATCACAAAGCCTCACAAACTGAGTGGATGCCTACTGAATAAATGGAAACCTATTGTCTCAGTTCTCAGGGCCAGAAGTCCAAAATGAAGGTGTTGGCAGGCCATCTCCCTGGGACGGTGCTGGGGAAGGATCTGTTCCTCGTCTCTGTCCCGCTTCCGGTAGCCTCAGGCGCTCCTTGTCTTGTAGACACCTCGCTCCAATCCACTGTCCTTTCACAGTGTTCTCCCTGTGTCTTCACATCTTCTTCCCTCTGTGTGTGTCTCCGTATTTAAATTTTCCCATTTTATAAGAACACTAGCCATGTTGGATTAGGACCCACCCAAATGGCCTCATTTTAACTTGATGAAATCTGCAAAGACCTTATTTGCAAATAAAGTCCCGTTCTAAGGTTTGGAGGTTAGGACTTCAGTATATCTATTTTGGGGGACACAATTCAGCCAAAAACCATAGCCTACCTTGATGTTTAAATATTTTCTCAACTTACAACAAAGACTACTCTCTCTTGTTCTGTGGGTCAGCATGTGGAAGTTCTGTAACTAGAGCAATAACAAGATTCAAACAAATGGCAAAGCAAAGCGGCTGGATAGGTTAAACAGTGGTGGGGCTTTAGAAACTTCTGCTTGGCCACTTCCCCTTGTGCAGGCCTGCTCAACCTCCTCTTCCGGTTTCCCTGAAAGAAGTGGGAATCTGATTTGGACTTTGAGCCGAGGTTTCTCTTTTCTAAGCTCTCCTCCAGCACAGGGACTCATCTGAGCTGCCCTCCCTTTCTGTAATAGTGGCTCTCACCCGGGATAAAAACTTACCCTCACCACTGACGGAGGGGGAAGTGCTGGAAAATGTGTCAACACAGGTACTGTTGGTTGCCCAATAGCAATTCACACCCATTATTGTACAGTCATGATATAAGACTGAAAGTGACATTTAAGTGTTTTGAGATCCTAAGATGAAAAGTAATTGAAAAGAGTAGTTGTTGGGATTGGATTGTCATAGCATTTTCTTTATTCAATCAGAGCATATTTGGGTTAATGAACATCTTAGTTTCTCCTAATTTTCTGGATAATAGTCATAACAAACCCAATACAATTCTCGTCCTCCAGGGCTTACACATTGACGCGATTAATCACCTTTCATTTCCATAGCTCTTCTCCTGCCCCAGCCAATTCTCATGTCAGCCTCCTAAGTCAGCGCAACACGTATGAAGAGCACATGAGAAAAACGACGAGGTTCAAAGAGTGGGGGGCCCCCCAGGTGGTCTCTGGGGGCACCAGGGCCGGGGGCTCCAGCCCGTGGCTCCCCTCCTTTCAGCTGCAGCCATCTCCTTGCACAAACTGGTGGTACACTACATGTGGATTTCATTTACAGGTTGGGCTAGTTTCCAGCGTCTTGTTTGAATGTTCTGTTTCTTATTTTTATTTTCCAGTTTTTCTAGTTGGGTAAGGCTGGGGTAGATCAGATGGATCAGAGGAGCTATCTCTCACCTGTCCCACTCTGACTACAAATCTTCCCTCGCAGGTAGGATTTAAAAGGGAGATGGCTGGGGGCCGGCCCCGTGGCCGAGTGGTTAAGTTTGCACGCTCTGCTTCAGCAGCCCAGGGTTTCACTGGTTTGGACCCCGGGCTTGGCCATGGCATCGCTCATCAGGCCATGCTGAGGCAGCGTCCCACATGGCACAACCAGAGGGACCTATGACTAAAATATACAACTATGTATTGAGGGGCTTTTGGGGAGAAGAAGAAGAGGAAGAAAAAAAAAAAGAAGATTAGGGGCCAGCCCCGTGACGCAGTGGTTAAGTGCGCACATTCCACTTCTTGGAGGCCTGGGGTTCGCCAGTTAGGATCCCGGGCACAGACATGGCACCACTTGGCAAAAGCCATGCTGTGGTAGGCGTCCCACATAAAAAGTAGAGGAAGATGGGCACAGATGTTAGCTCAGGGCCAGTCTTCCTCAGCAAAAAAAAAGAGGAGGATTGGCAGCAGTTAGCTCAGGGCTAATCTTCCTCAAAAAGAAAAATTAAAAAAAAGAAGATTAGCAACAGTTATTAGCTCAGGTGCCAATCTTTAGGGAAAATAAATAAATAAAAAATAAATAAACAAAAGGCACATAGTGGAGGGTAAGCTTAGAAGAGCGAGGGGAGAGACTGTGCCAAAGCCTCGTCTTTGCAATCGAGCAGGCAGAGCGCTTCATGCAGAACGGATGGGGAGAACGGGATAGGAAAAATTTATGTTTTTCTTTCTGATAATTCACTAGCACTGTACAAAATTAAACAGTACAGAGAAAGAGAAGGTTTCTGCCATCTCAACACTTCTGTACTCTCTCTAGGGGGCAGCCACACTGATGGCAGGGCACTTCCTTCTAGGCTTTTCAAAACTATAGGTCCACATCCACATCTCTATAGAAGCAGTATCATTAACAGGGTCATAATATTCTGATTATTCTGTACCTGCTCTTTATCTTCTTATATTGCAGATATTTTCCCATGTCAAACCATGAAGATGTAACCTATTCTTTTTTTAAAAAACCACATTTCATGTTTTAAAATAAAGCAATTCTTGCACAGATTCAAACCACACAGAAAGATATAAAGTGAGAAGTGCAATTCTTCCTCCTTTGCCTCTAGTCCTTTTCCCCGAAGGTAACCACAGGCACCACTGTAACAGCGTCCCCCATACCCCTCCAGAAAATATGATCACTAATATTTCCAGATAAGTGCAAATAGATAACTTTTACTTTGTTCTATACCTTATTTTGTTTACATAACACATCTTCAACTTTTAAAGAACCAGTATACACAGATATTTCTCATTCTTTTTAACAGATGTGTGGTAATCCATTGCATGAATATACCATTATTTAATTAATCAGTTCTCTGTTAATGGACATTTAAGCTGTTTAAAAATTCTGTACTAAACAAACAGCACTAGAATAAACATTCCTATACATACATCTCTGTATGGAAAGAACATTAATGCTCACTTTTCCACACTCTCATCAGCCCTGGTCATTAAGCCTTTATTTATTGATTTATCTTTTTCCAAAACTTCTGCTGATTTGATTAGTGACATCTTGCTTTAACTTCCATTTCTTTGATTATTAAGGAATCTAACCTTATTTTATATGATTTGCTGCTCTGTATTGCCTGTTCATGACTTTTGCCTGACTGTCTACTGGAATATTCTCTTTTTCTTATAGATTTAGAAGAGGAGAATGGCGTTCTCACACAATACAGAACTCCAGTGATGCATCTGAGAAGGTCTTAAAAAGCAATTATTCTCTACGTGGTCATTATTCTCTAACAAACTCAACAGAGACCAAGCTAAAGTTTACGTCTGTTAAAACAATTTTTTTCTAATAAACTATAAATCGTGTGAAAAAAAATACAAGAGGAAAGAACAGCTTGTTTTCCAGTCTCTTGTCATCTGAGGGGCACTTTGGGGAGACAGTGAAGATGCCAAGGAAATCATTCTTATCTATTTAACACACACTTCTCATAAGGAACTCTTGGCTATTCTAGCTTAAGACACACACAAGTGAAAGTAACAAGACCATTCTAAGTGATGGACTGCCACTCTTTCTGACTGGTTCCCCCTCAGTCCAGATTACTGAAATTTTCTCATAATGTCTAAAAACAAGTCCATTTACAGAGCCAGTGACATCATCACTGTCAGAACTGCATTCATTTTCACTCCCTCACACAGTTTCCTACTGGATGAGTGGCTTCCTTGTTTAAATATGGAATTCACAGATCATAAAATGGATTTCATCCAGACACAAAATATGAAGAAATGAACTCATGGGAAATGACCCTTGAAATGCACACCACCCTCCAGGCTTGAAAGGATTTTCTGTTTCATCAACTTTAGATGAGCCATAATAATAAAACATAAAATACTATACAAAGACTAGAAAATCAAGAGTCGCATACCTTGCAGTTCCTCCCATCTCATTTTCCTAGCCTGACTCATTCTCGGCATTTACAGCTAGTCCACTTGGCCTCCCCTCAGGAATCACACCCCGTGGTCGCGCTATGGGTTCCTTCTCTGTGCCTCCAGAACACTCTGCGTGCCTCTCTCTCATTCCTTACTGTACGATTTTGAAATGATATGGGATGTGTTTTCTCCCCTCTTTGATTGCTGGCTCTGCCGGCCAAGGACCACGTGGTGTTGATCCTTGTGTGCCTGCCAGCTCTCACCGTACCTGGCACTTAGCGGGTTCTCAGTAATTACTTGTTTCGTTGTGTTATTGTTAATATTTTGAACCGTGTGAAGAATTTTTTGCTCATCTGTGGCAGACACAGCTGGTTGCCCTCCCAACAGCCATCACAGCCCCTGCCCCCTTAATCGTTGCCCGGAGAGCCCTGATTTTGTTTGAAGGTTCACTCTCCACCAAGCTATGTGCTCAGGAAATGACTCCTCTTGTTGGGCTGGGGTTGGGAGCACCCACGGTGACTGGCATTCCCATCCCCTGGCCTGTGGCCCAACCCTAGTCAATGAGGTCTGAGAGTTAAGTCAGCCGGGGAGCTTCTGGCCACACATGGAGGGCCATCGCCAACCTGCTGAAGACTGCGGGGACCTCCTCCATGGTGTGCTCCATGGGGGGCCGGAGCTGCGCTGCCTGCAGACTTCACTGAGAGATAGTTAACCCCTGAGTGCATCCTCACAGTACATCGCCACGCTTAATAAAAATGGGGAGAAACCAGACGGGATTTAGGAGCCCTCTATTGGGGGAAATAGAGTCAAAATGGAAAGTCAAAAGGAATCCGGTTTTACCTCATGGTAGAGAAGCCTATGGGTAAACTTGGTTGCTGTTTTCAAGTTCATGGAGGGCTTTATGGAAGGGATATCAAACAATTATTCCCCATGACTTCTGAAGACCTAACTGAAAGAGGAAATTGAATTAAAGCAGGAGAGACTGTGGCCGGATTTAAGGGAAAATTTGCCTGCAGGAATGATAAAACCCTGGCGTGGGCCACCGAGGGTGAGAATCCATCCCTTCAGAAAAAGACGAGAATGGAAACCATGGGTCTTTGAGCAATTTATTATTCACCTACTTAAGACACTGGGAATAACCAAATGACTGCTTGAAGTTTGAAATTCTATGCTAATTTAGAGAAGAGAAGCTACTCAAGTTTAAGTAGACGAGGAATCAGCCCCAGACCTCCGAAAGTCTTCATTAGGCTCAGTTTGATCTGACAAAGCCGGAAATACCTGTTTCAGCCCTATCAGGCCTGACACCCAGTTGATAATTGACGTTGAACACACACTGCTTATCAGAGCTTTGGGATTAGTCACATGCCCGGAACCAGGACACTGCATGAGAAATATAGCCTCTGGGAAGGTGGCTGATTATTTCCAGAGTGTTTATTAGTAAGGCTGATCCTAATCTGAATCCACTTTTCCATGGAAGGATGTAAAAAGGAGTATTGGATTTGGTCAGATTATCTGACCAAATCTGAGTCAACATCCTAAAGTACACACGTGTTCAAGCCACCAGGCAGCAGGGGTGGGGCGGCTCCGCTTAGGTTAGGGCCACCTGCTCCTGCGTCCGAGGCCTGGGTTCAAGGAACTACTCACACAAATGATATTGCGAGTTGACTTACTAGCTGTGAAATTACGGCATGGATCATAATTAACCTGGGACCATAGCTACCTCTCCCCTTACAACCAATTTTCTATGAAAGCTCTTATTAGCAAGACTCTCACACTAACCCCAGAAGCTAATGTAAATACAGTAAAGGCATATTAGAATCGGTTTTTGAAGGCGTGTTCTTGTTGATTTGATTCTGTGCACGTCGCCACCTCGTTTCACTGAGACGGCTGCTGGGGCGTTTCTTTTCCTTCTGAACTTGGCAGGGCAAATCTTAAAATGCAGATTCTATGTCTTGAAACTCACTCACAAATCAACAAGGACTCTTTGGGTCACACCAGGCCTTCTTCTCCCGGGGCTGGTCCTGAACGAGCAGGAGCTGACACAGACACCAGCAGCCGATGCGGGTCCCCTCCCAGCCCCCCTTCTCCTCTTCCTTTGCACGGATTCTCCAATGCCTCACCTCTCTTGTCCTTTAGCCTTGTTTTTGAGAATCCTTTAATGCCTTGCCTAATTTGCTGCACCAGGGCACACACTCCCAAGCGGCCCGGGGAGCCCTGGAACAGCCTGTGGGTCTTCAGACCTTCCTGACTTCAGATGAGAGGCCCACCCACAAGCTGCGTGGAGCTGTGTGGGACGCTGCTGTCCTCTCCCTCTCACTTGGCACCTTCCCTCTGCTAGACCTTGGTGCTTGCAGTGATGGAGGCAAGCCTGTAGAGTTAGTTGGTGCCAACAAGACTGTGTCATCTGTGTCCTCCTTCTTTCCTTTTATCTTGTGAGGTCAAAGTATGGAACCACCCTTAGACAGGATGCTGGCCTCTTACATCTTGACTTTGAAGTCACTCAGACCCGGGTACAAACCCTCCTCTGCCACCTAATGCCAGTGTGTCTGTGGACAAGGTATTCATCTTGAAGAGCCTCAGCTTCCTATAAAAAGAGGATAGTAATACCTACTTCCAACGTTGTAAGGATTAAGTGACAGACATTTAAAAAGCACTTATTATTCAGTGTCATAGAAGAGCAAACACCCCTTTTGATAGCAATAAGAGACTTCTAAATACCTGTGCTCAGAGTATAGCAATAGAGAGTATTTGCTGCGTGCACCCCAGTTATTTCCTTTGAAAAGAAACCCCAGGTTTGGGCCTATGACCCCAGCAAAATAGCTGCAGAGCTGAAGGACCTCATCCCAGGGGCGGGGCGGGGTGGGCGGGGACACACGGGACACACACCACTGACCGAGGAGTACTGTTTTCCTAGAGAACGGAGGCTACAGCAACATTGCCTGCAGCCCGTGCCTCGTGCCTCGCTGGGACACGGGGAAGGTTAATGAGATAACATCTAGGTGGAAAGTGCTGAGTGTGCTCAACATTACCATGTTGCAATTACCCGATCCTGGAGCAAGCTCTCCTTTGTCCAGATTATTCAAGAGCAAGCGGCTCTGGTGAGAAATTGCAGCAGGTAAGACGCAACTTAGGCAAGTCAAACACGCCCCATCCCAGGCGCGCTTTTCAGCTTCGTTGGGAGGCGCAAACAGGGCAAGGATTTCGGCCGCTGCAGTGCTGCAGTTCAAGTGTTCAACTTTCTGGGTTTAGAATCACTTCCTGCCATGTTTCCACAGACCTACCTAGAGGCCACTGACCGCACAGTGTGGTGGATGCGCTCATCAGCCCTGTGAGCTGCGGCAAGCCACGCCCCCTCCCCGAGCCTCAGTTTCCTTGCCTGGAAAATAGATATAATAATCCCCACCTATTTCATGCCGTTCTGAGGCAACAAAGTGCTTTGAAAATTATAAAGTAATGCCTATTAATGTGAACTAATTAATGTAAAGATGCCACTTTCTATTCTCTCATTTCTTATCTGACCACAACCAAGGTTAAGAAGTGAAGGTCTCGGGCTGCCCGTGGCTGAATGGTTAGGTTTGTGCGCTCTGCTTGGGCTGCCCGGATTTCAATGGTTCGGATCCTGGGCGCAGACATGGCACCGCTCATCAGGCCATGCTGAGGCGGCGTCCCACATAGCACAACCAGAAGGACCTACAACCAGAATATACAACTATGTACTGGGGGGCTTTGGGGGAGAAGAAGAAGAAAAAGATTGGCAAGAGATGTTAGCTCAGGCGCCGATCTTTAAAAAACAAAAAAAAGTCAAGGTCTCTGACTGTACTTGCATGTTACCAACCGTCACACGTCACAAAGTCCAGCTGAATTTCCACAAGTCTGAATTATGGATTAGGAGCACTGAGAAAAGATAGTACTTTTGGTTCTATTTTTAAGGACCAGCTTATCCACGGTTCAGTGCTCATACTGTGGATCCGCTAAGCCTTGCTATTATATACAAATAGTATTAGCTTTTATTTTTGTAGCACTCGGAATTTTTCAAACCACTTTCACATGTATTATCTCATGGTGCTGTTTAGGGCATCTGCCTGTAGGTCTCTGTCGCTCCCAGCTAATCTTTTGGGGTATCTGCTTTTCTGTTCCCTGTTTTCCAGCACTTCACCCCTGGAAGAGGCAGAAGCCTGGGGCTTTGAGGAGCCAGGCCGTGACCCCGGGAGTCTGACTGGATCGGCCTCGGTGGCAGCAGTCACTAGGAAATGAAGACGTTTCTGAGCTGCCCAGCCTGTCTCAGGAACCGGACACAGGCAGCCCTGTTCACGGGGAGACAAGCATCCCTCCGCGACCCTTGGTCACCATGGCGGTGTCAGGAAAGGCTCCCACGTTCCCAGAGCCTGGGCTGCTGCTTCCTGACAAACCAGCCCCTCAATAATCTTATTGTATGTTTTCAAAATAATTCTCTGTAATGCCCCAAGAATGTCTGAACTTCTGTGTGAACTCGCTAGTTTGCATGTTTTTCAGCTTATTAGTGGGAACTCCGATAGACGAGGCCCATGACCTTGCCTTTCCACGGCTCTCTCGGGCGGGGTGCAGGCACAGTCGTTCCTGCTGGTGAACCCGCAGTGCCCTCTCCACTCCTTCTGATTCTCCCTCAGACCACTCGAGCCTCTTTCTTCCCCAGCCCTCTTCAAAACCAACGCTAAGAAAGAAATAGCTTTGCTTCGATTACTGGTTACTCATTAGAGAATGTCACAAGATTCTGGTTCTGGATTTTCATGAAGGAAGATTCTAGAAAAAGACAGAGAGAGTGGAGATGGTGTTGCCTTTGAGGACCTGATTACCCTGACCCACGCCGCTGAGAAGGGAGCATTCGGCTGCTTATTTCAGGATGACTGCACATGACCCCAGTTCTAATACAGCTTGTCACTCATAAATCCCCGAGACATCACAGGCCCAGCCAGATGTGATGAGCCTGGCCTAATCCTTCTATGGAGATGCAAGGGAGAGTGGAAGTTAAGCCTTAATTAAAAACGAGATCTGATAGTGGAAAATTAAGGTTTTGAAAATGCTTTGAATGGGCCTATTTGAGAGTATATTTAAGTGTATGGCTACGTGGATTCAGGAGAGACTATCTTATTTTGCTAGATGCAGCTATTTATATAGAATCATAAGAAGATAAACACCAAATTTCGTAGCTATGGGATGAAGCACGTCTCCATACCTCCACCTAGACTGCGGCTATATGGAGCATGATATATTTTGATGCACATGTACGGTTCCTCTCTGCAGATTTGCATTTAGAGGTATCTGTCACATATGAGATGACCGCAGAATAAGGGACCACACTGGTAAATAAAATTTAAAAGTAATTCCCAAACTTTGATTGTCATCCATTCACTTATATAGTTACTCATTTTTTTAAAGAAACCTTTACTCCTAACTAACTGCATACATTTTACATATGCCATTACAATGAGAAGAGCTAGAGAGTCAATCTGGCCATCAAATGGCTAAAAATCATGGTTGAGCAGTGAGAAATTTACCTCTCAGTTTAAACACGTTGCAAGAAATGTCATTGCAAGTATATTATTAATAACCAAGTGACTATTCTGGAAAATGAGGCCTGGGAACTGAGAAAGAGACTAGCTGGAGTCATCAGGCAAAGATCAGGGCTGAGCAGAGCCTTCAAGGATGGAGAGGGAAGAATTTCAACCATGTTCCCACATTTCCTTCCCCACAAAAGGCAGAAGGAACTGTGCTTTCTTTCATTACTCCTGACGATGCCCTAGTGGGAAGTCTAATGTGCAGTAAAACAGCCGGAAAACTGAGGTCAGAGGGAGAAATAGCAGATTCCAGGACGCACAGATTGAGTATCATCGCATCCCAAAAGTTAGAACCGACTCTAGTGTGGACAGATGAGCCGTTTAAACTATTAGCACCTGCTGCAGAGAAGGCCTTCAGTAATTATTAGTTGAATGAATGAATGACCAACAGGATCCCTAGAAGAGCTTCCCCGGTCCCAACTTTCACTCTCTCTTCCCAGGTGCCCTGGTGGCCTCTTGAAGCCAGAACGGCAGCCCTTGTCCCCAGGCTTTGTCAATGACTGGATTCTTGTTATGCGCTCCTTTCCTGCAGAAAGGGGTTATGCAGTGATTTGCAAAAAAAAAAAAAAAAAAAGAAAAGTGTAATGTTTTCACTCCTTTGCTAGTACAAGCAGTGTGAAGATGAATATCCTTGTACGTCTTATTCCTGGCCCGTGAAGGAGGCTGTTTCTATGGTGGCCACACAGATACATCCTCAGTTTTTCTAGATATTGCCAAATTGCTTTCCAAAGTGGTTGTAGCCATTTCCATCCCACTAGCAATGTATAATAAATTTATACATTTATGTTTGGTTTACATCCTTGCCAGAACTTGGTGTCATGAATTTTACCAAGATGAGAGGGGAAAGTGACATCTCACGGTTTCACTTTGCATTTCCCTGATAACTATTGAAGTCGAGTCTTTTTTCTGAAACTCCTGTTAGATATATGTCAGAGCTTATCTGTTCTCTGTCTCTTGGCTCCCTTTTCATCTCTTTGTCTTTCTGTTCTACCTTATGAATAATTTCTTCCTGTTCACCTATTTTTTCTTTTACTGTGCCTAATCTTCTGTTTAATCAATCCACCAGAGTTTTAAGTTCAATTCTAGTATTTTTTTATTTTTAGAGATTCTATTGGTTTTGCAAATTTTATTAGTGTCTTTTTCCTTATATATTTTTAATCCTTTCTATTATTACTTTTTGTCAATTAAACATACACTCATCTTATGTATGACTGATAATTGTAATATCCAATGCCATTTGGGGTCTGATTCTTCTATTTTGTTTCTTGGATAATCCCCATCGTGTCTTGATGGCTTGTGTGTTTTGCCAGTTTTGACAATCAGGCCATATTCTCTGGTGTTTATTCATGGGTACGTTTTGAGACCTGATTTGAAGATGGGTTCCTCCAGAGAATATTGTTTTTATTTCTGCCATGTGCCCGGAAGCAACTAAAACCTGAAACCATTTTAAAATAAATTGTTCAGCTTGAGGTTTTTTTGATCCTCACAGATAGCATAAATTTTGGACCACAAACCCTGTGCGGGTTTGCTTGTGGTTATAAATTTTCAGGGGAGATTTTTTTCCCCCTCCACCCAGCGTGATAGTCAAGATAAGCAACTTGCTTTGCTGTCTCCATCTGGGGGTGGTTATACCTAGTTGACCTGAATGTGGAAGCTGTTGCCCACTGGGGTCCTAGCTTTCCATGAGGGTTTCCTATTAGGCTTCGCCGTGGTTGGGCCCTGGCTTGGTCCCCTGTCCACTTTACCCCCTGCCACTGTCAAGACCTAAGGTTAAAGCCAGCAGGGTCTCCAGATAGCCTCCACAGAGAAGGCTAAACTCAGAGGAGCCTTCCCTTTCAGGATTCCCACTTCCACTCTATTCGCCTCGGAATATTCATTACTCTCCTACCGGCTCAGTGATGCACTTAAAGATAATTTTTAATCTTGATATTTTATGTAGTAGTTTTAGTTGTTTTCAGTGGAGGGATGTTCAGAGTATCTAATTCGCCATGCTGAAACAAACATGAGTCCTATTATATTGTTTATTGAATTTTTCTCTGTGTGTAAAGTATCATGTATTTAAAAGAATAAGAATTCTAAGAAAACCTCCTGGAAGAAAATAGACCAAAAAAAGTGTCAAGTCAGGATGGTGAGATTATTGGTAAGTATTCCCTATCCCCATTTTTCTGTACTATGCCCACACGGAAAACTAAAGTTGGTAACCAAGTGACAGTTTTTAGAATCGCATCTTAAATAATAGTAATAATTAAATAATTTAAATACTTAAGTAATTATTCAAAGAATTTAAATTAATAATTTCCATAACCTGAATTGCCAAGTAATTCTTGACTTACTTTAATCAAGT
The DNA here is from genome assembly GCF_041296235.1 of Equus asinus. NCBI lineage: Eukaryota > Metazoa > Chordata > Mammalia > Perissodactyla > Equidae > Equus > Equus asinus. The sequence goes on from NC_091799.1 coordinate 63,002,107, forward strand.
AAATTTAGAAAGCAAGTATACCCTCCCCCTGAAAAAGACCCAGGATGTGGGTAACGCTGAGCATTGCTAACTGAAGCAAAACCACTACCCAACTTTAAAATACAGAAAATGGTCTTCTCTAGAACTTGTTCTGAAAGAGTTGGATACATATTTTCCCCTTAAAAATACGAGTGTGGGCCAGCCCCGGTGGCCTAGTGCTTAAGTTTGGCAAGCTGTCCTTCGGCAGCCTGGGTTTGGTTCCCAGGCACAGACCTACACCATTCCTCTATCACATACAAAATAGAGGAAGATTGGCAACAGATGTTAGCTCAGGGTGAATCTTCCTCAGCAAAAACAAAAAACAAAAAAAACAGTAGTTGATGTTTCTAATAAAAATATCTTAGGAAAATTAAACTTTAATACTTGCTCATTAAATGATATAATTCTGTTAAATCTCTTTTTGAATCTCTTAAATATATAATGGTTTTATGGGTTTTTTTTAAGTAAATAATATAAGTTCATGACACATTGGTTATAGCATCTCAGTACCCTGAATATTTGTGGACCGGCAAACTTGATGGCACCCAAATCTATTGACACTCCCAGAGAAAACCACGCAGTGAGGAAGTGTTGTAGGTACTTGTCCAACCACTTCTTTTTTTTTTTTTTTTTTTGAGGAAGATTAGCCCTGAGCTAACATCTGCTGCCAATCCTCCTCTTTTTGCTAAGGAAGACTGGCCCTGAGCTAACATCTGTGCCCATCTTCCTCTACTTTATACATGGGACGCCTGCCACAGCATGGTGTGCCAAGCGGTGCCATGTCCACACCCGGGATCTGAACCGGCGAATCCCGGGCTGTTGAAGCGGAACATGCGCACTTAACAGCTGTGCCACAGGGCTGGCCCCTGTCCAGCCACTTCTGATCTCCTCATTACCGCACACTCACCAACAGGAGGTTATCAAACTCTCACACTGCTGCCTACATGGTAGATGGAAATGGGGTCTTACTTTACTCTTTTAGACAGCAGCACACTACATCATCGTATGAAAGTAAAATAATCTGCTTTTATTTAAACAACTTCTCTATTGATGGTATTTAGGTTCCTTCCAATTTGTTGTTATTATAAACAGTGCAGCAATCAACTCTTTTGGTACATACATCTTTACACAATTGTTCTCTTACGTCTTTAGGATAAATTCAACATTTTGCTTCATTGCCAGACTGCCTTACTTTGAGATAGGCATAAGTTCTTACTTTAGAAAAAAAGTTCTTTTAAAAAAGCTAAATTCCGGGGCTGGCCCAGTGGCATAGTGGTTAAGTTCTTGTGCTCTGCTTCGGCCACCCAGGGTTCACAGGTTCGGATCCTGGGTGTGGACCTACACACTGCTCATCAAGCCACACTGTGGCAGCATCCCACACACAAAATAGAGGAATATTGACACAGATGTTAACTCAGCACCAACCTTCCTCAAGCAAAAAGAGGAAGATTGGCAACAGATGTTAGCTCAGGGTCAAATTTTCTCACACACAAAAAAAATCACACACACAAAATCTAAATTCCTAGATTAAATTTCTAAAACTAAATATATTTTCATTTACATTTTAAAAATTGACACTTTATTACTTATAAATTAAAGTCTTATTGCCTGCCATTAGCTATAGATGTATCTTGCTTCTAGAAAAAAGTGTAAATACGATTGTCCAAACTTACAAAACAAATAAGTTAGGGAGTGACTATTTGCATTTCAAAATAATTATTTGCTTTACAAAATGGTGCCAATTTAAATCAAAAGGACCTTGAGAATGTTTGAAATACGGCCAAATTTACAAAAATTCAGGCCAGCCCTGTGGCCTAGTAGTTAAGTTCGGTGCACTCTGCTTTGGCGGCCCAGATTTGGTTCCCTGGTGTGGACCTAAACCACTCATTGGCAGCCATGTTGTGGCACCAATCCACAAGCAAAATAGAGGAAGGTTGGCATAGATGTTAGCTCAGGGTAAATCTTCCTCAGCCAAAAAAAAAAAAATATATATATATATATATATACACACATATATATAAAAATTCAGCTTACACATAACTTTTTCAGAACATATCAAGCACGCAAAATGAGGTATCTTTATTTGAAGATAACTTTATGAATCCGAGGAGGTTGATTGAATCTGCTGCTGGTTTTTTGAGAGGCAAACTGTGTACAGTGTAAGGAATCCATGAAGGATTTATAAAACTGTAATTATGTGATATTTTTTCTCTAAAACTCTTGGAATTTTTTTATTAAAGCCTGTGCTTCAAAAGCAGAAAGAATATCCATTTCCTCTCCTTTGCTCTTCAGACTTCCCACTGCATACCAGCCAACAGAGTGGCATATGGCACATGACACGCATAGTCAACCTCCCACCAGCATATTTGCAGAGCCAACAGTACATATTGAAGTGAACCACACCTCATGTAAAAGACTTTGACTCATCCTTCTCTCTTTGGTGTAGGAGAATGGTGGTAGAGGGGGTGGAGGAGGGAGCGCTGGCCCTTGGCGAGATAGCTGAAGGGAATGGAAATGTATCATGACCGAGGGGGTGGTGGCCTTCTGATTCATTGGCTCTCATTCCCTCGCCAGACAAATGAAATGACAATGCTGTAGGCCTTAGAAAAATTGGGGTAACTCTAGGGCAGTCGGCGGACGAGCAGTATTAATGACAGCCTGCCCGGGCCTTTGAGTGGCAGATAAAACACACAGATACACTCCCTGCGTTGAACCAGCCCCAGTCCTGTCTAACAGAGTTTCCTAGTCCTGTGTCCTGATCACTCATCTTTTTTAACCTGATTCAGAAATATGCAATACACTGTTTAAAGCACTTTTGTTTTTGTAAGAAGTGTCCACCATAGGAGCTTGTGGGGGAGTCTGGCGCTTTCCCAGCACCTCGGGAGGCCCTGCCTGCACTCTGACCATAATTAGCGTGTGGCTTCAGAATGTAGGCCTGGGAGGAAGGCAGTGGGTGGCGGCCAGGCGCTCCTAGCTCTTCCCTGGTTCCCTTCCTCCCTCTCACCCCTCTCCTCCCATGAGGCGGTCCTGCTGTGGGGGGTGCTGACCAGGTGCCCACTGGTCACCCTGAACGGCCAGATGAAGCGCTGTGCCCGGGGGCTGGTTTGATGCTTCCAGAGTTTATTGTCTGAACTAGAAAAGGAGTGACCCATTTTATTTTATGAGGTCAGTGAGAAATTAAAGTAATTAGTGGGAAAAGGACGAGACTGGGTGTCAGAAGGCCTGAGTTGACTTCCAGCTGGGCTACTACTTAGCCATGTGACCTTGGGCAAGAAACTGAATCTCTCCAGATCCAAGTTTTCTCAGCTGAAAAATAAAGGTTGGACTAAGGGATCTAGGGAGTCAAACGGAGCCAAGTGATTGAGTTTGTGTGTAAGCGGTGGCTGTGCGTGTGCAGCTGTGTGCGTGTGCACATGCAGAGGATGAACAGATAAACACAGGGAGAAACGGACTAAACAACCACAGTGTAAATACTCAGAAGTGAAGGCAGGCAGATGGGATGCCAAGGAGGTGTGTCAAAGAGAAAGTTCCTTTCCATTGGCACTGTATAACAAATTCCCCTAAAACTTACGGTGTAAACCGAAAACCAATTTGTTCAGAAAAATTTTTTTAAATAATTTTGTGGGTTATGAATTCAGGAAGGGCTTGGCTGCTTTGCTGTCATATGGGGTTCCTCATGAGGATGCTGTCAGATAACAGTGAGGACTGGAATCTTCTGAAGGCTCAGCTGGGCTGCAGAGCCAAGATGGCCTGGCCACGTGGCTGGCACAGGCTGCTGGCTGCGGCTGGAAGCTCACATGGGCTGTGAGCAGAAGGCCTTTCCAGCATGACTTTCTGGGGGTGGGCAGACCTCTTCTCTGGTGGCCGGCCTCTCCCAGAGCAAGCATCCGGAGAGAAAAAAGCGGAAGTGACACGGCCTTTTCAGATCTAGCCTGAGAAGTCACCCAGCGACAATTCTACGATATTTTATTGGTCAAAGCCATCACCTGCCTGTCCTGACCCAGAAGAGGGGACGGGGACTCCTGCTCTTGAGGGGAGGATGTTAAAGAACGTTGAGGTCAAGTTTTAAAAGTGTCACAGTCACCAGAGAAGACCACACTGATTTTTCTCAGTATCTTTGAAATAAATGTCTTGATAATCTATATGATTTAGTCAGCTTTCTGCCATAAGAGATTTCCTGAATAATCTGGTTTGCTGAGTGGCCTCGGAAGTGAATGTATTTAAAGACTCACTGTACTTTTCAGGTAAATTATCTAGCTCCAAATCTGAGAGAACCTTAACCTCCACAGCTGTTTGATGTGAATAAAGTTAGCGACATAACTTCTCAGCGCAGGGAAAGGCAAAGAGCTGTGAGAAATCAAATAACCAGACTATTATTTCCAGATTGATTTGGATCCTTCAAAAATAGGCCTCTGCTCCTGGGATCTGACAGCTCACTGTGAACACGGGACAATAACACCACACAACACACGGGAGAGAGACATCGGCGCACCAGGAGTGCCTCGGAGCGAGCCCTGACAGGGAAAACACTCCAGAATTCACCGCAGGTAAAATGCGCGCTCCCGGGCCTGCGCTGTGCCACGCTGGTGGCTGAGAGCCAGCACACCTCCTGGCCCTTCCTCGACTCCGATTTCAATGCTGATTCCTTCCCATCTTGTGCAGCCGCCATCAGACTGACTTTAGTTCCCGGGGATTAGACAGTTTCTGCAGGTTGTTCTCACTCCCCTTCAGTGGAGCGTATCTTTAAACACCTTCCTGGATAATTACCATGGCCCAGTGATTGGCAATCACCACAGAATGATTTTAAAGACACACACACACACACACACACACACACTTCTCCAGTGTGTCCCTTTGTTTGTTTTGTTTTGTTTCTGCATTTTCAAAGCCCAGCGGTTTGTGAGAGACAGTAGAAGGACAAAATAAGAAGACATATGGTAGTGCTTAAATTATTCCCCAAAAGGGAAAGTGTCCAATATGAAATTATTCAGTCTTTCTACTATTCTGGGGTGGGGAGGGAGGCATCTGAACCAAGAAAATCACAGTGTACCCACAATACCCAGAGGAGAGCTGAATTATATTATCAACTTCCAAATACAGTCAGCAATATTTCACCAGAAAAGCTGCTTTGCAAAAATCAAACCTCTAATGTTTACACTGGGAAATACCTCCCGTCCTTCTCCGCCACCTCCCCAAGGCCCCTGCACACATGCGTGGACACACACACACACAATTGCCTTTTCTTGCCAGCATCCTCTTTGTTTTGTTCACCCCTGTCATCCTGACGTGTACACAGGTGATTCTGCAGTGAGCTGCCCAAAATGTCTCCAAAAGGAAAGATTCACAAAGCAGAATTTTGTCTCTTGTTTTTCAAAATGTTCTAAGGACACTTCGACTCCTCTGAGATAAGCCATGGAAAACGGCAGCCAGAGGAAATCAATGAGACAGTTTCTGGAGATCTTTTCTCATCCAAATAGATAAGCAGAAGAGGGAGGTGTGGGTTGGATTTCAGCTTGTTTTTACTCAGTTTATGCAACTTCAATGCATTCAATCCAGGCTTAGGCATGTTACATAATTTTATGAAAAGAGATACACTTTGAGAAATATTTTTTCATTTTAAAAATAAGTGATTCGTTCACATGGTCCAATATGAAAACAGTCTAAAAATGTATATGTTGAGAGGTCTGTCCCCATCTACCCCAGTCTCTCCCCACCTCCCACCCCTTCCCTTACAGGTAAACACATTGTTGGTTTCTTCTGCATCTTCCCAGTGTTTACACTGATACAAGCAAACGCAAACGTATCCATTTATTCCTCCCTTGCCCATTGTCTTTGAGAAGGAAAGGGCCTTGTTTGTCCTACTGCTGGGTGTACACGAGTAGAGACAGCATAAGGGGATATCAGAAATTTATAAGAATGGGGATGCTTTTTCAGTTTTTCTTTAAAAGATTGACACCTGAGCTAACAACTTGCCAATCTTTTTTTTTTTTTTTTTTTTTTTGCTTTTTCTCTCCAAATTCCCCCAGTAGATAGTTGTGTATTTTTAGTTGTGGGTCCTTCTAGTTGTGGCATGTGGGATGCTGCCTCAACATGGCCTGATGAGCGGTGCCATGTCTGCTCCCAGGTTTCCCAACCAGTGAAACCCTGGGCCACCGAAACAGAGCATGCAAACTTAACCACTCGGCCACGGGACCGGCCCTACTTTTTCAGTTTTTCAAATTGCCAGAATCACTTTCTTTGACCTTGGTTCTCTGGTTAAATCTATTCTTTGGGCCTCTTAATTCTTTAAACTTCCAAAGTCCTTATTGTCTGCACAAGCAGAGTTTTACATAATTCATATAGCTCATCTCCTCTGCCTAACAACATGAACACACCACATCCTCAAGAAAAGAACAAAAAGTACGACAGCCAGTGCAGAGCAGGGTCTCCCTGAGAGGAGCTGCCCTCATCCAGAGGTCTGAACACCGACATCCAGTGGGGATGCTGGCCACGGCCTGCGGGAAGAACACTGACTCTGACCCGGAAGCTCTTCCTTATCTTACACGTACCTATGCATAGAGAAACGAGAACCTTAGACACATCTTACTCTTCTGAGTCTTGGATGTCTAAAATAGAAGAACTTTGTAGATTTTAGAACAACCTCAGAAATGTGCATGTAACCAGATAATTGATGCTGAGCACTGTGTGGGACTATGCCAGACCCCAAAAACAATTAAATAATTTTAAACTCATATTTTGGAAATGAACAGACAACAATGACAACAACCTGTCTTTCAAACAAGTTGAAACACGATCATGATGTAATTTGTTGTCATTTTTTGGTGTGTAGTATTATATTATACGCTAGATGAATGAAAGACAAACTAAATTGTGAATGACACGTAGAATAAATCATTACATAAGTGCATATTATAACAATTGCTTTACATGGCCAATGTTTTCCTAAAGAGTTATATGATAGGTAAGTTTGTGAAAATCAAATAAAATTTGATTAAATATTTAAAGAAATCCTTAAGATGACTCATTTATTTTGACTTTTCATTTAAAATGAAATGCATGAACATTTCAAGATATTTTAACAGTATGACAGTATACAATAAAACTAATCTCCCCCACCCCACCCCAGTTTGCCAGGCCTGATCCTTAGACACAACCAACAAACCACTTTCTTATGTTTCCTACAGAAATATTCTGCATATTGTAATATGTACATATCTCGATTTTTGTTTTTCTTGAGGAAGATTCACCCTGAGCTAACATCTGCTGTCAATCTTCTCTATTTTGTATGTGAGCTGCTGCCACAGCATGGCCACTGACAGACGAGCAACGTAGGTCCACACCCAGGAACCCAACCTGGGCTGCTGAAGTAGAGTGCGCCTACTTAAACCACTAGGCCACTGGAGGTGGCCCTACATATCTCTACTTTTAAAGCACAAACAAGAGCATGTTGTAAACCTGTTCTTGATGTGGCCTTCATCTGTATCAGCATGTGTACACCTATGCTGCCAAAAATCCCATTGGAAGGCAAAACCTCAGGCTGTTCAGCCAGGTCCACGCTGTGTGATGACTCATCTATGGAGTGAATGAGGATCCCTTGTAGAGTAAAATAAAATCACCTCCTAATCATCTCTTATTGTAAACATATTCGTCATACACAGAGTGGGTCCCGCTCTCCCCTTCTGGTGTGTGGAAACTCATTTGTTCCCCTCTCAGCGATCACCATCCTGGGCTGCCTGATGTCCCCGGGGTCTGAAAACCATTCTTTCATACATTTTGTTTTAGTTTTTTAGTTCTTTCAGGCAGGAGGATAAATCCAATCCCTGTTACTCCATCTTGGCCAGAAGCAGAAGTGTCATATTTTAAACCCTGAAGTGTTTCCTAAACTTGGACGTACGTACACAATCATCTGAACAACTCATGAACGTAAAGATTCCCCAGGCTCCCGCCCAGAAACACCAATTCGGAGGGCTGCCTGGGGATCTGCATCTCTAACCAGCACCTCGAGCAGTGTGGATGCAGCCTGCCATGGACCAGACTGGTTGTTTGGGAACCACTGGCTCTAAGGATGATTATATTTATTTGTCAGCCAACCTCAAGTGATACCACCATATGGATACTTTGTATTTTGGATGAATAAAATAAAAATAAATGGTGGCATCCATTTCTTGCCAGACTTTGAATTGTTGAGTTTTTGGAAACACATTGCCCCTCTGAAGAGTCTGCAGTGTCTAAGGAGGCCAGGGCTCTGTTCTAAAGGGCCAGCTCTGCTCAGCATGTGACACAGCGGACCCAGCGAGCTTGCAGGCAGGTTGGGAATCGAGTTGGAAGGGGCACATTTGCTTGTCTGCACAGAGAGGGCACACATCCCAGCAGCTTCAGCTTAGTCAAACTCATTTTGGAAAATATTTTTGGCTTGTGTGGTTTTATGCTTTTAGAGTTCCATTTTTAAGCGCTGGGCCTGTCCAAGCCCACTGCAGCTGAGCTGAAGCACCCAAGGAAGATGCTGAGTTTCACACCGGTCTCTGCTGAGTCTGTAAAAATTTCTCAGATTTGTCCAAACTGCTTTGTTGAGAAACCAAAACAAAAATCACTAATCCCAGTGGGGTTTGTAGGGTCCTGAGGTTTTACATCCAAAGCCATGGCAAAAGCAGGGGATGGTCACGTGACTTACAAGCCCAAAGGTTTCATTATGAAACCTGAAAGAAACCCACAAGCTTCAGTCTTAAAATACACTCCCAAGAGACAAGCCACCCCCCCACCGCCCCAAAAAAAGAGAGAAAGAAAATCTTCTTAGTTTTGGCCTGGAAACATAGACTAAGGAAACACGTCCAAACCAAATGTTGTCAGGACTCGCTACATTTGAAATCCAAAGCTGAATTTTATTCCGTTGGGGTGACATTGTTTATTAACACTGTCTGTGGCAATTGGATTGTCTAGAGAAGTTGAGGAGAGCTGGAAGCCCTCGCTAGTTTGCACTATGAACAGAACTGGCCTGCAGTCCAATAAACAATGTGAGTTCAACGTCGTAAATTATGAGGCTTTATTTTACCCTATCTTCCTTCCCCTAGGATATCTAGATGACAAATTATGAAATGAATTATATTTTCATTCTATTCTATTCTTTTATATAAAATTTTACTCATTAAATGTCAGATCTCTTTACAACAAGGATTCAAATTCTAGGATACACAAGAATAACCTGGAGAATTTGCTACATCTGCAAATTCTTGTTATCTATCATGACGTAATAAACTATCCCAAAACTTGGAAACTTAAAGCAACAGTCATTTTCTTTCATTTTATGATTTTATGGGTCAGGGATTCTGGGAGGGCTCAGCTTGCGACTCTTCTGCTCCATGGGAGGGACTGGGGTCGCCAATTGGTTTTCAGCTGATAGCTGGTCTCACCTGGAGGGTCCGAGACATGTCTGGAAAATTGGAGGGGATGACTGTAAAGCTGGTTCTGCTGGGCACCTCTCCCTCTCCATGTAGTCTTATGGTCTCTCCACGTGGTCCAGGGTTCCCAGAGACCAAGGCCAGGCCTGGAACTGGCATAGTATCACTTCATCATTCAAAGAAGCCATGGGCCAACGTCGCGAAGAGGAGAAGCAGACTCCTCCTCTTGATGGGACAAATGCCAAAGAATGTGTGGCCATCTTTCATCCACTACAACGCAGAGTTCTACTCCCAGAAATTCTGATGCAGTAGGTGTGTGGTGGAGTCTAAGAACACGTATTCTAGAAAATACCCAGTGAGATTCTGGTGCAAAGGATCTTCACAGCACACTTTGAAAAACCCCACTTTTTAAGATGTGATGCAAAGTATGTTTGTTATCAATCTATCCATCAATCAATTAACAAACATTGACTAAGTGTGTGATGTGTGCCCAGAATCACATTAGGTGCTGTGGAGAGCAGAAAAGTAATGTAAAGAAAGGATCTCAGCCCTGCAGGGGCTCACACTTCACTGAAGCCAGGGTGCAGGGGAGTGGAGCCTAAAGGCTGGGATCCCCCAGAGGGAGAGGGCCAGGTGGGGGGAAGGGCAGTACAAAGTGGGCTCGCGTAGCCAAGGTGACTGAGGCAAGCACCCAGAGCTGAGCTACAGGACTCTGACCAAAATGTGTGTTGGAATGAATAGGTAGCCAAAATGAATTGTGGAGGGAAAGGGAACTGGACTCTGCAAAGTTTCCAGCCAAAAGTAGGGCTGGGGGCAGAGCAAGGGAGTAGGAGGCCTGATGGTTTGCAAGCACACTTTTCAAAGTGTGAGCTTTTCTCCTAGGCTTTTGACAGGATCATTTCCCCTCATCTTTTATTCCTCTCCAATCCTGGCTTTCTTTCTGGTCCTATTTGCCTGTGTTGCTCCTATCCCAGCAGGCCATGCAGCTCAGTTCCAGGATGGGACAGCCAGTTCTTCCAGTAACAATGTGGACTTTCAGGGCAGGCTTCTGACTCACCCTGCATATGGCTTCAGCGACCAACTAGTCTCTGGCCCCATCCCCAAAGCAGGCTCTGTGCGTGTATGTGTGTGTGTATGGGGGTGACTCCTGGAGGAGACGCAAGCTTGGGAGGATCTGGGGAGCTGGGTCAAGTTGTGAAGGATGTTATTGAGAGTCTGAGCACATTGCTGAACAATGCCAAGAAAGATCATCTGTAATCTAGGGAGATGCATGGGATGAGAGGCAACAGTGGAATGAACTTTGTGGTCACAGACCAGAAGAACGGGGTGGGAGGGGTGCTAGAAGAGAAGGGTTCAAGAGGCCATCTGTAAACAGGAATACGTCCAGGACACCCCAGTAGGTCAAGTCTGGCTGCTCAAACATTTCTTATTGGGCTGCACAGAAGCACTCCACCCTGTGGAAAACAATCCCCTCTTGTCCAGATTGGAGGCTGCCGTCAGGGCTAAGCCTTTATGTTTTGAAGCCCAGAGTCAGGGCTGAAGCCCAGGACCAGCAGCATCCAGGGACGGCGTCAGCAACCAGGCGGGAGCCTGGGGACAAATGGAAGTTCAGAGCTAAGCCATGAGCCAGGAATCAGCCAGGTGAGAAGCCCGAGGACAGGCAGAGAGCAGACTGGGCAAGAGCTGGGCCAGGGAGTAATCACAAATCAGCCCCAGGCTTCTGGATCTGTCCTTGGGATAGGATGGGGAGGGAACGCCGGGCCTCTGTGCCAATTAGACAAAGGTGCTGCTCTGGGCAGATGCAGCCCCTGGCTTGGCAAGCAGTGGATGCCTCTATGAGAAGAAAGGGCCCCCTCCTCCAGACAGACGCAGGCTACAACCCTCATCTCAGAGTGAGTGGGCAGCGTGCAGTCTGGGTTCAGCCCCCTGGCCCCTCGGCAGGGCCTCTGCGCAGAGCACAAAGTGCATAACCGCAGGAGGCGACCTTGGCGTGGAGGCAAGAACCAGGGCCAGTTTTTGTCCTGAATGCTTGAATACACTGCCCAGATCTTGGCGTTTTTGACCATAAGTCAGGAAAATCTTGGGTTTCTCTGTCCCTCCTCAGACACAAGGGTGGTAAATGAATCACCAGGGGGATATGAAACATTAATATTGGATTAGTTGGGAAAACAAGGGGCAAGTGGGTGGGCGCAGGGGCCTGGTGCCCAAGCACAGTGGTGCTAGCCTGGCTCGTCCAGTAAGTGACTGGCTTGTGCAGGGGACAAGCTGAGAAAAGCTACTGAAAGGCACTGCTGCCAAAAATATTGTTCCAGTTGGATAGTAAGCCACGTTCCACACCCGGCAACTGGGGGACGAAAGCTTCTGCAGTGCTCCTTTTAAGATCAGGATGACACCACCTCACTGTGGGGTTACTGCATAACATTTCCGGACACTTGATCAAAAAGCCACAGTGTCCTCGAAGCCTTGCTGTCCCAGGGGAGGCCGGTGCCCCTGACCAGTAAGCTTCTGTTTTGCAAGTCAAAAAGAGTCCTTCAAATGCCTCTACTTCCTAATTTGTCATCTACCCATTTCCTCATCTGTAGATACCGGCTTTCCCAGTAAGTGCGTCAATTCTGGCCAGAGGCTCTTGACCCGATTTCTGTTTCAGTTAGGTCTGACCAGTTAGGTCTTCCTTAGGCTAATCTTTCGTTCAATATTTCTCGAATGCTTGAGATGTGTCAGACACCATGCTGGGCGAGTGCAGACATGATGACGAAGTGGTCTGGCCCCTCAAGGAGTCTGCAGCTTGGTAGGAAGAGGTGTCAACCAGCACTAGCGGACCGTGGCTGCCTGCCCAGTGCCCGTTCCCTCCTTCCTCTTCCTATCAGAATCCTAATGCTGTTCCTGAATCTTCCCTTTGCCTTTCCTACATGCTCACACACACACAGACACATACACACACAGCCTGCTTGGGGGTGGGGTCCAGGGATTGTGAACCCAGGAGCAGAATGAGTCAGAAGCCAAGATTAAGGGGAAGGGAGAGGGGCCTGTACAGAAAGTCCACGTTGTTTCTGGAAGGACTGGCTGGCCCGTCCTGGAGCCGAGCTGCATGGCCTACCAGGAAAGGATCAACACAGGCCAGTAAGATCGTTGTGGTTCATTCACTTTATTCTAAAACATTATATCGTATGAATACACTACAATTTATTTATTCATACAGTCAGTCGACATGTGAGCTTTTTCTAGCCTCTTAAAATTGTGTTTCTTTGAGGGGAGTTGTTTGATTTTTGTTATCATAAACAATGTTGTTATAAACATTCTGATCCAGGCCTCCTGGTACCCATGTGAATGCTCACATTTAGAAGCTAATACAGATTGTTTTCCTGTGATGGTACCAGCGAACCTTTCCACCAGCAGCGTGTAAGGGTTGCATTTGCTCCATATCCTCACTCACATTTTGTTTTGTGACACTTTTTAATTAAAAAAAAATCCAATGATTTCTAATGCAAATTTGAACTTGAAATTTTCTGATTACTAATGAGATTAAGCATATTGTCCTGAATATTGGTCATTTGTGATTCTGCTGTGAAAGCTTGTTCAAGCCTTTTGCCCATTTTCATTTTGGGATGTCTGTATTTTTTAAATTGATTTTTAGGGATTCTTTATATATTCTGACTAATAACCATTTGTCAGTTATATTTATTTCAAATATCTTCTTCCAGTTTGTAATGCATATTTTCAGTTTCTTTATAGCGTCTCAATAAACAAATGTTCTTTATTTTTATGTAGACAGATTTATCAATATTTTCTTCATGGTTTATACTTTCTTGGTCTTTTTTATTAAAAAAAGTGATAAAGATATGATCTTCTATTTTCTGCTAAAAATGTTTACTTAAAGTTTGCCATACCAATTTAAGTGTAGTTCACCTGTATGGTATGAGACAGGGATCCAATTTCAGTTTTTTCTCGTATGGATGCCAATTGTCCCAGGACAATTTATTGAATTGTCCTTCCTTTCTCCAATGATTGTAGTGCTACCTCTGTCATATTTTACGTTTCCATATGCATAAGTCTGCTTCTGGCTTTTCTATTTTGGTCTATTGACATTTGTTTGGTCCTGAACCAATACCACCTTACCTGAATTACATAACTTTATGAAAAAGTGTTGATACCTGGAAAGGCAAATTCCCCACTCGTCTTCAAGAATGTTTAGCTATTCTTAGGTTGTGCTTATCAATATACATTTAGAATCGATTTGTCAAGTTCTTCAAAAAAGTCTGTTGGCATTTTTATTGGAATTACACTGAATTTACAGATCAATTTGAGGAGAATTGACATCTTCATAATATTGAGTTTTTCTATCCATTAAAACAGTGTATCTCCATTTATTTGGGTCTTTTTTAATGCTTTCATTAGCTCAAAATTCACTGCTCTGTGCCAGACACTACTCCAAGAGCAAAAATCTCCGCCCTCGTGGAACATACATTCTGCTAGGGAGAAGACAACAAGCAAAAGAAATAAGTGAAATAATAAATAAGTAAAATAAACAAATAAGTAATAAGTAAGCGAAAGGTCAGAAGGAAGTGAGGAACCCAGCCACATGCTGTCCAGTGGAAGAGCATCTCAGGCAGAGGGATGGTGGGTTTAGGCAGCTTTATCTGGCCTGTTCCAAGCTCGCCGAGGAGTCCAGGATGGCTGGAGTGGAGGCAACAGAGGCAGGAGTTGTAGGACACGAGGTCAGAAAGGTGACAGGGACCCATTCACGTAGGTCAGAGTGAGGCTGGGCTGATGAGCAGAGAAGGGACGTGATCTGACTGCGTGTAATAGGATGGCCCTGGCTGCTGGGTTGAGAACTAGAAGCAGGAAGGAAGGCAGCAGGGAGGCCATCCATGAGGCTCCTGCAAGAATCCAGATAAGATGTGATGGTGGCACAGACCAGAGTAGTGGCAATGGGTGCTGAGAAGTGACCAGTGAAAAGTAGCACCAAGAGGATCTGCTGATGGACCAGATGTGGGTTAGGAGAGGTTGCAAGGACCCATTAGACCGAGAGATATTCCTGAGCAACAGGAAGGATGTCGCTGCCATTTACCAAGACGGGGCAGGATGGGGGAAGAGTAGGTTGGAGGGAGAATGTCAGGAGCTCCACACTGGACATGGTAAGTCTGAGATTCCTGTCAGACAGCCCAGAGGAGGTGCTCTGCGGCCTGCTAGATGTAGAAGACGAGTTCAGGAGGGAGAGTCCAAATGAAGTCATAAATCTGGAAGTCATCTGCACCGTATCAGTCAGGCCCCCAACAGAAAATAATGGCATACTCAAATTAGGAATATTTAAAGAGGGTTTATTTACAAAGGGACTACTTTTAGAGGTGGGCATGTAGGGAAGCTTAAGGAATAGCTGAGAGCCCTGAGTGTTCCAAGTAGCAAGAGAGCAGGAGAGGTCGGAGTTCTAGGAGCTTGGAAGCAGGGAGCTGAGTGGAGAAGGGGTCCCTGAGAGGAGTCACCTTTGGTTAAGAGTCTTTACACAGGATCTGACGGAATAAATACCCCAAAGTCACCCTTCTCCCTCCCGTTGACATCCTGCCACAGCTCACTATTGGTCACAACTAACCTGAAGCCAGAAGGCATAGAGGCCTGTTGATAAAGTACATAGAAGCCAAGCTCCTGAGGCAGAGACCAGGATGGAGAAAGATGGAGAACACATCTGGATGGAAAGGAAAGATACTGCAGCAAGCAGGTAAGATGGTATTTAAAGCTATGAGATTGAATGAGACAACTAGGGAATGCACGTAGACAGAAAAGAGAAGAGGCCCAAGGACTGAGCTCTGGAACATTCTAATTCTCAGAAGCTAGACAGATTAGGAGGAATCAGCAAAGGGGACTGAGAAGGGTGCCAGAAAAGCACCTCAGGAGAGTATGGGGTCTTAGAAGTCAAGTAAAGGAGGTTCCTCAAGGGAAGAGTGTCACAGGCTGCTGCTGGTCCAGTAAGATAAGGCCTGAGAACTGCCCACTGGACATGGCAAAGCAGAGGCCACTGGTGGCTTTGACAAGAGCAATGGGAATGGGAAGGGGACCTCACTGAAGCGAGTCTAAAAGAGAATGGCAAGAGAGAAGTCAAAGAGTTAAGAACAGATAACTCTTTGAAAGAATTTTGCTATGAATTATAAAATTGTATATAAAGGGGTTGAGGGGAATTAGTGGTTGCTGGAAGGGAAAGTGGATCAAGATAGGTTTTTAAGATAAGAGGAAATAATAGCATGTCTGTATATTAGCAGGAATGATCCAGTACAAAGGGGAAACAATGGATGATGCAGGAGAGAGGTGACTTGTTGGAGCAACGCCCTCAACCGACAAGAAAGGATGGGCCCTGGTGCATAAAGAGAGGCTTGGGTTTAATTAAAACCTTGGGCACTTCCTCCTTAGGAAGAGAAGGGATGGTGCTGTGTGTGGGTGCAGATGCCAGGGGGGTGAGGAGGCGGTGGATGGTCCCAGAGGCCCTCTTTTGATTGCTTTGGTTTTCTCAGTGCAGTAGAAAGCAGGGTCATATCAGCTGATAGAATCTGGGGGAAGCTGGTACTTTGCAGAGAGGAAAAAATATCAAGTAGTCAACTAACTTCGTAATGATCAAATATTTTGCTTGCATACCTCCTAAAATAATTTCGAAAAATGATATCTCCTCATACATTTTAAAGTGACATCTAAAATTTCTCATCATAAATTTAAATCCTTGCAAAGGATATACATTCACTTATGTAACTAGTTGGGAAGAGGAGTTTTGTTAAAGCGAAGTTGCGGAATTTTTGAAACTTCTGTTATCAAAATCACAAAGATTATGATTGAAATTATTTTTATAAATATTTTATATTATCAAAAATTATTTTTAATGACCTATCAACTGACAACTCAATTAGTCCTTGTTCAGTTTAATTAAAAGTGAAGAACCGGAAAATAATTCAGCTGTAATGATATATATTACCCAATAACGAGTCATTCATTTTCTCAACATATATAACATTTCAAATTATTTCTTTATCTGGTTTCTTTTGCATTGGGGCCATGCACCAACATAAGATTCATAATAGATGAGGTGCATGATTAAAAAAAAGGTTTTTTTCATGAAGAAGAGAAGGGTAAATGTGAAAGGAGGCCCCTGAATCCCAGACATTCTCAGGAAAATTAATTTTGGGAAACAGCATATCTGCAAAGTGACTCCCTTGATCATGTGTCTCTTAAGATGTCTTCATGTGCCCATTTTTTAAAGTTGTGGTCAAATATACATAACATAAAATTTATCTTTACAGGGCTGGCCCTGTGGCCTGCTGGTTGAGTTCGGTACACTCTGCTTCAGGGGCCAGGATTCATTTCCTGGACACAGACCTTACTGGTGGCTATGCTGTGGTGGCTACCCACACACAAAACAGAGGAAGACTGGCACAGATGTTAGCTCAGGGCGAATCTTCCTCAGCAAAAAAAAAAAAAAAAAAAATCATTATAACCATTTTTAAGTGTACAATCAGTGAAATTGAGCATATTTACATTGTTGTGCAACCATCTCCACTATCCATTTCCAGAACTTTTTCATTGTCCCAAACTGAAACTCTGTGCCTATCAAACAGCAACTTCCCATTCTCCCTCCCCTCAGCTCCTGGCAACCACGATTTTACTTTCTGTCTATGAATGTCACTACTCTAGGTACCTCATTTAAGTGGAATTATACAATATTTGTCCTTTTGTGACTGGCTTATTTCACTTGGCATAATGTCTTCAAGGTTCATGTATGTTGTAGAACGTGTCAGAATTTCACTCCTTTCGAAAACAAAATAACATTCCGTTGTGCATACATACCGCATTCTGTTCATCCATTCATCCATCAGTGGACGCTTAGGTTGTTTCTACTTTCTGGCAATTGTGAATGATGCTGCTCCAAACATTGGTGTACAAATAACTGTTCAGTCTCTGCTTTTACTTCTTTTGAGTTTATATCCAGGAGTGGGGTTCCTGGATTATATGGGAGTTCTATGCTCATATATCCATTTGGGGAACATTAGTCTAGAAGAAGGGGAGCAAGAACAGACCAAAGAAATTTAGCAGAACTTCAAGACAGCAGTGAGGCCCAGCTGAAATTAGCAATCCTGAATTTAAAGGGAAACCAGGCAGCACGATTTCGTTATTCTATTCCAGCCACATTCAGTTGTGCAGATGTGAGTACAGGGTAGAGGGAGCATTGGGTGTAACTATGATGGTTTGGTTAGGCAAACCAGCATGTCAAAGCAATGAAAATGCAATGGAGTTGAGGACATGCACATAATTCTTAGTGATTATAGCTACTGACCACGGAATTTTAACTGGGTTAGGACCTCAAACAAGTTTCACAGTGTTTTCCATACCAGCCTGGGAAGTCCTCTGTTAATTTCTAAAGACTTTATAAAGAAAATCTTTTAAAATACATTGTCCAACTGTTTGTTGTTAGGGTATACAAATAAAATTGGTTTTAATATATTGAGCATATTATCAAGC
Organism: Equus asinus; assembly: GCF_041296235.1. Classification (NCBI taxonomy): domain Eukaryota; kingdom Metazoa; phylum Chordata; class Mammalia; order Perissodactyla; family Equidae; genus Equus; species Equus asinus. The sequence continues at coordinate 63,020,013 of NC_091799.1, forward strand.
CAGCCTGAAAAATTCTCTTATTAACCCCAATATCTTGTACATGGGTTGCTTTGGATTCTCTTGAAGGTGGCCATATTCCCCACAAACATTATCAGTCATATTTCCTGGTTTTCAATCCTTATGCTTTTCTTTCTTTTTCACGTCTTGCTGCGTTGGTTAGTAACTCCAGTATAATGTGTTGACTATAGAAGTGGTGATAGATGACTACTATTCTCTTATGACTGATTTTAAGTGGAATGCTTTTAACCTTTTATTATTATTAAAGATATTTACTCCAGGTTTTTGGTATGTACTCTTTATTAAGTAAAGGAAGTTCCTAAAAGTTGGCTAAGAGTTTTTATCATGATTAGATACTGAAGTTTTTCAAATACCTTTTCTGTATCTGCTGAGATGATCACATGGTTTTTCTTTAATAATCAGTTAACGGGTGGGTTATATTTATGTATTTTTTATATTTAACGACTCATCCAGTCCTTGGATAATGCCAACTTGGTCACGATGTAATTTTTTTTATGTGACTATTGTCTTTGAATATTCACAATCTAAGGAGATAGAGTTCATTACACCCATTCTACAGACAAGAAATGGAGATTTAGAGAAATATATAATATACATAAGGTTTATACCCAGCAAGTAGCAGAACAAGGATTCAAACTCAGGTTTGTCTGATTCTAAACTGCTGCTCTTTCCCCCAGCCATTCTCCTTGCGGGCAGCCCAGGTCTTCCTTCTATGTCTCAAATGCCCAGGCCAGTGCTATGCTCATAGTACCCCCTCAAGAATTTATTGAATGAATGTTGAATGGATGCATCAGGACCCTATAGATTCTTTAAAGGTTCCTTAGCTGGAAAAAATAACACCTTCCCCATCAAATAGTTCATCTTACGTACTGATCCACAAAATGATGTTAAATGTAAACAGAAGGAAAGAACTATAAAAGTGGACCCAACAGATAATCTTAGTAGTTCTTCATTATTAAAATTATTTAAATTCTTCAACACATTGGAATGGATTTTAAAAGGCCAACAGGAGACGAAATAATAAAAGCGAAAGACAGTCTCTTAAAATGTACAGTCTCCCTTGGTCAATGATTTTACTAGTGAGTTCATAAGACCAAAGAGAAATCAAAACCATCAATGCACAAGTCTTTGTTAGAGCTTCTTCATTTCTTCAGTACAGAAAAGTGGTACTCCCTGAGCAGAAATCTTACAGAGAGATTGGGCCTAAGCCTCAGCAATCAGAAACAGAAAGGTATGCAAGGGTGTATCTGCTCATGATGGCCAGAGAAAAACCAGGTCACAGACAGACGCTCTGGGAGGGGAATCTCCCTCCATCCTGTGAGACCTGGGGATGGGCCTCTGGGGCCTAAACAAGAGCAGGGGGCTCTCTACATAAAACTTTTGCCAAAATAGGATGAAGGAAGGAGTCAACCATTGTAGCCAAAATAATATTTCACTGCTTGTCAAAAGACAGGCAGGAGAAACTACACTGTCACCTCTTCTGGGAAAAGCAAAAATAAAGTTGTATTTCAACCTTAATTTTCCACTCTGTAGGCAAAAATAAAAGGGAAATAACTTCTGGGCAATACTGCTCATGTTACAGAATAACGGGCCGTATTAGGCAGCTGAGCAAGAAGCAGAGCAACCAGAGTTCCTCCCTCTAGAAAAGAATCATGCATCAAGTTTCTGTAAAGTAAGCCTTAAAAAGAGATGCTACATCAAAAAGGAGATGCAGTGAGACACACCATCAAGGGGCACCTAAGGATGCCACTCTGTCTGCACTGAAGAGACGGTGTGACACCTGGGGATAAACTGGACATGTAGCATTTGGGCGGCTGATCTGATTCACACGTGGCTCCCTCACTGCCTTTGGCCCTCTCTGCTTGAATTCATTTCACGTCAGTTTTCTTCCATCCCTTCTTCCTTCTCTCTTCCCTCCCTCCCTCTCTCCTTTTAGATGTTGATTCATTGAACAATCCAACAAACTTCTCTGTGAAGCTATTTACATGGTCCCAAACACTATCAGCTTTCAAGACTGGCTTCCAATTGCACAGATGTGGCCCCTCTGTGTCTCTGTGTTGGCAGAATTCTAAGATGGCTCCCAAGATTCTTGCTCCCTGTGTCCACACGCTGTGCAATCCCCTCCCCTTGAGTGTGAGAGCAACCTGTGAATATAATGGTATATCACTCCTGTGATTGTGTTATGTTATATGGCAAAGGGATTTACCGATGTAATTAAGATCCCTAATTAGTTGACTTTGAGTTAATCAAAAGAGAGATTATCCTGGGTGGGCCTGACCTAATCAGAGGAGCTCTTACAAGAGATCAGAGAGATTCGAAGTGAGAGATTTCTCCTGCTGACCTTGAAGAAGCAAACAACCACATTGTGAACTGCTTGGAGAGGTCTCTACGGCAAGGACCTGATGTCGACCTCTAGGAACTGAGAGTGGTCCCTGACCAACAGCCAGCAAGAAGTTGGGGACTTCACTCCAACAACCGCATGGAACTGAATTATGCCAACAACCAGTGAGGTTGGAAGAGGAAGCTAAGCCTCAGATGGAACTGAGCCCTTGCTAACACGTTGATTTCAGCCTGACGAGACCCTGAGCAGAACACCCAGCTAACCCATACCCAGACTTCTGATCCATGGAAACTACGGGATAAAAAATAAATGTTGTTTTAAGCCACTAAGTCTGTGGTAATTTTTTATACAGCGATAGGAAACTAATAAATATACCCTTGAGGCTTAAAATTTTATGACAATATGCGCAATCTGCGGTTTTGAGGTGTGGTGCGATTTATTAGGTAACATGGGAGAAGAAGCAAAGGAGCTCCTTCATGAACAGGAAAAGGTGGTTCTAGTGTTTTGAGAGAGGGCACGTGACAGTCATTCCTGCCCTTCACCCAGGGGTTCCACTCTCCCTCACTCCAGACCCGGCAGCTCCGTACTGTCTGTTCTCCCTGGTGCAGTCCTTGTTGGATGGACCACGAGCATCTCCTTGGTCAGTGCGCATCCCTTCTGGGACGGGGCACTTGACTGATGCAGGACTCGCGAGAGCACTGTTCCCTCTGCTCTAATGCACAGCAGTGCTCCTGACAGCCTGGGTCTCAGAGTGAGGTTACACGGGGCAGAGCATATCTTGCTGACCCATGATTTCCCTTGTAGAGTGAAAGATAAACCTTTGTCATTTTAAGACACTACAGCTTTACAGGTGTTTGTCACTACAGCCTAACTTAGCCATGCTGACTTAATGGGAATTACTGAACTACACAGCCAAAAGGAAGAGCCAGAGCCACAGACAGGAGAGGATAAGAAGACAGGAGGACACAGCCTCTTACATGTTTTCATATTCTAAATTATTTCCACTCCTTATTGTAAAACAGCACAAAACAAAATGCCTTGAGTAAGTGCAAGCAGGAGAGTAAAACATGAGGACGTCAACCATCCCCCATCCATGTTGAGCGGCGCGACCATCACGGGATCCACTCATGTCTGAGAAGATCGGAACCAACGGAGTGGCCGGCTCTCCACCCTCCAGGGGCCAAAGTGGGGGTGCTCTTCTTGGACAACTCTTCTTAGGATAAATGCCAGCATGGAACATAGGGGTTCCATGTTCCCCTAATTTTGAGAACCTGGAGGGCAGAGTCTTCATATCCTGCTGAGCAAGATTGTTGAAGATAATTTAGAAGGAGTGTGTCTACCCAGCAGAAACAAACAAAAGGTTTGATGAAAAAAAAAGTTCTGGGGCCAGCCCGGTGGCATAGTGGGTAAAGTTCAGCACACTCCCCTTCAGCAGCCTGGGTTCATGAGTTCAAAACCCCAGACGCAGACCTACACCACTCATTAAGCCATGCTGTGGAGGCAACACACATATAAAATAGAGGAGAGATTGGCACAGATGTTAGCTCGGGGCCAATCTTCCTCAGCAAAAAAAAAAAGAAGAAGAAGAAGAAAAGAAAGAAAAAAAGTGCTATCACAGGAGAAAAAAGAGATGAGCAGTAAAACCCTGTTTTTAAAGGGGAGGGAAACAGCATGAGGCTAATGGGAAGATGTGCATTAAATGATCAGTTTGATCAGCGTTAAGGTCCTTTTGAAAACAGTTCAGATGGGTTCTGTGGCAAATACTAAAGTTAGATCTTAAAGATAGAGGTTCTCATGAAATGTTCTTTGGGGAACTAACAGAAATTCCATTCTAACAGATTTGGATTTTGAAGATAAAAATACCACTGGCTCTGTGAATAGCGGGATACTTAAAGCAGACATGTATAAATTAAGCTAACCCTATGTATATCTTTTCAAAGCGTTATTCTGTTCAGACTACATCAATAATGTATAGCCAAGGAGATGGACTGAGGAGTGAGAGAGATCTCCCGACTCCAGCACCCAGTGACTCTTGACCAATGATTACAGAAGTGACTAGATTATACTTCTCAGAGAGTTAAATTTGATTAAAAAGATACATCACCAAGAACTAGAACTGGACACTATTACTTGTGGAACATTTTTCAATTTGAATATATTAGCTGTGTCTACATAGTAAGAGGAAATGGAATACTGAGGCAATGATTTGGTAATTTAGGCCATAAACTTATATTTACTATGAAAACATAAAGGAATTACGAGAAAATAGGTTGTTAAATTGAATCACCTAACGTAATTTCTCCTATTCCCTCGTCCCACCTTTTTTATAGATGTGTAGTCATAGCCTTTGGGAGAGATAAGGCTGGTGTGGGTGCATGAATGTTGGACTAGACTATGTGCCAAGAGGACACATTTCTAGTGATAGTCCAAGAGCTATTCTAGGTGCAAAATACTCGCCTGCTAGTCATATGCTCTTCTCACTCCAATGCTAGGTGATATTACCAGCATATGGCTTCCATAGGCAAGCTGGTTGCTGTATTTTTCAGGTTCTATCTATATTTTTTCCCTCGACCTGTGCAGTGAGATACAGCATTCTCCAAAGGATTGTCATTCTTCTCTCACATTTGGCTCTCACAACAGAGAGAGGTAACAATTTAGGGTACATTTAAATGTAAATAAATGCATCAGATTTAACAAACAAATGCTCTTATCACCAAAGAGATAATAAAATAGGTCCCTGACGACCTTCCCCACTCCACCTGAAATTGTTAAAAGTTGGCACAAAAGAGGTAGTTTGCGCCTTTTGAAAGAATCACTTCCTTTCTAGAACCAGAATCCCACCTGGTTTCTCAGCTTTTCTTCTAAACAGCAATGCTGACACTTTATTAGTTAATCAATAAGACATGATACAGAGTATGGTTATCATAAAATAATCATACCCTGGAGCATTCGGAGGCAGGAGCCACTTGCCTCTAATCAGATTGGGCTGAGATTACCTTTGGATAACCACACTCCCGGGAACTGTCTCATTTCTATTATGAGTACATTTTATAATAGGGAAAAATGCACATTTCTGCGGGGGGAAAATGAAGCTGGCAGCTTATACCTAGCAATCATTTCAGTGGAGCCGAGAAACATTCCTCTTTTTGAACAAAGTCAAACTATGCTTCGTCTATTCAAGCAATGTCAGAGAAAAAAGGCAGCTCACACGCCATGGGGGGATGGCAGGACAATGGAAACCGTATTTTACTTTGGCATCACAAGCTTAAAATCATATACAAACATTCAGAAAGGGCATTTGAAACTTGGCATGTCTGTTTATAAATGGCACATTCGGAACCTGGTGTGGGCTTAGGTGTCTAGGTTACAGTAACAGCCGATCTCCAATGTGCAGATGGAACAAAGCCTTTCTTCCACTTCTTACAGAGAAAGATGTTCATTTCTGCTTCAATTATAACCCCAGGCTCACTGGAGATTCCGTTAAGAGCAATTTCCCTGTATTTCTCCTTATCCTGACCAGCCAAAAATTTTAATCAAATTACATATATTGGAAAGTTAAAGACAGAAAAGCCCAGTGAGCCATGAAATACACTTGACAACCATGTGCATAGCACTCACCCTATTGGTTTAGAATGATGGAAAAATCCATTTAAAATGTTAGATGAACACACTGCGGGCTGCAGAGATGATTATAAACTCTGAGAGCTGCGGGTTTTAATCCTATTTTTCTATGCATAGTATTTATATCCAGGAATTTTTAACATGGGATAAGTGATAAAGCAAAAAGGAAAAAAAAAAAAGATGGTGAAAATATTTATGCAAATTGTTCTGTAAAGGAAGTAAATATTTGTAACTAATAATGAAATTGAGATACAAGAAAGTCGGACAACATTATTGCCATATTGATAGAATCAGATGATACTCTTTCTGTTAGCCAGTTAGCTATGTAGGTCTCATAATAAAAACAAAATTATTTCCGGTTCACCTTTTGAATGAAAGAAGAGAAGGTGGGACACAATCCTAGAACACCATAAAGAGAAATGCTCTCATTATGGCTTTGTTACATTGGAATTAAATTCAGCTTTTATGTGGCAACACTGTATTTGATTAATGATACTTCTTTTCAATGCTGGTTATTTCAAGAGTCTCAGAATATCTGTCATGGCTCCAAAAATTGCTTAATGCTTCCTACTGTTTCATTTCCTCAGAATTCTACTTGATTTCTGCAAAACAGCTAGGGCAGCTGGGCTCCAGGCTTGAAAGAAATGAGGCCTGGCCAAAAAGAAACCAAGCAAGGATTTTTACCCATCATTAAAAATTCAACTCACAGAACTAGATGGAAGAGTCCATTTTTAATTATTCAGAGAGCAGAAAGTCTCACTACCTCAGATTTCCCCAACTGGGTAGATTACTCATGTTTTCTCCTGAAAGTCTCATTTTGTCTTGCCAAGAAGAACCCCAAAACAGCCTAAATGGAAACTGTGGTGGTATCTCACATATCCCGGAATGAAAGTCAATTGAGGGCCATGTAGGCAGAGCTAGATGGAAAAAGGCCTGGGAAAGCTCATTCTCTTCTACAAGCAGAGGCTCCTGGCCCAGCCTTGCCTTTGACTGATGTGGGAGCTCTCAGAGGCCTGGACTGAACACTCCTCTTCTGTTACGTTAACATCCCCGGCCCCATTAATTCCCTACAACCTCGACTCTGACGTTACCACTCCACCACAGCAGTTTTCTCTAAGGTCACCTCTGCGTCATCAGATGAATGGCTTTAGCAACATTCTCTTTACGTGCTGTTCCTTCAACTCTGTGAATCACCTTGCTCTTGAAATTCCTTCCTGCTTTTGTGACAGTTCACTACGAATTCCTCTCCTACATTCCGCCAACCTTTCTCTACTTGGCTAGATCTTTTTCCTTCCCTAAATAGTAGACATCTTCCAAAAACCAAGAAAGTCTTTGTCCCTTCGCTTTCCTCTCTGGGTAATAAACCCTCTCTCATAGTATCAACTGTGCTAAAACCACTTTGACTTTTCACCCATCACTAGCTTCTTGTCTCCCATTGACACTCAAAGTGGACAAGGATTGAGCTGACTTACTGTGGTCTGCAGAATTCTAAGTTGGCTCCCTGTGATTTCTGACCCCTGGTATCCATGCCTTTGTGTCATCCCCTCCCCTTCCACGCAGGTAGAGCCTGTAACTTCCTTCTGGCCAACAGAAGATGGCAAAGGCGAAGAGATTGAGCAGAGGTAATTAAAGTTTCTAGTCAGTTGACTTTGAGTTAATCAAAAGGGAAATCATCCCAGGTGGGCCTGACCTAATCAAGTGAGACCTTTAGAAGAGGGTACAGGCCTTCCCTGAAAAAGAGACTCAAAGCAAGAAAGACACTCTCCTGTTGACCTTGAAGAAGCAAGTGACCTTGTTGTGAACTGCTTAGGGAGAGGACAGCCTCTAAAAGCTGAGGGCCTCAAGTCTTATAGTCCCAAGAAGCTGAATTCTGCCAACAATCTGAATGAGCTTGGAAGGGGACCCAAGCTCCAGATGAGAACATATCCCTCGCTGACGCCTCGACTGTAGCCTGTGTGACCCTGAGCAGAGGACCCAATTAAGTGGTGCCCACTCCAGACGCACACAAATTGTGTACTGCTTTAATCCAATAGGTTGTGGTAACTTGTTTTACAGCAATAGAAAATTAATATACTCACCCTTCCAACTTCTTTGTTATTATTTTCCTTTCAGGCTCAAGGCTTTAAAGTTATCTGTATATCTTTCCCATCGTCAAATACCAAGACTCGTCATTTATTCTCTACTAATATCTACTGAATTCAACTACATTCTTCTATTTTATTGAAATCCCTCATTTATTCAGTAAATATTTACTGGAAATTGTGTCCAGCTCTGGGTGTACAGTGATGAATGAGATAGGTATGGTTCTTGCCCTTATGCCAAGTAAAGTTTAGTGGATAAAATGAACACTGAACACGTAGTTGCAAGGGGCTTTGAGAGACTGCAGGGGACCTTAACCTAGCCTGGCTGGGCGAGGAGGCAGGGAAGGGCTTACTCCCTCCAGCCTGAATCATCGGCCCACCCTCTAGTGGGTCTCGCTGCTTCTCATTCCTCCAGGCAGTACACGCAGTTACCAGGTTCAGCTTTCTCAAAGATGCTTTAAACCTATTGGCCTCTGTTTGAGGACTTTCAATGGCTCCCTATTACCTCATAGATACAATAAGCAAAATAGTAATAAGGTTGTAGCAAATGTCAGTTGTGCCACATCTAACAAAGGCCCAGAGAAGCTGAAAGAATTGGCTGAAGCCACAGAAGTGATAGAACCAGGATTAAATTCCCTGTGAGCTAACTGTGAATTGAATTCTCTTTTTACATTATTGCTACTTTGATACTGTAAAAAAAAAATTCTAATCATGAGTACGGAGCTTACACATGTTATAGATAAATTATGCATAGCCCCCAGAGGAAAAGCACTCAACCCATTTTTGGCCCTTATCTCAGGAACATTTTGATTGGTCTACAGGCTTAAAGCTGATCAAAGATGGATATTTGGTTAATACAGCTGGCCTCACAAGCCTGTGACTATAAAATGAGGGTCACATCTACATTTATGTCTAGATTACAACAACTTCGAGATCCCCACTTGCCAAAGAGGAATACAGCAGCACGTTGATGCTCCTGGTGCTTCCCCCAGCTCCCTTTTATGGGCCCTGCACTCAGCATTATGGTTTGGATTTTGACAAGGCATAGCTTCCCTTTTCTCCAAAGAATTGCCCCCAGGAGCCTCTTCATTAGGAAGGCTGTTCCAACCCTCCAGGCATGAGGCAAACTTCAGCCAATGACTGGCTAACACACAGAGTACAAAAGACCAGCCCCTTTGCCTCAAGGTGAGACCAATCCTGAGATGCAATCCACCCTCCAGAGCTTTTGTGTGAGGTCTGATTGAAGCTAACCTCCAGCTGAGACCTCATTCTTGGGTAGCTCTCTTCCCCTGCCCTACGGGGCTTCCCTCATGCCCTTCTCCTGAGAATAGTCCTCAATCAATCACTTGACTAAGAATTCCCACCTCAGGTTCTGCTTTTAGGGAACTTATTCTTACTCAAAGTACTTGTTTCTGTGAACCAGCAAAGGGAGCCTCATCTGTGTCTGCTAGCCAATCTGTCATGGCAGTCTCATGTGGTGTCCACCACCTTTGCCTCTCCCATGCCAACGTCCTCACCACCACCCGTGAATCTGGTTGAACGAAGCCCACTGTGGTCTCTGCTGAAGGCTGTTACTCTGAGAAGAACAATGTCCATGCCAAGCTTGCCGCTTTTTGGATGTTCCTCAAACTGCCGGTCCTCAAGATGCCACAGCTGACCTGACTTCCATGCACATTGGCAGAATGACCTCCCCCTCCACTTTCTGGACACTGGGACACGTAGGCCCCACAGCAGCTCTGCTTGTGCCTAAGGTTTCAGGAGGTCTGGTTTCCGGCCTTTATTTCTCTAACTGAGGGATCAAACCCACTTCTAAGGGCAGGTGGCAAAGCTGACATCATTCCTTTAAAATCTTATTGCAGCCTATGCCCCCAACCAAACACATCCCTCCTGCTTCAGCTAGAAAACAAAGCCCTGTGATGTGCATGAGTGTGTGGGGAGGGAGTGTGTCTGCATCAGCATCTTCTGGCACCCAGTTTAAAAATTCTTTTAAATTCAGTTTTTATTTTAAGCCTATATCAAGGAAACCTTCCTGAAACTATTTTGGATAGAGAACTTTCATAAAGAAGAACAGATACAACCTGTTTTAAAGAAATTCTTCTTTCATAGAAGTTACTAAAATGTGCTTAAATACCTATAGAAGAAACTTTCAAGTTATAATTATTCTAGCTCTCACAAATTTTGTTTGGTTTTAAATAGGACATTCTAGAATGAAATCCAAGGTGTTTTCCATTGCTCTTTCACAGATTTAATGTTTATGATGATATTTTATTACAAACATTGACAAACATACAGCAAGGTTGGAAGAATTTTATAGTAAACGTCTCTGTAGCCGTCACCTAGAGTCCACCATTAACATTTTCCTATGCTTTATCACATATCTATACATCTATCCATCCCTTTATCCATCCATCAATCCACGACGGCCTTTTAATTATTTTCTAAGGGCATTTTATACTGATTTATAAAGAAAATACCACATATTTGGAAGTCTAAGTGAAAATAAATTCTACTGATTATTACCTCTTCAACAATAAAAAGAGTGGAAGCATAATCTGTTAGGGTCTTAAGAAGATGTACTTGACAAGACGGCCTGACAAAGAAATCTTAAATTATCTTAGAAAACATTAGTCCCAGGTAAATACTGTTTTAAAGCCATGGGTAAATCAGTCATCAATTCAATTGCATGAAAAGTTGAGCAGAATACCAGGTAAAAGTTTAAGTAATAATTCTCTAAAGCCCAAGTCTGTTCAATCATCAGTGTGGGAAGCTATTTTTATTTAATCAGCAGGTAGATGTCTATTTATTAATACTTGTGTACAAAGTCAGACATGGAACTTCACCTACAATGTTAATGCACTAAATGGGATCATACATTTTAACACAATGATATACAAAGATCTCAATCACTTTTCTAACACTTACGTTTACATGATCTAATCACCCAAAAAGTGTTGTTAGGAGCAATATACTCCATTCTGTGACGTCATTTTGATAGGGCTCCAAGAAAAGAGGTACAAAAGTTTAATTCAGCAGAAAGCAGAAATGCATTTTGTTTCACTCTTGTAAAAGTAAAATTTGATCATGTTACTATACCCAAAGCAGTTTCATTATTTCAAATAGAATAACCAGACAGTTGACTTGAAGAGAGATATGGATGATTTATTTACAGCCTAAAATTACTAGTTCCTTGAGAATGCTACAGGAGGACAAAGTGGTGGTAAAAATCAGATGCCTACATAAAAACAGAGCAAGTAGACAGCAAAACTCAAAATCCATGGACTACATTTACAACTAAACTTGGTGAAAAGGTGTCTCTATGAACCCCAAAATACAAGTGGGTGGGGCCAAACCAACAATAACCACAAGGCCTGCCTAGTATCAAGCATCTGTACAAGGGGAAGCACAGAGAATCTACAGGGTATCTACCAGATCTGAGAACAAGAGATCCCAAAATTGCCTACAGGAATTCAGTGAAAGCACAGCAGGCCAATCAGAAGACAGCAGCTGAAACTGGCAGGATTTTACCCATCCCACAGTGGGTGAATGCAAGGCACACAACAGCATTGGAAGAGGTTAGAGGCCATGAACTTTTGGAAACGCCAGCCAGGGCTCCCCTTCAGGCCAGGGCCCCATACTACAGCAAAATGGCTGAGAGTGGAATCAAACTTGAGAAGGATGTGGACAGTAGAGACCACGGACAGAGACGGTCCAGATAAAAGCGGGAGAGCGAAACAAAACCAGGAAATTTAAGAACACAAGCCGTCATATTTTGTTAACACTGGATGAAAACAAGAGGGAGCTCTGTGAAGTTAGAAAAGCTACACAAACCAACTTCTTTCTGCGAGTTAAAGAAAACTAATCTCACATAAAAATATAAAAGTCCTGAAGTCAAATCCCATACTAAGTTATTGTTTCCAAAGACAGAATAAAGCACAGAACAACATCCCTATAGTCCAGGAGAGCATGCCAGAAGGACATGAGCAGAAAACAGATGAATCTTAACCTACTCTTTCGAAATGATCTACTACAAAGCATTAAGAAAATAAGATATATGGGGCTGGCTCCATGGCCAAGTGGTTAAGTTCGCGCGCTCCGCTGCAGCAGCCCAGGGTTCGGATCCTGGGCGCGGACATGGCACTGCTCGTCAGGCCACGTTGAGGCAGTGTCCCATATCCCACAACTGGAAGGACATGCAACTAGGATATACAACTGTGTACAGGGGGGGTTTGGGGAGATAAAGCAGAAAAAAAAAAAAAAGATTGGCAACAGTTGTTAGCCCAGGTGTCAATCCTTAAAAAAAAATGGAAGGTTGGCAACAGTTGTTAGCCCAGGTGCCAATCCTTAAAAAAGAAAGAAAGAAAATAAGATATAAAAGAATAATATAAATCAAAGTTAGAAAACCGAGGGGGCCGGCTCCATGGCCGAGTGGTTAAGTTCACATGCTCCGCTTCAGCGGCCCAGGGTCTCGCCAGTTTGGATCCTGGGCATGGACATGGCACTGCTCATCAAGCCATGCTGAGGCGGCGTCCCACATGCCACAACTAGAAGGACCCACAAGTAAACATACACAACTATGTACTGGGGGGCTTTGGGGAGAAAAAGGAAAAATAAAACCTTTAAAAAAAATAATTAGAAAAACGAGGTGACAGAACTCAAGAAAGAATTAGAAATAAAAGGAAAACATTATTTTAGACTTGAAGACTAAACTACAAGGAGCATGAGAATGAATAAGTAGGAAATAAAATGCCTTAAGAGAAACACAAGTGAAAGGGGATTATTTTTTAAGTAAAAAGAAGAAAGAAAAAGTATTTGAGAAAAACTTACAAATATTGGAAACAGAGAAAGAAGATCCAATATATGGATAGTAGAAGTTCTTGAAGAAGAAAAAGCAGAACAAAACAACAGAACAAATACTAAAAACTATAACTTAAGAAAAAATTTCCTAAAATAAAGAAATATTTGAAGCTACATTTTTTTCAGGGGGACAGGGTGAGGAAAGATTGTCACTGAGCTAACATCTGTGCCAATCTTCCTCTATTTTTTAAATGTAGGATGCTGCCACAGCATGGCTTGATGAGTGGTGTGTAGGTCTATGCCTGGCACCCAAACCCATAAACCCTGGGCCACCAAAGCTGAGTGCGTGAACTTAACCACTACACCACTACCACTGGGCCAGCCCCTTCAAGCCACATTTTAAACTCAATGGACTTTAAACAAAAAGAAAAAATTCTTTGATCATTTAGTCCAAAAGGAAAAGAAAATTACATGACAATCAGACATTTTGACAGCAATGCTTTGTGGCAGGAGAAAATGGAGCAACATATTTAAGACACTCAAGAAAAGAAAATATAAGCCAAAGATATACATTGAGTGAAACATATTTCAGGTACAAACCATTATCTATATGCGAGAATTCAAGGAATGTTGTTCCCGTGGTTGCTTCTTCAAGTATCTACTACAGAATAAGCTTCAGACAAGAAAACGACTCAGGGATATCTACATAAAGACTGATGGTGAGCATTCAATATACAATTACTTGTAGCACTAAATAAAGGTTAAAAAGTATGTAATAGTTATATGCTCTGACAACAGAGATATAGTATAAGCATAAAAAATGGAGGGGGGATGTGAAAATGGGAATACTATATGCCAAAAAAGAATTTCAACTGCTTTCAGTTATCGTAACTGTTGGTATTATTAGTAAATTAGTATTATTGGTATTAATGTTAATAATGAGTATTACTCAGAGTATCAATTATTTAAATATTAATAAATTAATATTAGTAATATCAGCAATTCATATTACTAGTATTGCTATTTTGAGACTGTTGTGTGTGTACTTGGGATAAAACAAATGACTTATTACGGGATATTCTAATTCTATCATCCCTTGTGTCCTTGAGAACCAAGATTATGCTGTGGGAGAAAGGAGATACAGATATAATATAGAATAAGTTGAGTAAAACCCCTATCATCATGAATTTGAATTAAACATAGCAGTATGAACTCAAGAGATATTTTATCATTAAATGAATATATATTTTTCTAGATCCCCTGAAAAGCCTGGAGACAACGACCAAGCCCCTAGATTCTGGTCTCAATATGTCATTTCCCACTGAAGGAAACCAGAGCTTCTTCGAAAAATGGTGATGCCAAATATGATATTGTGATTTATAATAAGAAATATATATATTTGGTCTTCATCTTTGTTTCTAGCGCAGAGCTTCCAAAACCCTTGGAAGTTCCTAAGTGGCAAGACAGATAAAGGTGTCCTTTGTTATGTTAATGAGGAAACTTTTAGAACACCCCTGTGTCACCTAAGGATAGGGGCTGGTTGCATGGGAACTCTGTGATTGGAGCGTTGGAATTTTCAATCCCCCTCCTCAACCCCCAGGGGGAAGAGGGTGTTGAAGGTTGAAAGATCACTAATGGCCAATAATTTAGTCAATTATGCCTACATAATGAAGCCTCCATAAAAACCCCAAAGGACAGGGTTTGGAGAGCTTCCTGGGTTGGTGAACACATGGAGATTTGGCAAGAGTGGTGCGTTCACAGAGGCCATGGAAGTTCTGCATCCTTTCTCCATATCTTGTCCAATGTAACTCTTCATCTGGCTGTTGATTCATATCCTTTAATATCCTTTGTAATAAATCGGTAATCTAGAGAGTAAACAGGTTTCCTGAGTTCTGCGAGCTGCTCTAACAAATTAAATGAACCCAAGGTGGTAGTCATGGGAACCTCTGATCTATAGCCAGTTGGTCAGAAGCACACAGGTAACAACCTAGGCTTGTGATTGGCATAAGAATGGGGGGCAGTCTTGTGGGACTGAGCCCTTAACCTGTGGGATCTGACACTATTTCTGGGTAGACAGTGTCAGAATTGAGTTGAATTGTAGGACACCCAGCTGGTGTCCAGAGACTGGCTTGTTGGTGTGGGGAACAACCACTCACCCCCACCACCCCCCGGCCCACAGACCTGCCACCAGTGAATTGGGTGATCAGAACCCTTTACTATATCTGGGGCAAGAAATGTTTAGGATGAACCTGGAACATCTTGTCATACCAGAGAGTGAGGAAGCTAACAAAGATCACTACGATCATGTCTAAAGGACTCAGGAGGCAACTGAGGCTTCTATTGCCCAAAATGGGACATTTTGAGCTTCAACAAGGATAAAGATTGCAGTGGATTTAAACTTACCAAATGCATATAAATTCATTTGCTTATAATGATATTTTTAAAAATTATCTCCTCCAGCAGATGACAGAGAACCAATTCATTATCTTGAAAACTGATAAATTAAGGAAACTCAAGTATTTACCTTGCCTTTCCTATATAAACCGTACTACTGAGTAGTTACCAAATAGTAGATGAAAAGCAGCCTCTCTTTTTAAAATCATTCCAGCTAGTAAATGAAAATGAAATGACTGAAGCAGAATATCACCAATTTGCAGCCCCATGAATTAATACATCTAGACAGTGATGACATTCAAAAGAGAGACAAGACAACCACCTGCAAACTTATTAAGGGGATCTAGCCTGAGTTTGATTAAGTGTCTGGACGCAATCTGCAGGAAATACAGAAAAAAGAGAAACATGATCAACAGTGCCATGAACAAAATCTAGACTGTTGGAAACACTACAGGCCAAAATTGCCCAGGTCCTTCAACAGATAAAATTGTGAGGAAACAAACATATCAAAAATTAGGCAAGACTAAACCGTAGAGTCTAGGGTTGTACACGTGGGTGATAACATCATAAAGAAACATAAGGAAGAGGTTACTATAAAGTCAGGAGAGTGGTTACTTTTGGAGGGAGGCATAGGGGCATGAGAGGGTTGCAGAAGCACAGGGTAGGGGTCCATTTCTTGACCTGAGTAATGATTACAAGGGTATTAACGTTAAAATAACTCCCTAAATGATGAGGTGAGATGAGACAAGCAGACAATTGGATACACAAGTGTATCTAGAGAGAGGTCAGGGATAGATTTGGGAGTCAAATAGATGCTATTTACATTTATGGTGCTGAACCACCTATGAAAGTGGTTCAATTTTTAAAAGACCAGCAGCTCCAGGACAGAGCCATGGGGAATGTCAATATGTGGATGTGAAGCAGAGAAATCAGAAAAAAAAGATGGCTAGGTACTTGATAAGTGTGGTATCAGGAAGCTTGTGACTCCTTTAAATCTTCTCAGCTCCAATGTCTACTCCAGTCATGGCTGCAATGACAAGTCCCATGAAGCCTTCTACCGCTTCAGGCAGGTGCAACCAGACAGCGCCTGCCTCAGGTAGAAACCAGGTACCTCCCCATTCCTGCCCAGGAGCTTCTCTGACCCATGGAGTGGGATGCTCAGGAACCTACTTGGCACTTCTGCATGAGCTGGGACTAGGAAGACAACACTTGGGGGGCCCTATCCTTGAGCTGTGGGAGATGAGATCTGATGGATACATGCTTCACCTTTTACCCCCCAGGCTGATGGCTCTGAGGTACATTTTATAAGGCTCTTCAGGGTCTTATAAATCAGTGTCTTCTGAAGGAACTACTGTTGTACCATTTGCCTATAGCCATGGCCAACTCCATAACACAATCTTGTGTTGGCTTTCTCTCCTCTGTGATCTCTCACTTTATCTCCATGGAATCTTTCCCCAAATAAACCATCTGTGCACAAGTCTTTGTCTCAGGCTCTGCCTTTGGGAGAGCCGGTATTTCAAGAAGGAGAGAGGACTCAATTGTGTTGAATGCTGCCAAGAGGTTAAGAGTACACGGGATGTGGCAGACGGGATTCCTGAGGACCCTGACGAGCAGTTTCAGTGGAATGATGGGGCAGAATCTGGATCTGCAGAGGCTGGAGAGAATAGGAGATGTGGAAATGGAGACAGTGAACTGTAGATGCTCCTTGAAGGGTCCAAATCCTGTGGGCCCTTGACCTCTCAGCAGCATTCAACACAATTGACTACTCTCTCCTTTTTGAAATATATCACATTTGCCAGTGACCAGACAGAAGAGAAATGCACTAGAGTAACTAGAGTGGTGTGTAGGGTCAAGGAAAGATTTTTAAAGTCAGGAGACAGTAGACCATGGGGATGATGAGAACGTCCAGCAGAGAGGGAAAGACAGAGGGGAAAAGTGAGAATGAGAAACGGTAGGATCTTGAGCCCAAGTGTCGGGGTTTGCCTTTGGCCAGAACAGGGACCCTTCATCTCTGGAAGCGGAGGGAAGGCAGAGTCCAGACAGGTGTGGAGTTTGGGTAGGTTTGACGGTTTAGATGATAGGCAAAGAATGGAATTCATGTCTGGTCGTTTCTCTTTTATCAGTAAATTATATTGTCAGATCCAAAGCTGAAGGAGAGCAGTCGGGGGTGTAGCCAGTTTGAGAAAAGAAGAGGAGAGAAATAATTTTGAAGACTAAGAACACAAACACATTAGGCAAGTGATTGCTGAGATGTACTGAGTGTCCATTTATGTATTTCACTGGAAAGACTGCTAACTCATTTCTATCCCATTTTGGGAGCAGTTGGATTTTTAAGGCCCAGGGTTACACCCAGGGACTGTTTATTTCTAAAACCTCATTGTTACCAACATGATAAAGTTGGAAAGAAGATTACAAGGAAGAAGAGGAAGATAGAGATCTAGCCTCTCAAATCAAAAGCAAGTGGTAGTGAAGACCAGACGAGGGGTGACTGCTCAAAGGAGCATGGACCAAGAGGGAGCGTTTAATTCGGATCACACCATTGGCTCAGTGTTGTCAATGTCCATCAAAAAACTCCTGCTGCAAACGCACAGATGATTTTTCAGGAACAGCACACTTCAGAATATATATTTTCCTCCAAATAATACATTAAACAGAATGATACTGTAACGCTATTTTCCCCTTAGAAAAATAAAAGTTGTGTGAATTAGTTATAGATGTGGAGGTGACACTTATTAAATAACTGTAGGCTTCGCAAACCATGAGCCTAAATAGGGAAGTTAATAAGTACCACGCAAAGCAGTGACATCATTGTTTCCCTAGTTACTCAGTGTGGAGGCAGAAATGAACAAGCTGGATATAAATGCAATATCTAATAGGGTGGGAGTGTTGTAACTTTTTATGGCCATGAGATCGGTAAGCCTTCTAACTCAAAATGTAGTCACTGAAAACATGTACCCAAAAAATGTCCTGGGGCTTGTCAATTCACTGCTTATGGCATTGGCAAAATATGTTCTATATTCATTTACTTCGGTGGAAGCTAAACGTAGCTGGTTCATTGGCTATACCTAAAATCCTCAATTAGGGCTTTGTGGATATGTCAACACAAAAACATACACATATTTTGTGTTTTACACAGAGCCAGTAGATAACAAGTATCTAGTAAATATCACAAGATTTAAAAATATGTATGTGCTTATTTATATAATACACATGGTTCATTCCTTTTAGTTAAATGACACCTACTCATGTAGACTCTGAAAATCCTGTTTCTACTTTGACATGAAACTTAATTTCACTTTTCCTTTGTGCTTATTGTACTATGTAACAATCAAATAGTCCTTTTTTTTTTTTTTTTTTTTTGTCTTTCTCTCTGACAATCACCTTAAACACTTTTTGGAGCAACTCTAACAAGGAAACTAGCATGATTATTCCCATTTTAGAGCTGGCAAAACTTAAGTAGAAAAGGGTTAAAGTTCCGTGCAACCTCATCTTTTACTGTTGCTATAAATACTTTTGTTTCAGATTGGAGGTAAGATCAGAGGTCAAAGAAGATGGCTTCTGATCGGTGCCTTGTCCTCATGTCTAGGACCTGGAGAGTTGTATCTGAATACCAGGCCTGATACAGAGTAAGTAGAAGACAAAACACACTGTCTATGGTTAGCAGACCCAGTACCAAAAATTCAGCCTAGGTAAATACTAAGCATGACCGAACAAAAGTATATCTTCCATCAGAAGTGTAGAACAGAATTTTTTGCAGTTTCGCAGGAATCCTCGTTTTTCACCGTATTTAACAATGTCGCATCATTTGGACAATGATTTTTATAGTCTTCAGTTTATCAAATAACGTTTTCAATTATTTTTATGGAGCTTTCCCTTTCAATCAGAACAATATCTTAGCTGTCTTTTCAGCTCATGATCCCCAAATAGTTAAATCTCTTTTCAGAATTTTAGGGCTGTGCTTTATAGTAATCAATCTAATGAAAATCCTTGCAGATGAACAGCAAATACTTTTTAGAGCTTTTTCTTTTTTCCTTTTTTAAATTAAAAGCAGGCATAGCACGCCTTTGCCACGTGGAAAATGGCAAAGGAATTGGCTGAAAAATAATTGGTTGAAATAACAGGTCCACCGATAGGATAAGGTTTAGGCAAAATATCTTCACACACAAGTTTCCATTATTTTGCACTATGTGTGTCTTTTCTTTTTAGTTAGTTCTGATAATCCCTTTCTATTATTTTTAATTTTTACTTTTTACCAAAGTTAAAGATTTTATAAACAGTTTAAAGAGTCAAACAGCTCTAAAAACCTTGCTATAAATATCAGTTTCATCTCTCACTCCCAATCCCACCACCATACCTCCAGGGAACCATTTTGAACTCTTGCAGCAGCTTCTCCGGTTTACTTTCTTAGTTCTAAATAATATAATTATTTTGTGACTTTTCCATTTTAGGCATTATCTATTGACTTCCCAATATAGACGATGAGGATTTAGTTATCTTTTACTTCCTGCTCTTCCACACAAATACACACTTTTAATCTCCAAATTTGGCCCTATCACAATTTCAGTTAG
This sequence comes from Equus asinus, assembly GCF_041296235.1. Classification (NCBI taxonomy): domain Eukaryota; kingdom Metazoa; phylum Chordata; class Mammalia; order Perissodactyla; family Equidae; genus Equus; species Equus asinus. Next base: position 63,039,830 of record NC_091799.1, read on the forward strand.
ATCACTATTCAGTACTCATACTACTTAAATCCTATCCCCATCTGTGCCACATCATATACTATGATTATATTTCCTTTCCTCCATAATATTATTCTTTTCTTATTGAGCCTGAGGTACACAGATTTGGATTGTAATTTACAACATAATTCACAATTGTAACTCACAACACATACTTATCATTGGTCTGTGAGTGGCCCTTTTTTACTTAGTTGTTTAATTAGCTGTTTTTAATATCGTAATTAGATTTCTTGAACCAACACCTAAAATGAAAGCTAGAGCCTTGAAAATAACCTACATCTAACCATCTTCTCCTTACCCACAACCAATCTATCTTTGTGCCTCCCTTTACCTGAATTAACCATAGTCCTGAATCTTGTGTTTGTCATTTCGTTACTATCAGTTTTATGTAACTTTATTGCATCTATATGTATTCCCATATATAGGGATACACAGAGCTAGCAGATAAAATGTATCTTTCAAGGTATCACTTTAATGACAAACTTTGTAATTAGGACCAACCCTTTTACTAAGAACAAGTTGGAATGCCAGAGAAAATGTTTTCAAAAATCTGCTTGAAATTATCAGAGAGATAACAAAACAGTAAAGAATTGTGAGATTATGATTAGGGGAAAGAAACCCAGAGAAGTGAGCAGGAATTTGAGGCTGTATTCCCCTTAGTCACCTGCTGATTTTGGAAAAGGTGACTGAATAGCTGAGCAAGGCTTCTGACTGACATATAAGGCCAACAAGACAAAACTGGAGTTTGGTGCTCACAAAGGAGGAGAATATCTTGGATACTCCCCAGCTTTTAGACAGAGATGATTAAAAGCTAAATCCTGGGAGTAAAGAGTGAACTGAAAATAGACTAGCCCTCACAGACATTGAAGCTGAGCTAGAATTCTCTCGGTCCAATCCAATATTGCCAAGGCCCTCAGCAGTCTTCTGGAAACAAACTGAAATCTTAGCTGGAGTAAGAAGACCTCATCTTAGACCTCAAAGTATCTGCATAAGCATTCATTTAAATGCCTGGCATTTAGTCAGAGATAACAAAGCACATGTCAACATGATAAAAAGCCAAGAGAAACAACGGACAACAGAGGCTCAAGAAAATGGAGTTATCAAACATAAGACTTGAAAATAATTATGCTTAATATGTTCAAAGAAATAAAAGACAAGATGGAGAATCCTGGTAAAGAACTAGAAGCTAAAAGAAAGAAGAGAAAAAAATTCTAAAATCTAAAAAGAATAACTTTTACTCAGACCCCCCAATGAATAGATCTAACAACAGATTAAATACAAATGAACAGATAATTAGTTAATTGGAAGACAGATCAGATAAAAACATCCTAAATGAGGCAAGGAAGAGAAAAGAATAAAAAAGAATACTTTTCTTGGTTCTTTCTTGTAGCTTTTTTTCCGTAAGAAATATATAGGACACAGAAGAGGAGAAGGAAAATTGGACAGAAGTAATATTTGAAGAGATAATGATTTAAATTTTTCTAAAAATGATGAAATTTGCCAAGCCACAGATTGAAGTCATATTATAAATCACAAGCAGGATAAATACAGACACACACACCCCTACATACATCATAGTATAACTACTAAACACCACGGACTAAGAGAAAGAGAAAAACGACAGATTGTCTTCAAAGAAACATTCAGTCAAGCAAGAGCAATGGAAGCTGGAAGACAATGAAACGATATCTTTAAAATGCAAAAAGAAAATAAATCCCAACCTAGAATTCTATTCCCAGAAAAAGCAATGCTTAAAAAAGGAAGTAAAATAATTATGTTTCCAGTGCAAAACTGAGAGAATTAAAGGATGTTCATCAAATGGAAGGGAAATTATTTCAGGGGAAATTCAGAAATGTAGAGAGGAATGAAGAGCAAAAATCACATAAATATGTGGGTAAACTAGGTCAATACTGATTGCAGAAAACAACAGTAATAACATTTTGTGGGGATAAAAACATTGAGAGGATTAAAATATATGACAACAATGGTAAATAAGTAGGAGAGTGATAAATGGGATTTAAGTGTTCTAAAGTCTTTGAATTGCCTGGGAAGAAAGAAAAGTACCAACATATTAAACTTTAAACATCAAAGATACAACATATAATCTCTAGGATAACCACAACAAGAAAAGCAAAAGAATATATGACTAATAATTGAATAGAAAGCAGGAGGATTTTTTAATTTAAATTTTATATAAAGTACATCAGGCTGTATACAATATTGAGATTTACTTTTTACTCTTATGACAAAATCACTCTGATTCATCCATACATTTATTTGTTTTGACTGTTGTAAATTACCACAGTTTATTCATCTACGCCTCCACTGATGGGCAGCTGTTGGGTTGTTTCCAGGTTTTTGCTGAACAGTGCTGTAATGAATCTTCTCACACATTTCTCTTATATATATTTAAAACTTTCTCTTTCTCTCTAAAAGAGGATTGCTGGGTCATAGAATGTTTTTCTTCAACTTTGGAAGGTAATGACAAATTTTTTTTTCTTCTTTTTTTGGTGAGGAAGATTTGCCCCAAGCTAACATCTGTGCCAATCTTCCTCTATTTTGTATGTGGGATGCTGCCACAGCATGGATTGATGAGCACTGTGTAGGTCCATGCCTGGGATCCAAACCTGTGAGCCTCAGGCCACTGAAGTAGAGCTCATGGACTTAAACACTATGCCACTGGGCCGGCCCAGAACATTTTTATTTTTTAATCACACCAGCAACATGTAAAAGATTGCATGAATCTACATCTTATCCAACATTTGGTATTATCAGTTTTTTAAGTTTCCACCAATGAAATGCCATATTATCAAGGCCTTGATTTGTATTATCCTGATCACTGATAATTGAGCATCTCTTTGTATTTGTATGGCCATACGTAATTCCTCTTCTGTGAAATACTTCTTTGTATCTCCCCCCTATTTTTTATGGGAGTGTTTGTGGTCTTCTTATTGATTTTTAGAAGTTCATTTTACATTCTTGATATTATTTTTCATTTATGTGTATTGTGAATATCTCAAGATTATAATTTGTCTTTAAACTTGCTTTTGATGAGTATAAGTCCTTAATTTTTTTTTTTTTGTCTTTGCTGAGGAAGATCTGCCCTGAGTTAATATCCACTGCCAATCTTCCTCTTTTTGTATGTGAGCTGCCACCACAGTATGGTCACTGACAAACAAGTGGTGTAGGTCCATGCCCAGGAATTGAACCCAGGCCGCTGAAGCACAGTGCGTCGAACTTAACCACTGGGTCACTGGGGCTGGCCCAGCAAGTTCTTAATTTTAAAAGCCTTGCTTATTAGTTTTCTCTGAAATTAACAATGGTCTTTTTATGGATTGTCTTATCTTTTTATGGACTTATTGCTAATTTAACCCAAATCCTTCCTGAAGTGTGCATGCAAGTTTACTCCTGAGACGTTCAAATTAGGTATTCAATCAATTTCCTCTTCCTGAAGAAATCCTTCCTGGAACCTTGTAACCTGTTCCATCCTAGACATGTTGCTTTCTAGGCACTGCTGTCACCTTGAGGTCCCCATTCAACCCATCCTGGAGACTCTCCTTGTCTCTGTTTCTTGGACCCTAGGTCTAACTCTTTCTTACTTTACTTCCTTGTTTTCTTGGAGCACATCCCCCTGTAGATTCCAGAGAAAGGGCACAAAGGAGGTAAGTTTTTTGAGATCTTCATTCTGCCCTCACACTTTTGAGTGGGAATAGAATTGAAATTGGAAATCATTTTTCTTCAGAAGTTTGAAGACATTGTTTTATTGTCTTATAGATTCCACTGTTATATTTTGAGGAGTTTAGTGCCATTCTGATTCTTGACTCTCGTATGAAATGCCTCTTTCCCACTGTTGTGGAGATTGTAGGACTTTCTGATTTTTCCTAGTGATTTGAAATGCCATAATATGATATGCTGTGGGTCTACTTTAGGACATTCCACTGGGCAAGTATGCCTCTCAGTTCTGAGAAACTTTCTTGAATTACTTTTTATAACTTCCTCCCCTCCATTTTCTCTGCTTCCAATTTCTGGAACTCCTATTATTTAGGTGTTGAATTGTCTGGCTTGGTCTTCTAATTTTCTTCTCTTTTCTCTTTTATTCTCTATATCTTCGTCTTTTTGTTTTACTTTCTTGGATATTTCCTATATTCTATCTTCTGTATTTATCTTCTACTTATATACACCCCCTTCATATCAGTTATCATAATTTTAATTTCCAAAAGCTTGCTTCTTGGTTCTCTGAATTTTTTTTTTTTAACATAGTACCCTGTTCTTCTTTTATAAATCCAACAACTTCTCTTATTTTCTGAATATCTTGGTCATAGCAGAGGCTTTCCTTGTCCTGGTATTCTCTGGCTGTTTGCTCAAACCAAAAGTTGTCCGCCAGAAAGCTGATTAGAAACTCCATGTGTGTCCATGTAGCTGGTTGACTGTAGTCTTCATTGTAGGGCCATCTAGCTGGGCCAATTCCTTGGGAGACTCTCAGTGTCAAGATCTTCGTTCTATTCCTTGGGGGCTTCCTGATATCAGAATCTTAGATCTTTTCTCTCCCCCAAGAGAAGGTTTCTATTTTTCTGCCAGTTGCATGTTGGTTGACAGCCAGCAGTCTGGGAGCTGAAAAGGTCAGGGGCAGTTGCTGTGCAAAGTGGGAAAGGAATAAAAGAATAATTGCTTCATTAACACCCTGTCAGTGAAGCCTTAACCCCATCTTCACCCTCGCCTTCCAGAGATACCTGGGTCTTGGGGGATTTTGCAATGTAAATTGAGTTTCTGCTCAGCTCCCCTCACTGCCAGTTTAGGAGTACTTTCTCTAGCCTGCTAAGTCAGTACCTATATGCTTTCCAGCCTCCAAAAGTTTGAGGCTGTTGTCTTCTTTCCTGTTCTCCCTTTTATTTTAGGCTGTGTCTTTAACTGGCAATTCAACTTAAGCTTTTTAAAGGATTGTCAGATCAATTCAACAAACATATATTGAGCACCTATCATGTGCAAGGTTCACGGATCCATCATGACATTAATGGATCTGTGGGCTTTGGGCTCTTATTAAACGCTGAAATGAAAAGATGGATGTTTCTCAGGTCTGTACTGTTCTCCTCACAACCACTAGGCTACTTTCTCCAGCTCTGATGTCCTTTGTTTATTCCTTTATCTCTAGGGTACCATTAATCCTTTTCCTTATCTTCTATCGACTGGAAACATCTTTTCTCATCTTAAATTTCCTTTTAGATTTAAGCACATAACCTATTTCTGAGTCTGTGTCTTCTTCCCACATAAAAATGTCTCCTTTACCAAACTGGAACAAATAGAGAGGATTTTAAACTCTATCTATAAGAAAAATTACTTCCAATTTGTATTCAAGCTAAAAATGGATCATATTCTCCACTCCTAATGGGCAGCGCCGTGACGGTTCCTGGGTCACAGACCTGGCAATAGTGATTCAGAGCTACTACAATTAATCACGTTATATATTAAAATGGTTATTATTTACTACAGCCCACTACCTGCTAGGAATTTTCATATGTGTTGGGCAGTATTGCTTTCTGGAGGCACAGAGTCTGAATTCCAACTCCACCAGTTATGATGTTGGATGAATTCCTTTTTGGTGCTTCATTTCCTCGCCTGTAAAATAAGGAAGATAATGGTGCCTCCCTCAACTGACAGTTTTTTCTTCTGTAAAATGAATATGATAATAGTGTCTTCTCCAGAATACTGTTTTGAAGATTAGATAGATGACTTAACATATGTCAAGTCCTTAGCATAGCACCTACCTGGTGCATAGTGGCCATAATGTGCTATCTATTGACATCATTGCTGTATTATAATTATTTCTATCTTCATCCCACTTAACAGATTAGGAAATAGAAGTTCAAAGAAGTTCATTTAATTTGTCCATGGCAGCAGAATTAGTCAACAGCAGAGCTGGAATGCAAAGTCTGCCAATTCTGATGATATTAACACCTTTTTTAGAGTGTATATAGCATGCGACCACTTAGAACTATAGTTCTTTTAAGTCTTACTAAGTATTTATTAATCACCAATTAGGTACTAGACATCATGGAGTTTAAACGGAATAAAATGGACTCACTTGGCAGGAACAATTTTACAAATGGATGAGAAGAGAAAGTGGGGAGGTGTCCACGCAATGGGGCAGTCTGGCCCAGGGTGTCAAAGCCTGGGCGGGGAGAGGAGGGTTTCTGCGCAGCAGGATGGCCCAGCGTGAGGTAAGGTGGGCATCCCTGTGGGGTAGGGGCGAGGGCTGGGGAAGGAGGCAGCAGCTGCAGCTCTGGGCAGGGCATCAGAGTCCAAGCCCGATGAAGAGGGCATTTGTACGGGGAAGGGGCAGCACTCGCAAAGGGATATCAGTTATGACACACAGGGGAGTTAATCACCTAAGTAAATGTATTGAAGATAACGGGCGACAGACTTGTTGTCAGAGAAGGGAGTTACAAACATGGAAAAGATGAAAACTAAAATCCACTTTGTGGGGTTGGACTGGAATTGAGGGTATTGGTATGAACTGTATATCTAAACAAGAAGTAGTAGTCTATAACCTCCCCACAAAGAAAATCCCAAGCCCTGATGGCTTCACGGCACATTTTTCAAAACATTTACTGAGGAAATAATAATTCTATTCAAACTTTTCCCAAAAATAGAGAAAGAGGAAGTACTTCCCAACTCATTCAATGAGGCCAGCATTACGATGATACCAAAAATCAAAGATATTATAAGAGAAAATTACAAACCCATATCCCTCAAGAATATAGATGCAAAAATTCTAAATAAAAATTTAGCAAATCAAATCTTACAATATATTAAAAGGATTATCCATTATAAACAAGTGGGATTTATCTCAGAAATGCAGGGTTGGTTTAACACTAGAAAATCGATTAATGGAAGTCATCATATTAACAAACTAAAAAAGAAAAACATATGATCATCTCAATAGATGCATAAAAGACATTTGACAAAATCCAACTGAGATTCCGCTACCACCCCGTTGAGGGAGCCTCTGTTGAGAATCACAGTTTCGGAGTAACATATAGACAACTGTCCACTCCGTTCTTGAGGACATGCAAAAGCAGGACTCCATAGCCCTTCTCGTCACGAGCTGCTAGCGTATATTCTAACTTTCAATGACCTCTCACCTAATACACTATGCTATAGTTTAACTCAGTATTTCCCAAACTCTCTTCCTTAAAACACTAGCATCCTTTGAAATATAGGGCTCTTCTTGTACCCTCGAGATGCACATTAACAGATTAAAAGTTCCAACTCCAGGGAAGAAACCATATCCAAGATTTTTTTCTTTCACATGAATTTCAATCACTGCTGTCTTCTCAGGGTTAATTATTCTATACTTGCTGCTAAAAGCATTTTATTTTGGCCCACCCATCTATTCTTGCTTATACAGTGCATAAGCTTATAATAATATATAGGGCTCAGAAAATAGCATGGTTAGAACAGTCTGGAACAACTTCATGGAAGGGTAGATTTTCTTGCCTCTGGCCTGCTGCCGGGGGCGGGGGGGGGGGTCTTCCTTAACCCACTTCTACCCTGGCGCTCCTCTGCCCACATACCTTCCTATACTGCCAAATCCATGCTGCCAACGGGGAAATTGGCAACTTTTCTTAACTACTTTTCTAATTCTTTGATTTTAATATCTTTTAACTTCATATAAGAATCTAAAATGTTTAACCCAGATTAATAAAAACAAAAAGTTATCAAGTAAATTTTTTTTCTTTTGAGGAAGACTAGCCCTGAGCTAACATCTGCCAATCCTCCTCTTTTTGCTGAGGAAGCCTGGCCCTGAGCTAACATCCGTGCCCATCTTCCTCTACTTTATACATGGGATGCCTACCACAGCATGACTTGCCAAGCTGTGCCATGTCCGCACCTGGGATCCGAACCCGCAAACCCTGGGGCCGCCAAAGCAGAATGTGCGCACTTAACTGCTGCACCACCGGGCGGCCCCAAGTAAATATTTTAAAATCACAAAGATATCAGTCAAAAAGACACTTTCACTTGACTTGCAGAAACACCTTAAGGGGAGCTTCTCTCCATATACCAAGAGAAAGCCACATGGTAAAAATAAAATTTCCACTAGTGTTTAACTGCTATGGTCTGAATGTTTGTGTTCCCCCTGAGTTTATATTTTGAAATCCGAACTCTTAAGGTGATGGCATTGGGAGGTGAGAACTTTGGGAGGTGATTAGGTCATGAGGGTGGAGCCTCATGAATGAGATTAGTGTCCTTATAAAAGAGATCCACCTTCTCGCCATGTGAGGTTATGGCAAAAAGAAAGCTGTCTATGAACCAGGAAGCAGACCCTCACCACCGAATCTGCCATAGCCTTGGACTTCTCGGCCCCCAGAACGGTGAGAAATAACTTTCTGTTGTTTATAAGCCACCCACGTTACAATATTTTGTTATAGTAGCACAAACAGACTAAGACACTAACACAGTGTTTCTTTCTATAAGCATGAAAAACACATTAAAGGGAATTGTGTCCAGTGAGAGGTGAATCTACGAAGAAGCTGGGCATCAAGTCGTAAACCTACCATAGAAAAACAAAACACAACACCAAACCCAGCAGAGCACTTTCCTTTTGTATATCCAGGGGATTAGTGACTTATTCTTTGTGCAAAGTACTGTACATCTTGGAAGCAAATAGTTTAAACAGGTAGTAATATATTTAAGAGTGCCTTTTGGAAGTTACAATCCCCAAGGAAGACAAACTATAAGAATCGTTTCATTGCAAAAAGAATTCAAACACATTTGTTATAGGAAAGGAGCAAAATGAATCATGGTGTGGGTACCATGCTGAATTCATAAAAAGCAGTGTTTTCTCTCAGCCTGATCCTGGATAAGTAACTTTTCAATAAAGTGCCTTTTCCTCAACACTTGAAATAGTTCTTGGCTGAGTCGTAAAGTGTTCGTGTTAACTGTATTAGGCCAACGGTCATAGTGTGTAAACAGGAACAAGATTTCAGCTAACCCAGAATAGTATGACAAATATTATTTTGATTCGTCTGCTGAAGCTGTAGAATGAAGCCCATGAAAACAAGAAGATACTGAAATTAATATACTGTGATCTGGTCTTACCTAGCACAATCAGGCCAAGCCCTAAAACACATAGGCTTTCAAGCACAGGACTATCAAAAGGGATAAACTTGCATCTTAGTGTATTATCTATTTTGTCTTCCATTTCAAAAGGCAAACAAAAGGCCAAAATTATAATTTTAAAAGACCTCAGAAATACACTAACATACTTAGGACATGTAAGAATGCAGTAAGAAAAATTATGGAGAAAACAGATAACTACATTGACCTATCCAAATGATTATTTCCTCTGTTTCAGGAAAGAAGCTTTCAAACAGAAAAGGTTTTAAGTTAAACTAATCCATTCCTGCCCCATTTTTAGGGACCTGCCACTTGGAAATTATACCCATTTTTACAAATAATTTTACTCCAAAGTCTGCTTATTGAGGGAATGCATATTTCATGGGGACTAAATATCTTTCTAGCATTGCCACGGTCTCCGTGAAGAACATAAAAGAAATTTAAGATACACTCTCTGCCCTCTAAGGTCATTTTGTCCTGTTAATTTTAGAATTCTAGAAATAATACCAGATGTAGTTTAAAAACTAAAATATTTTATTTTCTTGATGAAACATATTTTAGACATGAATCATAAGCAAAGGTGTAACCCTCTATTTCTTATTTACCTGGATGGAAATGGCCATCTCTATATCTAGACAGCACCTACCACCTAAGAATAACCAAAAGAATGGTTGTTTTCCTTCATTAGATTACTGGCTCACTAAATTTGCATTTAGAAAAGGGTAGTTTCATTGCCCACTGTCACATCATTAATACTTATTAACTAGGACTATGTCCAACAGAAATGCATGCCCATGTGCACCAAGCAGATAGCAACATCATCTGTAGTAGACGCAATGTAAACAACTCAGATGTCCAACACAGCAGAATGGAGAAATAAACTGTGGTACATTTATACAACAGAGCACTACAAAGCAATGAAAATGAGCAAACTGCAGCTACATTTAGCAACATGGATAACAAACAAAAGAAGCAAGACTAAAGAATACATCAAATATGATTCCATTTAGATAAAGTTGGTGAACAGAGTACTAAATGATATGGGTGCATCTGGTGCATATGGGTACACACTCAAGTGGTAGGACTATAAAGCAAGCAAGGAAATGATTATCTAAAAAATAAGGCTGGAGTGTACTCAGGGAAGAGGGGACAGGTGTGGGAGACAGCTGTGATTGGGAAGAGATCCACGGGGCTTCTGACATGCCAGTCAAATTCTTTTTTTTTTTTTTTTTTTTTACCATGGGTGACAGTTGCAAGTAGTGTTCACTCTTACCACCATTTGTAAACTGTACATGTCACGTCATCGCTTTTTTATAAGTACATTATATTTCACAGTAAAACACATCTAAAAATCCCATGGGTCACTATCCTAAATATTAAATATACATACACACGTGTGTACAATACACATATGAAAGAAGAGTGATTCTACATTAGATTTCTCTTGTTCCCCTATTCTTCTGCTGAGCACATATTAAGAACTCAAAAAAAAAAAAACTCAAATGTACTTAAAAAATGAAAGAGATAAAGGTTTAAAAGTACACCAAAATGTACCATAGCTTGTCATGAATGTTACTTGAGAGTTTGAAAGACTTATGTGGCTTTCGGCTGATGGTAGAATTGCATGAATATATTCTTAGCCTCTTCTTTGTCTACTTATATAACTTGCTGATATAACTTTGCAGAAGCAGTCCTTGAGAAAAATGGGCACTTTCCTGTCCTTACAGCTGTGACACAGAAGTAGCTGTACTTTGATCTTACACCTAATGGCTTGCTCCTAAGTTTCCTGCTTCCACCAGTAATGCTGATTCTAATCTTAGAAAAAGTCTGCTGCTTTGAAAAAAAACAACCCTGAGCTAACCCAGCCGTGTCTGCCTATAATATGTTATCTGACTGGAGTTAAGCCTTCATCAACCTATTTTTCTCCAAGCTCCTGAAGTAGTTGGGTACTAGGTCACTGTGTTACGCTTTCACCTGCCCTGGATGAAACCTAAAACAACATCTAAATACTGGTGTTATGAAATCCTCAAAGCCTTTTTCAGTAATGATCCCAACACAAATCTTGGTAACAGACTGACAATATCAAACTCTGACATATCACTCAAGAAAGGAACTGGGTTGACCAACTGCTCACCCTTACGCTCCAGAATGGATTTCCTAAAAGGAGCACAGAAAAATCAGTACTCTGTGATGATTATTATTCTATAGCTCTTGCGTAGGTCAAAATCAATTTTACAGTTAAGAATACCTGAATCTGATCTGTGCTCTTAGAAGTTAAATTTCATTTTTCAAAATCAATACCACCAAGCAATGTTCTGGTGGAAACATTGTAGAGGGCAATACAGTTCACTCTTGATCTCCCAAGGTTTATCCACAGCATAGCTTACTTCAAGCAAATCTTGATCTAAAGCTTGGTAAAATAGCCAACAATACTGCTCAAGTCACATGTGGTCAACATCCTGTCTATTTAATCTAACACCTAGAATCAAGGCCTTAAAGGTAAAATAACTATTTGCCTTTCTTTATCCTGGCAAAGATAAAACTGAATGAAAATGTGTATCTCTTTTTAGGCTGGTGCTTTATTTCACCCTGAGTTAAGACTTCCTCTCGTTGTTTTTTAATAAGGTGACTAGGGATGAATTCTGCAAGGAGGAAAGAAAAAAGAGATATAGAACAATCTTATAACGAAGCTACATTATTCTACCTTAGTATCTACCCTATAGCTCATTACTCGGCTCAAAAATACTACGAGTTAAAGGATATTTCCCCCAATATAACTACATACTGTCAGAACATGATATAACAGAGTTATGGACCATAACTGGTAACGCTGTTCCCCAACATTGCTGTTACAAATGAGGTGACACTGAATTAGAGTTTCCCAAAAATATCACTCACATTCAAATACAAATTCTAAGGCATTTCAAAATCAGATCTCATCGTGTTGGGATTAGTTACCTTTTGGCTTAAATATACCACGGTTGCCCTCACTTCTAATGAAGTACAAAACTGGTATACTGTATATAACATTTTTTATGGAGCAGAAACAAATGCGTTCTAGGACAAACCATAAACTTCAGATATTAAGAAAGCATTTTAACAGAGGAGGGATAAAAATAATACCAACTTACAATTTGTGAGTAACTGGAATTCAAACCCAGGCTTTCTGCCTCCATGGCTGGCATGCTTGCAACACACCACAGCTGTCTGTAGTTACCTTGACAATGACTTATCCAAAATCTTCATATGAAAAACAGTGATTTTAGTAAGCAAATGAAACGTCTCAGTCTTTTGTTTTTAATAAGACAAACGTGTTCTCATTTGTTTCTACTTCCCCTCCGAAATGATTACTTACAGAATAAAATCTGAATTAAAAAAACATGCATTTTCTAAGCAAACATTTTCCCTGAAAGTCTTCCCCTGACAAACATGAGGAATTAGATCATAGCCATAGGCCTTCTTTCTCCACTCCTCAGTGGTAGTCAGTGATCAAACAGTGAGATAACCAAAGCAAAAACAGAACCTAGAGCCTGAACATAATAGTACAGATGATTTTAATTGAACATTAGACCAGAAATTAAGTATAAATGGTTTCTAAATCAAATATGGTTTAAAATTAATTAAACACTTATAGCAAGAAGCTTGTTAATTCATTAAAGTCAAGATTGCACTTATTCAGATAATTTCAACCATCGAGCAGCTTCAATTGCAATTTTATGTCCTTTAATTAATCTCTCTCAAGATACATATAGCATATGTATCTATAAATACATAGGCGTATAGCAAAATAATTATTTTATAGGGTTACACTACTAGCTTTAAAATTTTATAGGCCAGCATGATGGTTATTTGTATAAATGCTAGAGTTCTGAGCTCTAATAAAGGTGTCAACCATGTAAATTTCACCACCTGTGAGTAAACAGTTGTTGTTATATTTAAAATCAACTTTCTCTCATTTATTGGACAGCCAGTCATTGCTTAAATAATTAATGTGCTGTGTATTCACAGAAAATAAAATTTTAAATACTTATCTTTGTGTCAAACTGTGTTTCTTTAAACAAGGCAAATGGGCAACTCTCACTCAACGCATACCCCCTGAGTTAGATATTTTAAAGTCGACTAACTCAAAGAAGGAATTCTAAAACAATCACTGAAAGCATGAAAAAAATGTCACCCCTGTGGACCAGAGTTTCCTAAAACTAACTGCATAAGAAGCTCTCAGTGTCTGAAAATGGAATAGAAAAATCTGAGACACAAAACTTTGGCTATCAGGAAAAATTACAACAAATAATAACTTTAAAAAAATTTGCAATCAACTATCTATATCTGTTGGTGGTCTCTGACTAGTTATTGTTGTCCTTCAGTGATTGCATTACCTCTCATTCAGTGGCCCTGCTTAGGCTCAAAGTTGACAAAGTTGATGGAGAAGCTGGATGGCAGAGACGCTCCCACCAAGCCAGAGTGGGTAGTCAAGGAGAAGCAGCCATAGCTGTGCTCTCTGGCAAGCAAGAAGTAACAGAGTTGTCTAGATCAGTGCTTCCCAAGTTTGTCTGCATTTTGGAATCACCTGAGGAGTCAAAACACTCCGGATGCCTGTGTCCCACCCCCGTGATTGCTGTGATTTAATTGGGCTAGGGTGTGGCTGGAAATTTGGAATTTTAAAGAGATCTCCATGTGATTCTAATATGCAGACAAATTAGGGAACAACTGGTTTATACTCTTTTATATTTTTATCTTAAAATTTTTTGACAAATTAGGTTCATGTCCATTTTATCATACTTCCTATATCAGGCTCATGCCATTTTGGGAAATCTACGCAAGAATGACTTGTTCTGGAATATTCCCACAACTCTAAATCCATGGAGGTAAACCAAGACCCAAAAGCAAAAAGTACAACATAATTGAATTATTTATCACTGTCAAAAGGAGAATAAAAGTAAGAAGAATAAAGGCATGAACAAGCCGAATTTCATAAAATGTTTCTTCATGACAAAAATTACTAGTACATGGATTCTTTTTTCAAATCCAAGCTCTAGAAACTTTATTGTTTGCCACCCTAAGAGCAGACAGAAGAATCAGAGAACACTGCCGACAATAATCTGGGTTTAGGTAATGATCTGGATTTGTATGACCTCTTCCAGCGTTCTGCTTTATCAGATGGAGCAGGGGCAGCTGCTGGAAGGAGGAATGAGGAACTGGGTCTTACACACGAATAAACCTGTAGAGATACTAAGTTCATTAATGTTCTTGTTGGCAGGAATCAAAATGACTTGGAGGCAGCCAAGCTGAATTATAGGTTTGATTTACCTAAGAGATACATGTTACACAGACATCAGCATTTTTTCACACCAGCCTCAAGGCAGGCCTGGTGACGAGACAGTGTGCAACCCTTCCCTTCGCAGTACGATTCAGTTGTATTTCCCTGTGGCTTCTCCCCCTCCTGTGGGGGCATATGAACTATCCAGACGAAGGAAGGAATAATTTCAAAAGTTCAAAATTGTCAATTGATAGTGAATAACGGGAATACCAGATATCCTTGCTCCTTAAAAAAAAAAACGCAAAGTGGCCACAACAGGTGAGTAGATTGAAACTGGAAAGCACATATTACAGTGTCAGGGACTCACAATAAGAATGTGTAATGTTACTCTGCGCCCGGGGTAACATGCTTTAAATAGACTGAAGTACTGAGCTGAATGTATTGCTCCTTTGAAATTAAAACAATGACCAGATCATAATGAGGACATGTAGATGTCACCATCCGAACCCTTCCCACCTCATGACACAATGTAATCTCATGTCAGTTTAAGATGCTACTAATAGTTGGGTAAACCACGGTGTCACTCACCTAAGTGGGCAGCAGGGCAAAGGCATCTAAGGAGAGCATGTGGTGTGAGTGAACTGGAGCCAGTGGACAACAATAAATAGTAAAAAACAGCTTACATAGTTCAGTTTTAAAGGTTTCTTTGGTTTAGTGAAATAGAATGCTTTCTAAAAGCCAAAATAGCTAATTCTCAAGATCTTCCTGGTTTTATTGGAAGCTGATTGCAAATCACCAAAACATGTGAAGACAAAACAGAAGCTATGTTCTCGATTACTTCCAAATACACAAAATTATCCACAAAGATGTGCTTTTTTGGCAAGTGACGTGCCAACTGGTTTTCATTTCCAGCGCCAACTGCAACCAGTTGTTTCTTCCGAGGCTTTAAACTTAGGTCTGAAACTGAACAGTTGATTTCCCTCTGTCTGCTGCTGTTGCTTCCCCCATATTTGCTGCCAAAGTCACAGTCTACCACCCACACAACCGTCAAGCCAGAGCCTGGGAGTCATCATGGGCTCCTCCCTTTGCATTTCAGTGCCTACTTGCAAGTCCTGCCCATTACATGCCCTGAACAGGAAATCACTCCTCCCCTCTCTTCTTCATTCCTTCCACCACCACCATAGGCCATGTCCTCATCCTGACTGGTCCCTGTACTCCTAATTTTGTGGTCTGTTAAAACTCTCTCTGCCTTTCTGGAGTTTTTCCCTGACACATGACTCGAATATGAACATCCCCTCTCCCTGCTCATACTCTAACAACTTTGTGCCCTTACTCTTATTATTTCTTTGCCTGCAATATGTTATCCCCCATGTTCTAGCTGACTAGCTTTTATATTTAGCTGAAGACTTACTTGGCCTAACATTTTCTCTGTCAAACTTTTTCTGACTTTATCAGGCTGCGTTAGGAGTTTCCTCTTCTGTGCTTACGTCACCTTGTACATAACTCTACCAGAGCATTTGTCACACTGTTGTCATTGTTGGTTTACCTGTCTGTATTCTGTTCTGACCTATGAATGAAGGGCGAGCTCCACATCCCATTCAATGTTATATTCCTAAACCCGGTATTCAGAAGGAGCTTAATAAATAGATTTCTACTAAATCAGTGATTCTTCATCTACCCACTGGAATTACTTAGGAAACTTTTAAAAACACGGAGGCCTGCACCCCACCACAGACCAATTCAAATAGAATTTCTGAGTATGAAGCCCGGGCACCTGTATTTTAAAAAAATTTCCCAGATGATTCTAATGTTGTTAGTGGTTGAAAACCAGGGTGCTAAATCATTTATCTGGAAATGCTAGTAAAGATGTACCAAGAAAATACAGAGTTTGAGGGTCTTTTGTGATTTTTTATTTTTCAAAAGGACACTGTATTAGTTTATCCATGGTTGAGTAACAAATTACCCCCAAATTTAGTAGCTTAAAACAACCAACACTTAATATCTCACAGTTTCTCCTGGTCAGCACTTAATATCTCCGTTTCTCCTGGTCAGAAATCTGGGTACAATGGACCTCAGGATGTCTCACAAGACTGCTTTCATGGCATTAGCCAGGGCTGCTGTCGTCTCAAGCCTCGACAGGGCAGAAGAGCTTGCAGCCAAGCCCACTTCTATGGTCATGGCAAGATCCAGCTCCTCACCGACTGTTGGCCAGAATCCCTCCTTGGTTCCCCTGCCTCTCCATCGGGCAGCTCACGCCATGGCAACTGCCTACCATTAAAGTGGGCAAGTGAGAGAGCAAGAGAGGGTGAGCAAGATAGAAGCCAGAATCTTGGTGTAACTGAATCTTGGAAGTGACATCCCATCACTTTTGCCATATTCTATTCATCGAAAGCATGTTATTAGGTCTAGGCCAAACTCAACGGGAGGGAATAATACAAGGGTATGGTTACCAGGAAATGAGCATCACTGGGAGCCATCGTAGAAGCTGCACAGACCTTTAATGACACTTGGCCTAAAAATTAACTTACCTTAAAGGAGTCCCAACCAGACTATCTTAACATTAGGAGCATGTACATCATTGGTTTCCTTATAAAACGGATCTAACCTGCTTTGGCAGAGATGAAGTAAAAGTAGAGTGACAGGTGTACTTTTTAATAATAATTTCTATTTTCTATTTCATTATCTAAGTATAGATGCATTCATTGAAGGACATGTAGACAGGATAACATCAAGGCAGGTCGGCTTGCATAGCTCCAACCTTCACATGGCCTTATGAATTAGGTCAATGAGCTTTTCAAAGATTAAAAGTGCTCTTCTTTCTTTTCCCGAACATATTCCTAGTTATATGAGTTAACAGAAAACAGGCAACTTTAAGAATTCAATGTAAAATTTGTTTTTAGTGAAGGGCAAGTAACAGTAAATCTAAAGGTAAAATGCCAAGCAAAATAGGCAAGTTAATGCACTGACTTTATGCAGATGAGAGTTATCAGTTTTAAGCTTAGCCCTCATTTTAGAGGAAAGAGCCAATGTATTGGACAACATTGAATGCTGACCTCAATAATGAAAATTTAAGCCTTCATCAAAGATCTTATCAATATAAAAGGATTCATTCGTCTTTGGACTACTTACCATTTAATGCTAAGATGGCAAGTTGAAATTGTTTAAAAGCATTTAACAAAACTACACAAAGTACTAAAAGACAAAAGAAACACTTATCAAGGCACAAATGACTTGTACTCTTGGACATGATGGTGATAGCACATTTACACAAAACCCTAAACTTTAAATCTATATTCCAACTACGATACGCCATCTCCCAAAAATCAATTAGTTTTTGGTGCTGAGAGAAAGAGCTAGCTTTCCAGATTAAGAGTACTGCCTTTGATAGCACTTTTTTCCCTGAATCATTTCCTAAATATTTGTTAAAAAATATTAGTAGCTCATAAAACCTGACATGATTTTCAAAAGGATATGGTCATAAAGCAAGATTTTTTTAAAGATGTAACAGAAATTGTGTTTTAAGTACTTCATGCATGGGCAGAAATGACTTATGGGCCATCTATTGTAGTTTGCTTTTAAGATGATTAAACAGCACTGTTGGGGGGGAATCTGCCCTTTCCTTCAGCTGAGATGGCAATTCTTAGTGACGTGATTATACTCACTAAGACCTAGAAGATAAAGCCACGATCATCTACTATCATCCAACATAAACAATTCTGTGTCAACCATTGTGAGTTACAGCACACACGAGGATTGAAACTAGTGACCTGGACTGTTGAAGCTCTATAGCCCTTTAACCATGCATCCCCTGAGCCATCCAGTTTTCATGGCCTACACACGCTTATTTGGGGCTTATGTTTGAATTTATTAACCTTCCTTAAAAGATGGCTCAGATGGCTGCCAAACTGAGAAACAGGTTGAAAACAGACAGGTTACCTAAAAATCCAGTAAGTTTTCTCTTCATAGTAGTATGAGCTAGCAATTCTAAAACCACCTTCCATGTATTCTAGCCTTGAGCAAATGAGTAAATATACTGAGGATAATGGCAGTCAGGTTTCTGTCTGTTGAGGGAGTTACAAATATGGAAAAGGGGAAGACTAGAAAGTAGTGACAGACTGGAATTGAGGGTATCAGTATAAACTTGCCATTTTTAACAGACACAGAGATAAATATAGATTTTTGTATATGTATCTGTCTGCTGAGAGGGACTACAAGCAGTGATACAGAAGTAGCAATGAATGAACCAAGCACTTGTTTCCTGAACACCATTCTCCATGAACAGAAAGCAGGGCTCCCTGAAGAAACAGCTGATTCCAGGGCTGGGGAGGGGAAAGAACAAGATGAGCCCGGAACATCTGATTGTACCAAAAAGTAAGAAAGGGCTCAGAGAATGATGAAGATGTGACACATCTCGGGCTCCTGCCATACGCAGAACCCATTGTGGAGCTCCCACTGGTCAAATATGGGACAATGAGAACATCCAAATAAATAATGACAGTAATGGATTTTAATTTGTTGACTAAGAATCCACGAGTCCATTTGCTACAAATAAATGAGTGGGGAAGAAGGAAAAACACTTCCTTTTATTAGAATGTCAACTAATAAATATAGATGGAATGATGGAGTTAGAAAATCAGTCCCTCGCTTGGATAGGGACTGTGAGGAGGGGCAGGATGAAGTGTCCCATGGTCAAGTGCTCAGTCTCCACATGGCCCAGTGACATGCCAAGAGCTGCTTCTCAATGGACAGACAATTTTCTGCTGCAGATGGCATGACTTTGCTCCAGAATCCCAGGGGGCCTGTGTTGTGATTCTCCCATTGGACTTGCAATAACTTCCACACTGCATCTTTTCCCACCACTACCACCACTAGGGTCTGCTGGATCATATGGTCCAAATGTCAGTCAGGGCTGCTTGCACTGAAGCCTGGAACTGTTGCAGAGCCCTTTCCTGCTCTGGGCCCCATTCAAAGCTGGCAGCCTTCTAGGTCACTTCATATGTGAGCAACAGCATTATTCCTAGTTATAGAATGTGTTGCCTCCAAAAGAAAAAGAGGTCTACAATGTGCTCTACTTCCTTTTTTGTGATAAAGGTTTCAAAAGGCAGCAATTTGTCCTTCACTTTGGAGGGCTATCCTGACACTCCCTTGACCACTGGACCTCTAAAAACCTTACTGAAGGGCTAGCCCAGTGGTGCAGTGGTTAAGCGCACACGCTCCCCTTTGGTGGCCCGGGGTTCGCCAGTTTGGATCCAGGATGTGGACATGGCACCGCTTGGCAAACCATGCTGTGGTAGGCATCCCACACAGAAAGCAGAGGAAGATGGGCACGGATGTTAGCTCAGGGCCAGTTTTCCTCAGCAAAAAGAGGAAGATTGGCAGCAGATGTTAGCTCAGGGCTAATCTTCCTCAAAAAAGAGTTAAAAAAAATAAATAAAAACCTTACTGAAGTGGCTGGTCCCTAACTCTGCATAGTATTTACCTCCCATCCTCTGGGGTGCACGTACAGTACCAAGGCCTTTAGCATATTAGCCACCTCTTGCTTGTCTGTCCAATCCACATGATGTTGTCGATAAAATGGACCAGTGTTGTGTTCTGAGCAATATTTAGGTGGCTCATATTTCTTCATGTTCTATTATGACCAAGGATGGAAGACTTAACATAGCCCTGAGACAAAACTCATTCTAAACGAATATTGCTGACTGTTCATTGTGAATGTGAACTGTTTCTGATCCTCTTTTCCAACTGGAATGGAAAAAATGCATTGCCAGATCAATGACATACCATGTGTTTGAGGCCTTATTAATCTGTTCTAGCAACGAGTCCAGCAGAGCAGCTGTGATGACGGTTCTTACTTGGTTAAGTCAGCAGTAGTTTAAAGTCATTCTCCAGGATCCATCTAGTTTCTTTAGGGGCTGGACTGGTAAACTAAAGAAACAGACTTGGCACCGGCACCCCCATATACTTTATGCCTTAAATGGTGGCACTAATCTCCATCATTCTCCCAGGATACAATATTGTGCCTGATTTACTATCTTGGCAGGAGTGGGAGGCAGCTTCAGAGGATTCCATTTGGCAATCTGCACTATGATAACTCTTACTCCACAGACCCGGGACCCAACGTGGCAGTTACTCCAATCGCCGCATATATAGATTCCAGTTATGCACTTGGAGACTAGGAAATGACCACTGGGTGGCTCCATGGACTCAGTAGGCCCACTCTGAGAGTAACTTTAGCCAGAACACCTGGTCTGATAGGCTCTCATTCTAACAGGAAGGCCGTGATGGTGCTTTAGATCTCCAGATCAATATCAACTCAGATCCTGTGACCAATAGTGTCAACAATACCTGATTATTTCCCTTTTCCCAGTGTACAGTCACTCAAATAGATGCCAATAGAGCCCTTTGGGGGCAAGTGTCATGTGTTTATGTACTTGCCATAGCGTGGTAGGGGTTCTTCCTCCTAGGAACCTATCCATAGTCGGAAATCAGTTCTGAATCTGAAAATTGTCTTAGGTCTGTGAATTAAGCAAGGGATCAAGATTTTCATTGCAGTGACAGCCCTCAGCCTCCTTTTTATGGTATTCTTGCTTTTTATGGTAATAGATGTTAATCAGTACCCCGTGGACTCCCTATCTATTTTGTCCTAAGGAGACTATGCTCTATTAACTGTCTCTCTTACTGAGCAAGGGCTCACTGCCTGACACTCAGAGAAGCCAATACTATGGCACCAGCTTTTGAAAAAAGAGCGAGCTTTATTGTGAAGTCAACCAGCAAGGAGACAGAAGGCAGGGCTCCAATCTCCCCAATCCAAGGTCTAGGGCAAAATTTAAGGGGTTCGGGGGAACAGGCTGGCATGCCAAAGCACTGGTAGGGCAGGTTTCCACTGGAGGGCGTTAGACTTGGCCATCCAAGGTAAGGTATGGAAAGGCAGAGTTCAGCACAGGATCTTCCTGGGCAACGGACTCCTCACTTTCGAAAAGGCTCCAGCATTCAGGTTTTGCTCATCCTCCAGGTTCCGCAGGTAAGAAACATTGGTTCCCAAGTGTTATTTGAAGTTAAGATTTTCCTCCTCTGTGCATACCCAGGTTACACGATTTACAACTTTGGCTCTGTTGTACCTGCAAAACTAGATATCCTGTTATGCTTGAGGACTGGTTTGAGCTGGTCCTGCGGTTACAACTCCATAACTCTTCGTGGGTCAAGCTCCTTTGGTTGCCAGAATGACCTTGCTAGTCATTATGGTAATTGTGGCCTTCTAGCTTCTGGCAGTTAAGCAACACCACCCAGTCTCTATTATTCCCATGGATGTTAACAAGCCATCTCTGTGGCTGCTTCTCCCACCTCCACCTCTGGCCTGCAGAGAGAACTACCACCAAACTTCTCAGTTATGCTAATGCCTCTCTCATCAGTGCTTTCCTGAAGACCTTGGGTGAATGGTGTGTTCTCTGGGCCCTCGCTTGGAGCATAATGCTGATGGGTCTTCTGGCCTTATCTAATATATCCATTCCAGCTTGCCCACTTTGCTTAGCCTCTTTATTCATTCCTCTACAGTCTGCCAGTGCAACTCAGACATTTCTCACTTTACTGAGAATTGCCTATTTTCCCCCTTAGTTTCTAAGAGCCATCTATTAGCAAGTTTCCCCTTACCATTGGAGTCTATCTTCTCAGTCTTGGGCTGCTATAACAAAATACCATAGACTGAGTGACTTAAATAGCAAACATGTATTTCCCACAGTTCTGAAGGCTGGGAAGTCCAAAATCAAGGTGCTGGCAGATTTGGTGTTTGCTGAGAGTCTACTTCCTGGTTCACAGATGGTGGCCTTTTTGCTATGTCTTCACGTGGTGGAAGGGACAAGGGAGCTCTCTAGGGCCTCTTCTATAAAGACACTTATCCCATTCATGAGGGCTCCAATCTCAGGACCTAATCGCTTCCCAAAGGCTTCACCTGCAAATACCATCACCCAGGCATTAGGTTTCAACATAGGAATTTTGGGGAGACACATTCAGTATATATCAGGATTCTTGCTGGGGTGCTAAATTCCCCACACCTGATAAAGTGTCCCCAAGTGAATGAATTCTTGTTTATCCAATGTCACATTCATGCTCCCTTGAACAAACACCTTTAAAATCCAATCCCAGGAGTCCACCCCTGGTTCCTGCCAGCATGTGCCAGTTAAACCTTGCAATTTTCTAGGGAAATAGTGTCTTTCCTTCCTTAACAGACCCAGTATGTCCTAGCTGGGTTATGATGGGATTTAACCCAGTTATTGGCTTGGTTATTGGCTAGTTATTGGCTTGGCAGCCAGGAAAGGAAGAGGGAGGGCAGTGTAGGAGAGGAGGGCTATTTTCTTGGTGGGGGGAGGGGGAGAGGCTTCTGCAGCATCTTCCAGCACAGCAAAAATGCTGGTTCTCACTGGAGAAGGGCCAGAGGAAGTCGCAGGGGCACCCACCCAGATGATCCCATCCCATGTTTAAGATCCCAGGTTTCCCCACCTTCACATTAACAGACCTGCTCTGTTATTCAATACTCATTCAATGCTCAAGTGTCTTTGGAGCTCTGTGACTCCAGTAATTAGCTAGCCCTTCAGCCTGTGGTTCAACTGAGTCTGTCCTTCCACTACAGGTGATAAAGGAAGCTGCCTCAAAAGCCCTCCAGCTCTCACACTTAGCTATCAACTGTTTGTTAATAGCTCTGTTCCTCATTTCCTTCTGCAGTGCTTCAATACAACTTAGCAGTAATCAGCCAACTCAGTTGTCTTTGTAGGTATTTATTCCTCCCATATTTTTCAAATATGTGTATAATCACACCTACCACAGTTCCCCTCCACTGGGACATTGTTCCAGGTCAACTGGTGAAATCTTTAGGAATTAATCTGCAACCTTACGCCAGGGGTGATGAGTGCCCCACCTACCAACCAGGGTGGCATCTTCAGGCTGAGTAAAGGATGAGCTTGTCCCAAATCCCATTTTAGAGGCCAAGATGGGATTAAATGTGTAAAGTTTTTATTAGGGGGAATATCTGTGAGAGAACATGGAGAGGCAGCTAGGCAAGTCTGGGTGGACTGTCAGACCATGATGCAAGTCTAACCCCAAGTGAAAGGGAGAGGGAAAGAAGGTTGGGTAGAAGTGTCCTAAACTGCCATGTAGCCTAAGCAAGGCTTGGCAAGGTAATGGAGGAGTCCTTGAGCCCCAGCCAGCCATCAGAGGAGCCCTGTGTCTCCCCCAAACAGGCCTTCCTTAGTATCTCTGCCACGTTCAGCCACTGAGCTGCTTAAGAACTGAAGTCTTGGCACATAGTGATGAATTTCAGAGCACAGCAGAGGCCCTTGGTCAACTGAGCTCCTTGTAGTGGGGGTCTGTGAGGTACATTCTCATAGCTGCCTCATCATCCTAGCAAGAGGCAGAGCTGGGATTCAAACCAGATAGTTTGGTCTCAGAGTCTATATATCAATCACTGCACTAAGAAAGCATCTCTTAGAGCTGCAGGGGTCTGAAATAAATGGTCCTCTATCGTGTGGAAGATTTATACAGCAGGTCGGGCCAGACTGGTAAGAATTATTAGGCTCCTCTAAGGAGTTTGTACTTCATTCTACAGACAATAAAGTGGGGAGAGGGGCACATCACAGATTAATGTATATGAATATATTCCATATGCATTGTATATACACATGAATAACTTACAGACCCATGTGTACCTTTAGTTTCCTGTGATATAAAAGGCTTTAGCAGACTTGAAAAGCTGCAACAGTGATTCCTGGACTGCGTATATGGTAAGACGGTCAAAAAGTGCTGGCAAAGCACTCATACTCTCTAGGACAGAAAAATTTGAAAAAAAAAAGGACTCAGACAAATCCATATTCTATTACTTGTTATAAAATCTTACTGTGGTACAAGGCAATCAAAAATTCATTTAATTTTTACTAGTTTATTACTAGTATTGAAACCACTTAACGCTGTGTGTCAAACAGGCATTTACAGGCTAAATGAAGAACTTAACCACTATAACGTAATTCCCAGGGAACCTGTGTAAACTCCCAACACTGAACTTACAAACAAATTCTATAGAAGACAACCTGTTATAAAAAGGAAGCTACAAATTTATTCATGAACTAGTCAGTGTTGCAAAAAACAGGTGTTATTAATTCTATTTTATGGACATGGAAACCCAGGCACGGAAACATTAAATGATTTCTTTGGTCCATATAACGAGATCAAATATGAACTAGAACTAGAGAGTAAACCAGATTCTTATACACCTATATGTATTAATAATACAAGTCTACATTTGCAGTATAGTCCTACAATCGAATATTAAAACCTACAGATGAAAAGAATCTCAAGAGAACGTTGGTCTCACTTTCTGTATGAAAGCAGGTACTATTATCGAGAGTGCGAAATTAGTTGATCAAGGTCAAATCTAAAAGTTAAGGAAAACTCCAAATTCAAAGCTTTTATAAAGTCATCATACGCACCACTATTATTTATTATACTTCAAGAGGACGTATGTGAATCAGAAGGGAGTTTTTGGATTTCAGACTGTTTCACTTCCTGACTTAAAGCCTAAGAACATAAACTGTGAACTCAGCAAAAGCAATCTGGGACGAGGATATGTCTCTAAGTGACGATTTAAGGAACTATATTTATAGCCTGGCACCAGGAAATTTTTGTTCACTTTTTAAACTAGATTCCAAATATACGCATTATACCCCAATGGCTATTTAAGGCCAAAACTGGCTTTCAGAAGTACACTTTAGGATGCAAATACGAACAATGATTTCCTACGTTCTCAAGTTCTGAATGATACGGTTATAATACAGAATTTTAAAATAAACACAAAGATTAAACATTGGAAGGATTTTACTAGCAAATAACTATCCGTTACATATCAAAAGTCTGTAAAGGCCTGAGTTTCAAACACTTGATCTCCAGGCAAACTATACGATGCCTTATTTCACCAAGGATTTGAGGTGACTTACTACACGCACATACACAATAATAACAGATATAGAGCGCCTGTCCTGGAAGAGTATATTTAGAAAGAAATGCAAGTATGCAGGTCAGGAGAGATGTTAACACGGATTTCAATTTGGTTCTTGAGCTTCCTGATAGCCAAATCAAAGAGGCGCAAAATTCTTACTATCAAAAAGTGGTTTCCGAAATTTTTTTTAGAGTCACATTCCAAAATATCTTACCTGGGACTTGTTATAAGGGTATGACACAAAGGACAATGTCCCTGACAATATCATATAGCAAATGTGGTTAAAATGTGGTTAATATTGTTACTTCGGGTAGCTTGCTGAGGCGAAGGTGGGCGGTATCAAATTAAAACACTACTTAGTGCAGGTGACGCTGCCTGCAATACACACTGTTCTTGCACTGAAGGATTCTCATACATGGATTAGTTTTCCCAACTAGCAGCAATTCTTATTTAATGGCTAGGAGACCTCAGCACAGGAATAAAAGATTTGACATGGCTGACATAATTACATCATTTAGGGAGAGGCCGAATATTTGAACCTCTAGATCCAGCAGGAAAGCTTAGTGTCTCTCATCACCTTAACAGGACTGCAACCCAAGGCTTCAGAAGGATTTACTGGAAATTTTAACCCTCCAAAAGGGTGCCCTCTAACTGCAAGGAGTAAGTTTGCTCCATGTGCATGTATAGTACATTCTGGAGATACAGAATTGTAAACAGTTCTGGTGTTAAAAAAGCAGAAACACACAAGTTCCAGTATGTGAAAAAAATTCTATAAACTACCCAAAGAAGTGATATGTAACTGCCTGTACTGACTGTTCTCAAACACACGGAAATGCTTCTAAAATGTATGGAAAGGCCAGGGGCAGCAAGGTATAGTCAATGACAGAAGCAGCTGCTATCTAATCTACGTCTCTCCCCTGCAGTCTGCAGTGGGAATCATAAAGCTGGAAAATAGCTAGAGAGGACATCTTGTGTGGACATACACTCTCGCCCCATTTTCAAAGATCTCTATTTAGATCTCTAGTCTAGCTTGTTCTTATCTCAAATCTTAGCACCTACAGTCTAGGACTAATTCCTTTTATCTTATCACTGAAGATAATGAATCACTACGTTCCTTACACATACATGGAAATCATTAAGCAACTAGTCTTCTTTCATTAACAAGATAACCACAATTATTTTTACCTTTCCCCAAACATCTTTATTTACTAATCTTTAGACCTCTTATGGGGACACCCCTTATTACTTTGAAAACATACTACAACAGTTTGGTACTTCAGTACAAGCTTCACAAATTCCCAGGACTTAGATTACTGCATGATTCATTCAAACACTAACAGTTTTATGTGTAAGTAGCAATGATCTATCTCAGAATCAATTATTCAAAACAATATTCTAAGTACTGGAGTAACTGATCTCATACAGCTTACAATCTACAGGGAAAAACAGACAATAAGCCAGGGAACATGTAAGATGTCAGATTAAAGTGCTGTGAAAAGGAAAGTGATGGCATACAGAGGGCTTTTGTGAGGAGGGGGCACCTGATCTGAAACCTCTGGGAAGGCAGTAGCCCTGGAAAGATATGAGACCAATGTTACAAGCATTTTTTTGCTAAAGTAGGTTTAACTATTCTGTTATATATTTATATGCATTCCTTCTGAATTATATAACCCTTCAATTCTCCCCACCGAATAAGAACCCTTGTTCTTATTTTGAAGACTAACTCTATCTTTTAAAAGCTTTTCATTATCTCCTTAATTGGTGTATTGCATAAGTTTAAGAAGCATGCCTTCTAATTTAAACAAGTATTCCACAATAATATCAGCTAGCTAACTAGTTTAGAATGTATTCCTGCCAAATTACATTTAACAGTGGGTGAAAAGTAACAATATTTGAAAAAAAATTCTTCGTGTTACTGATAGGCCTAAATGAATTTTCTAGAAAATAATAATTTGGTGATGCTTTGTAGGTAAAACAGGATGAAAGCAAATTGGCAGAGTCTGACCCATTCAGAAGACAAGGCTGAAGGGAGGATGGAAGATGCAGTGAATCACTGATGGGCTGGTCTAAGCAGTGAAAGGGCCCAACACAGAAGTCAGAGGTTGACAGACAGGTCACGTATGTGGGATGAGGCAGCAAATCAGCTGGCAGGGTTGGAGAAACCCTCCACATCACACCAGCTCTTTGAGACATGCTGCCACCACGTGGGCGATAGACAATTTTGAAGTATGAGAAGATTTTAGTTGTGATTATCAGTTAATTAACAATTATACAATCAAAAAACATACTTTCATCTTATGAAATCTGCATTTTTTGCCAAGTCCTTGGACATTAAAAAAGAGCATGGATTTTGGCCAGATGTGTTTAGAATTCTGCTCTACTTTTTAAGTCTTTGGTTCCTTATCTGTAAAATGGGCATAAGAATACGATCCTGTGGAGCTGTGCAGTCTCAGGATTAAGTGATAATAGATGCGAGGCATCTAGCCCAGTACCTGGTACACAGTAACTACTCAATAACTTTAAAAAACTATTCTTCAGGGGGCCGGCCCTGTGGCCTAGTGGTTAAGTTCTCGCACTCCACTTTGGCGGCCCAGGGTTTCGCCGGTTCGCCTGGGCGTGGACATGGCAGCGCTCATCAAGCCATACTGAGGCGGCATCCCACATGCCACAACTAGAAGGACCCACAACCAAAATGTACAACTATGTACTGGGGGGCTTTGGGGAGAAAAAGGAAAAATAAAAAAAGTCTTTAAAAAAAATTATTCTTCTTCAGTATGATCTTCCAAATATCACTGAAACCTGATTATTGTTTTTTTAATCACATAAATGTGCCTATCAAGAAATGTATTTGCATTGTGTTTCAAGGGAAGGAAAAAACTCAAAATAAAACTTAGGGAAGAAATCAATTCCAACAAAATAAGTCAAATATGTGAAGTGTTACTGCAGAGAAATAAGCACAAAATGTTGAGCAGGTAAGAAAGCTCTCAAAATCTTTAGTCAAGTCTGGATTATTATAACAGAATCTTATTCAGGTTTCACTCATTCACAACTGTAACAAGAGTCAGGATAAAACGTAACTTTGCATCAACCAAGGGAAAAAGATTTTTAAGCAAACAAATGACAACGATTAGGATTTACCTTCTTAAGAGAAAAAACTTAGAATTTTTAGGGCTCCATCGTAATAAGAGTAACTAGTGTGGATGGGGATGGTCGTTGTGATATGCTACACAGGAATTATTCTTACGCAAACAAAAGCCCTCCTTAATTAACAGTTAAGGTTTAATAATTAATTTGGTTAAAGTTACATGAATGATAAGATTTTATCTTAAAAATAAATAGGAGCAGACCTTATTTCCTTCTTATTCTAAGTGGGTGTTCTGAAAGACATTTGAGAGAATAAAAACCCAGTTAAGAATCTTTTCAAATAAAGAATAAGACCTTAAGAAAACTAGCTATGAGGTTTCCACTAAATTCCTTATTCTGCTGCTGCTTACGAAGCATAAGCCAGAAAAATGGCCAAATCCAGTCCTACTGACAGAATTTTAAAGCTGAAAGAACACCAGCGATAACCTAGTACACCTTCCACATACAGAAGAGGAAACAGGCTCAGAGTGACTTAGAGGACGCCGATCAGCAGAGAGAGCCTGTGAAGCTCAAGGCACAGCTAAGGCTCTTTACTATAGAAAGTAGTCCACAGTATCCGAACCAATCCTCACGACGCCTTTTATTAAGGCAACGCAGGCTGCGGGAAGGAGCTCAGCTGTAGCCAGTCCCTACACTATTGCCGGGTTTGCAGTCTGCCCTGGACCCGGAGGCCAGATCAGTAATATTAGACCGTAAGGGTACGGTCTACACTAGCGCTAAAGAGCTACAAACGCTTCCTCCTTAAGCGCCTTTTCTTCCGGCCCAAGACTCCTATGCTTTTAACAAGGGGTCCTACAGCCGAGCAAACGACGGGGCAGGCAGTTAAGTGGGAAAACTGTCCGTCCATGATCAAAATGAAGCACACACACACTGACCTCTGGAGTGGATGTGGCAAAATAAATTCTGACCCCCTCCTGGAACGACTATTTGGGCAAGTTTCTAAAAAGGACATCAAGTTACCTCCAGCAGGTAGTTTTCAGTACACATAATCCAGTGCCTGAGTCTGCTTTCTCTGGCCACTACAGGTACAGGCTGGGTCCCAGGAGCACAAGCTCGGAAACCATCATCCAAGTTTTCAAACAAGAACGCGTAAGCAAACAACTGCTGCTAATACAACATACAAACATTAACATATGCCCCACGAACAGTTTTCTGGATCATCAGATTATTTGCCAAAAGCCGGCTCCGCGGTAAATAATAGTTACTGTTGTTATACCCAAACGAGTTATACATGACACAGCTTGCTCCTCAGAGAGAACATTCTACAGTCTTTCAAGAATGAAAACCTGCTTTATTTGGCACACAACAGTGAAGAGGTCTTGCAACATGTGCAGAGGTAGTCAAACAGCAGTTCAGTGCGAGCCATCACAAAATTTGGTCACCGACCAAGCCAGAGCGAATCTCCCAGCTCCTGTAGGTTAGCAGACAATATTAACTCACTTTCTGCTTGTTGACTTTTGCGTCCCTTTTATTTGTGTACTGAAAGAACAGGTACCTCTGTGGGGACTCTACGCCCAGTTTAATTATTTATTAAGTTTATTTTGGGCAGGTATCGATCACTCCTTTCTTAAGTGAGTTAGATTCTGAAATTAAAAACAAACAGAAAACAACAAAACTCCCTCTCCGGCCAGCATGGATGCATTCTCCCTCAGTGGAGGCGCCACGGCCCAGCCGCCGCTCCGTTTCCTCCACGAGGCTCGAACTCTGTCCCACCAGATTCCGAGAGCGGCAGGGGTGGGCTGTAACCAGAAGGCACTCGCCACAACCTTCAGGAGTCGGGGCGTGACCCTCACCTTGACTCTGGGCGGTTTGTGGGGACCAACTCCTTCCTTGCTGCCGCTCTTTGCTGAGTTTCCAGGGGCCCCAGACCCGCTGCGGGACCCTCCACCCCCACCCCCGGGCCTCACTCCAGCGGCAGGGGACTGTTTCCCCGCTGACCTCGGGGGCAGAGGTCGAAGGCCCGCTCCCGGACGCCGGAGGCCGGCCCCGGCGCCGCCGCCAAGCCCGCGCGGCCTCACCTGCCTCTCCCCGGAAGCCCCAGCGCCGTCCCGCCCCGCCCCGCCTCCCCGCCCCACGACTTCGGAGTCGCGGTCCCGGGATCCGCACGGCAATGGCGCGGCCGGAAACTGGCCCCGCGACTTCCTCGGGCCGGATCCGGGCTGCGCCGGGCCTGTGGGCGGGGCGGGGGGGCTGCGGCTTCCTCCTTCCTGCTTCCGGCTCGGCGGTGAGGTAGGAGTCGGGGTCCGAGGCCAGGGTCCCGGTCGTCATGCGTGCGAGGCCGGAGGCGGCGCTGCCGCTGGTTCTGCCGCTGTCGGGCGGAGACGGCGGCGCGGGCTCCGTGAGCCGCGCCAGGCCGCGCTCGTCAGGGCTGCTGACCGGCAGCGGGGCCCCGAGGGCCGGGCGGCTGGGGGGTGGGGCAGGCGGACGGAGGCGGGAGGCCAGTGCGGAGGGCGCTGAGACGCCGCGAGCTGCAGCTCCGGGCGCGGCGCGGGTCTGGGCCGGAGATCACCCCAGTCGTCCCATTTCAGAAGGAAGAAGAGTAATATTTACCCTGAAAGTGTGGGAGCCGCGGGCGCTTGTGTCCGAAGTTGGGGTGCACGGGACGTGTGTGGCCTGTGGACAGTAACTCCTTTCTTAGTGTTAATGGCTGAAACTTTGCCATAAACCAGGTTATTCACTCCCGCTTGACTTCAAGTGCGTTCCTGATCTCTGAATCTTGCGTGAGTTAGTTCATTACTGGGCTGGAGAAGCTGAAGAAACACGGATCTCAGTGGAGCCCAGACCCGACTGTGTGCGTGGGGCCGTACGAATTCTGGGGGGCTAGGAGATTTAACAGTGTGTCAGCCACTTTAATGTATTTTCAGTTGAAAATATGAAGAAACCGTGGAAGGATATAATTAAAACCAGCGACATTAGTTTTCTTGAAGTGATGAGATTGTGGGTGATTTTTATTTTGTTTTGATTATCTCCAGATTTTTCTATAAAGAACACGGATTGTACGATAGGGAGACCAAAAAACCCTTTAGAGTAAGGTGAGATGTTTGATTTTGTAATTATGTATCTAATTCTATAAATGAGAACATTTTTAGTATAAAAAGTTGAAGATCTGGGAATGGATATGCTGTAACATTATGAGTGAGCCGACTTGTCTTTTAATATATCATTGAGCTTCATAAATAATTTTATTGTTGAAATAGGTAGCTTTGTGAAAAACTTGATTCTCCAGTAATTAGGATTTTCTTACAGGGCATTTGCAGTTGTAGTAATTATTTTTCTTTAAGTTAGGAAGAAAGAAAGAGATAGGAAATGTCTATAATGTGCTAGGTAATTCTACATTTTATTTATAGGTTGCATATGTAGAATTGGGAAATTTTCCATTTAAAATTGTATTGTAATTATCCTGAAAGTTGCAACTTAAACTTTCTTTTATCTATTCTTTTCAAGCCACTCAACATAGAGAATTTAAATCTTCTCTCAGAAGTGTATGGTAGAGCTCAAGAAGACAACCAGCCAAGGGTCATCTGAAGTTCTGATTGGCTCTCTGATAACCCAGGACAAAGTTAGAGAGAACTGCTCCAGCATAAGGTAGATGCTTTTTAAAATCCCAACTGAAATTGTAAGTGACCGTATATACGCCCCTTCCTACCCGGGTATTCTAATTCTCCACTTTGAACAGGGGCTGACACAAACAGGAAAGGTTGAAAAACCTCTGGGGCAAAATAGAAAATCTCATTCAAATCCGTACCGTCCTCATTTGCCAGATGGCCCTCCCTTACCACCTTGAAATGGAACAAAATACATGTCACCTGTTAGGGTTAATTTTCTCATTTATTAAATTTATTAAATTATGTCCTCAGAGCTGAAATGAGGACATGAAATAGCATGTCACATTTTGCATTTATCTCTTAGCATATGAATGCAGATATTATCATGGCTCCCTTACCTTTTCCTTTTCATTTTTGGAAACAGCCATCCATTACCTCCCTTCCTCCATGCATTTAATATACTCTGAGGCTTGTCCTTTTCAAACACCAAATTTGACAGTTCATACTTTTGTTAATTAGTACTTCATGGTATTAAGGCTGTGTCAAAAAATGATAAACAGGATTCAGCTGTCTCCTGGAATGAGTGCATAAAACTCAAGATCCTTATAAAAGTCTGCTGCTAAATAAAGTGTGTCTTGAATATAGGAGGTATGTGAGAATGCACAGTCCTTATCACAGATGCCACATGGACTCTTTTAAGTGTCACTCTTCTGGTGTCCTAGTTGAATTCTTTTTCCTTAACTAATTAGTACTTTGTGTGTGTGAGGAAGAGTGGCCCTGAGCTAACATCTGTTGCCAATCTTCCTATTTTTGCCTGAGGAAGATTTTTGCTGAGCTAGCATCTGTGCCAATCTTCCTCTGTTTTTTTGTATGTGGGACACTGCCACAGTGTGGCTTCACGAACGGTGTGTAGGTCTGCACCTGGGATCCAAACCTGCGAACCCCAGGCTGCTGAAGCAGAGTGTGCGAACTTAACCACTATACCACCAGGCAGGCCCCTAATCAGTACTTTTTAAAAACAAAAAACTAATGAGTGCTAATGGAATTCTAAGTTAATTGATTGTATGATGTAACTTTTTCAAAATTTGATTAACCACATAGTCTTTTTCTCTTGTCCCCCCACCTCTTTCCCTAAGACCACTACAAAGATGTTTGATATAAAGGCTTGGGCTGAGTATGTTGTGGAATGGGCTGCAAAGGACCCATATGGCTTCCTTACAACAGTTATTTTGGCCCTTACTCCATTGTTTCTAGCAAGTGCTGTACTGTCCTGGAAATTAGCCAAGATGATTGAGGCCAGGGAAAAGGAGCAAAAGAAGAAACAAAAACGTCAAGAAAATATTGCAAAAGCTAAACGACTGAAAAAGGATTGAAGGAATGAACAGCCGGCGCAAACCAGAAGAAAATCATTTGGAAAATTATGAATTTGGAAGGGCCCCACTAGAGTTTCTTCTCTGGATTTTATGACAGTATTATTTAGTAAAGGAAGTCTGAGCTTATGGAAGAATCACGTTCTGACCTCTTAATGTACTGTGTAGCAACTGTTAGGTTTTGGTGTAAAAGTCTGTGGACAGTTCTTGTAAATTGGCATTTATTATGCTACAAATTCTTTATAGGTGACCTAGTCATTTGCCATTTTGCAACTTATATACTGAAATGAAAACATCCTGTGGAGAAAAATGACTTTTCATTATGAACTCCATTCAAATATGGCTTAAAATAGGGTCCTGGTCTAGATAAAGGAAATTAAGAATGTAAAAATCAGCATTGTCCTCTCTGAGTGAAAAGTATGCTTTGGTTTAAAAGAGATACAGTAAATTAATTACATCTTTTATCATTGCTTATTTCTTGGAATAGAATCATTTCTGGCTTTCTCAAAGCAAAATAATGAGTACTTCTATTTTCTGCATTTTTCTGATGTTAGCCTTTGAGATACTGGTAATTATTGGTCATTTTGCATTTTTTAAAATCTAATTTTATAAAGAATTCTCTTATTATCTTGACTATGTAGAATACCACCTACTGGATGTAACAATTTTTGTACTTATGGACACTGCCATTTTCTTAGATGACTCGTTGAGTAACACTATGATTTAAAGCTTGCAGTAAAAACCCCAAACCTTGTAGTACCTTGGAAGCACTTTATTTGTACTTGTGCTAAGTGGAAATGTGAAGTAGTTAAAATGTCTTATCAGATAATTTGCTGATTATATAGATACCACTTTTGTTTTCTATTCCATTCATTGTTTTAACTCATGGTGGTAATGTCCTATACTGTTTGATCAAACAGGTTCATGGTGAAAATTAAAATTTTGATTTCTTTTGAGGAACTTTAAGTCAGATTTCACAAGTGGTAAACAAAAGCTTAAAATTTGGAAAAATTTTGTTGGGCATACTAGTAATTGGGTGAAAAGGTAAATTATGTCAAAATGAGAATGTGTTAAAATTCAAAATAAAGAGCCAAAGGATATTTCCTTCAGTTAAGTAGTAAAACTGGATTTTTTTACTATTAAATATGGCTTTTATAAATGATTGGTCCAATCATTTTATTCATTGTATTTAATATCTTATTAACGTTTTCCTCATCTCTGATAATTTTAAATTACAAAAACTTATCCAATAGCTTTAATTGAAAAATGAAACTAGATATTGAAATAAATTTGATACTTTTTTATAAAGAAGTCCTGGGTTTTTGTTTTTTGAGGGGGAGGTAATAATTCAGTAATTCATGGAAGTTAGACTTTTTAGAGGGTTAAAAATTTCATTTATAACTAAACATACTTGTAAAAGTTGAGGGCAGTGTTTCTCAAATAGGAGAACCTAAGGACCCCTGAGAATGTTTATGGACTGGTTTGAACAACACTTATTACAGTAGCCCCCCACCCCCATCCGCGGTTTCAGTTACCAGTGGTCAACTGGGGTCCGAAAATAATGTTGCATCACAGTGCTTATCATTCACTTCACTTCATCTCATCACCTAGACATTGCATCACTCACAAAGAAGGGTGAGTACAGGACAATAAGATATTTTGAGAGAGAGAGAGACCACATTCACTTAACTTTTATTACAGTATATTGTTATAATTGTTTATTTTATTGTTGGTAAGTTCTTACTGTGCCTAATTTATAAATTAAACTTTATCATAGGTATGTATGTATAGGAAACAACATACTATATATGGGATTTGTTACTATCCAAGGTTTCAGGCATCCACTGGGGGTCCTGGAACCTATGCCCCACAGATCAGGGGGAACGACTATACTATTATTTTAGGTTTTTAGGTCGTCAGTTCCTGCTTGGCACCAGTGTAATCAACATTACATCTCCAGGCACTGAAATAACTCATTGTTATCAGTTATTCAGGTGATGGAAGATATATTTTTTATATTATCATTGAAATTAAATCTTTAAAAAAAACCCTTGTATACAACTATTGGCCCTCGTGGGTCTGCAGAGCCCACTTTAAGAAAAACTCGGTTAAGATATATTCAAAATGTGTTTTGAGCTTCTGCAATCAAGCTGTTTATGGAAGGAATTTATATACGTATGTCTTGCTTATGGCCACATTTTAGAGTAAAAGTACTGAAGCAAAAGATATTCAACATAATTCTCAGTTATCTACTAAGGCTGTGGTTCATTGATTCTATTGTGACAATTTAAAGGTATTTAAAAGTCTATTTTTCTATAATTTCTGTTAAAGTCTTAACACATGCCAATTTTGTATTTGTTTGACATAGGCCATATTATTTCTTCAGTTTTTCCCAACATTTATGGGGCCTTTTTATACATGTGAGATCAACAAAGTTTTATCATATTTGTATCTGTATGTTTGCGTGTGTATGAGGGAGGAGGGATGTAAAATAGAGACTATTGTGAGGTTTGGGATTCTTCAAAAAGATCAATCTTCTTTTATTGTAACATAGGACTATTGTTGAAATAATCCCATACACTATTATCCAGAATACTAATTTAAAAAATTGCCTACCTATTTATGTTGTTTTTGAAATTCTGAGAACTAATAACAGTCAATATCCTTTTTATGGCTAGTTTTGGGGAAAAAACAAACAGGCTGCCTGTAACAAACATTTTACAAAAAAAAAAAGTAAGTTTGTGTGTCAGAATTTGACCATAGTGTCCATGTGATAAAGTTCAGCATGGTATTACTGTATCATATGTGCAAGGACATTTTTTATTTCTTGAAATTACAGTAAGCAAACTGGAAATAAGCTTGGGAAGCTGTGAGCTGGAAACCCAGTGTTGAGATAAATTATAATTGACAGCTCCTCACCCATTCCTTCTTTGCTTACTCATGAAGTAAAGGAAAGTGGCCAAGGGCATGTTAGACTTCATCTAGTTTTAAGTTACAAGAAGTTTGGTTCCTATTTGGAAGTGATTGTTTTTATGTTCGCAATTGGTTATAAATTACTGATTTCCTTCATATCTGGAATAAAGATACAAGGACAAATTCTGTATTTCTCAAACATTCAAAGGGATTCCATGTTCAAATACCAAAAGTTTGGGAAACACACGGTAAAACTTAGGATTCATTCCTGCATGATTTCTTGGAGTCTTAATATGACTACCATAGACTCCCCTCACCCTGTTTTTCCCTAAAGAGCACAAATGCAGTCTGAGAAAGCCTGGTCTAAATAAACTCAGGTTAAGGTTTAAATAGTATGGCTGACGAGACAGCATTAAAAGCAATGGTATTGGTTTAAGGCTGAGTAAATTAAGAAATAAATGACAGCCAGAAATCTGTTAGAAGTAGAAATGGAAAAGGTAACAGATAATGGGGAAAAAAATTATTTCCTCCATTTTTGTTGATTTTTAACTTCAAATACCCAAGGCATAGCCAATAGGTTAGACTTACATGATTAAGTTCGACAGCCAACACATTTTCTATATTTAAGCAGTTCATATAATGCAATAAGCCCATTACTGAAAAAAAAATGCTATATGCATGTATAGCGAGGCATAGGAAGTCAGGATTTACCTCTGAGGAAGTACTTAAGGTACTTAAGGTATATATGACACTCTTTATTTCAAAATGAACATTTTTACTTTTGAAATTAAAAATTTGCATAGATTTGAAGTCTGTCTTGAAGAGATGAAGAAAGACATTTTCATTAAAACAACTTGTAAATGCCCCAAATATAACTATTTAAAATGTGAAATACAGTGGACAAGCTAATATTTTATTTAATGCTTTAATTCTACTTTCCATGTTGTCTGGCCTAAAAGCCAAGTATAAAAGAAATTGTTTAGAAAGGCAGTCTTAATTAGGCCAAGATTAAGGGCCAATTTTTATGTAGGACATTTAACTCTGTTCATATACCACCTAACACTCAACCAGTCACACCTAAAAAAATGTTAAAAAACCCTAAAAAAACTTGGAGAAAGGAATGTGGATGGGTTACTACAAAGTTCATTCCCACTTCTCAAAATCCCTTTGAAAGTGCATGCTCTACTAATAATGGTGGGCCAGGGTCATCATCTTACCGTACCAGAAGGTATTTTCCCACAAGGACTCTTGGCTAAGATTTTCTTTTGCTGCTTATGTAAAAGAGATATTTTAAAATGAAAACCATGAAAATTAAAATTAATGTATATTCTGTCATATGTTAAGATATTTATAAACAGACTGGCATTTGTTTACAAAAGATGTATATGGAAGATAACTAATAAGCTAATAGGAATTTGGCAGAAATATTCTAGCATGTTACAACATTTTTCCTGTAACACACGATTTAAGAACATCTTAATTTACAATCAATTATACTACAAATATTACCTCTTTTTATACTGTGTAGTGGCTAGTTCCTTTTTTGCCTGTACGGTAAATGTAATATTACTTTGTGATGATGTAAAGAGACAGAATGGCTAACCTGATATTAACGGGGCTGCTGGAATGTTAGTATTATCACCTAGGAGCTTTTTTGTCATTCAATAAGTATGTTATGGTGATTACATTTGATTACTTGTTTTAGTGTAAAGTTTTATAAAGTTGTATTTTTCTGTAGTTTATTTCTCAAGCAATTACAATTTTTACCCTCTATTAAGTAAAAATCTTAACCTCTGTGTTTTTAGGAATTCATTGTTAACATTTAACCAAGGATTTCCTTGTATTATTCAAAGCATTAAAATTTGGGTCACTTATTCAGTACATATTTATTGAGCACCTATTATAATGCCAAACACTGTGAGAACTCTATATTAGAATTAGAACTCTTTATTAGCAACAAAAACTTGGCTGTGTACTTCAGAAAATGTATGGCCCTCCCTTCAAAAATACTTTTGTATAAAATCAGTGTTTTCACATTATCTTCTACACTGTTCTTCAATATACAAGCCACTGGAATCCTCACTCTCAGTGCAACTGCCTTCTGAGAACCCTCCCCCGTTTTCTCAAAGTAATTTTTAATGTCATGGAACTCCAGCTATTATACCATTTCTCTGTTCACTTTCCTTTCAGACTTTGGTGATGGACTGCCGACTTCTATTGGTCCTAATTCCTGTCTTCAAACTCTAACCTCAATCCCATCATAAGCTAGCTTCTGTCCCATCTACTCATCAAGGTCTTTATGGTGTCTTTTTCATTTATCAACCAAATTTTCTTGGAGCAATGCAAGGAGGGAAAAACTAGGCAAATTCATAAACAGAATGATGACTAAATCAAGTGAAGGATTTTAAGTCTAAAAGAAGTTAGGTTTCTATAGTTCATCACCTCACATTTCTTACACATACTAAAAATGAATTCTTAAGTGCAATGGAATAGAGAACTACTGTACAGTCAGAAAATACAAAGTCACTTTTTACCTCTTTTATTCATTAAAGTAGTCACATACATATAAATGAAATGATTTTACCACACTGCATTCATTGATTGTGGCTCTTGCCATCTTGTGGCATCCAGGATCCTGGTTGAAAGGTTTTGCCAGTGCTGGTGGGAGCTGCTGAGGGTTCTTCCTTTCCAAAGTACGGAGCAGAGGCATGCCCTTTAATCTGAGTTTGCACTGGTGGAGCCAAGAGTTCCTCGTTGTTCTCTTTACTAAGGAGTTTTCCTTTTTCATAAAAATCTTTGCTTTTTATTTTTATTTCTTCTCTATATTTTTCATTCTTTAGTATTTCCTGCATGTATATAAATGGAAGAAATTATTAAATTTCTAGTTAGAAGTAAACCCAAACCATGGGTTTTATGAAAATAAAATGGCTAATAAAAAATAAAGTACATATATACATGATACTTGCTTTGCATTTAAATAATATACAGGTATGTACAGGATAAGTTTAAAAAAGCTATCTGATTATACACCAGTGTTATTTGAATTAAACAGCTCTGTCCTCATATACTGTAATACAAAGACATGAAGGACCATGAAATAGAAATA
The DNA here is from genome assembly GCF_041296235.1 of Equus asinus. Taxonomy (NCBI): domain Eukaryota; kingdom Metazoa; phylum Chordata; class Mammalia; order Perissodactyla; family Equidae; genus Equus; species Equus asinus. The sequence goes on from NC_091799.1 coordinate 63,079,275, forward strand.
TTTACTATCCAATAAGTGAAACAAACTATTTAACATGAAATATTACACAAGACCATAATAGTCACTATCAAAAATATTCTAAGCTTAACAGCTATTTTCTGCCTCAAGACTAATCACCAGTGATTGTACTTTCTACTGAAGTTGAAGTGAAGGTGAGATGGCCTCAGAAAGATGCTCCTACCAGTCTGACATTCTCTGTGAGAATTAAAACATGGATGCTAAGGCCACTTATTCTATAGTGCCAGAACCAATCCCTAACTATTTCTCTTTCTCCACTGGAGTGGTATAGCAGTGAAGAGGAGGATAGGAATGGAATCAGAGTTCAGCACGCCCTAGAGACCAGTTCCAGAGAGGCACTCTGCTATTGGAAATGCATCCTCAGTCAGTGCAAGCACTCTGTGCAATGCAGTGCTGTCCTTCAGATTTGCTATTCTATCTGTAAGAATCTATACCCCAAATTACAAAGACTCTATTGCTATATTTCATTGAATACAAGACCATCAAATTTAAGAAGCATCGTTGTACATGTACCACTAAAAAAGGCAATTAAACTCCTTCACATATCCTGATTTCAGACATGTTAAAATTTGAAAAGATGTGCATCTTAAAAACAGATGAAATATAGTAATTACATCTTTTATCTTTATTGATTCTCTCTTCCTCTTTTCTTCAATCTTAATGATTATTTCTCAATGGGTGAAATTTTCTAATGTTCTTTTTGCTTATCTGTATTTTCTGATTTTTTTAAGAACATGTCATATATAATATGAAAAAATGTGAAAATTAATGTAACTGACTATCATCTGACAACACTGACAAAAACAAGTTCTCCCAAGTTCTTTTTTAATTTAAACACTTTTAAAAATGACACTTAAAGCAACATCTGGGTTTCGAAATTTTTTTTTTTAAAGATTGGCACCTGAGCTAACAACTGTTGCCAATCTTCTTTTTTCTTTTTTATTCTTCTCCCCTAAGCCCCCCAGTACATAGTTGTATGTTCTAGTTGTGAGTGCCCCTGGTTGTGCTATGTGGGACGCCACCTCAGCATGGCCCAATGAGCGGTGCCATGTCTGCGCCCAGGATCCGAACCAGCGAAACCCTGGGCTGCTGAAGCAGAGCGCACGAACTTAACCAGTCTGCCATGGGGCTGGCCCCTGGGTATCTAAATTTATGATGCAACCTGTCTGTTTCTACAGTGAATTTCAAGTAATAATAGTTCTTTAAAGAGGTAAGCACTGATATTTAAAATAATGGTTTATACCTAAAGGAAAGAAAAGAGTTTTGGGGGTTATAGTGTTATAGACTTTTAGTTTTAGACACAAAGTAGGGCCCATCTAATGAAACTTCCCCCTCAAAGCAAACATGTGAAGGAAAGAATACTTATAAATATTCTTGTAATTTCCTCAACATAGACCAATTCCCCATGAGTAGTTTACGTTAATAACCACAGTAACTATGAGTCTAGGAGCAGTTGCTATGAGTGAGGGTGAGAGTAGCCTGGCTTTGCCTTTCATACCCCCTGTAGAATTCTCAGGCGAGGTGACCATACATCACAAAGGAAATCCATCAATATGATCCTGGAAATAATGGAAGTAGATGAAAATCTTTTCCTTATCTCCACATTCTTCAAGACCTTCTATGAACTGCTATGTCTTCGTGGAAGCTCTTTCTCTTGAGCAGAATGAAAGGTTCAGGACTGTTGAAGTGGCACTAGGAACCCACCACACGGGACAAGAGGCTACTGAGAAGTGGGACTGCAGCTTGCTTTGTTGTGGTATAAGGAGACCAGTCGCATGGCCTGAAGCTGCCCATGCCTACTTTCTTTATTCGGCCTCTTGTGCTGCAGTTTGACAGCTCGTGCAAGCCTATGCCTTTTGCATAAACGGAGATGGAGGGCAGAGAGCTGTTCTTTCTTTTTTTCCTGCCTTCACATAATTTTTCTTTACTCACCATTATTCTGCCAAGTCAGTTTCTTTCTTATACCAGCTATTTAGGCAATGAAAAGCCAATCTGAGTAAGTTACTTATTTTAACATATGAAGATGGATTAAAGATTTCAGAGTTGAAAAACATGGAGACTATAATTTTTCCTAGAAAAGAATTTCCTTTTTGTCTTTTTTTTTTAAACTAATTGTTACCAGACTCCTGCTAACAGCTTCCAGAAAAATTAAACAGAACATAAATCACTTATGAAAGGAAATCTAGTTTTGTAAATATTTGGAATAGACAAAATGAAAGTAGTTAGGTAGAAAAAACAGGAATTTGTAGATTTAAACAGAAATTATTTCATAAGAAAGCCTGTTTTACAGTAGAAACTACCACAAAGCTAGGATTTTCCCTTAATGTCCTTGGAACAATATCACCTTAAGTCTCAATATGTTTATCAATAAAAGCAGTATGTTTGGTAGCAAGTAGGTCTTCCTTCACATAAATGTTTATAAACAAATATTTATCCTTCTACATACTGCTTTTCTCCCTGTCAAAAAATATTCTTCAACATTTAAAAGAAAGAGAGTTGTACGGTATTTTATCACTTGCATTGTGCCATGATTTACTTAACGACTACCCCTATTGTTTCCAATATTTCACTTTTTCATTTTAAAAAATAGAAGGGATGACCATCCACATAGATAGTTCTTTGAGCCAAACAGACATAGTTTCAATCCCAAATCTACCTCTTACTGGCTGTGACACCAAGAAAGTCACTTAACTTCTTTCAGTCTGTTTCTTTATCTGAAAATGGGAATAAAGTGACTGTGTACGCATGTATAATTATTTACACCTCAAATACTCATCTGTGTACTGTTCACATTGTTAGGTCTTCTGAAAGTTTCTTAATAGTGCTTAAGAACATGGACTCTGAAGCAAGACTACCTGCATACATTTGATTGCATACAAATCTCAGTTTTGCCATTTACTAGCGGAGTGACCCTGTCAATGTTGCTTAACCTCTCTGTGTCTCAGTTTCCTTATGTGTAAAATGGAGATAACAATACTGTCTTCTTCAATGGGCTGTTTTAAGGACTGAGAAAGAAGTGGCTGCTGGGCAGTGACAGTACAACAGAAAACGTACAGGTGGATTTTTAAGTAATGACTGTTTATTGCATTCCATTAAAAAATAAACATAACAAACTTATATCCATCCCTCTTTCTCTTCTCAGGGTAGGAATATAGTCTCAATATTTATACTTTTGTTTAAGTACTTAAAATTTTAACCCACTAGTTTGTGATATACATTGAATAACTATTTGTTGTGAAAATTTTGTACATAGGAGAATCCCCACATAAATTACTACAGTCATTAAGAATAAACAGACAAAATTCATAATTTTTCAGGGATGAAAAATCTCCAATGTTTTAACGTGCTACAAGCCTCCAACAAAGGCAGCAACCATTGCTACTGGATTGAGAAGAGAGGTGTTGGAATAAGACATAATCTACTGGCTTGAGAACAAGATGGAGTAACTGGTGCCAGATTAGTCCTCCTGCCATAAACAACTAGAAAACTGGACAAAAAATTTTAACCTTTTCCGATACTAAACAATAGGCAGTGTAGTACTGTGATCCCTAGAAGAGGGGAAACAAATGAGATGAGCCCTGCATCACCTCAGTTTTTTCTGCCTGGAGGTATATTATGGGCTGCTACACAGAGTCGGGGAACCCAAGCAGAGGTTGGCAGTCTCAATGAGCTAAAGAGATAGAGATGGTTGGTTAGGGAGGCTGAGGAAGCTGGAACTTATGGAGCAGAGTATTAAAACATATAGAGAAAAATTCTAGAAATCTACATAGGGGTCCACTTGAGTGTTCAGCTGAATATTAAGCTATATGTAGGTAGAGAGAGACTCTGCAGAACCAGGAAGGTCAATTTCTGGCTAAAGAATAACTACAAGCCTCCCTTGGACATACTGCAGTTCCAGACCACTGCAATAATATGAGTATTGCAGTAAAGTGAGTCACATGAATATTTTGGTTTCTCAGTACATATAAAAGTTATGTTTACACTATACTATAGTCTATTAAGTGTGCAATAGCATTATGTCTAAAAAAAAGTACATACCTTAATTAAAAAATACTTTATTGCTAAAAAATGCTAACCATAATCTGAGCTTACAGAGAGCTGTAATTTTTTGCTGGTGCAGGGTCTCATAAAAACCACAGTATCTGTGAAGCGCAATAAAGTGAGGCGCAATAAAGTGATGTATGCCTGTAGTAGGGAGCTGTAAACTGAACAACTGCCAGAGCTTGCATGAGACTAGGAGACATTCAAGTTCTCCTCAGCCAGAGATGCTTCACTGAATACACAGGGCATTCAGTATATAGACTTCAGAAAGATCACTCTTTAGGAGTAAGGATAAACTGGCATGAGAGTAGAGGTAACCTAGACCTGCCCTGTCAAATATGTAGCCACTAGCCACATGTTATTTAAATTAATTAAAATAAAACAAAAAATTCAGTTTGTCAGTTGCACTAGACACATTTCAAGTGTTTAGTAGCTAAATGTGACTAATGCTACCATATTGGAAAGTGCAGATATAAAACATTTCCATCATTGCAGAAACTTCTATTAGACATCACTGCTTTAGATCCACCTGAACAAAACTTAAAAATAAGCCTCCAAAAGTTCAGTCTGGTTCACATATAAATTAATGTACTCCAAAACAAAACTCAACATTTTTTCAAGGAAGACAAAACCCAGACAGTAAACAATATACTATTTCAATGTTCATCATCTAGTCAAGAAGTGAAGAAGGAAAGTGTGATACAAAACCAGTCAATAGAAATAGACCCAAACTTGACAGAAATGATGAAACTAACAGACAAGGACTTTGTCACAGCTACAATAAATATGTTCCAAGACTTAAAAGAAAAATGAACATAAAGAAAAAATAAATAGAAACTACTGAAAAGAACCATAATGGAACTTCTAGAGGTGAAAAATACAATTTACGAAATGAAAAATGTAATGGATATGCTTAACATCAGATTAGACCCTGCAGAAGAAAAAACAATGAATCTGAAAACAAGTAAATAGAAACTATCCAAACTGAAGCAAGAGAGAGAATGCTTCAAAACTGAGCCAGAGCCTCAGTGAGCTGTGGGACAACATCAAGCAATCTAACATACATGTAATTGGAGTCATAGAAAGAGAAGAGAGAGGGAGGAGAGAAAATAATGACTAAAATATTCCAAATAGATAAACATATAAATCTACATAACCAAGAAACTAAAATAAATGCAAAGTCAAAGCACATCAAAGTCAAACTGCTAAAAACCAATGATAAAGAGAAAATCTTAAAATCAGCTACAGAAAAAAAGACATTTATACTAGCAACAAAGATAAGACATACTAGTGAGTTCTCATCAGAAACAATGCAAGGTATAAAACAATGGAATGACTTGAACGTACTAAAAGAGAACAAAAACTGCCAACTTAGAATCCTATATCCAGTGAAAATATCTTTCAAAAATGAAGGCATAAAAACATTTTCAGACAAACAAAGGCTGAATTTGCCACAAGCAAATTTCTACTACAAGAAACATTAAAGGAAGTACTTCAGGGTGAAGGAAAGCAAACAAGATGGAAACTTGAATCTATACAAAGGAGTGAATAGTGCCAGAAATAATCAGAATGAAGAACTTCATTGCAGGGAAAAATGCTAGATTTCTGGACTCTCTACTAGGTGCTCAACGCCCTGGAACTTTATGTCCATCCCCTCCAAGCTCCTTGAGCACATGAGAAGCAGCATTACACTGTCCCCTGAAACTACTGCTACAGATTTTGAGGCTTATCATGATTGCACCCCACCAAGAGGATTTCTCAAGCTTTGCAAAGATATCAGTTACCACTAAGTTGAGGAGAAATGCAGCCTGAAAAGCAAGCGGACTGTTCTGACCACATGCAGCCCTCAAATTAATGGCACTATCTGGGAGGCAGACGATGCCTCATTCTCTCTCTACTCCCATCCAACAAAGAGCCTCTGCTCACCAAGCCTTCCATGTCTTACACCATCGTCCTCACTTCCCTGGCCTGGGATTTGAAGCAGTATGTCAACAATGGCCCTTCTCCGTCTGAAGCTGAGCCCAGTGGAGTTGACAATCAGAAAATCATGCATACAAGGTCAACCCCATTCTGAAAAGGTCATAGCAAAGAGTTCCTTGGAGGGAAGTATTGAAGGATTTCATTCTCAACCAATCTCAGGGAAGAAGAGAAAGAAACCATACTGACAATAGAGAAAGCATGAGCTATATCAAAATATCTTATTTCAGAATTTTCCCTAAATATATTGTTTATGAATGACTACTGTTATGTGACAATCTCTCTCATTTTAACAGGCAGTAGGGGTGTTCAGCTGGAGCAGATTAGCTTAGGCTTGAGTTGTTTACGGAACCTTGATATTGGGAAAACAAACGAAGTTGTGAAAAGTATTATGTACTAAATGTTTGAATTTATATATTTTTCTATGTCAAATTATAAATTACCATTGTTTGTGAAGGATTACATGAAAAGGAGATTAAAAAAAAAAAGGAAAAGCTCTGTATGCCTTTAACAAGTTCACCCTCGCTTTTGTAGCAGACAAGTTAATGGTTATTTATTGTGTACTCTTCATTAATACAGTGAAGAGAACTCAAGCCCCCAAAAGGTTGTAGCTCAAGTCTGTTCCAATACCACTTCTTTGCTAAAAGCTCTACTTAAGAGCCCTTTAGGTATCTGTACCGTTGTTGTATTCAATGTTGTAAATTGCTGATGTGGTTAATGGCAAAAGTCTATTACAGTTTTTTTTAAAATAATAAAATACAGACAAAAACAAAGCTTGAAAATGCAGTCTACTAATATGTTGACTTATAGCTCACTCAGAGCCCTTAGGCATGATATAATCCCACTCCAACCACACAGTCCCTTATGCAAAATTCTAGTATGTAAGAATTTTCCAAGATGGTAAAGAAATCACCTCTAACATACAGTCATGTGTTCCTTAATGACGAGGATATTTGCTGAGAAATGCGTTGTTAGGTGATTTAGTCATGCAAACATCTTAAGAGTGCACTGAAGGGGAACAAAATTTGCTACCCTAAAATGTGTCTCTAACATGAGGATTATTTTTAAGAAACAAAAGACTCAGAAAGTTTTTCTTGTTACTTCCCCCTTAATTGCCTAAAAGAATTAAGATTTAAAAAAACCTGTCTCAGGAAGGGAGCTATTACCTTAGCATAACATAAACTAGGTGGTAGACAGGGAGGAACCTAGAAAAGCCTGTTTGTTGGGCTCCCCTCTCGTGTTCATCTGTTTCTGTGGGCCCAAACACTTGTGTTCCAAATGTTTGCTCCTTTTCACCTACCTTGAATTGCTTTCCATCTCTTTGAAGTCCCTGACTTTCCCCACCCCCAATATCTTCTTTCGTCTTTAGCTGAGGATTGTAATTCAAGGTGAAGGCTTCAGCCATTTTGGTGAGTTACTCAGTTTTCCTGGGTTTCTCCCATGTATATATGTTATTAAACATTTGTTTGGGGGCTGGTCCCGTGGCCGAGTGGTTAAGTGCCCGTGCTCCGCTGCAGGCAGCCCAGTGTTTCATTGGTTCAAATCCTGGGCGTGGACATGGCACTGCTCGTCAAACCACGTTGAGGCAGCGTCCCACATGTCACAACTAGAAGGACCCACAACGAAGAATATACAACTATGTACCGGGGAGCTTTGGGGAGAAAAAGGAAAAAATAAAATCTTTAAAAGAAAAACCAAAAAACCAAAAAACCAAAAAAAACATTTGTTTGTTTTTCTCCTGTTAATCTGTCTCATGTCGATTTACTTCTTAGACTAGCCAGAAGAACCTAAAGGAGTAGAGGAAAATTTCTTCCTCCCCTATAGCACTTACACAAACCTAGATGGTATAGCCTACTACACATTCTGGCTACATGGTACTAACCTTACAGGACCACCACCATATATGCGGTCAATAGTTGACCAAAATGTCATTTTGCAGTGTATAACTGTACAGATAGAGCTTTGAGAGGTATTAGATAACAGAGTTGGATATTGGGATATAAAAAAGAGGTAAAATAAATGGCAGAGTAGGACTAGAGGTCTCTGTGATGATGCCTTAGGAGGAGATAAAGGAAACCGAGAAATGTAAACCTGAACCTTGGAACTGTACTCTAGTATCTGAGAAAAGGGAGAGAGCTGACCACAAGTGCTCTCTGATGAAGTTATCCTGACTGGAAGAAAGTTTAGATTACTCTATGAGTATTGGGGAAAGAGAAGGACTCAGAAATATCTGAGTGACTTGAAAAGGTTACCCAAAGACTTTTCTGTCTCAGTTATCCAAGTCATTCTGCTTCTCTGGGGACACACTCGGACCAGAGGTGTGGGAGTCAACAATTAAACGGAATTGAATATTTGGATGCAGATCTAAGCACACATAGAAAAACATTTTAGGAATATTATCTGTTATTACACACATACCTAGTGAATAAGGGAAGATAAATACAAATTATAAATTACCCATTATTACTAATTTATGTAAAATGTCAGCAGTATTTTTTTTACCTAGTGTGCTTATTTGTATGTGCCATGTGTGTATAAATAAAAATAAATAATGGTTTTCATGATATAATTCAACATCGCAATCCCCTAACCCTATTTCTCTTTAGAGTCTCAGCCTAGTCTGCTGAAAATTCTTCTCTCAAGGAATGTTTCAGTAATACTCTCTATATACATACATACAACGCTGATGGTGTGATATTCATGTTAAATAGCTGATGGTGTGATATTCATGTTAAATATAAAATTACATAATAATAGCCTTCAAAATTATTAGATAATTTTTATATAGATAGACCTGGAAATGGAATAGAGCTAATAACCAGTCCTTTATTAGGGAATTATAAAGTTTGTTTTAAAAGTGCCATGAACTAGCTAGGAAAAAAGTCAGGCAGAATACATATATATATCACAACCCATTTCTTCTTTGATGTTCTGGCTCCATGCTCCCCTGGAGTTTAGTATTTATAAATGGTCTCCATTTGGTTTCAAGTGCTTGTGAATTCCAAATATACCATATATAACTATGTTCAAACTTAAGTATAAAGCACATCCCAAGATAAAATCTAAATACAGTTTAAAGTAAATTCAACAGTGCTTCATTGTTAGAAAGTTTTCTATATTTAAGAGCAAGCAAAGACTTAGGAGTCAGTCTTATGGATAATAATAAAATTGCCCATGTCACTGGATTTTTTTAGTCTTCTGTGGGAACAAAACCATGGCCATTTCACAATGATCGTTATAGTACATATAAAAACCAAGAACCTAAATTTTTAAAAAAGTTTTAACTTAATATTATAAATTAGCAATATATTTGTGGCAAAAGCTTAATGTAAACATATCTTTAATAACTACTGGATCTAGATATATACTTTTCAAAGTGCACATAAGATGAAGATACGATGAAAGTTTTGATCTTAGATCAACTTTCTAAAATAATTAAATTACTAAATATATTCTCTTTACTCCATACATTTTTCACCTTTTGCCAGATGTGTGCTATATATGTAATATAAATACATTTAACAGCTCCATTAATTTCTTTCCATCATTTAAACTATACATACGATCGAATAATTTTTATTTTAATGAATATTAAAAATTTTAACGTATGAGTACATTGCCTTTGAGTCAATTTAAGAAAAAAACATTTTGAATAATACAAAAAACATTTAGTAAATAGATTATAAGTGAACATTTTGCATCAAGTATGTTCCAGGTCCCCAAACCATAGACATTTGGTTAATGTAAGATGGTCTCATCCAGAAAGCAGCTTCCCAAAATATGCCCCCCCCACCCCACAATCAACATAATTATAATGGGAATTTGGTGTGCAACTGTTTCAAAATGTTCTAAGCTGAATATTCTTTTTACAGTATTAATTTTGTAACATACCAAGAAACAATTCAGGCCTAGCAAATGTAATAGCAATGCCTAAGCTTGAAAATATTGCCAAATTGTTTAATTAAACTACATTTTCCAGTTCTACAAGTTGAACTGCCTGGATGAAATAAGTTATTAGATCACCTTTTTTCAATATATGAAAGAGAGAAGAGAAGAAAAGAGGGGAGGTGCATAGGTCACCAAAAAGTACTCTGTGTTCAGATATGAGGGAACGCCTGCTAGATTAGTAATCAGAGATGAATTTAATCTTGCCTGGATGGGAGTAGAAACCAAAAGGGTAAATAAATGACAGAGCTTGGGTTAGTAAGATAGCACTGGGTTGCTAAGAAATCTATTAGAATGAAACAACAACCAGGCAAGTTCTGCTTTAGCAGAAGCTGTTCCTGCTATGTATTCTTGCCAATCACTAGTGCCTCTGCCAAATCAATGTCACATTTAATCTATTCACATTGAAATCTATTATAAACAGACTTTGATCAATTACAATAATGAAAATGTAGACTGAGTTTTGTTGTTTTGACATGCTTCTTGAACTTTTCTCTTGCATTTTTTCAAAACATTTCTAATTACAAGAAGTTGATCTCAATGGTTCTTGTTATTTGACGGGACAATTGTAAGGTCTGTTTATATCCCTTGCTGGCTAGGAATTTCTGGCATTGAGTTTTCTCTCTTTGAACTTGAGCCAGATTAATTATTAAATCTCAAAATGTCACTAAAATGAACTAATCGCAGAGCTCAAGTCCTTAACAGTTTTGCAGGTGGTATTTCCTTTAATAAAATAAATGAACTTCCATACATATGAAAAAAGACCTTTGAGCATAAAGACACAATTATTTAACTGAAAAAGAAATTTAGCAGTTAAACATTAATAAAAAAAATTATAGTTACTTGACTTTAGTCCTATTAATTGAATTACCCTGGTGGGAGACAAAGAAAATCTTGCTCCCTTGTGTGAGAAGGGGAAAGACCACAATCCCTGGGAGAGAAGGTAGTGTCAGGTCCCCATGGCTTTCCAGGGTTGGGCTCCAAGAGTGGGAAAGAAATGGCAGAGAGACTGGGGCCCTGGAGGAAAGAGGGGGCCCCATCTGTGAATGACTGCTAGCATTTATTGAGCTGTCATGTGCCAGACACTTTAGGGAGAAAAGATTTTTCTTCTAGGTTGAGGAAGGGAAGAAGAGGAGTTGGGCAAGAAGAGGTGAGATACAGTTAGAGAAGCTGCAGCTCCAGCTTTATGGAGTCTGCCCAACGGAATCAAAAATGTAGTGGCTGCAGGTTGCCCTCCCTAGGACCTGATGCAGGGATACTGTCCCCTGATGCAAGGGACAACAGGACCTGTGGCCCTGCAAGATCATACTCATTCATTCATGCATTTTTCTTTCTTTCATTCAATAATATATACTGAGCACCTACAATTCAAGGCCCTGGGGATACAGAGAACAAAACCTGGCTCCTATACTTCTGGAGCATTCTTGGGGATAGAGAGGAGCAAGGCAAGGGAGGTGGCTTCCTGCAACACAGACTTATCTAGGAGTCAAGGTAGGGAAGAGGTGGGTAAGCACCAATGGCCAATGATGTGGCTAATGCTTACGGGTTTTCTCACTTACCCATTCACTGGTTTATTCATATATTGAGAGCCCACAATATGCCAAGGATAGAGTTAAAAACACAATTTTTACCCTGTCTTCAAGGAAGTCACAGTCTAAGGAGGAGAGACAGGTAAAAAAAATTAATTAAATTACAATGTGATAAGTTCTGTGATAATATTAAGCAAAGAATGTTAGGCGACTGCAGAAGAAAAGCTGGTGTTCCTATTATTATCTATAGGGTGGGAAGCAGGGGTTTAGAAATGACTTTCTAGAAAAGGTGATGCCTAAGTCTTAACAACAGGAATTAACCAGTGGACTGAGAAGAGAGGGGCATTCTACGAAGAGCTAAGAACACACTCACAGGTATGGAGGAATAAAGCAGCACGGCAAATTCAGGATACTTTAAGCACACAGGGGTCAGAACATGCCGAATCTTATAATGCACCAGATTTTATCCTGAAAGCCATGGCAAAATATTTTGACTTTGAAGCAAGAGTAGGATTTCCAGATAAAAGAGTAGAATGCTCAGTTAATTTGAATTTCAGATAAACGACAAATACTTTTTTAGTATAAGTATGTCCTAAATATTGCATGAGACACACCTGAATGTAAAAACATAATCAACAATGTAATTATTCATTGTTTGTTTGAAACTTAAATTTAACTAGATGCCTTGTAGTTTTATTTGCAAAATCTGACAACCATAGCAGAAGACTTACATGTTTATACAACATTAAAAAAAAAAAGACTCTGGCAACTGTAGAAATTGGATTGGAGGGAGGCAAGACTGGAATAGAGAAATCAGTTAGGATGCTACTACAGAAATGTAAGCGAGAAATCATTAGAACGTGAACCAAGACAACGGTAGTGAGATGGAGAGGAAAAGACAAATTGTAAAGATATTCAAAAGGAGAAAGGTCTTGGCCAGCAAGTATGTGAAGATGAAGGAGACCACGACAATCCCCAAGTTTCTGATGAGCAATGATGGATAATGCCATTAACCATGGTAGGAAACAGAGAAAAAGACAAGTTCTGTTTTAGACACACCAAACTGAGATGTATCTAGTAATGAACTATTAGCTCCTCCTCCTCAGCTAAACCTCAGAATACTGAAGTGCTTCAATATTATGACTCAATACTAGGCCTCTTTTTCAACATTTTCTGCCTAAGTAATCATCTCCAATCATAATGAGTTTAAATACCAGTCAGTATTTAAATAATAAAGAATCTCAAATTTATACTTTCAGGCCTGACTGCTCTCCAAGTTCCAGAATCATGTATCCAACTGTCTAATTGATGCCTCCACTTGGATCGCTAATGGACATTTAAAATTAAATATATCCAAGATCAATGAGACTCAGAGGACTAGCGCAGGGTCACACAATTAGCCTAGACTTGAAATGGAAGCTCTGCCTCCACTCTCTTCTTTCCACTGCCTTGCACAGTTCTCAGCATACCGGGCTCAGTATAGTGCTGCCTGACTACACTGTTCCCCCGGACCCCTGCCAGCCGTGCCTTGTTTCAACCGGGCCTCACCCTATTCCCTTTCTTCACATGCTAAGATACAGACAAGCTCCAAGGCAATACCCCAAGGCACGTGCATAGAGAGGGGCCATCCAGCTAACTGGCAGCCCTGAAACTTAACTACCATACTCTCACAGCAGCCTCTCTCACATATCATATGCACACCAGTGTGCAGGATCTGGGGAGGAGGAAGAGGCTACTGGGGTGTCCTCACAGTGGGAAGCAGCACTTCAGCCAGTCGCAGCTAAATCAGTGTCCCTTATACAACTGTGTACATTTGCTAAAACTATTTTACCCACACGTCCTACATGCATCTAGCATTAAATCTTACCAATTCTTCTTCCAAAATGTGCCTTGAATTGTGCAGTTCTCTTCATCTCCAGTGCCAACAGCATTTCTTGCCTAAACTACAATTGCCTCCTACTAGGTCTCCTTGGTCCTCTACGAGCTAAGGTCCACACAGCAACCACCGACTTTTCATGCTACTTCTCACTAACAATCCTTTAAAGAGTCCTTAGAACAAAACCCAAACTTGCCTATGGCAGACAAGTCCTTCAAGAAAGGACTTGCTTCCCAGCTGCAGAGCGTGCTGAGTAGGCAGCCTCCATCGTGAGGCCATACCATGGCTTACTAACAGACGTTTGGGTTGTTTCTAGTCTTTCACTAAGTGTAGATTTTACTATTTCTATTATTTGTTTCTATTACAAGTAGCCCTGTGGATAAGCCCAATTGTGTATTTTCACCAGATAATTTTAAGTGATTTTCAGAAGCTGGATTGCTAAGGCAGAGGGTAAATGCATATATATTTTGCTGTGTATAAGGGAATGGGTTTCTGACTGCTTTTTCTACCTTACTTATCCTTCCTCCCCGCCAACTCAGTGCCTAGTACAATGCCTACCACATAGCAAGTGCTCAACACATATTTGTTGAATGAATGGATTTGGCTCTATACATGCACTTTACTCACTACTGAATGAGCAGATCAACTTTGTATTTTGCAATTGTGCTTTAAATCCAAATCTAAATGTAAATAGCTAGTAATCAAAGATAAATCATATTCTATTATTCATAATACAAATTCTGATTCTAAATGATTTAAAGCCCTTCTCCTCATAATCTTGAAAAAGCCTTAATAACCTGAAAAGTAAGAAAAGATAGGTACAAATTTATTTACACTCTTGGGAGCTTATACTAGTTTTTTAAAATCAATGTGGTAAAGATGACTCAGCATGCTCCTTTGAAAATTAAGAAAAAATTATTTCTCTTTTTCTTTGTATACCTTTCATCTCTCAACCAGTAAGTATTTGACTTAAAATATATCACCACCTAAATGCAAAGTTCCTAATTTAGGAAAGTGTTAAGGTAAGAAAGTTTAATAATAAATCAATTATTTTGGACCCAAAACACTTTTTTCAGAGAAACAGTGTTATAATGATGGTTACATTCCCTGCTTAGTATACATTAAGCAATTTTTTTTTTTGGAAGATTAGCCCTGAGCTAACTGCTGCCAATCCTTCTCTTTTTGCTGAGGAAGACTGGCTCTGAGCTAACATTCGTGCCCATCTTCCTCTACTTTCTATGTGGGATGCCTACCACAGCATGGCGTGCCAAGTGGTGCCATGTCCGCACTCGGGATCCAACCTGGTGAACCCTGGGCCGCCGAGAAGCAGAAAGTGTGCACTTAACTGCTGCGCCACCGGGCTGGCCCTACATTAAGCAATTTAGCCACAGTGTAGCACATTTGCAATAAAAAATACAATGTGATAGAATCACAATACATCATCCATAGCGTCTACGACTGACTGAAACTTGAAAACATGCTGCTGGCACCTCAGAGTGACTGCTGGTGCTGTTTCCCAAAAGACGCAAAAGTTCTGTGAGAAGGCAGATGGGTAAGTGAGCCTCAGTTACTTCAAATGAACTCAGGACTCCACTACCCCTACTCCCAAGACAGTCCGAGCATTTCCCTTCCTATTACGGGGCTGGAGAAGGCAGGAATAAGAGGATAGGCTTGGGAAAGGATGGGGAGTGGTAGGGGGCAGAAGGTGGCCCTGTGGACAAGCAGCAGTGCAGCAGTCAGAGAAACAGCCACGACCCCACCAGCAATAACTATAACACCCATTTCAGGCAGTGCGAGTGGCAGCAAGGAGGTCAGGACTGCCTGTGGCGATTATACTGGGAGGGGAGCACAAATTCCCAGAAGAGCAGCAGCTGATGAAACCAAGCGAAATGACGTGTGGGAAGGAAGGATGATAAAAGAGAGGAACCGCAGTAACATTTTTTCTCCTAAAAGAAAATGAAAAGGCTAGAATATTAATTAGGGTTGTACGGTGAGTTCTAAAGGTCAAGCAATCAGGTGACCAAGCAGGCGTAAGTTTAAGTGGGCATCAGTGGTAGCCCAGGAATCAGGCTTCCTTTAGGTTTGGTGCCAGGAGAAAAGGAGAGGCTCAGGGATGTCCCAGCAGCAATGGAGACGGGGAGATGAAGAAATGATGTAGGGTGAATTCTCATGGGAATTGGGAGGAGGGCAGCAAAATGGTCTCTAAGAAGGAAGAACAAAAGCAAAAGGAAAACAAGGGTGGAGAAGAAACAGGGGCTTCCTAAGGCACTCACCAAGAGACCCAGGCTGGAGCCACTTTCTTGCACTTTCATTTACACACTCATTCATTATTATCGAGCATCTACTTTGAGCCAGGCACTGTTCTAGATCCTAGAGATATTACAGGGAAACAAACGCAGTTCCTGCTCTCATGAGACTTAAATTCTAGTAGGAAGAGACAAATGATAAACCACCAGATAACACAGCTAGGGAATGTAAGTAGGATGACTGCCTGCCATTGCCATATCCTTGTCGTCTAATCAGCCTGCCCTTTTGGGTTTGCTAAGACACAGGAAACTTGAAACAGGGTTGGAGCATTTGCAAAGGAGTAAACAGAACTTTTTTAGCTCCTTTCAAATGTTCTTTTTTTCTCCCTCAAAGGGAAAATCACTTTCCTTTTTTCTTCAAAAGTAATACATCTTGAAACAAATACTGAATCTACAAAGTCAAAAATGTAAATCTCTTATAATTTCATATCCAGTTAAAAAGTCTAGAGTATATCATTATAGACCTTCCCCATAATACATATATATTTACAAGATGAATATAATCTAATTTACAAATGTATAGTCATAAGATATGTACTATGCATACTGTACCATAAATCGCTTTTACTTAATATTTTCCAGACATATTTCTGTACCAATATATCGATGCACAATATCCTTCTTAATGGCTGCAGAGTAGCTACTATTACATTGTACAGAGGTAACAATTTATTCACTCAATCCCCTGTAGACGGATGTTTAGGATGCTTCACATTTTACAATATAAACAACATCCTTGTATAAGATTTCTACACATCTGCCAATCATTTCTTAAGGTATCTTTTCAGAACTGGAATTACTACATCAAAAACTTCCCATATACTTGGAAAACTGTTCTCTAAAGAGTAGACATCAACTTATACCTGCACCTACAGTGAATGAGAATATCTGTTTCCCCACAACTTTGTCAGTAGAGAAAAAAGTCTTTATCTGTCCTAAATTTTAAAACTTTTTCCTCTAGTCTTTGGTTTGTCTTTTAACTTTATCTAGAATTTTGTTTTTATAAAAAAGTAGAAATTTCTTATGCTGTCAAATTTGTCAATCTTTTCATTATGGTATCTGCTTAGGTGTCACGTTACTCACTCTTCGTCTTGTTTCTTTTTATCCTTCAGGTCTCAGCCTAAATATCACCTCCACAGAGCAGCTTCCCTAATGTCCCATCTAAAGAAAGCTACCCCTGTTATTCTTCCTCCCTTCAGAGCTCTTTTCCCAGTCTGTGATGATACACTTTTGGTCTTCGTTGCATGTTTGTCTGTCCCACTAGAGGACAAGCTCCACGAGATCTACAGTGTTCCCCCTGTCATCTGCATATCTTCCACCACACCTCCAACATCTAGCATAGAATATGCACTCCAAAATATCTGGTGAACAAATTTTAGTTTCTTCCTTCCTGGGGCCTATTGCTAGTTTTCCCCTCTATGACAGCAATTAATCACCTATTTAAAGGAAAGTGATATTTGTTTCAGGTATTTAGGCACAAGCTTCCAAAACAGTGATAGTCGATTCCCTGAACAGTTTCAGTTAACAAGCATACAAACTGAAGGTTAGGATAGCATGTTTTGCCACTTGCTAGATAAAAGAGTACACTTCAAAGACAACAGGGTTTGTTCCTTTCCATTCTGGCAATAAAAAGCTCTGTGATACTCAGGTTATACGGATCTTTTTTTTAGAGTAATTCTTAGAAATGTCTCTTTTCTTTTACACTAAGAAATCTTTTAACTGTAGCAGGAATTAGGAAACTTCCTATCTGGGAATTTTTCTCAAGAAGATCTATAACATTAGGATTCGGAAGTTTAATTTACAAATTTAAGTTGAACAAAAGCCAAGTTCTATTTTCATAGTGTGGGCTAATCGTGTTTACATTCTACTATTATCATTTACTCATAAATACTTTTGCTTCTTAAATTGAGAGGCAACTGTGACGTTTTCTTAGGTGAATCCATGAATTGTATTCACCTTCACTGAATATATCATTGGACTTATTACATGCAAATATTTTTCCAATACACAAATGAATTTTGTTAACAAGTATTACTCTAGTATGATAATATCCTATAGCTTTTATAATTATTGCATTTAAATTACTATGCAATGTAGATTTCTTGGCAAAAAATATCCATCTGGTGTTGAAAATTTGGAAATCATTCAAGAGAAAATCATATTAGTGAGGTTATTTTCAACAAACACACATGAAATGAAATGTTTTTATGATAAACTGTTGTGTAACTTGGTGACCACAGATAATGCAATTAGACTAACTTTGTGAGGGAGACAATTACTGAACCCTTATGCTTATTAGTCCTCACTAAAATATACCTTTTCCCTATCTTAAGAAGAGAGGCTGTCAAAATAGATAATTATAGAAAAGCTAGAAATAGTTTGAAAGAAGACAGGACCTGTCACAAAAACTTTATTTTCCTCTTTAACATTTCACTTTATATCCATTGTGCAATTCAGAAAACATTTATCAATGCATATCAAGAACACCATAGACTAGAGATGAAAAGCAATCAATTTTTAACCCAACATTTCTCATACTTTAAGTACAAATAAAAGAAAAACACATGCTAAAAGAAATTAAATTAAGCAAATACCTAGATTTGTGGCATTTATTTATGTAAAAAGCACTTCTATACCTTCCCTCAGAAATGGATCTTTCCTTTAGGACTGGTGTATTACGGTTCTTTTAGTAAATCAAATTTCTAAGCTAATGATCTGACTGGATGCACAGGACTTGGGGCCCCCTCAGTGAGAATGCATCGATCTGTAATGCTATATTATAACGTGTATAGGTTATTCATTATCATTGTAGCCAGGCTTTAAAGTTATCTAAGATTACCTAGGTAACCAAAAGCAGAAGAATTGGCCCATAACAAATCAAACTAGTCATTTCTAAATTTTAAATATGTCTTTCATAGTTAATATACAACTAGCAACAAACTATTTTTAAATATTTAATTGGTTTTTTATTGTTAGATTCTTTGCATTTGTTAAATTTTTTTTAAAAAATTTCATCATTGGGGCTGGCCCCGTGGCCCAGTGGTTAAGTTCGCGCGCTCCGCTGCAGGCGGCCCAGTGTTTCGTTGGTTCGAATCCTGTGCGCGGACATGGCACTGCTCATCAAACCACGCTGAGGCAGCGTCCCACATGCCACAACTAGAAGGACCCACAACGAAGAATACACAACTATGTACCAGGGGGCTCTGGGGAGAAAAAGGAAAAAAAAAAAATAAAATCTTTAAAAAAAAAAAATAGTAAAAAATTTCCATTAAAAAAAAATTTCATCATTATCGAGGTCTTATTGATAAATAAAACTGTAGGATATTTAAAGTGTACAACATGATGATTTGATATGCATATACATTGTGAAGGGTCTCCCCCCATCAATTAATTAACACGTTCATCACCTCAAATATTTAACTTTCTTTTTTTGAGAACATTTAAATTCTACTCTCTTAGCACATTTCAATCATGGAATACAGTGTTATCACTATAGTCACCAAGTTATACATTAGATCCGAAGACCCTTTTCATCTTATAACTAAGTTTGTACCCTTTTACTGGTGTCTCCCTATTTCCAACACCACCCAGCCCCTGGCAACCACCATTCTACTCTCTGTTTCTATGAGTTTGAATTCCTTTTTTTTTTTTTTTTTAAAGATTCCACATATAAGTGGTACCATACATTATTTCTCTTTCTCTGTCTGACTTCTTTTACTTAGCATACTGCCCTCCAGGTTCATCCCTGTTGTCGCAAATGGCAGGATTTCCTTCCTTTTTAAGGCTGAATAATGTTCCATCGTGTGTGTGTGTATATATATCCACTCATCCAATGGTTTCATTTCCTTTGGATATATACCCAGAAGTGCGATTGCTGGGTAATAAGGAGGTTCATATCACATGGCTGCCACTCTATGTCTTATGATTGGAGAATTTAATCCATTTACATTTAAGCAATTATTGATAGTTATGGACTTACTACTGCCATTTTGTTCATTGTTTTCAGGTTGTCTTATAATTCTTTTGTTCTTCTTTTGCTCTCTTTCCTGGTGATTTGATGATTTTCTGTAGTGGTATGCTTTGATTCCTTTCTCTTTCTCTTTTGTATATCTACCATAGGTTTTTGCTTTGTGGTTACCATAAAGTATCTTATATTTGATGCTTACATATTTATAACAGTCTGTTTTAAGCTGACAAGTTAATTTCACATGCATACAAAAGCTGTACATTTTTATACATCCCCCCAACATTTTGTTTTTGATATCGCAATTTACATTTTTTACATGGCGTATCCATTAATAAATTATTGTAGTTATAGTTATTTTTAATACTTTTGTCTTTTAATCTTCACACTAGAGCTATAAGTGATTTACCCACCACTATTACAACATTAAAGTATTCTGAATTTAACTATATATTTACTTTTACCAGTGAGTTTTATACTTTATGTTTTCTTATTACTAATTAACATCCTTTCATTCCAGCTTGAAGAACTCCCTTTAATATTTCTTGTAAGGTCAGTCTAGAGGTGATGAAATTCTTCAGCTTCTGTTTGGAAAACTCTCTCTCCTTCAATTCTGAAGGAGAACTTTGCTGAGTAGAAAATTCCTGGTTGGCAGTTTTTTCTTTCTTTCAGTACTCTGAATATATCATGCCACTCCCTTCTGGCCTGCAAAGTTTCTGCTGAAAAATCTGCTCATAGTCCTATGGGGGTTCCCTTATATATAACAAGTTGCTTTTCCCTTGTTGCCTTTAAGATTCTCCCCTTGTTTTTACTTTTGACAATTTAATCATAATGTGTCTTGGTGTGGATCCCTATGGATTCCTCTTATTTGGAACTCTCTGGGCTTCCTAGATCTAGATCTGTTTCTTTCCCAAAGTTGGGGAAGTTTTCAACCATTATTTCTTTGAACAAGCCTTCTGTCCCTTGCTCTCTTCTCCTTATGGGATCCCTGTATTGCGTACAATCATCTTCTTGATGGTGTCCCATAAATCCCTCAAACTCTCTTCACTTTTTTTCATTCTTTTTTTTTTGCTCCTCTGACTGGATGAATTCCACTGCCCTATCTTTGAGTTCACTGATCCTTTCTTCCACTTGATCTAGTTTGGTGTTGAACCCCTCTATTGAGTTTTTCAGTTCAATTACTGTACTCTTCAGCTCTATGATTTCTATTTGTTACTTTTTTATGTTGTCTATATAAACAGAAATTTTATAGTCTTTGTTGAAATTCTCATTTTGTTCATACATCGCTCTTAACCTCAGTGAGCATTTTTTTTAGGGCTGAAAGGAATTAAAGTTTATTTTTATAAAAAAGCTCCAACAGGGAATCCTTATGACTATTATTTTCAACTACCAGGTAAATCACTTATCTCCATTCATTAAGATCTGTTTCTGGTCATTTACCTTGTTCTTTTGTTTGGAACATATTCCTCTGTTTCTTCATTTACCTTGACTCTCTATGTGAGTTTCTGCCTATTAGATAAAACAGTCCTCTCCCAGTCTTGACACAGTGATCTTGTGTGGGAGATGAACCTCATTAATCAGCCCAGGCTGAGCTCCTGCTTGTCTCTCAAACCTTTGTGATTGTCCAAGCCACTTTCTTTGTTCTTAGTGGCTCCCAATAGTTAAGGATGTGTCAAGATCCTTCAGGTCACAAAGGGGAGTGCTGCATTCAGCACCTAGATACAAGCCGATTGGAAGTCAGACCCTCAGGCAGTAGCTTGGAACGTTTGCAGTTAAGCCCCTTCCAGGGAGAAATTGGGAGATAGGCGATTTTGCCTGTTTCCCCTGTGCTGGGCCTAAGTATACATCCATGGGGGTAGGGGGTGCGGGAGGGTACTCCTGTGCCCATTAAGAACTTCTTTGTTTTCTACAGTCTGTGGACTCATGAACACAAGCCCTATTGGCTATGAGAGCCAAGTGATCCAGGGACCTTTCCCTGAGGCAGCAACTGCAAAAGGTGGGGTGCCAGACATGTACAAGCTCCTTGCAGGGAGAAACTGGTGACGTGGAGTGGGCTAAAGGAAGAATGTAGGGAAGCGTCTGCTGGTTTCCCTGGTCTTCAGGGTAGATCCCAGCCAGGCCCTACATGTGAGCTAAATTAGAAGCCTCACCCTTAGGCAACAGCTTTCAATGTATGCAGAATGTCCCCTTTCAGAGAAGACTGAGAAACAGCTGTTTCTGCCTTCTCTCTCTGTACTGAGCCCCAGAGGCATAGCTTTGGCGAGCCCTAATGCCTGTTAACAGCTGCTTATTTATTTTCTACAGTCTTGTGGGTCTCTTGGATGCGACCCCATTAGCTTTCGGACCTATGTGTTTTGGGGTCCATCCCTTGGGTGGGAGTCTTAAAAGTTGGGGTGCTAAATGTGGGGTCCAAATCCTTCGCTCTTCAGGGAGAAGCTGGGAATTGATAGTTCCCTCCCCATTGTACGGCACTGTGATGGTGGTGGGGTTTATGGTGAGAGTGTGTCTCAGCCTTTCCAACCTGTTTGGATGTGGGTATTTTTTTCACTCACCCTACATGTAGGAGTCACTCATCTATTTTCTGGACTTCTTGCAGAGACATTGGTCTGAGTGTAACTGTGTATTTGGTGTGTCCATGGGAGAAGGGCTGTTCAGAAGCCTCCTACGTCACCATCTTGGCCAACCCTCTGCAACAAGCATATCTTTCATTTGGGGGGATAGGTCTAATTACTTTAATCTGAAGGTCTGGGAATCTCCAATTCTTTAAGTAAACCTTTGCTTTGTCATTATAGTTTAAAATGTAGATTTCATTCTATTTTTTTGAAAAAAAAATTTTTTTTGAGGAAGATTAGCCCTGAGCTAACATCTGCTGCCAATCCTCCTCTTTTCGCTGAGGAAGACTGGCACTGAGCTAACATCCATGCCCATCTTCCTCTACTTTACGTGTGGGATGCCTACCACAGCACGGCTTGCCAAGTGGTGCCATGTCTGCACCTGGGATCTGAACCGGCAAACCCTTGGCCGCTGAAGCAGAATGTGCACACTTAACTGCTGCGCTACCGGGCTGGCCCCATAAATGTATTTTTTAATTGAGGTATAATTGACACATAACATCATATTAGTTTCAGGTGTACAACATAATGATTTTATATTTGTATCCACTGTGAAATGATCACCACAATAAGTCTAGTTAACATCCATCACCATAGTTACAAAAATTTTTTTCTTGTTTTCCTTGTGATAAGGACTTTTAAGATCTACTTTCTTAGTGACTTTCAAATACACAATACAGAATTATTAACTATAGTCACCTTGCTGTACATTACATCCCCAGGACTTATTTATTTTATAGCTGGAAATTTGCACCTTTTGACCCCAGTCACCCATTTCACCCACACTTATTCTATTTTTACACTCTTGGTAGGACTATCTATTAGACAGAAAGGCACTAGTCTTTTAGTTAAATACTAAGGCAAAATTATTGTTGTCATCCTGAATTTAATGGGCTAGAAAAAATTACTTTTTTAAAGTAAGAAATATAGGCAAATGGCATCAAATCTGAATGATTCAAAAAGATTTAGAGTTAAAAAGTGTTATTCCCCCTCTCACATGCCCAGCTATCTAGTTCTCCTAGAAGCAACCCCTGTATTCTTCTAGAGATGCTAATGGAAGCACAATTTTAAGTTTTCTTTGCCTGGATAAAAAATGATGAAGAGTAACCAGATTTTAACATGTGAGACTCTTAGATACTGAAAGATTAGTCTACTTTCTGAATACATATGTTGTATTGGTCAAATATAAGGCATAAGAAGAGACCTGACAATATTCAGTGATGAAAATGACGAAGCATCAGAAAATTTAGGAGTGGAAATGGCAACAATTATAGTTCAAAATATGTGTCAGCAAAACTCTGCCTATAACTTTCTGTACTGTGGCTAGGTATTGAAGATCTTATCTCATTTACCAAAAATGGTAGACTCAAAAATTTTAGTAGAGTATGAAAAGGAAAGTAGAAAAAAGAAATAAGAAACAAGATTAACAAAGTTTGGAGTAAAGACATCATGAGGCTAAAGCAGCACTATCCAACAGAACACTCTATGATGCAAATGTTCTAATCTGTGCTATGCAATATGGTAGCCACTAGCCATATATGGCTACTGAACATTTCAAATGTGGTAGTGCGGCTGAGGAACTAAATCTTAAATTTTATTTAATTTTAATTAACTCAAATTGTAATAGCCACTGTCTTAGACTAGACAGTCTACACTAGATGGTCTAAATCAAAGATGGGGAATATTAGTAATTATTAAGAGAAATTTTAAGATGAAAGATTTTAAAGTTATAACAATAAAAATAAAATTTGAGAACCATCATGAGAGCAATATGTCCAAAATAGAAATTCTTCCATAACTTGACATTTGGATAAAAATCTTTAGAAACTGGAAACAATAACCATTCAAAAGTCTAGGTACAGAAAAATAAGTACATAAAAGGTTAAAGCAAGAAAGAGTAAAAGTTAATTTATATAAACAGTCTTGTTAGAGTGAGACAGGAAAGTGTTAATGATCTGATAAATAACACGGCAGCACTTTATAAATATTCGTTGGACTGAAATGACTTTTGTGATGGTAACAAAGAGCACTTGTTTCCCTAAGGGTACAAATAAAACAGCCTCAGTATGAGAGACTAGTATTACTTTTTTTTTTTTCTTTTTGAGGAAGATTAGCTAACATCTGCTGCCAATCCTCCTCTTTTGCTGAGGAAGACTGGCCCTGAGCCAACATCTGTGCCCATCCTCCTCTACTTTATATGTGGGACGCCTACCAGAGTATGACTTGCCAAGTGGTGCCATGTCCGCACCCAGGATCCGAACCGGCGAACCCTGTGCTGCTGAAGCAGAACGTGCACACTTAACTACTGCGCCGCTGGGCCAGCCCCTAGACTGGTATTAAATTAAGGAAGTCAAGGCACAGTCCCAATGCTCAGAGATGGGTATTATGGTGGGCTCTTCCTCTCTATGTCCTTTGGCACCACCTGTTAGATCACTTACTGGGAAGAAACCGTTAAGCTGGCATTCTTAATTTCCTTTTTAAAGTTGAATATTTTTATGATTATAGGGAAGTGTTTCCTTTATGTAGCAAATTCATAAAATACATAAAAGCATAAAGAAGAAAATAAAATCAACTGACCACCCAAATAACCATCATAATTTTGTATGTTTCCTTCCAGTCTTTTTTTCTACACACACAGACTTGACTTTAAAAAATAACAGAGTCAAGATCATATGGTATATGTTATAATTTTCTTTTCTTTTAAAATTCATTCTCATACAATGTGTTTATAAAGGCAAAGCATATGAACAGGACATTAACTTGGAAACAGGCTAAGCCAACTAATTAATTAGATTCACATTTACACCTTCATTGCTAATTGGGATAACTTTTTGAACTAAGGTCTCCATGGGTTAATTTATTCATAGCATTTACCAGTAAAAGATAACGTACTTAAATTTTATAAGTATGTGCATATTCACAAGTCTTTTATTTCCCAATAAGAATCTGAACTTCAGCAAGTTTTTCTCATATTGATAGCTGTATTAAAGACAGAATGTTGCCTAAATTAAGAAATAATTGTCTTGGAAAATAAAGGTACAAATAAAACACCAGTTTATGTGCTAATTGTTGTTTCCTTTAAGGAAATTCCAAATTGTAAAATATGCTAATAACTAGAAGAAAACAGAATAAAAACATGATTCAAATTATAATGGCCCAGGGGGCCAGCCCCGTGGCCGACGGTTAAGTTTGAGTGCTCCGCTTTGGGGTCCAGGGTTTTGCCAGTTCAGATCCTGGGTGCGGACATGGCACTGCCCGTGCGGACATGGCACCACTCGTCAGGCCACGCTGAGGCGGCATCCCACATGCCACAACTAGAAGGACCCACAACTATAATACACAACTATGTACTGGGAGGGCTTTGGGGAGAAGAAGGAAAAATAAAATCTTAAAAAAAAATTATAATGGCCCAAATACTAGTACCTAAAAGATTAATCATATTCTTGTGAGTAGATTTTTTTCACTGGGTTACACACATACCTTCCTGTCCAGGAATTTGAAGATCAAAATTTCTGAGCGTTCAAAACTCACTGGATTTTAAAGCAAGAAATGTAATTTAAACTAATTATCAAAATATAAAAACTATCATCTGTGATGATCAGTTGTCTGTGTCAACTTGGCTAGGCCATAGTACGCAGTTATTCAGTTAAACACTAACGCAGATGTTACTGTGAAAGTATTGTGTAGATGAGTCAACATCTATGATGATCGATTGACTCTGTGTAAAGGAGATATCCTTCATAATTTGGGTGGACCTCAACCATTCCACTGAAAGGCCTTAAGAGCAAAACAGAGCTCCTTGAGGAGGAAATTCTCTTTCAACACCACAATATTAGCTCTTACCTGAGAATTTTCAGGATGCCAGCCTGTCATATAAATTTCTGACTTGCCAGCTCCCACGATCGTGTAGGCCAATTCTGTGAAATAAATAAATCTCTTAATTATATCTACATCTATCCTCCTTCTCTCCTACCGAACACAGAAATGCCTCATGCCTTTCTTTGAGTAATCTATATGCTCTGTAGCTCCCTACTATCATCGGTATGTCAAGTCCACTGCATTTATGCCACTCGAGTACTAAAATTTGCACATCTGACCATCTGACAAAAACCACAGAGTAGTACATTTAACACAATGAGCTCAAACATCTCTCTCTCTATCCGGAGTGTATTTATCTCGTCAATCAATTTAGGGATTCTGTTTTTTTAAGGATTTGAGGTGGCTTACACACATATTCACACGCACGCACACACATGGGTGTGCACATGTAAAATCTGTTAAAGGAGTCAGACCATGAGGAAGGGAGGAAAGATATCTGATAATTATCAAGTGTTAATGTAGTTACTGTAATTTAACATTATATTTTACTCTGAACTTCCTAATAGCTAGGGCAAAAAGTAAAAACAAAATAAGTTATATAGTTCTTTTTACTTAATAAAAAGAAACATTTATTCTTTGAGATGGAAAAAAAATTTTTTCTGGTAGAGTCTTCTATGAGAAATACATTTTCAAGAATGCTTAACTAAGAGATAAAGAGCAAAATAACTGATATCTTAAGTAGAAGCTTTCAAACAGATGCAGAAATGATCATCTTCTAGTCTTTTCACTTATTAATCAAAGGCCTAAAACATAAAAACTAGAACTTGATGGAGGAGCTAAATTTCTGATATTAATCAAAGGCCTAAAACATAAAAACTAGAACTTGATGGAGGAGCTAAATTTCTGATGATCTCTCTTGATACAAGTAGGTATACAGTATATCCCTTAGATCTGCATTGTTCAGTGGTGGCCAGTGGCCACAGGTGGCCAATGACACCTTGAAGTGTGGCTAATCTGAATTAAGATATGCTTTAAGTATAAAATAAACACTGGATTTCAAAGATTAGTATTAAAAATATAAAACATCTCATTAATAATTTTTTGTACTATTACATGTTGAAATGATAATATTTTTATATATAGAGTGTCAAATAAAATATATTATTAAAATTAATTTTACCCATTTCTTTTTACTTTTTCTAATTTGGCTCCCAGAAAATTTTAAATTCTATTTGTGGTTAGGATTATATTTCTAGTAGACAGAACTGCCTTAGATAGTTCTTCCCAACTTTTTTAACAACAGGAAGCAACTGGTCATTGGAGGACTAAGAGCACCAATTTCATGGGCACGTCTCTAATACAGCTCTGGCTCACCAGTTGGGAAGTTCTATCCTAGATCTTCTTTAGACATGGTTTCCCCCAGCCAAGCTTTTGAAACGATCAAGACTTTAGATAACCTAAGACATCCTTCTGCAGAGGGTCAGTGTTCCAGATGGAAAGGAGATACTTGCTTCTAATCCCGGATGGACAGTAGTAAGGAGGCCACTCTATTATCAAACTTGAAAAGTACAATCAGGATTCTTACTGGGAAAGAAAAGTCACTGGACTCCTGCATGAGTTAAGCTTCAGATATACTTGTAGGCCAAGACAGAGACCCTGAAAAATTAATCTCAGTACCTGGGCAAATATTGAATGATAACCCAGAATTTCATTTTACAGAGACTATTTTGGTCACAAAATTTTCAAGTACATCTGATATACACACACTCTCAGTAATATTTCTAAGGAGCATATCATTTTGTGCCAGAGGACCAATGTGCACTCAGGTTACAAAATGAGTTGGCCTGCTGAATTTAATTACTTGATGCTGAGCATTTAAATTTTGGGCTCAGTTTTGTCTGCTAAAGACAACAATTTTGGTTTTGATGAAACTTCTGTTGAACAAGTGATCCCAGGGAAGAGGAATAAGATACTGGAGAGAGTAAAACAGAGAAGGAAAGTCAAAACAAAGCTGTGCTCTGCCGCTGGTCAATGCTCTGGTTACCAGGACCCAATCCCTGCTGGAACTTTCTGAGGAGTCATGTTGAATGTGTCTGAACTGCTTGAATGAGCTTGAACTGTTTGCCAAGGGACAGAAAGGGAGCATTATCCATTAGCTCCTATCCCCCATGGGTCAATGGTTACCTGGGCTAACCTTCTCAATATTTCCAGGTTGGTTCCCCACAGACAGCCCATGCCACAGCGTCCAAGCAGAAGGCTAAAGCTACTCAGTAGAGCTGTAGTGAGGCTCCACCTATGACGGTAGCTGCAGCTAGGCTGGAGAAAAAGGAAGGACAAGAGGATGTGAGGTAGAGCACAAGAGGCGTCCAATACAGGGTTCTTACATGCCTGTCCGTTTTTCCATTCGGATTGAGAATCTAAAGTCATTTCAAACTACAGAAAAAGATTATTTTTTCAAAAGTCCAAATATATTGAATTTTTCTAAATATTATGGCGGAAAAAACAGAGACAGCTCTTAGACCACATAAATGGAGAGACAAAAACTTAGTGGAAAATTTCCTAAGAATTTTTGCAAAGCAAACATTCAAAACACCACAGTATTATTATCAAATGCAGATTAATCTTTTAAAAAAGATAGTTTAGGGGGTGGCCCAGTGGTGTAGCTGTTAAGTTCACGCCTTCTGCTTCAGTGGCCTGAAGTTTACTGGTTCGGATCCCAGGCACGGACCTATGCACTGCTTATTAAGCCATGCTGTGGCAGGCGTCCCGTATATGAAGTAGAGGAAGATGGGTATAGATACTAGCTCAGGCCAACCTTCCTCAGCAAAAAGAGGAGGAATGGTGGTGGACGTTAGCTCAGGGCTAATCTTTCTCAAAAAAATAAAATAAGATATAGTTTAAATGAGTGTAGAGCTTGAATTATTTCTGTACAACTTCACAACAAATTAGGATTTTTATGGAGTTTTAAATAATAACAATTAGAAATAATAAAATAGCAGCCATCCCTTATTTAACGCTTACTTTGAGCTAGGCATTGGCTAAGTATTTTATATATATAACAAGGTTAAAAAACTACTCTCAAGATTAATAATTTTCAACTATTTGGACTATGACTTTTAGAGAGTGTTATTAGGGCTTGCCAAAGAAACAGAACCAGTAAGATTTGTAAGATTTGTATATATGTGTGTATGTATGTAGATATACACATACGTATGTGTATGTATATATGGGGGGGATTGCTAGATTGGTTTTAAGTTAATTGGCTCACATATTGTGGAGGCTGGCAGGTCCAAATCTTCATGGTAGGCTGGCAGGCTGGAGACCCATGGAAAAGTTGATGTTGCAGCTTGAGTCCAAAAGAAGTCTGCAAGCAGAATCCCCTCTTCCTCAGAGGATGTCAGTCTTTTTTTCTTAAAGTCTTCAACTGATTGGAGGAGGCCCACCCACATTATGGAGGGTAATCTGCTTTACCCAAAGACTATGATTTAAAGGTTAATCTCATCTAAAAAAATACTTTCACAGCAAAATCTAGACTAGTGTTTGACCAAATATCTAGATACTATGGCCTAGTCAAGTTGACACATAAAAATTAACCATCACAGTAAGAAATACATTTCCACCACAACTTGTTACATAAACATATGTGCATGTGTGTATGTGAAACAAGAATTTCAGAAAACAATACTTACTCTTAGTAAGGTTTTGTATGCTGTTATTTTCTATTTCATATTTTTTTCTACTTCATTAAAAAGAAAAATTACTTATAAACCACTAAATTGATTTCACAATCCACTAAGGTAACATATAAATTGAAAAACTCTGCTATAGATGACACATCCATTTACTCATGTTTTAGAATACTAGTAAAGAAATGCATCACAGTGACACCAGAATGTGATATTTGAGAAGGAAATTAAGTATATTTGAACATATGAAACACCATGAACATATGTATATCAGAAAAAATACATAAAATCTCTAATTCTTTATTACCATAGCAACAACATACACTTAGCAAATGAGTATAGTATTTTATCACTGTCATAATAAATATTTGAGAATAAAATATGGCATGCCTAAAGACATAATAAAATCAGAGGCAATCAACTATGGTTTGGTATCCTAGAGGGTACATCACCAACACAATCAACACAATTTTCTTGAACACCATTATTCCCTCCATTTAAAGAAATCAAATTACATCTAAGAAAAGTGATCAACAGTAATTTGTTTTTTTAAAATTCAGATTGTGAAGAAAATCATTACTTCTCCAGGATGAAAAGAAAAAGAAGAAAATCACAAGAAAATGTTTTGGTGAGTTAACTGAGAAAAAGTGTGGAGTAAAAAAAACCCTAACATCATTTTAACTCCCCTAACCTTTTTCACTCTGGATGTGAGCCCAGTTTTAAAATCCAAATGGGATTTGTCTTCGTGACTGATGATACGACTCAGAAGGCTTACTATTCAGAACTAATTCGGTACACTTTTTAATATACACCTAGTGAGTTATGATGAATCTCAGAAGAACCTGAGGACAAGTGTATCTAAAAATAATGAATAATAGCAATTTATATACAACTTAAAAAAAACCTTTTATAGTCTCCTTAAAAGTCAGATAAAGGTCAAGACAGCAGAAAAAACGTGCTAAGAATAAGAACATGCTTGAACTTAAAACTAAGTTTTGTACAGAAGTATATAAGAAGAATCCTTTTAGACTGAGAGAGGTGGGATGCTTGAAATTTGAGATGTTACTTTTTTCTTTTTTGGCTGAAGAATATTCATTCTGAGCTAACACTTGTGCCAATCTTCCTCTGTCTTGCATGTGGGTTGCCGCCACAGCATGACTGACAAGTAGTCTAGGTCTGAGCCTGGGATCTGAAACCATGAAGCCAGGCTGCCGAAGTAGACGAGGAACCTAGCCACTAGGCCACATGGCTAGCCACAAGAGATAACTTTTTAGTACGACTCACCTAAAATTAATGTTTTGAAAACTAAAAAGATTTACAACACAAAGTAGCATAAAAATTTCTTGCACAATAAATACCTACAATTTGACGGGTATAATAGCTTATTGGCTAAGAGTACAGACTGTGAGGAGCTCAAAACACTCTAATAACCACTTTGATTTCTTACCATATTTTTTTAGAGAAGCAGGATAAATGTTATATTTCTTAGTTTTTACAAAGCTAGAGGTCAATACCAAAGAAAGGACATAGAAAAGGCATCTCTAAGTGTTATGCTATTGTGTTTCAAGTGCTTGTTTTTATTCATTTATTACAATAAGTGAAGTGAAAACATCAGAATACACTATAATAAGTGTACCAAAATTACAATGATGTACCAATGTATGCATGGGTAAATTAACTTGTTCAAGTTAAGAGTTGTGCAACCAGCCATAGGATTTGGGGTATTTTATTATTTCTGTTAAAAAAATTATTGTTATATTAATTTTTTAATAAAACAAAGGAAAAAAATCAAGTCAAGTCACAGTATAGACCAAGCCAGAGAGCTACAAAAGTGCCTAACAATTACACTGGCAGGTATAAACTTCAGAGCTTCAGGGACTCCTGAATGGGGACAAGCCTGCTTCTTTCCCTGGTCAAAGGCAGGCACAAATGGATTAGGCATGACAGAGGTCAAATGACTAGTATCCCAACAGGGACCTTTCATTGTGAATGGTGATAAACCCATTCACCTGTATCTTTTCCTTTGGGGAGGAAGAAATACTAGTAGGTACACAAAGAATGCGACATTGATCAAGCTCAGGAAATATCCTTTCCAGTCCTGAATACCAAACATCCCAGAATGATTCTACCACTGAAGACATAATGTTCCTGTGTAAATTTGCAATAAGATCCAATTTCTGAAGGCAATATGTGAATGTTTCTTCCCTGCAACCTTAAAGAATCAGACTAATTCAGTTCCACAGAGGAGAGAAAAAATGACACTAAAAACAGAATCTAAACATAATTTAACAGAGTTATGGTATCTAGCACAGGTTGGTATGTACTCAAGTAGTCTACAAAGAAATTATGTTAGCTATTAAACACATACCAGGTGCTTGGTAAGTAACTAAATGAATAAAAAAACTATACAAGCACTCAGGGTTTAAAAAGAAATTCCAAAAACTAAGCCACATTGACTGTTTCTTATGCATACTGGTATGATAATTCCTTAAGTGCCTTTGGTATTTTAGAATTTCAAGTATTTCATTTTTCAGTTTATTCTCAATATCTTATTTTTCTATCAGGGACCCAACATGTTCTCTTAAAACATATGATTACAAGGGTTTTTGTATGTTTTAATAAAATATTTCATGTGTATAAATAAATATAGCTAATAATATAATACACACCTATGTGCCTACCATCCAACTTAAGAAATAAAACACTAAAGATATGACAAAAGCCCTCTATGACACCCCCACATTCTCCTTCCCCAAAGGGAATGATTACTCTAAATTTCTTGCCTATCATTTCTTGTCTATCTAAATGTCTTGTCATTAGGAAGAGCAGTTTCATTAGAATATTGGAATTAAAACGGGTTTAAGTGTAAACAAGTTGTGGACTACGGTTGGATACCTAGAATCCCGAATAAATTAACAAAATGGAAAATGATGAAAACAGATAACTCTTGTTTATTTAATAAAATGGTCACAGAGTAAACCAACATATAAAGATAGACTTATACTCAATTTTATACATCCATAAACGACAGTAGCAGTGGTTTTCTAAATTTTTTGCAAGCTTATTTCCTAAGACTTTTGAAAACTATGTACCACTTGTACATTTAAGCTGACAAATAATGGTAAGGGATGTATTTTCCAGTTTATTGCGTATTGAATGCACGCTTTAAACATGTTTCTGTCAAAGCCTTGGAGCTGCAGTTTAGCTTATTCAATTTATGAAAAATATAACCACATAATTTAATTGGCAAAGCCAGTCCTCATTGTCAAACCTAATCAGCCAAATCTGACTTACTCTCTGTCAGAAAAAGTCTGACAATTTTTAACTCAAATAAATGTGTTATCACGCATCCCTATGACAACGTTCTCACTTGTGAATCTTAATTTTAAGATGGATACATGGATACCTAGCTAGCTCGCTTGACAGAGAAACTATACGGCATGGAGCCTTGCCATGAGTTTGTCGCTTGGATGAAATAATCTGTTGCCCCCTTCAATAACTTTTATTGAAGCTTTCTCTGCTTTGCCCTCAAGGGACTCTCCCTCAGGAGAGACTGACTCTCCAACAGTCTCTTTATTTGGTGCCCTGGAGGTTTTTTAAAGCCCAAGGCAATGCACCATAGTAAGATTTAGTATGGACAAGGGATAAGCTTTTCTTTTGAAAAGTGGGAGACAGATGACTACGAAAGAAGTCAGGAAGGAGAACTGGCAGACTAGAAGGAGTTCTGAGGTAGATCATTTGTAGGAAGGACTACATATGGAAAGAGAGAATATGGAAATTAATTTCTTGAAAGCTATCCATACTTGTATGTCCCAGAAGAAGTCTTTATGTACCCAGGGGCAAAAGTATCCCAGTTTGAAAATCACTGATCAACAGCACGGGTTGGCAAACTAGGAGTCACCTGCCACCTGTTTTGTAAATAATGTTTTATTGGACACAGCCATACTCACTAGTATACATATTGTCTATAACTGCTTTCACACTACAACGGTAGGGTTAAATAGTTGCGACAGAGACTATTTGTCTCATAACGCCTAAAATATTTACTATCTGGTGCTCTGAAGAAAAACTTTGCAGGGCCAGGCCAGGTGGAGTAGTGGTTACGTTTGCACGCTCTGCCTTGGCAGCCTGGGGTTTGCGGGTTTGGATCCTGGGAGTGGACTCACACACAACTCATCAGGCCATGCTGTGGTGGCATCCCACATACAAAAAATAGAGGAAGATTGGTACAGATGGTTCCTCAAGCAAAAAGAGGAAGATTGGCAACAGATGTTAGCTCAGGGCCAATCTTCCTCACCAAAAAACCAAAAACAAAAACAACTTTGCTAGCCCTCATCTATAGCATTGTATTTATTTTTAAAATTCTTTGCTTTAAATCAAAGTTATATATTCACATAGTTTGTAGAACCACATTGTTCTAAAAGGCTTATTATGAAATATATTTCCTTCTTGTCGGAAGCAACTACTTTCTATTTTTTTTTTTGAGGAAGATTAGCCCTGAGCTAACTACTCCCAGTCCTCCTCTTTTTGCTGAGGAAGCCTGGACCTGAGCTCACATTCGTGCCCATCTTCCTCTACGTTATATGTGGGATGCCTACCACAGCATGGCGTGCCAAGTGATGCCATGTCCACACCCAGGATCCGAACCGGCGAACTCTGGGCTGCCAAAAGGCGGAATGTGTGAACTTAACCCTTGTGCCACAGGGCCGGCCCCTACTTTATATTTTCCTCTGAAGTTTACCGCTATAGTATAGGCCAAACCAGGGAGCCATAAAAGTGTTTGATAGCTATACAGCAGACTTTGCCCCTAACCCCTCCATTGTATCTAGATAACATTCTTATATTATTACTTCTTTATTTTTCAGTTTTAAGCACTGTATATTATCTTCTCATTTTTGAAAATGAGGATTTACCCCATCCTTCTTGTGACCGAATATTCTCAATATAGTTGTAGATCAATAGTCAATATTTATATTGAGTAAACACTATCAACAAGTGAGCCATCTAGTATACTAGGATTATTTTCCCCTCTTCCTACCCAAGTTTTATTTTTCTTGGGGAAAATAAGTGAAATTTGTTCATTTTACATGTACTTACCTATAATTCAATCTCATTTGATGTGTTCAATATGTATGTCTTCATTTAATCCCTCTTTTCTCAGAATGGTACCTCTTCTCTCAAATTTGTCTGGAAAACTGTCCTTTCTTATGAATAAACTTCCAGTTTTCAACTGAGTAGAGAAGCTGCCTGGTTTCATGCTATCACAAAGGAAAATTTAATGGCATTCTTTTCTTTTTCTCCAGGAGATTTAACATTGATACAATGCTATTATTTAATATATGGCTTATGTTCAAATTTCACCAATTATCCCAACATTGTCCTTTATAGCTAAGTTTTTCACCCAATCTAGGATCATGTGTTACATTTACTTGTCATGTTGATCAGTTTTTCTTTGTTGTTCACGACACTGACAGGACTGGTCTGGTGTTTCATGAAATGTGTCCCAGTGTAGGTTTTCTCATGATTAGATTAAGGCTATTAAGAATACTACATGAATGATGTCTTACTCTCAGTGCATCATACGAGGGGGTATACATGATGTCAAGTCTGTTCTACTTGGTACAATTTCTGACCACCTGCTTAAGGTGGTATCCGCCAGGTTTGTCCAGTGTAAAGGTACCTTTTTTCCCGTTGTAATTAATTACTAATCTGTAGGGAGATGCCCTGAAACTATGTAAATATCTATGTTCCCCAACAAAATTTGGCGCTTTGGTTTTAGAATCCACTAGTGATTTTTCCTGAAACAATTATTACAATGATAGTTGAAAAATGGTGATTTTCCAATTCTTATTTCTTCTACACTTACTGGTTAGCATCTAATTGCTTCTTAAACAGATTTTCAACCAGGTTATTGTTTTTAGCACCAACCTCAACTCCACTCTCAGAGTTTCCTGGCATTGTCAAGCACCAAGCATTCTGGGGTTCTGTGGTTTAAATCAGGTTGCTTCTGGGCTTTCTCCTCTGCCAGATTTAGGAGTCATTCTCAGTTTTGCTAAATCTGCTACCACTTGTTCATCTGCTTTCCAGCTTCCAAAACATTATTGCTGTTTTTGCCTCTTCAATTTTCTATGACCTTGTAAGTTTATGCTTTTTAAAATAAATCCCTTTACTGTCACTTTCATTAGGCTTGAAAAGAGAAAGTAAACTAATGTGTTTAACTATCTTTAGTTGAAAGTCCATTATTTTCCTGTTTTCAAATTTTATATAAGTGGTATCGCATTGTATGAAATCTTCTGCAACTTGCTCTTTCTGCTCAATATCCTGTTTATCAAATTTATCCATGTTGATACATGCAACTCTAGTTCATTCCTCTTTAATGAATGATATTATAACCCACTGTATGAACATGCTTCAATTTTCTTATCCATTTCCACTATATTCTCAAAAGGGATGTTGTGAGGTTTGGGGTGGGGGTCTATTTTTTCATACGAACATATACTCCATCTTTGTAATTTAAGTCAATGGGAAAGGAGGATTATATATGCAAAATGTCAATTTTAAGACATTAAATTCTGTAACTTATAAAATGAACCTAATAATAGTGAGCACAGAGAACTCACTCAATAAACGTCAATTACTTGGAGACAACAGTAAAATGGGCCTCAAGAATTTAGAAATAAGATTCCTCTTTGAAAGCTAAACTGCAAGATCAACACATTACAGGCCAAAGCAGGGGTGAAAAGAGTAAAACAAAAGAATCACTACAGGGCCAGCAACAATTGACTACAACATAACTATTAAAGAAATAATAGGTCAATCAGAATGAGGAAGCAAAGGAAAAAGGAGAATCACAGAGACAATTTCTGTCAATTCGTAAAAACACTGCCCATTGGAGCAAAAGCCTTAACCAGCAAGTGGCAATTTTTTCTATTCCAAATCATAAGGCTATTCGTAGGATAGAGATAGATATTGGGAATTGCGGCCAATTCTTTTTAAATATTTCCATTCCTATGAATCAGACAATCCCTATTGTGAGATGGACACAGTAGGCAATTTTAGGCCTGATGCAATAAACATTTATTTTACTTAACTCCCCTTATCCTAATGCCATACTCACCAGGTAACCTGTTTTTCCCTTGCCAATTTAATTTCTTACTGTAAATTAATATACTGGAATTCTGGCAATGATTTTAAACTCACATGTATTTTAGTTACTGTGATATCTTTTAGAGTCAAATCACCTTGGACATGGACAAACTTGAGTCTTCAGAGCCTCCATCCCAGATCTGAGAACATGGTGAAGTAAACAAGGTCCTATGAAGTGTGGTCCTACCTAGCTGCCCCAGCCTTTCTTTAGACTACAGCACCACCATCTCCAACTCCATTCTCTACTGGTTTCTACAATTTCCTCTTCCTTTTCCATGGAGTGTATGTATTAACAGTGAAGCAAGTGAGCTCTAAGTGAGTTTTCTTCTACTGTCTGTAAATCTTTTGCTGAATCATATATTTTGTCAATACTTGGCAATATATTTATTCACTTTTTCAAATAGAAAACTTTATTCTGTTTCCTACTGTTTTGTCAGTATGAAAGGAGAAGCAATATTTTAAAATATTTGCTTTCGTGGCTTCTAATGGAATGGAGTCAATAGTGGGAGAAGTCTACCTCATTAATTTTGTGAAATGTTAATTCAACTTGGACTGCTCTAATGAATAAGTGCTGAACTATCTTGGCAACCTGCAGTAAAATGTGAATTTCTATGAAAAAAGTACGGGCGATGCTCAACTTGGAAATATGTTAGTTTTACAGGGTTATTTTATAGTTGGTTGTTGGAAATTGAAACTCATGTCACAGAAACCATGTAATATACTTATGTAACACTGAGATTTTTTTTTTCAAGTCTGTCAATAAAAGCCTGTCTAACTAATAATGAATCAGGCTCTGTGTTAGGTGGTTATGACATACAAATGAATAAGACATAATCCCTGTGCCATATAGCTTAAAATATACTCAGAAAGATGGACAAATAAAACAAATAATTATAATACTGAACTCAAAGGGTTATACAGGTGTACAACGCAGTGTATTTACACAAGAAGTGAGTGATTAACTCTACGAATTAAGAAGTTGAGAAAAACGTTGAGGAAAGCATCAAAAGATTTTAAAGGGCCTTTCAAGTGGAATTAAGCATGAGCAGAAGTGTGCCAGCTGATGGGAGAAGGAGAACACATTAAACTTGAGAAACAGTAAGGAGTTCCTTGAAGAGTAGGGTGGGTACAACAAACATAAGTAGGAAAGCTAGAAAATTGGGGTGAGCACAAATCAGGCAGCCTTGAGTGCTACACCAAAGAATCAGACCTTCTTTGGGCCAGAGCTTCCCAAGAAGTGTGCCTGAAAATCAATTCCTTCAGGCTTGAAGGTGGCCAGGAGAGATACTGTCGGGTCTTAGGGTAGGTGTGAGTTTGATTTGGATAACAAACTGCTAGTTTTCGAATATGGTTGTATCCTTTGCACACCAACCAGCACTGTATGAAAGTTGTGGTTGCTCTAGTTATTGCTGTCACTCTTTTAAATGTTAGCCATTTTTGTGAGTGTGTAGTGGTATCTCATTGTGGTTTCCCTGATGACTGGTGATGGCGAGTACCTTTTCTTATGGTTAGTGGCCATAATGGTATCTTAGGAAGTGCCTGTTGAAGGTTTTTACCCAATTTTTATTAGCTTTGTGTCTTTTTAAAATCATTGAGTTGAGGTGTTCTTTATGTAGTCTGGATACAAGTCCTTTGTCAGATACATGTACTGTGATTATTTTCTCTTAGTCTGTTGCTTTCCCAGTGTTATCTTTTGATGAACATTAGTTTTTAATTTCGATTAAGTTCAATTTATCAATGTTCCTCCTTTAGGAATAGTGCTTTCTGTCTCCTGTCTACCCCAAAGTTGTGAAGATATTCCACTATGTTTTCTTCTGGAAGCACTATAGCTTTAGCTTTTATGTTCAGTTTATTGTCTATCGTGAATTAATATTTGTGTATGATGTGAGGTAGGGATGAAGGTTCATGTTTTTTCCTCATGGATCTTAAGCTATTCTAGCACTATTTGCTGACAAGACTTTCCATTCCTAATTGTGTTCCTTTGGTGCTATAGTCAAAAACCAACTGTCTGTATAGTGTCTATTTCTGGATTTTCTGTTTTTTCCATTGATTTATTTATATATCCTTATGTGAGTACCACACTGTCTTGATTACTATAGTTTTAGAATAAGTCTTAAAGCCAGGCAGTGTATGTCCTATACTTATCATCTCCTTTTTCATGACTGCTTTCAGCCATTCTAGGTCCTTTGCATTTCCATACACATTCTAGAATCAACATGTTGATTTCTACCAAAACAAGTCTGATGGAGTTTTTTTTTTTTAGCTTTTTAAGATTTTATTTTTCCTTTTCCTCCCAAAGTCCTCCGTTACATAGTTGTGTATTTTTAGTTGTGGGTCCTTCTAGTTGTGGCACGTGGGATGCCGCCTCAGCATGGCTTGACAAGCAGTGCCATGTCCGCGCCCAGGATTCGAACCAGCCAAACCCTGGGCCACCGAAGCAGAGCGCGCAAACTTAACCACTCGGCCACAGGGCTGGCCCCTGATGGAATTTTAATTGGATTTTCATTTGATTGACTCAATAGATCAGTGGTTCACAAAGTGTGGCTCTGGACCAGCACCATCAGCAACACCAGGGAACTTGTTTTAAATGCAAATAATCAGGCCTTACTGCAGACCTAGTGCATCAAAAACTCTGAGAATGGGGCACTGCAATCTGCGTTTTAACGAGCCTTCCCGGTGACTCTGATGCACGGTAAAATATAAGAATTACTGCTGTGGATCAATTTGGGAGAACTAACATCTTAGCAATTCTGAATATTCCAATCCATTAACAGACATTTCTGTTAATTTAGGTCTTCTTTAATTTCTCTCACCAACATTGTGTAATTTTAACTCTACACGTCTTATATATATTTTGATTAATTTATATCAGGTATTATATGTTTTTCTGATGCTATTGTAAATGGCATCATAATTGCTACAGGCTAACCTTTAGTCATAGTGTACAGGTCATATGGATGGAAGACTATCTGGAGGTGGGAGT
This sequence comes from Equus asinus, assembly GCF_041296235.1. Lineage (NCBI taxonomy): Eukaryota > Metazoa > Chordata > Mammalia > Perissodactyla > Equidae > Equus > Equus asinus. The sequence continues at coordinate 63,119,177 of NC_091799.1, forward strand.
TCACTTAGAGATTTAACAAAAAGTAGAGAGCTCAAATGATTGGTAGCATCTTGAAAACTAACTAGTTTTAACAGGCATGGAAGAATATGAAGTTGTGTCCAATGAATTGATAAAGGCATTAAGCGTAAGCACCTGCAAAGATCACAAAAAGGGGACAACCAGCCATTGTGATCTTCTATAGTCTTGCCCAACATTTTCTACATTCTTGACAACAAGATCAAACATGAGTATCTAGCTTCTGGATCCAGCTGCCAATTTGGAAGAAAGACAAAGGACAGAGGAACATGCTGAAGTACATGAAGAGCCTAAGATCAGCAAAATCTAGATTATGGCAAACTCTACAGGTCAAATGGGCTGAGTTTTTCTTTTCTTCTTTTTTTTTTTAAAGATTGGCACCTGAGATAACAACTGTTGCCAATCTTCTTTGTTTTTTTTTCTGCCTTTTCTCCCCAAATCTCCCCAGTACATAGTTGTATATTCTAGTTTTGGGTGGTTCTAGTTGTGGTATGTGGGGCGCTGCCTCAATGTGGCCTAATAAGCGGTGCCATGTCTGTGCCCAGAATCCCAACTAGCAAAACCCTGGGCCTCCAAAGCTGAGCAAACGAACTTAACCACTTAGCCAAAGGGCCAGCCCCAGGCTGAGTTTTTCAAGAGATAAATTTGTAAGGAAATAAAAGGGATGGAGGAGGAACATATAGATTGAAAGAGATTTAAAACATATACGAAGTTTTTACAAATTGGTCAAGTCTAAACCATAATGTACATTTGGATGATAAATTACTTAAAAATCTAAGGGAATGATTACTGTAAAAGTCATATTCAGGGTTGCTTTTGTGGGGAGAGAGGAGGTTGTATTGGGATGAGGCACATGATTCTGGAGTAGCTGGCAAGGTTCTACTTCTTGCCCTGGGTGGAATTCACCTTATAATAACCCATTAAGCTATATATTTAATTCTTGTGGTTTCTGTATACATGTGTTACTTTACATTCAATAGGCTTTTTTTTTTCACCCTTAATATGACATATCTAGAATTCGAGATTGAAGAGTTTACAAGTTTTAGGTGGTAGTGGCATTTGCTGATGATAAGAACTAAGGTGCGGTTATGGAAGTGGTGGTTCACTTGAAGCAGGGACACTAGTGTGAATGAACAGCTAGGACTTGAGAAGACATTGAAGGGAGAAGACTGTAAGTCTGGTCCTAACCTTTGCATCAGTGTGGGAGAGTAGCCTGGAGGTTGGCAAAGATAAAAGTGCCGAACAGGTAGAGAGAAATATACTTGAATTGCCAAAGGTATCACACCCCCTGGGCCCACAAAAGGGAAGAATATTTTGGAAGTGACTGTGGGAACATAGGAGCAGTTGAACCCACTGTCTTTCTGTGGGTTGTGGGAAAATGAGCAAAATTCACTTCAAGGAAAGAAGAGACTCACTACCTTTCAGTTACAAGCAGATTTCAGTTGAAATCTGTGGTAGACAAAGTTCCTAGGAAAATACTAAAGGTGAAGGGTAATTTGCTAACAAAGAAACAGAAATTCCTGAAACAATGGAAAGAATCAGGAGGGAGGGAAACGGGTGTGTGTGTGTGTGTTGGGAAGGGTACAGAAGAGCATAAAGAACGATAAGATTGATGGTACATTAGAAAAGAGGCAAGAGAGGGCTCCTTTTTAGATACTCAAGAATGTGAGCACCATGGACAGAATGACTTGTCTCAGTGTTCTGACTGAAGCTTGCTTGAAATGCTAGGATTACCTAAAATTTACAGGAGTGGTGCCGTAGGCCTGATTATTGCAGTTGCCTCCATCTAATCACTTTGCATATTAATGTTTCCACGGAAGAAGGCTTTCAAAGTTCTGGGGAGAGAAAAAACACCTTTTGCTTTGAGAATAGTAGCTCTTGCTATGGCCAAGAGAAGGGGAATCAGAAGGGCTCCTCTATCATCCATCCTATACCACATTGACTTTTTTTCTCTTTTATTCCACAGTTCACTGATATTAGAAAGAAGAGTCTGAGAAGAGTAACATAGGGCCAAGCAGGAAGCAACATACAAAGCTAGAAATGGGCTTACATATGGTCACCCAGACCCTGGCCAGACCAACATTGATGGGTCTGTATAGGAGGAATGGAGCAAGTAAAGATACATATGCCAATTTATCAGTCATCATGAGTTCTGCCCTGGAGCACCCCACCTCTCTACAAGCAGGACTGAGTGTTGGAGCCCGCATACGTTGTCATCAGGGTTTGTAGTGGTAAGGGACTAGGGGAGAGAAAAGAGGAGGGAAGTCCTAAATAGTAGAAGAAAAGGAATAGGCAGTATACAAATGAATTTAGAAACTTTCCTTCTATGAAATGCATTTATTTCTTACAAAACAATTTTAGAACACCTTATGCTTTTATTTTAAAACAAAAATTATGAAATAGCCATGTTTTTAAAACACATATATCACAGCATTGCTATGCTTTCTATTCTGCATGCCGCCAAAACTATGTTTTAAAGTTTTAAATAAAAATTCAACTAGTAATTGATGAGTGTTATGTGGCACATACTAATTGTATATTTTAAAGTTTCTTCTGATACTTGACAGAGTTAAATTTATATGAAATTATAAGATTTTAATTTTTATACAAAATTAGTGGCAAAATAAGCACAGCATGATTTGAATAGAGCCAAGAGATTCAGAGTTTCTCAAACTTTTCCACCAAAGAATCCATATCAGAACAGAGAACTCCTAGGGGCCAGGGAAACATCCTGATGCAAGCTGCTGTAAGTCTAAACTTTCTAAAAAGTGTTTTTATTTTGTTTTAAATTTTTATTATTTCATTTTACAATCTATATGAATTTTATGTTATATCCCATAATTCTGGAATTTATTTTATTATAAAAATGTTTTAAATTGTTTTCTATGGAGTAAAATTAACACTTTGGGAAGATGTATCATATTTATTCTGAGGCTTCGTGTATCCCTGGCAGTATAAACATCCACCTGAGAAACACAGCATTATAAACACATGCTATTTGAATATTTTCCTTGTGTATTCTTACCTCCATAGTAGGTGGAGTCTTTCTTGTTCTTCTAATCCAAGCTAGAAAGAAAAAATATTTAAATGTAAGTTTTCTATAATTTGCACAAACATTTTATTCATTCATGCATACAACAAATATTTATTGAGCACCTGTTATATATTGCTTTAAGCACTGGAGATATAAAGGGAACCTAACATGAATTCCCTCCTCTCCTGTAGCATATATTCTAGTGAAGGGGGCATGGAAAAGAAACACACAAGTAGAATGTTAGGTGGCGGTTTGCGTCATAAAAAAAATACAACAGTGTAGGGAGGATAAAGAGGGGACAGTTTCATATCTAAAAGCATAGCTCATAATTGTCTGAATTCGATTTAGTGTATTTATGACACAGGCCAAATCACAATACAGTACACTTCAAGGCAATATCAAAATTACATTATCCTGGAAATTTGGATTAGTTATTGCTCAATTTATGAAGAAAGGAATGTAAAAAGTTTTCATTTACAGAGATTTCCCTTCTGATCTCCTCTAGCAAGCAGCCTATCTCCTATGGTTAGCTCCAACACTGGGATGATGAGCTGCAGAGTAGAGAGAGCCCACATTTATGTGCCTATTGGGCACTGGGCACTGTGCTAGATGCTTTCTAGCAATAGGAAGGGAGTGGGGCAGCTGCCTCTAGGGAAGTGTATCAGAATCATATGGAAGCTACATAGCATAGTGCTTGGAGAGTAGAGCCAAATTTTCTGGGTTCAAATCCCAACTTCATCACCTACTAGCTGTGTCACTTGGGGCAACTTATTTAATTTTCTAAGCGTCAGATTTCCCATCTGTAAAAGAGAAATTATAACAGTGTCTACATTTTAAGGTTACCGTAAAAGTTACATGAAATAATATATATAAACTCTTAGCTCAGAGTCCAGCATCCAGTAAGCATGCAAGTCTAAGTTATTACTATTATTATTATTTAATAAACCCGTATTTTTTATAACAGACAAAACAGCAAAGATCAATAATATCTGCTTGGCCTATGAGGGCATACATAAGAGACTGAGAAAATACATTGTAGGGAATATGGTCTTTAAAAAGCAGAAACCACTGTTTATCACTTTAGTTAATTCAATTTCTTTACAGAATTGTGAGGTATCCTTATTTTATAAAGAAATTAAATAACTTTCCCAAATTTACACGTTAAAAAGTAATGGCAGGATTTGAATCCAGATCTGACCCTGTCTCTGGCTCCAAAAACCATCCATGCTCTACTAAGCAGTCTCTCAAACTTTAGTAAGCAACAAGCAAAGAACAGTAAACTAGGAAGAAGAACATTAGAACCTTAACTACATGTCAGAAAACAAGAATTATTGACCCCATTTTACAGATTGGGAAACTAAAGTTCAGAAAGATTAACCAAGTTGCCTAAACTCATGTAATCAATTAGTGAGTAACAGACCAGGAATCAAACCCTGGTTGAACTGGCTTTTAAATCTGGGCTTTGTTGGTTCACCAGCCCACCTCCATCAGCTTGCCTTTTGTCATCTAAGTAATAGTACGAGGACCTGTCCTCATGAGAAGCCCAGTACTGAATGGTTATGGAGATAAAAATAGCAACAATCAACTGTGGGCCTGGGATTAGTTATTTTTCCCTGCTCTGTTCTCTCCTGCACTTATCCCATATATGTATTTTTAATATAGTCCCAGCATTTTGCCTTTTCTATTCCTGTTTCTGAACTTACCCCTGCTATTCCTTTCTGCATTCTCTTTCTTATTAGCTTCCACTTCCACTCCACCACTATTTGATCCATTTCTAGCCACACTTTGCACAGGTTTCATATTCCTTGTTAGGCTGTAGGGTTGTCAAGGGCAGGATGCATCCATGGGAGATTTATTTTTCTACCACCTAAATGCCTTGAAAGATTAGGTACTTTATACAGCTGTTGAATGAATATTTCCACTATAAAATAATCATACTATAAAAAAATTTGTTGTAATGGGATTTTGACCTGTATTAGAAAAGCTTCACAATGCAAGATTCCTCTGTTAATCAAGGAAATAAGGGTTTACAGAATTTTTCAACTTCCTCTTTATGGTCAAAATAAAAGTTACTTATCTATATTTATGGGATTTTTTTCCTAGGAAAAAGGCTTCTTTTAAAATAATTCAATATGGGCCATATACCTCTAAAAGGTTTTAAGTAGTAAATCTTCAGTTTTAATTCAGATTAGAAAGTTAATTAAGAAAAATGAACTGCTAGGCCAGGAGTCGGCAACCTATAGCCTGAAAGCCGAATTCAGCCCATGGCTTGTTTTCACATTTTTAAATAGTTGGGGAAAAAAATCAAATGAAGAACGGTATTTCATGACACACGAAAATTATATAGAATTCAGCTTTCAGTGTCCATAAATAAGGTTTTATTGGAACACAGCCACAGTTACTCATTTACATATTATCTACGGCTGCTTTTGTGCTACAGTAGCAGAGTTGAGCAGTTGTAACAAAGACTGTATGGCCCACAGAGCCTAAAATATTTAGCACTGGCCCTTTAAAGAAAAAGTTTGCCAACCCCTGTGCCAGGGCTACCATTAAGTATAATCCTTTTAGCAATAACTACATATCTTGATTCAAAAACACCTTCATATTATCTAAATTAAAAATCATTATTAACTATTACATTTTTTACCAATGATTACATGTATTCTAGAGTCTATGAGCACATACTGTGGGCATTAGATCATGCTGAAAAAGCATAATGGCACAATGCACACTTACCATCACCATGAGAAAAACAACTTAAAACAACAATTTGTCTTATTGATGAGTCTATGAAAGAGCATTTTCAGTTCTTTTGTAAGGTTGGAAAAAGAAAAATACTTAATAGGATACAAATAATTTTTTAAATCCCAAGGTAGATTAATAAGTTGAGGAAACTCTGATATGTGTTTTCTAAAGCTTACTGGTTTTATATAAATTTAAAATTCACTCACAGACGTAAGAATGTAATAAACTCAGATAATGTATTAAGTATCACCTAGACTATTCACTGTTATGGGACCCTATTCTCTAAGGAAAAATATGAGGGCTTCCTTTAGCTTTGTTTTAAATGGCTCAAGGAGAAAGATGTTTATCTAGATAGATAAATGCAATTGCTGAAGTAAATTTGTATATTTGTAATTCTACAATAACCAGATACTTGAAATGTCTTCTGGACATGACGGTTGATGGCCATTCACTGTTATATATCCAGTAAAGGTTACAGCTGGAAATTCTCAATGGGATCACTCATTTATATAATCACCCCTAGTTTCCCAATCACTACATACCACAAAGGAAATGTCCTGCCAAAGGTTGGCAAAGGTTAGGAGGAGGAAGGAATAGAAATAAGCATTAATATCAAATCATTACATTTCTTTTTTTTTAACCTCAGAACAATCTAGAACTGAACCTCTATCAATTATAAATCATATAATGATTTGGCCATTGCTAATTATATCTGTATGGTGGATTCTGTATCAGTCTTCATTATAATGTAACCATTGTTTGAATAGAATTTAGCAAGATAACTGGACAGTTTATGCCTTAGGATCCTAGCATTCTTTCATCAATGTTCATTTGCATTCTCATCTGTATGCATGAGATTTTCATTGAACTTTAATACTCTTATTGGAACATAACACACTATAATGAGTGTAAAAGTGAGCATGCAAATTAAAGCTCCCATTAATCACTAAAAGAGACTAAAAGAAGCAGGCAGGAAAAATACTTCATGAAGCATACACTCTTCAAATCTCCACAGGCACTGAAAGTGACTAACACGCTTTTAGAAGCATTGCCAACAGGGGTTAAGGTAAAGGAGACATTTATCACCAGATTCAGAACTAAAATTATGGAAAGGTTATCAACAATCTGCATCCAAAAGATATTATATTAAAAATATATTGTTTATTTAAGGAAAAGACACTGTAATAAAGCTTCATCTTTTAAAAAATGATCTTTGCTAATTCTGAGTGTTGACATATCATAAAGAACTATAAAAATAAGAAATCCACATTTTTTAACTGTAAAAATTCTTCATATTACGAAATGAATCATTTTCTGGTTACTGATCCTTAAGTGTATCTTAAGGATATTGTTAGATTTAACTGGCACATTTAAGTTACAAATTTTGTGATGTTATTACTGTTGTTTTTTCTTCATCAGTTTTACAGAGATACAATTTACATACAGTACGGTGAAACCATTGTAAATGTACAATTCCATGAGTTCTGACAAATGTATCCAACCTTGTGACTGGCATCACGTTTAGTATATAGAACATTCCCATCACCCCTAAAACTTCCCAAACACCCAACCTAACCCATCCACAGCCCCCACTGAGTAACATACTTTCTGTCACTGTAGATTAGTTTTGCCTTACCTACAATTTCATATAAATGGAATCTTACAGTAAGTACTCTTGCATTTAGCTTATTTTACTCAACATAATATTCTTAAGGGTCATCCATGTTACTCTGTGTAGAGAACAGATTCTTAAGGTAGCCTCCACAACCCTGCCCCTTGGTGTTCATGTCTTTGTATGATCTCTTCCTCCTGAGTGAGGGCAATACCTGTGACTTACTTCTATCTATGAAAATATGGCAAAGGTAATGGGATGTTTGTGACTACACGATTACATAAGATGACAGCATCCATCTTGCTGGAGTCTCTCTCTCCCTTGCTGGCTGTGAGGAAAAAAGTGGCCATGTTGGGGAATCCCATGTGGCAAGACACTGCCAGCGACTTCTAGTAGCTTAGGGTGATCTCAAGCCAACATCAAACAAAATCCTGAAGCTCACAGTCCTACAACTGTAAGGAACCATATGCTGCCAACAACCACACATGTGGGAAGTGGATCCTTCCATATTCAAGCCTCCAGAGGAGAATGCAGCCCTGGCTAATACTTCAATTGCAGCCTTGTGAGACCCTAAGTAGAGAATCCAGCTGGCCTATACTCAGATTCCTGTCCAAAGAAACTGGGAGATGATACATGCGTGTTGTTTTATTTTTATTTTTTTTCTGGGGAAGATTTGCTCTGAGCTAACATTTGGTGCCAATCTTCCTCTTTTTGTATGTGAGCCGCTGCCACAGCATGGCCACTGACAACTAGTGGTGTAGGTCCACACCTGGGAACTGAACCTGGACCACCAAAGCAGAACATGCTGAACTTAACCACTAGGCCACCAGGGCTGGCCCAAATGTATGTTGTTTTAAGCTGCTAAGTCTGTGGTAATATTGATACGGAGCAACAAAAACAAACACAATGAGCATAGTAAGCAGTTCATTCTTTTTATTGCTGTGTAGCATTCCACTATATGGAAAAATGAAAATGTGTTTAATCCGCTCACTTTTTGTTAGATATTTGGGGGGTTTTCAGTTTTTGGCTGTTACGAATAAAGCTGCTATAAGAAATTTAAGTATGAGTACTGGGGTAGACTTATGTCTTCATGTCTCTGGGTAAATACCTAGCAGAATTTCCAGGTTGTATGGTAAGAATACGTTTAAATTTAGGGCTGCCTCCGTGGCCGAGTGGTTAAGTTTGCGCGCTCCACTTCGGTGGCCCAGGGTTCGCATCCTGGGTGGAGACATGGCACCACTCATTAGGCCATGTTGAGGTGGCATCCCACATGCCACAACTAGAAGGACCCACAATTAAAATATACAACTATGTCTTGAGGGTATTTGGAGAGAAAGAAAAAAAGCAGGGGAAAAAAAATAAATAAATAAAAACCAGAAGATTGGCAACAGTTGTTAGCTCAGGTGCCAATCTTTAAAAAAAAAAAAAGAAGTTGTCTTCTATTGAAAAAAAAAAAAAAGAATATGTTTAAATTTATAAAGAACTGGTAAACTGTTTTCCAAAGTAGTCATACCACTTTATACTCCAGCCAGAAATTTATGAAAGTTTCAGGTGCTTTACATTCTCATTAACAATTTGCAAGGCCAATCTTTTGAATTCTAACCAGTCTAGTGGTATGCAGTGGTATTTCACTGTGGTTTTAATTAGCATTCCTTGATGACTACTGATGTTACATATCTTCTTTGGTGAAGTGTCTGTTCAAATCTTTTGCCCACTTTTTAAATTCTGATATGTCCTCCTATTATTGCATTGTGAGAGGCTCTTCATATTCTCTGGATAGAAGTTCTATGTCAGTTATGTACTGCAAATTTTCTCCCCAGCTCTCTTGTCATTTGCTCAAAGCTATCTGCTAAGAATAGAATTTTAAAAATTTTGGAGAAGTCCAATTTATCATTGTTTTCTTTTATGTTTGTTGGGGTTTTTCTTGTGCCTTATCTAATTCTTTGACTATCCCATGATTGAAATAGTTTGTCCAATGTTGTATTCTAAAAGTTTTAACTTTTACATTTAGATCTATGATCAATTTCCACCTAAGTGTGTAGTGATGATGTGAGGTAAAGAGCAAAGCGTTTTTTTCCATATCAATATCTAGTTATTCAACACTATCTGCTGAAAAGAATTTCCTTTTCCTATTGAAAAATCAATTGACCATATAAGTGTACGAATACCTCTGGACTCTCGGTTTGCTTCCATTAATTTTACATCTATCCTTATAGCAAGATTAAACTGTCCCAATAAATGCAGGTTTTTTTTAAGTTAATTCCTTCAATCATGTTCTTCTTTTTGAAAACTGTTTTAGGTATTCTAGGTTCTTTGCATTTTAATACAAAATTTAGAATCAGTGTATTCATTTCTAAAAAAAAAAAAGCCTGCTTGTATTTTGATTAGAAATGTATTAGATCTACATATCAATTTGAGGTGAAATAACATCTTTTAAATCTTGACTCCTCTAATCTATGATCCATATATTTCTCCAGTTACTTAGGTCTTCTTTAATTTCTCTTAGCAATGCTTTGTATTTTTCAATGTACAAGTCTTAGAGAGATATATATATATATACACATATATATCTCTCTCTATATATATATTCTTTTTTTTTTTTTTGAGGAAGATTAGCCCCAAGCTAACATCTGCCACCAATCCTTCTCTTCTTTTGCTAAGGAAGACTGGCCCTGAGCTAACATTCATGCCCATCTTCCTCTACTTTTCATATGTGGGATGCCTGTCACAGCATGGCTTGACAAGTGGTGTGTAGGTCCACACCTGGGATCCAAACCGGCGAACCCTGGGCTGCTAAAGTGGAACATGAGAACTTAACCGCTGAGCCACTGGGCCTGCCCCTTAGAGACATAATTTTATAAATTTATCTCTAAACACTTCATGTTTTTAATGGTATTTTTAATGATATAATTGAAAATGTTCATTAGTAATTAACTGGGTTAATGACAGACAGGATGGTCTAATCTATCTAGAAAGTAATTTTTACCTGACTTTACTCTAAAGTTTTATTCTTACATATTAACGAGTACATGTGATAAGTGAAGCTTAACCTTCCATTAAAAAGAAACACTGGAACAGGGCCTTCCTGTCTCTTCTTATTATATTCTACTTTGCATGCATTTTAGGGTTTTCATCAATAATGTTTTTACTGTTAACACTAAACAAGCTTAAACTTACCAAAAACAACAAAAAAGGAACAAAAATGGAAGATAAGATGTCACCTGAATTATAGAGATATACTTTTTGGGAGGCTCTATATATAAAGAACTACAGATCATGCCATGGGTTAAACTTAAAAGGTTCACTGAAACTTGATAAGACTGTTCAGTAGCTAGTACTATCCCATCTTCCACAGCTCCACCTTTATCTGAGTGTTCTATACATTTGGGAGCAAATGCTCTGATGTGCTGTTCCGTGTCTTTCTTTTAAAATGGGCTATTTTCAGCAAATCAGCAAATACCCAAAATGTCTCTTCCTTATGTACTTTCAATTTAAAATACATTCACTCAACAAATATTGATTGAACTTGCACTTATTTTAAATGTTGAGCTAGGCTCTGAGAATACAATGACGAACAAGGTAAAGACTCTACCCTAAAGAATCTTCAGGTCTAGGGAGAGGAGGTAGATAAGTAGAAAGGGAATATCCCACAGTGTGTTAAGTGTTCTGTTTGACGGAGGTGCAAAGTGAGATGAAAAACAAAAAAAAAAGGGTGAACATCTGGGGGCGGCCCCACGGTGTAGTGGTTATGTTCTCTGAGTTCCGCTTGGGTGATCCAGGTTCGTGGGTTTGGATTCCTGGTATAAACATGCACCACTTGTCAGCCATGCTGTGGTGGCAATCTACACATAAAATAGAGGAAGACTGGCACAGTTGTTAGTTCAGAGCTAATCTGACAGCGGGGGTGGGGGTGGGCTCAGGGGAGAGACATCCTATTTAGCACTAGGGGGTGAAGGGTGGGGTCAGAAAAGACTTCCAAAGGAATCAATGTTTACGCTAAAACTTGAAGGATAAGTAGGAGTTAGCCAGGTTATTTATGAGGTAGGCAACATAATATTAAGAGTAAAGACTTTGGAGACAGACAATTTGGGTTCAAATCTTGGCTGCAGCTGCTGTTTGTACTTAGGAAGTTATTTAACCTCTTAGTGCTTCATTTGGAGAAATCAAAAGGGAATTTACACAAGTTCTCACCACCACATCCACTTATCTACCTACATCTATGTCCATACACTCTACTTTTCTGCTTTTGCTACTGATGAACTTTCCATGCTCTTGTCAAAAGTCAGCTCTTCCACAAGTGTACCAGATCATGTTCCACCTTGCCTTCTCAAGGACTTTCCCTCTCCTGCATCATTAATGCTTCCTTTTTGACTGGATCTTTCCCATCACTATTACAAAATTCAGTTACTTCTCCTGTCTTGAAAATAAAACACAACAACAAAATTCCTCTCTTGACTTCACTTTCCTCTCCAGGTACTGCCTAAATACCCTCCTTTCTTTTTTCTTTTCTTTTTTTTAAAGATTTTATTTTATTTTTTTTTCCTTTTTCTCCCCAAAGCCCCCCAGTACATAGTTGTATATTCTTCGTTGTGGGTCCTTCTAGTTGTGGCATATGGGACGCTGCCTCAGCGTGGTTTGATGAGCAGTGCCATGTCCGCACCCAGGATTCGAACCAAAGAAACACTGGGCCGCCTGCAGCGGAGCGCGCGAACTTAACCACTTGGCCACGGGGCCAGCCCCTCTTTTCTTTTTTTTTGAGGAAGATTAGCCCTGCGCTAACATCTGCTACCAATCCTCCTCTTTTTGCTGAGGAAGAGTGGCCCTGAGCTAACATCCACGCCCATCTTCCTCTACTTTCTACGTGGGACACCTACCACAGCATGGCTTGGCAAGCGGTGCCATGTCTGCACCCAGGATTCGAACAGGTGAACCCCAGGCTGCCGGCTGCCAAAGTGGGAACTGCGCACTTAATCACTGCACCACCGGGCTGGCACCCCGCCTCCTTTCTTTTACAGATAAACTCCTCATAGGCATTGTCTATACTCATTCTCTCTTGCCATTCTTTTTTCTATCAGGCTTTTGTTCCTAACACTCTACATAACTATTTCTGTCAGGATCGCTAACTTCCTGTTCTTAAAGCAAGGAGTTAATTCTCAGTCCTCATTTGACATGGTTGATCACTTTTTCTTCCTTGACATTTGGCTTCCAGTACATGACATTTTTCTTTTTCTCTCCTACTTTGCTGGCTGCTCCTTTTTTGTCTTCATTGTCTCTAAACCTTGGAGTAGCCTAGGGGTCAGTCCTAGAACTCACTTTCTATTTACACTCACTCCCCTTTGTAATCTCATCTAGTTCCCTGGCTTTAAATACCATTTATTTGCTGTTAACTCCTAAATTTTATCTCCAGCCCAAACTTTTCCACTAAATTCCTGGCTTATATACAATTTAATCTCTCTACTTGGATGTCTAATAGACATTTCAAACTTAACATTTCCAAAATTGATCTCATTTCCCCCCTAGATTTGCTCCTCCCACAGCCTTGTCCCTCTCAGTCAACAGCAACTCCATCTTTCCAGGTGAGGCCAAAAAGCTTAAAAGTCGTCACTGACCGCTCTCTCTCTCACATCCCACATTCAATCTGTCAGCAATCCTATTGACTCTACTTTTACAACAGATCCAGAATGCAAGTAGTTCTCTCCACGTCCACTGTTACTCTGGTCCAAGTCACAATTATCCCTGGCTTGAATTATTACAAGAGCCTTCTGTCTCCATGTTTTGCCTATGCCCCCCTCAGTCTCTTTGCAATGCAGCAGCCAGAGTGATCCTGTTAAATATAACTCAAGGCATATGACTACTTTTTTCAAAACGTTCCAGTGGTTTCCAATCTCACCCAGAGTAAAAGCTAGAGTCCTTACAATGCCCTACAAGGGCCTATAAGATTGGGCCCTTTCCTAACCTCATCTGTTACCTTTCCTAATCTTATTTCCTGTTACCTTCCCTCTGGCTCCATTCCAGTCACAATAGCTTCCTTGCTATTCCTTAAAGCCTGAGCATGCTCCCCCCTCAGGGCTTTTGCACTTGCTAGCCAGGAACACTCCTCTGGTAGTATCTGCATGGCCAGCTCCTTCTTCTGCTTTTATTCAAAAGTCACCTTCCAGCAAGGCCTTTTCTGAACACTATTTAAAACTGCAAAACCCTCCCCACCACTCCCTATTCCTTTTCCCTGCTTTATTTTCTGTGGCCATTAACATACCATATAGTTTAATTATCTATCTGGTTTATTGTCTTTCTCCCACCCACTCTCTCACTCCAGAACATGAGCTCCATGAATGCAGAGGTCTTCAATAGATGCTTAATAAATAAATGAATGAAAAGGGCACAGTGTCTAATAAATACTGTGGGGGGATATGCAGCTTGTGGGTACCAGCTACTAATAAATAACAAATACAATATTCATCTGGACCTGAAAATACTTTAGATTCATTTGGTGTTGACACTATTTGCTTCAAAAGCTGTTTTCTCTTTCCTTTCCTGTACATAGTGCTTTATGTATTTATTTGTATTTTAATTTACTTTTTCATGGTATGGAGTTATTTTTTACATTTAATTGATGTGTAACACTACAAAAATAATTTTGGTTTCAGTGTTTGGTTGATACATTTGTTTTAAGGGTATGCCCCACGGGATAGTTATGCTGAATTACTAGATCAGGACGGAGCCATAAAAAGCATTAGAACTTCATTCTAATTCTCTGAAAGTCTCAAAGGCTGAAAAATGAGGCGCTACCTATTTGTTTATTTATAACTTAATTTATTTCTATAAACATTTTAATTCTATACTATTATTGGAAAAAAATGATAAAGTAGGCTCATTACAAGAAGGCACAAGCATTATTTGAGAACTTCAAATATAGCTTACAACATTGGAAAGTCTGTTAAAATAAGAAAGCTCAATTTATCCTCCTAGAATTTGCCAGTTTATATTCTGTATTTCTTCAAAAAGTCTCTGGTATCCATCCATTTTTATGTTTTTTGCTCATAGTTCTAGTATTTTCATAGCTAATAGGAGAAATGAAAAGGACATTTCCAGGGAAATATTTACACTCACATGCTGGCATAAAGATAAGTTAAGGTATCATGCTACAGCCACCAGGAAGCAATGGGTCTACTGCTTACAGTGTGTAGCTGTATAACCCAGGCAATTTATCTAACCTTTCTAGACCCTAGATTCCCCATCTATTAAATGAGTATAATTACAGTGTCTACTTCACAGGATTGTTGTAATGATTAAATAATAGAATGATTGTAAAGCAATGGCATAATAGCAGCCATACAGGAAAACACCTGATAAGTGTTAAGTGATATATAAGATAGGCATTGGTATTTTACTTAAGGTTCTTTCAGTTGCAAATAACAAAAGCTAACTCAAGCTAGGTTTCATGTATTCAATATATATTTATTGAGCACTTACTATGCACCTTCCTATGTGCCAGGCACTAGGCTAAGAACTGGGAAGGAAAAAGGAGAACTTTATAACAAGGATATTGGGTGTCACTTAGAACTCAAAGGCAAACTTACAGTTGAACTTCATTCAGAAAGAAATGGAACTGGGAACTGGAAAGCTAGAAACCTATGAAATATTCTCTGTCTCACTATCTACTTCTCTTTATAGATTTGTTTCCATTTTCTTCTTAGTTGATGAGTTTTTTCGGCAACAAAGCTTAGATAATGGATAGCAGATAACCACCCACAAGCTACCAAGTTCATGTATTCTGAGAGACTGATGGCTACTGTTTTCTCTCTCTTTGATCTTTTGCCTTAATTCCAAAGTCCTGATAGGATCAAGTGTCCATTCTTATCTAAACAAGGGGTCAGCTAAGAATGTCAGTGTAAGTTGAACAAACATTCCAAATAGTATCTACAGCAAGTATTACCCATAATTTATAAAAGAAGAAACTAAGACTTAGAAGTATGAGCTACTTTCCCAAGTTCACGTGGGTAGTGAGTGCCAGAAACAAGATTCAAATCATGTTTGTGCAAGTGTAGGATCAACAAACGAGAGTGAGAGCCTCCTTCAATTCTGCATCTTAGAAGCTTTGCTCACCTCACCCTAGTCCCAGTTCTGCTAATACTTAATAGTTCTTTTCACTATCCATGTGTTCCCTTACTAAAATGTGACAGCTTCACAACTTTCAAAGAAATGCAATGTTTAAAAAATTTTCACAGATTCAGTTTGTAAAGTTTTTGCAAAGAGAATAAAAATGTAATTATATATGCTCTCATTGATTTTGTAGTTAAACAATTTGCCTTCCAGAAGATACTACTAAAAGCAAAAACTTACCTTCCCATTCTGTTGGGATATCCCCTACTTCATAGTCTACTTCTCTTTTGTTTGCTGCCTCTACAATTCTTCTCTCTCTAACAGTGTGTCCTATAAGACAAAAGTGATTATTACATTTTTAATACATGACACAGTAGTTACTAGAAGTAATATTTTCTCTTTTGATATTGCACACCTCCTCCTATGGTAGAAACATTAACAGGAAAAAGAAGAGACTTCATTTAGAATTAGGTATGTTAGAAAAAGCAATTTCTGAACTACTGCAAAAGTTTTACATTTCCTACCATAGTATGCAAAATTAATTTTGGTAGAGTAAATCTAGATTCTGTGTACAGAAAACGAACAACTAATTACTCTGTAGGGCAATAATGGCTAAAAAAACATAAAAACATTTTAATATTCAACAGACTGTTCAACTCTTTCAAACTCTCTAAGTATATGTATTAGAGGGATCAATGGCTGCTGCTACTGCGCAAGGCAATAGACATTCATGGCCCCTACTAAGTACAAGTGTGTAATGGACCATAAGACCCTGCTGTCACCCTTTCCCCACAGTACACTGGCAAGGGAACCAAGTCATAGGTTGGATTCTGTGGCCCATCTGAGCGACTACCTGTCAAGGGAATCTAAATGAAAAGGGACAGAAACTGGCGAGTTTTGGGTATGGTGCTTCATGTGTGAGATCAACATCTGGAGCAGGATGGTAGCAATGTAGAAAACAAGAAAGCAGGGAGAGTAGTAAAGAAAAATGTGAAGAATGGTCAGAGATGGAATGAGAATGACTGCTGCTTATACTTCTCAGTAATAAAAAGTTGATTAGTGTGTTTTTTTTAAGTTCATAAAGAAGGGCTAAAGCTATTTGGTATTTTCTGCTTTTTTCAGAAAGTCTTGATCATATCCTTCAAAGCAGCTTTGTCAAAATGGTGGTTTCAAAACATGTTCCTTTGACATTGAACCTTTAGCCTAGGAAAACCAGGTAAGCTTTTGTACTTCCCCATAGTTAACGTGTGCCTGCCTACTCCAGGGAATCTTAGCTGAAACAGAGAAGACATTGGTCAGTAATGAGGGAGGGAGCACGGCTTAACAATGATCAGACCAGTAAGGGAGAGAAATCTGGGCCTCATAAAATGCTACTTTCTCTTCACACTTTTAGGCCAACCTTACACTATGCTAAACAGACTGAGTACAAAAAGGAACTGATCTTATTGCCTGAAAATCTCTTTCCTACACTACCTGAAATTCTACTAACTAAAAATTCCTTCAATTGCAGACAAGGAAATTCCTGAGAGTTACTGTGCAGTAGAAAAGAATCCACAAAAGTGTAGCCTCAGAAGAGTGAGTGGCTAGTTTTACTTCCTCTGCCTTAGTAAGCGAAAGGCTGGGGTTTCATAGACAAGCCATTAATGGTTAATAACTCTGCAGTATGAAGTCAGGGAATCTCTGCATTTCATTACGGACTCATTTAATCAGGTTGATTTAATCCTAACAGAGGTTTCCCAAGTGTTATAAGGAGGAGTTCCCTTTTGCTTATCTTATCCAATAAATATACAGTAGGGCAAGGGATAAGTAGAATTTTTGGGTTGTAGGGCCAAGGGTCAGGGCAACAGGAGCCTATAACAATGACAGCTACATTACTCTCATTGTAGAGGCTCAATATATGTAGCTATATTTTCACTAAAATGCTATTTATATCCACATATATAAACACATCATAATAATGAGTTACCATAAATTTACCACGTCCTGAAGTATGTTTCTATGACAATTTTCAAAATGTTTGAAAGAGTCAAAATACCTGTGTCTTGATATAGTCTTTATCTAAACACCAACATGAGGGCCGGCCCCCTGGCTGAATGGTTAAGTTCATGCGCTCTGCTTCAAACCAGGGTTTCACTGGTTTGGATCCTGGGCGCGGACATGGCGCCGCTCATCAAGCCATGTTGAGGTGGTGTCCCACGTGCCACAACTAGAAGGACCTACAACTAGAATATACAACTATGTACTGGGGGCTTTGGGGAGAAGAAGAAGAAGGAGGAAAAATAAAAAAATACCAAGATATATGTCCTTTCAGCAATAACTAGCACTGAAAGGACAACTATCACCTAAAATACAAAATGCTAACAAATGGGCTTCTGAAAGTCTGTGTGGGTTCTACAAACTTTTAAATGTACATCAACAAAATTTAGCATATGGAGAGAGGATAGAGAGGTCTAACATTCCCAGTAGCACTACTAAATGCATATACATTACAGGTATATCTATATGTCTGTGACACAAAACTTAACTTTTTATTCCTATCCTCAGGTCTAAAAATTTCACTTAAGATCTCCTAAAATTTTTAAAAATGAAAAGTCATACTTATTTGTGTGTATATGGAAAGACAGGAAGAGTAATTTCGTGAGTTAGGAGGCATACCTCGTGTTACTGTGCTTTGTTTTATTGCATTTCACAAAAACTGCATTTTTTACAAGAACCTCCACCAGCAAAAAGATTATGGTTCGCTGAAGGCTCAGATAGTGGTTAGCATTATTCAGCAAAAGAGTATTTTTTAATTAAGGTATGTACATTGGTTTTTTTAAAGACATAATGCTATTGCACATTTAATAGACTACAGTATGGCATAAATATAACTTCTACATGCACTGGGAAACCAAAAAATTTGTGACTCACAAATTTGCGGTGGTCTGGAACTGAACACACAATATCTCCAAGTTATGCCTTTAAGTGATTCCTTGATAATTGAAAAAACCTTTGTTTACAAATAGATCGTACACATCTTTAGAAATATAAAATAAGGTCATTAGTTTATTGAATAAATTCTTTGCAATCAGATATGTTTCTTTTCCCCATATAGTTTTAAAACTACTCCATTCTTTGGAATAAATCCTACTTGTACAATTTTTACGAATTAGGAATAAAATTCATGCCTCCCACTGAATAAGAAATTATGCACAAACTGTACACTTACTCATACTAATATGCTTTGATACAACAGTTGTAAAGACAATCCTACTTATCATAGCAAAAAAATATTCCATCCCAGTAAACACAGCAAATTTAAGTACCTGCTCAAGTGTCAAAATTTTATGGTCTAATTTACATTTAAAAATTAACTTAATAACAAAGACATTTAATGTACGTGTAGGTTTAATACGTCCTAACATAACAATAAACAATTGAAGGTTGTGTACTCAATGAGCATTATCAAATAAAACAATGCATAGTTGTTTTACTTAATATTAAACATCAGATTTAATTAAAACACTCAAAATAAAAGTTTGAATTCAGGTAGATTGTAATTGTCAATGGTATATGGATTTAAAGACCGTAGAAGTAACATATTATTTCCCAAACTTATAAATTTTAAAGCTAGCTGCCATTAAGCTAATTGCCCTGGGAGGGCAGGATTTCCTATTCCTTGTTTAGAGAACTATGGAATCCATTTAGTTAAAAAAAGGAAAAAAAGACAAGATCTCCAGGTATTGGGTAGATGACAGATTTATGTAAAAGATAGATTTCACCTGTTCCACTGAGCTTCTGGGATAGAGTATGGGAATCCTGGACACAGATATGGGAAGAAGGATCTAGAGCAGAGAGTCCTAAACTTCAGTCAGTCAAGTACTAGCTTTGCAATTTTTGTCAGACCTTATGGTATTATATCCTTAATATTCTTCCTTAATTTGACTTGCTTCTTTCTTCAATATTCACTTTCACCTTGCCCTAAAAAACACCCATGAGTGGCCGGTCCAGTGGCATAGTCGTTAAGTTTGCGTGTTCTGCTTTGGTGGCCCAGGGTTCATGGGCTTGTATCCCGAGTATGGACATACACACTGCTCATTAAGCCATGCTGTGGTGGCATCCCACATATAAAATAGAGGAAGATTGGCACAGATGTTAGCACAGGGCCAATCTTCCTCACCAAAAAACCCCCAAAACAACACCCATGAAATCACTGACTTATTATACTATTAATATTTAATAGTATTAATATACTTAATATACTATTAGTATTTTTTGTTCAAACATACATAAAATAGATATATATCTTAAAAATTTAAGAGATTGTCTTTGTACCACATGACGTCATCTTGCAGCCTCTGCTTAGGAAACCACACTGGTCTTAGCAAACAGCCCAGCAACACATATGGTGATACATGGAATAGGAATAAACATAACCAGTAAGAAATTCCCATAGATGGGAAATGGCTGATGAATATCAAAGTCTTGCATGTATTGTGTTTACCCTCATTTCATAAACTCTTATGTTATGTACAACAATCTTATGTTAGGTGTGAAAGAAGAGAGAAGAGGTCCTAGAATTCCAGGGGTGAGCACAAGAAAAATAAATAGCTAAAATTTATGGCAAGTTTACCATGTGCCACACATTGAAAAAAGTTGTAACTTTGTATGGGTGATTTCACTTAAATTTGACAATTCTGTGAGGTAGTATTATTCCTTCATTTTATAAATAAAGAGACAGGCCTAAGAGTACTTAAGAAATTTACTTCAGGTCACACGCTAGCCAACAGCAGTCAGGACTTGAACACAGGTCTTCTAACACAGATCCTAGACACTTACTCACTAAGCTAAGTTGCCAGACTTTAAGACATCTACAAATGTTACATCTGTAAATATACTACATTTCAGTTAGTAAAGTACAAGGGCTTAGCTAAAAGCAAAAGTAACTGCCATTTCCCAGAATATTAAAAATCAACTCCTTCTCTCCAAGAAAGAAGAAAGAAAAACCACTGCTTTTCATTAGAAAACCACTGTTTTCTCCAATGTAGAAAACATCATAAATCATTTAATATGACAATTCTAACAATCACTTAACTTTCAATAAACATTCACTGAAGAAAATCTGGAAAATACAGAAAAGTAAAAGAAGAAATAAAAATCATCCATAACCTCACTACCCAGAAAATCATTATTAACACTTTATTAAATCTCCTTTCAGACTTTTATCAATAAATAGATTATAAATGTGCAAACACTTACATATACACATATTTATAAGATTAACACATTTGACCCTTTTCCCACTACTCAGAAAATATGAAGTTTCTCATGTTGTTATTCCATAACTTAAAAAGATTAATATTCAGTTTCCAAACATGTTCTGACATTCTGAGGAAGGAAACTCTGTAAGTGGGTATAATAACATTTCTTTTGTTCAATTGTGTTTTAAATGTAAAGAGAAAAATAAAAGAGCTTGTCTTTAAAAATATGCAATAAAGCAAGTTAAGAAAATACTAAAGGAAAATTTACGCCAATTAAGTATCAGGTATGCCATGGAAAGTAAGTTTACAAATGAAGGCACAACTACAAATCAGGAGAGCAAGAGGTAAAGTGCAGCGATCCATTTCATATCCTGGGCATCAGAGGAGTTCTCTCTGCTGAGAGACAAAAATCCATCGTGGGAAAAGTCTTCCGGCCTTTCCCTCCACCCCCATCTTTGCTATTTCTGACCTAGAAGAAAGATGAAGCAATACTGGGGAGAGGAAAAATGCTTTGAGGAATTCTCTGAAGTTAATGATTACCTTCCAGAGAAAAGGGGTTCATTAAAGACACCAAGCACCACTGGTGGAAGGAGAAAGCTGAGATATTCTCTACTCTCAGATGAAGTTTCTGCAAGAGAATAATCAGAGTAAATCTTGTTGAGAGGCAAAGAACTGATTAAACACCTGGGACTTTTTGATATTTTAAGCACAATTTTCAGGACGTAGATTTTATGGTCAGTCCTGTGATATTTTCCCTAAGAATTTAAAATTCATTTACTTTTTGAATCAGCTTTATAAGCCCAAGTGTGAAAATCGCCCTCCCATTTCAGTATCTTGGCCATTCAGTTATCCCCCCGGTGGCAAACATGATGATCAATTTCTGAAGTAATCTCCTAGGGATAGGTTATAGATATACAAGCAAATCTATTTGTAGGAAAATTTTTCTTTTTAGGACACAAACAGTAGCATACCGATTGTTATGGACTAAATGTTGTGTACCTCCAATAGGCATATGTTGAAATCTTAAGCGACAGTGTGATGCTATTAGGAGGTGGGGACTTTTGGAAAGTGTTTAGGTCATAAGGGTGGAGCCCTCATGAATGAGATTAGTGCCCTTAGAAAACAGATACCAGACAGCTCTCTGCGCTCCACCATGTGGGAATACAACAAGAAGACAGCAACCTACAAGCCAGGAAGAAGGTCCTCACTAGACATCAGATCTGCTAGAACTTTGATCTTGGACTTCCCAGCCTCTGCAACTGTGAGAAATAAATGTTTGTTGTCTAAGTCACCCACGCTATAGTAATTTGTTATAGCAGCCCGAGCAGACTAAGATACCAATTGTACTGTTTTGTACTTTGTTTTTTTATGCCTTAATAACTTACCTTGGAAATTTTTACAAGAGTATAAAAAGATCTCTGTCATAATTTTCAGTAAACATGAATAGTACATAGAATGGGTATATCATAATTTTTTAAACCAGTTCTTTATTGATGGATACTTAGATTGTTACCAATCTTCTGATATTATGAACAATGCTACAATGAATAACCTTATACATATGTCTTTCTAAATAAGTACAAATACATGCCTGAGCTAAGAATTGCTAGGTCAAATGGAATGTGCATTTGTAATTTTGATAGCTATTTCCAAATTACCCTTATAAAGCTTGCACTAATTTAACTCCCACAAAGAGTAGGTGAAAGAACATTTTCTCCTATATCCTTACCCTTTGATCTTTGTCATATGTAGGTTAAAAATAGCAACTTACTGTAATTTTAATTTTTCTTTTTTTTTTTTTTTTGAGGAAGATCAGCCCTGAGCTAACTGCTGCCAATCCTCCTCTCTTTGCTGAGGAAGACTGGCCCTGAGCTAACATCCATGCCCATCTTCCTCTACTTTCTATGTGGGACACCTACCACCACATGGCATGCCAAGCAGTGCCATGTCTGCACCCGGGATCTGAACCGGCGAACCCCGGGCCACTGAGAAGCGGAACGTGTGAACTTAACCTCTGTGCCACCAGGCCGGGCCCCTAATTTTTCTTTTTTGAACGAGGTTAGCACCATTTCATTTTAAGAGACTTTGAACTTCTTTTTCTGTGAATTATTTGTTCAAGTCCTTTGACTGTTTTTCTATTAGCTATTGGTCTTTTACTTAATGATTTGTAGGAGTCCTTTATATATTTGAGAAGTTTATATATTTAAGAATGATTATAATTGACATGAATTGCAAGTATTTTTTCAAAGTTTGTCTTTTCAGCTTTATACTATTTTTTTGCATTTGGAATTTTTAAAATAATGTAGTTGAATTTTTTAAACCTTTTGTTTTCCTAATAAAACTTTTCTCATTCCGCCACGTTCCTTCCTTCTCTTATGGCTTCATTTTCACATCCTAAATATTTTTAAATAAAATAGCTGTTATCACTTAGGAGAAAAATTCCTTTTAAAGGTAATCCCAGCAATCTCATTTCAGAATTTACCCTGAAGATATACTTCCAACAACACAGAAATGCATATGCACAAGAGTACTCATTATGGTATTATTTGCAATTGCAAAACACTGGAAATTATTTAAATGGCCAAGCATAGGAGATTGGTTAAGTAAAAAAAAAAAAAAACAGCAACGGAGTACTACTCAGCTGTGAAAGAGAATGAAGATCCCTACTATGTGAGATTTCCAGAAGATACTGAAGTGAAAAAAAGCAAAGTACAAAAAAATATATATATATAAAGTACAGTCATGTGTCACTTAACGACAGGATACATTCTGAGAAATGTGTCCTTACACGATTTCATCATTGTGCAAACATCATAAAGTGTACTTAGACAAACCTAGATGGTAGGCTAAGCTATATGGCACTAATCTTACGGGACCACCATCATATACGTGGTCTGTTGTCGAGCAAAACATTGTTATGCGGCACAAGACTGTATATATTATAATACCTATACAATACACTATATATATATAATTGCTGCTATAGATTATTATAATATTACATACATAGATTATTGCTTATTGTTACAAAAAGAAACATAGGAAGATAAATCAGAAAACAATGAATTGCTGGGAAGATGGCAGCATAGGAGGACTCTAAACTCAGCTCCTCCCACAGACACAACAAATTTACAACTACCCTTGGAACAACTACCCCTGAGAACTGAAAACTAGACAAAAAGAATCCCCACACAAGGGACAGTACTGACTGAGGTGGAAGACACAGAAATACCTTTCAGGAGAGGAAAAAGCCACATTCCAGTCGCAGTGCTTCACAGCCAGGTTATCATTCAGAATGGAAGGAGAGATAAAGAGTTTCCCAGACAAACAAAAATTAAAGGAGTTTATCAGCAAGAAACCAGTTTTACAAGAAATACTAAAGGGACTTATTTAAGTGGGAAAGAGAAGCCCACAAATAGGAATAAGAAAATATATTTAAAAAAAAAAGGTAATAAAATCACTGGTAAAGGCAAAAATATAGTAAAGGTAGCAGATCAACCACCTATGAAGAGAATATGAAGGTCAAAACACAAAAGTACTAAAATCACCTATTTCAATGATAAGACGGCAATGGATACACATACACCCAAAAAGAGGTTAGATATGATATCAAAAACATAAAATGTGGGAGGAGGGGAATAAAAGAGTAGAGCTTTTAGAAAGAGGTCAAACTAAAGAGACCATCAACTCAATATAGATTGTATATACGTACGTTATTATATACAAAACTCATGGTAATCACAAACCAGAAACCTATAATAAATACACAAAAATTTAAGAGAAAGGAACCCAAACATAATACTAAAGAAAGCCATCAAACCACAAGGGAAGAGGGCAAGAGAAGAAGAAAGGAACAGAGAAGAACTACTAAAACACCCAGAAAAAAAGGTAACAAAATGGCACTAAGTACACACTTATCAATAACTACTTTACATGCCAATGGACGAAATTCTCCAATCAAAAGACATAGGGTGGCTGACTGGATAGAAAAACAAGACCCACATATATGCTGCATACAAGAGACACACTACAGACCTAAAGACACTCACAAACTGAAAGTGAAGGGATGGAAAAAGATACTCCATGCAAATGGCAATGAAAAGAAAACTGAGGTAGCAATACTTCTATCAGACAAATAGACATTAAAACAAAAACTGTAACAAGAGACAAAGAAGGGGACTGAATAACAATAAAGGGAACAATCCAACTAGAGAATATAACACTTGTAAATATCTATGCATTCAACATAGGAGGACCTAAATATATAAAGTAATTATTAACATAAAATGAGAAATAGCAATACAATAATAGTAGCTGACTTTAACACTCCATTTACACCAATGGATAGATCATCCAAACAGAAGATCAATAAGGAAACATTGGCTTTAAAAGACATTTTTGACGAGATGGACTTAGTAGATAGATGCAGAACATTCCATCCAAAACCTACAGAATACACATTCTTTTTGAATGCATATGGAACATTCTCCAGGATGGATCACATATTAGGCCACAAAACAAGTCTCAATAAATTTAAGACTGAAATAATACCAAGCATCTTCTCTGACCACAATGGTATGAAATAGAAACAACTACAGGGAGAAAATTGGAAAAGCCACAATTATGTGGAGATTAAACAAAATGCTACTGAACAATGATTGGGTCAATGAAGAAATCAAAGGAGAAGTCAACGAATGCCTGGAGACAAATGAAAAGATGACATGCCAAAATTTATGGATACAGCAAAAGTGGTTCTAAGACAGAAGTTTATAGCAACGCAGGCATACCTCAACAAACAAGAAAAGTCTCAAATAAACAATCTAACAGTGCACCTAAATGAACTGGAAAAAGAAGAACAAACAAAGCCCTCAGTCAGTAGAAGAAAGGAAATAATAAAAATCAGAGTAGAAATAAATGAAACAGAGACTAAAAAAACAATAGAAAAAAAACCCCAATGAAACTGAGAGCTGGTTATTTGAAAAGATAAACAAAATTGACAAACCTTTACCTAGACTCACCAAGAAAAAAAGAAAGAAGGCTCAAATAAATAAAATCAGAAATGAAAGAGGAGAAATTACAACAGACACTTCAGAAATACAAAAGATTATAAGAGAATACTAAGAAAAGCTATATGCCAACAAATTGGATAATGTAGAGGAAATGGATAAATTCTTAGAATCATACAACCATCCAAAAGTGAATCAATAGGAAATGGAGAATTTGAATAGACCAATTGCCAGTAAGGAGATCGAAACAGTAATCAAAAACCTCCCATAAAATAAAAGTCTAGGACCAGACAGCTTCCCTGGTGGATTCTAGCAAACTTTCAAAGAAAACAGTATCTATCCTTCTCAAACTCTTCCCAAAAACTGAAGAGGAGGGGAAGCTTCCTAACTCATTCTACAAGGCCAAGATTACCCTAATACCAAAAGACAAGTACAACACAAAAAAAGAAAATTACAGGCCAATATTACTAATGGACATCGATGCAAAAATCCTCAACAAAATATTAGCAAATCGAATACAATCCATTAAAAAGATCATACACATTCAAAGAAGATTTAATACCCATCCTTCTCAAACTATCCCAAAAAGTTGAAGAAGATGGAACACTTCCTAACACATTTTATGAGGTCAACATCACTCTGATTCCAAAGCCAAACAAGGACAACACAAAGAAGGAAAACTAGAGGCCAACATTGCAGGTGAACAAAGGTGCAAAAATCCTCAGTAAAATATTGGCAAACCAAATACAGCAATACATTAAAAGGATCAAAGACCGTGATGAAGTGAGATTTATACCAGGGACACAGGGAAGGTTCAACATCCACAAATCAATGTGATACACCACATTAACGAAATGAGGAATAAAAACTACATGATTATCTCAATAGATGCAAAGAAAGCATTTGATAAGATACAGCATCCATTTATGATAAAAACTCTAAATAAAATGAGTACAGAAGGAAAGTACCTCAACATAATAAAGGCCATATATGACAAACCCACAGCAAATATCATTCTCAATGGAGAAAAACTGAAAGTTATCTCTCTAAGAACAGGAACCAGACAAGGATGCCCACTTTCGCCACTCCTACTTAACATAGTATGGGAAGTCCTAGCCAGAACAATCAATCAAGAAAAAGAAATAAAAGTGTTTCAAATTGGAAAGGAAGACGTGAAACTGTCAATATTTACAGATGACATCATTTTATATACAGAAAACTCTAAAGAATTCATCAAAAAAATTTTAGAAATAATAAATGAATATGGCAAAGTTGTAGGATACAAAATCAACATACAAGTGTTTCTATATACTAACAACAAAGCAGCAGAAAGAGAAAGTAAGAATATAATCCTGGGGCCGGCCCAGTGGCGTAGTGGTTAAATTCACGTACTCCGCTTCAGCGGCCTGGGGTTTGCAGGTTTGGATCCCAGGCGGGGACTTGCACACTGCTTATCCAGCCATGATGTTGCAGTGTGCCGCATACAAAAAACAGAGGAAGATGGCACAGATGTTAGCTCAGTGACAATCTTCCTCAAGCAAAAAGAGGTGGATTGGCAACAGATGTTAGCTCAGGGCCAAACTTCCTCACCCGCCTTCCCCCCAAAAGAATACAATCCCATTTACCATTGCAACAAAAAAAATTTAAAATACCTAGGAATAAATCTAACCAAAGAGGTGAAAGACCTGTACACTGAAAACTGTAAACATTGTTGCAAGAAACTGAAGACACAAAGAAATGGAAAGATATCCCACACTCTTAGATGGGAAGAACTAACACAGTTAAAATGTCCATACTTCCTAAAGCAATCTATAGAGTTGATGCACTCTCTATCAAAGTTCTAATGACATTTTTCACAGAAATAAAACAAAGAATCCTAAAATTTATATGGAACAACAAAAGACCCCAAAGAGCCAGAGGAATTTTGAGAGAAAATAACAAAGCTGGAGGTATCACATTCCTTGATTTCAAAATATACCACAAAACTACAGTAATCAAAACAGCATGGTACTGGCACAAAAACAGACACACAGATCACTGGAACAGAATGGAGAGCCCAGAAATAAACCCACACCTCTATGGACAGCTAATTTTTTGCAAGGGAGCCAAGAACATATAATGGAGAAAGGAGAGTCTCTTCAATAAATGGTGATGGGAAAAGTGGACAGCCACATGCAAAAGAATGAAAGTAGACCATCATCTTACACCATGCACAAAAATCAACTCAAAATGGATTAAAGACTTGAATGTAAGACCTGAAACTATAAAAATTCTAGAAGAAAACACAGGCAGTACTCTCTTCAACATTGGTCTTAGCAGTATCTTTTTGAATACTATGTCTCTCCAGGCAAGAAAAAATGAACAAATGGACTACATCAAACTAAAAAGCTTCTGCAAAGCAAAGGAAACCAATAAGATGAAAAGATAACCTAACAACTGGGAGAAGATATCTGCAAATCATATATCTGATAAGGGGTTAATATCCAAAATATATAAAGAACTTGCACATCTCAACAAGAAAAAAACTAACAACCCAGTTAAAAAACAGGCAAAAAATCTGAACAGACATTTCTCCAAAGAAGATATACATGGCCAATAGGCATGAGAAAAGATGTCCAACATCATTACTTATTAGGGAAATGCAAATCAAAATTACAATGAAATAGCACCTCACACCCAACAGAATGGCTATAATTAACAAGAAATAACAACTGTTGGAGAGGATGTGGAGACAAGGGAACTCTTATACCCTGCTGGTCAGAGTGCAAACTGGGGTAGTCACTATGGAAGACAGTATGTAGATGCCTCAAAAAATTAAGAATAGAACTACCACACGATCCAGCTATTCCACTGCTGGATATTTATCCAAAGAACACGAAAACATGAATGCATAGAGATAGATGCACTGTTATGTTCACTGTGGCATTATTCACAGCAGCCAAGACTTGGAAGCAATCTAGATGCCCATCAAGGGACAAATGAATAAAGATGGTGTGGTATATATATACAATGGAATACTATTCAGCCATAAAAAAGATGAAATTTTGCCATTTTCAACAACATGGATGGACCTTGAAGGTATTATGCTAAGCAAAATAAGTCAGAGGCAGAAAGTCAAATACATATGATCTCACTCATAAATAGAAGATAACAACAACAACAAACGAACACACAGAGATAGAGAATGGATTGGTGATTACCAGAGGGGAAGGGGGGAGGAGAGAGGGTTAGAGGGGTGATTAGGCACATATGTGTGGTGATAGATGGTAATTAGTCTCTGGGTGATGAACATGATATAATCTACACAGAAATTGAAATATAATGATGTACATCTAAAATTTATATGTTATAAATCAATGTTACCTCAATTAAAAAAAGCTCTATTTCATACTGTTCACAATTTTGTTTAGAGTAATATGATCATTGTAGAAGCCAAATGATAACTTATTCAATAAAACCATCATGTATTATAAAAAAAAGAAAACAATGAAGATGGTTATCTAAAAGGGGGAAGGGTAATTAGTTAATTAGGTGGAAATGATATGGAATTGAGTGGCACCTATCTGAGTATACATTTTTGAATAAGTCTGAAAGCATGTTAATGTTCTATATATTCAAAAAATAAATCAACATGGATGTGAAAGGAAAAACAGAAAACGAAAGCAAACTGAAACAAACCCAACTTTATTTCAAAGTAATATAACCACGCTGAAGGGGAAAAGAAAAGAAAGAACTACACCAGGTAACTTATGAGCACAGTATTTGACTTATATCCTCAGTCTTGGGCAGGAAGAGAACAGCCAACACATCCTGAACTGCTTGTAGTATGTTGGTTTTCCACAGTGGTGTGGGTGAGGCAATTCTGAAACTATTTTAGATGTTTTATAGGATTTACCAAACGAGTAAATGTGCTAATGTTATTGAAAGCCAGGGTTCTCATTGTGGAAGAACATACAAACATGAAATGGGAAAGGCAAAAAGAATAATGTGGGACAGATTGAAATTGGAGACATCAGTTACTCATGATAATTAAGATAAATATATATTTGTATATGTATTTATGCATTTTCATGTATACAGGTATATGTACGTATATGAACACATATACAGAGGTATATTTTCCTAGTTCTATTTGCAGAAAGAGCCTGGAAGCAAAGACCCTAAGAACAGTAAGAACTCCAAGAGCCCAAATCCTCGTCTCTACGCCATTAAGCACCAAAGAAACCAGCATTCCTCAGAGAAATAGATGATTCCAGGAGTAGAGCAGGGTGAGTTCAAGATGAGCCTGGGGCATCTTGCTGTGCCAGAAAGTGAGAGTTCTTAAAATAGTAACAATAATAATAATAATAATAATAATAATAGGGGCCCGTCACAAGGACCTAAAACCAGCTTATAGGGGCTGACACTGGCCAAACGTGGATACTCTGAGCACCAAAATAACTAAGCAAGTACAGACCAGCAATTGTTAAAGTGTGGTGGGGAGCTCTACGGGGTGCCTATGACCCTTGTAAGGGTTCTGTGAGGCCAAAACTATTTTGATGATAATACTAAGATGTTATTTGGCTTTTTCATTTTCATTCTTTCATGAATGTATGTGAAGTTTTCCAGAGGCTAAATGATATGCGATAAAGCAACATACTGAATGAGGAAGCAGATATGAAAAATCCAGCTGTCTTTTATTAAGCCAGACATTAGGGAGATTTGCAAAACATAAAGCAATGCTACTCTTTTCTCTAAATGTTTCTCATTGGGAAAGTACAGTTACTTCTGAGCAAGACTATATTATGTGAACATATAATAGATTTATTAGCATTACTTTTAAATAAATTAATACTTTAAAAACTGTTTTAGTTTCAATAGGATAAATACTAATACATATCTCATAAGTGAAGATCTTTCAGTAATTGTGATGAGTTTTAAAGGGATCCTGAGACCAAAAAGCTTGTACTATATACACCACTGGAAAAAAATAGAAACCCATAAAGGCAAACCACTAAAAGATATAAATAGATGGACAAATAAATAAAATGGAGAGATAAAAGGGCTCTTGCCTATCATGGAGCTGAATAGTAAATGTGGAGAAAGTGTCAGAGCTGGAATATCATTTTGGAACCATCATGATGAAGATTGGTTCTGGTAAGAATCATTAATGGAAGGGAATTTCGTCTTTTGTTTATATTTGGAAATAATTGCTCTTTCCTCTGCACACAGGGTGTTCTTACACATTTGAAACTTTGACAAGACTGACATATTAAAAGGATGGCTGGGTTAGAAATTATAAAATTTCTAACTTGGTACCTATAAATACTGCCTTTGTAGGGTCTTAGCGACCCTGTAGGTGGCTAAGACCCTTGATAGGTGCCAGTCTGAGGCAGGTGACACCAATGGTCCTGAAGAATGAGATAGCAGACTTAGGCATCTCTCCTTCCAAGGGTCACTACTCCTTCCCTAATTCATCTACACACGATTAAAGTCTTTCATCTTTAAATTCTGGAGCTTCAGAATTCACAAGATATTTATCACAATGGTGGAGGAATTTTCTTCCACAAGTACCAAATCAAAGCTGGAGGCCTATATTGGCTATGACCCACGAGCATATGTGATCCTTGATGAGGGTTTTCAACCAGGTGTCTACTTCCAGCCCAACACTTCCCACACGTGGGGTGCCACGAGGAAGGATGAATGGAATGTGGAGGCGACTTTGGGGTGAACAGACAGGCTGGACTAAGTGAGGTGACAAATCTCTGAGACAACTATCCCCTTGTAAATAAGCAAGATTCAGGTCTTTGATGCCTGACAGAAGCCCCTGGCTTGGAGGAATGGTGGTGAAGTAGGTAGGATGGCCAAGCTAAAACCTCTTGTGTTTGACTAATATCTGGCTCTTTACCCTAGTGGCAATGATCAGTGCAACCCAGTGATAATTTGAAATCAGTTCATCTGGTGATGTATAAAAGACTGATCTTTGCAAACAAAAGAAGGCTTGGAAGTATCAATGCATAATACAGGAAAGTGAAGGCTACTGAAAGCCAAGAACCATACTACATATATTAGATTTGGGGACTTTAAACTTTGTTATTCTGAAGCATCGTAAATTTTAAAAAACATCAACTAGTACTAAAATAAGGATCCTTACACTGAAAATCATTTTCACATATGACTTAAAGCATAATTTGACTGAAGTTACTCAGATGTAGCATCTAGGTATTAAGAGCCTGCTTACGTACCAAGCAATGTTTAGGTGTCTTCCACATATTACCTATCTTTAAAACAATCTTTTACAGATTAGGAAAAAGAGGCATAGGGTGATGAGCTTATCCAAATGTATATAGCTAATTAAAGTAGTATAGCCAGCATTTGAACCTAAGTGTCTTTCTGACTCCCAATGGTAAGTATTTTCCATTTAAGATTTTAAAATTAGCACTTACAAAGTTTGCATACTGTACCATGACAGATATCCAATTAAAAACCAACATTTTATTCATAACTATAGTAAGCTATTATTTTCCCATAGTGATCAAATGAGGCTTCCTGCTTGATAAAATGTGATGATTCTATAATTTGACATATTCTACATATATTTATGTGAGCATGGAAGACTGTCTCAGCAGGTCTCAGCAGGTAATACTTTCTTAAAGCAATTAAAGAGGCCTTCCAGAGAAGCTTTCAGAATTTTTTAGACTGCCACACAGTTCAATGGATTACCTCAAATCTTATTACGGGAAACCTGTAAGGTTTCCCGTAAAGAATCTCAGCTGCTTCTATCTTCGAAAATCTGAAATTATATCAAATGTTTCATTATTCTGAAATGCCCGATATATTATAGCTTAGTCTTTCAGGACCAAAAGGCTGAAAGGTTTTAAACTATACTCAGAAAGACAGCAAAAAAATTCTAAGAGACCTATTTCCTGTATTAGTGTAAACATTTTGTGGCAAGTTTATAGCACATCAATAATCTTTTGTTTAAACCTGACTTCCTTAATTTTTTAAAAGCCATAAATAAAATTTGTAAGATTTAACTTTGAAGTACATATGAAGAATATCACAATTTAAGGAAAAAACATGAACCTATTGCACATTTGTGTCTGTGCTTTCCACGTGGACAATAAACTCTTATTTACTGTTTTTTTTTTAAGTTCCATAGTAACATTATATGCAAACAAAAATTTAAAGTTTTAAAAATATGTTATTCTACCAACAAATAGATATTGAATAGTCTATTGCATTAATCTAGGAAGATTTATAGCCAAAAGTTAAATAGGTTTTCTGATTGTATTCCCAAATCAAGCACATATGTCTTAGAAATGTCTAGCATTTTACTTCACTTACTTCCTTTCCATTACAGTGGAAATCAAACATTGAAAATAGTTATGTTTTAGAAATAAAGAAAAAACACTTGAATGTTATATAAAAAATCATTTATTTTCCATACTTCAAAAAATTTTCAATCCTCGGAAAAAGCATGGTTGTAATTACAGTTACCTCTCCACCCCCAAAAGGAGATAACTATTAAAAAGAAAAATTCAAATGATGGACTCGTGACAATTTAGTCCATATAATAATGTGTTCACTCCAAAGAACTGAAAGAGAAGCAGCCGTTTCAGGTTTTGATTGATGTGAAGGAAATCAGTATTTGAAAGTACTTTATTCACCTAATACCTTCTACATTCTATGTAGAGCTAAATTATCTCCAATGTATAAAGTATATTTATAATTGGGAGTTTGAGCATTTAACAAAATAACATAAGAAAGCAACATTAGGTGATCATGCTATGACTACATCTGAATCATAACAGATGAGTTAAAATGTCTTAAATATGTATAAGAAGGGAAGGAAAAAAGGAGGAGACAAAAAATTTTTCAGGCTTTAAGACACATCAGATGGAAATTACAGGTTTTAAAAAGACTTTTACAATAAGGAAATTTATGACTGATTGGAAAAAAATCTTCATTTTACAGTAACAGTCGCTAACTAAAGCAAGCAAATTTCAATCTGGTACATCCTTAATATAAAAAGGAATAATATTTTCTCTTCTCAAAATTAGCACACACTCATGGTGTGCTATAAACCAGTATAATCAAGTATTCGATTTTCACTTTGAGAGTCTAACTTGAACACTTGGGGCTGTCAATAGAGAGGTAAAGAGAGACTTAAGGAATTAATAAAAAATGGCGATAAATATTACTAGAATTTAGACAATTATAAAATTATGCCATTTGTAAAGCTTAGGCCAAGCCCAAGCTTTATTTTCAAATTTGAAATGTAGAAAATACGGCTGATTACTTGATTGATTTCTAGATCCAAATAATTTTATAGAAATCAAGTATTACTTGGCCATTTATCAAAGATCATAAAAGAGTCCAGGAATCTGCTGTTAGCTACTGTTACTAATTCAGAGAATATATGATACTTTTAAATATGAATAATTTAGTGAAAAGAGTACATTTTGTGCTGCATTAGTCTTAATTTTAAAAATATATATTTATTAATCTATGAAATTACTAATACCCTTCATTAATCTATTTAATAAATTTAACCATCAGACACTACTTATCATTAATGAATATAAATCTATTTTGATATAGAAAGAGACCAAATAATCACCTAATAAAATGTGATATTCATCAGCTTCAAAGGAACTATACTAGTATTTGTGAACTAGATCCCCGAGTATAAAAATTGGGCTCAACTGGTAAGAGGTTGAGGTATTAATAATTTTCAAACTCTTTTCTTTAAAAATATCTTCAATAGAGGTTGAGTTTATGAAACTGTCCAAAGTGGAGCTTCTTTCTCTGGTTGAAGAGGAGTCCAGAGTACCATTTACCTTTTCTCTGTCTCCTCCCCACCATGGAGGCAAATTCCTCACACTTCTAAGGGCTCTAAGGAGCCCTGTGAAAAATCACTGATTCAGACCAAGTATTGCACTTTTGAGATTGCAAAATCCATCCATGAATGTACACTGGTTCCCTAAACAAAATCAAGATCTTGTGAATGGCAGAAAGATCATCATATATTTGCTTTCTTCCCTATCCCATCTACACAGTCACAACCTCCTGGGTAATCAGGTATGGCAATGTAGGACTTTTCTTGCAGTTCCACACCCCAAGGAGATATAAGGCCTACTTCAGTTGTGGATCTATGATTTAAGGCTAGAACCTGACTTAAGGCTTGCTTCCACTGTTTAGATCGGATAAATTCAGTGAGAAATCATTCTCTCACTTTGGAGCAAGACGTCCTTAGGAAAAGGAAAGAAGTCTGAATAGCAAAGAGGAAAAAACACCTCTTCAATTCATGGGCTCTCAAGGAAGCAGGCCTTCACCAGAGAGGCATTCTCAATATTTCCTTCAGTCCCTCAGACCTGGAGGCTCCTGTGAAGGGGAAGAGATTGAGGTAGTCTGAAGCCAAGCACAAGCAGTGAAGGAAAGACAGAAACGAAAATTCCAGCAAGAGCAATTTATTTATAGCATCCCATTATTTTAGTCATGAGTTTAAACTTTCTCTATGACAAAACTTTACCTTGGCTAATAACTAATATAATTGGATGACATAAATTTAACCTTCATTCTCTACCCCAGCTCACATGCTAATAAACTGACTTCGCCAAGAGGAAGGCTGTAGTAGCATGAAAGGGGAAGATTGGTCCTTGTGAAAGTTGCAATAAAGACCATTCATCCTGCTATTTTTATCTACTTATTCCTTATTTTCCATTGATGTTTGAAAAGACAAAGACTACAGTCACAAATAGTGAAGATCTGCAAAATGGTAGTACTGCTTTAAGATGGGTGTCTCCAAGAATATCATGCACATAAAAGTAGAGACTGCCTCTGCTCAAGGGTGTACTGGTAATGCATATTAGGATATTTACCTACAAAAGAATCAAATAATCGCACTTAAAAATTCTTTATTCTTAGTAATAAAAAACCTTAACACTTTTTCCTACTTCTTTATAAGCTTCCAAGGTCCAGAGATCATAGAGTTTAGTCTAATTTGGCAATATAATAACATTATGTTAATAAAGTTTATTAATCTATGTTATCTGACTCATTTAGGAGATGAGCAGAATCATATTTATGGAGCAAGAATTATGTGTATGATACTTATTAGACACTTTTATTTTTATTTTCTTGTTTAATTCTCACAATAATCTTCATTTTTATAACTGAGTAAACTACAGCTCAAAGAAAATGTTATAGATGAGGAAAGGTGTGTTTTGAATTATATCTAATTTTCACACAGAAATTTAAGAAAATGTACTAGTACAGTCGCTTCCTATGCTACAAAAAACTAATGTGTCAACCTTATGCACATATAATCAGGTTCACACTGGTTCCCTTTTTTTTCTGCCTTCCTTTAACAACTCAGTTTAAAACCACTTTGTATATACTTCCTACATCCTCCCTTTGCTTTGAGCCATAGAGCAACCTAACTATTGTGTGACAATAGCACCACCTATTGGCTGGCAAACGGATTGGAATAATCCAAAATAGCATCTGCATCCTTGCCCTTCCAGAAA
This sequence comes from Equus asinus, assembly GCF_041296235.1. Taxonomy (NCBI): domain Eukaryota; kingdom Metazoa; phylum Chordata; class Mammalia; order Perissodactyla; family Equidae; genus Equus; species Equus asinus. Next base: position 63,155,440 of record NC_091799.1, read on the forward strand.
GACCTACACACAATTTTTGGGGGCTCTCCTTTTTTTCTGCCTTTTATTATTAAACCCACCTGAAAAAAAAATTCAGCTGAGTTAAAACCACTTGAAAAATTTTTTTTCTCATATATCATATATATATACCTTATATATCACATTTTTTTCTTCATCTCTCCTTTTACAAACCTTTAGTTATTATATCTCTGATTCAACTGCTAATCAATATGTGTTTTTGCTAATGTGCAGCAATGCAGACGAAATTTGATTAAAAGGGATTTGTGAATTATTCTGAAAACTGAACTACCATTTATAATACAATTTCTATGAAAAAAACATGTTGAATTTAAACAAGCTGCTTACAGGTAACTTCTGGAATTCAAGTAATTTGTAGGTTAGGTACTTCCTCTATTACTAAAACATGTAAAGCATTATGTCTTTCACTCTGGTTTCTAAGGCAAAGGAATAGAACACTGATACAAAGCAATATCGCATACATTTTCCCCCTCTTCAGAGGTGATGAACATCTGCCTTGTCCTGTGGAATCTGAATCTTGCACTACACATGGTAGAACACTCAAAAATATTTGTTGATAATAATGATGAGGTCCATTGCTATTTTGCAGTGGCTCATTAAAGTTACACCAATGACATAGGAGAGAACAGCTCTCATTATTTTGACTTTTATTTCTATGCTGAAAACTACCAGGATTATAGCTATAACTCTAACTATTTAATGAGCTCCAATCATGAACTTCTGTTTAAAGCCATGCTCTACTTAGATGTCCTTACACTTCTGTTACACAGAGTTCTGTGTCTTCCTGTAATATGTCCTTAGCATATAGTTACTGAAGTTGTCCTATCTTTATGGTAAGTCCTATAAGTTCCCACCTGTGGGAATACTGTTTTGGAGCAGGGGAAACATGTAAGACACTCCATGCCAATTGGTCAATATGAAGTCATTTTTGTTGCTGGTATCAATCAATCAAGTAGCAATGGGTTTTTGTCCTTTGGCCTTTGCCCTGTATCTCAGTTCTAGAAACTGCTCCTGAAATCCTGATTTGAGTCCAATTTCTTATGGGCAGGGAAGACGGCCACTGCCCCATATATATCATAACCATAACTGCTCTCACCTGCTTAGACAGCGTCTGCTCTCAATGGAAAGACAGACCCTACTCCCTTACTCTTATTCTATGGTCTACTGAGATCTGTGTGTGGCCTAATGCTGATGTCAACTGCTCAGGACCTTCTCCTCACTGTTAGCTATATTCCTGCCTTGGAAATCACCTGCCTAGGACTATTTTAATGGCTTCCTCACGACTTGGAAACCTATGGTGCGGCTTGTTTAATCAGTAATTATGACATCCACCTCTCCTGAGCCCCAAATGCTTTTCTTTCCAAATGTCTCAAATCTTTTGATAGTACTATTATTTCCTAATTCAAAAATTTCAGTTGTTTTTACAATATGAATATATTTAACACTACATCTTTATGGTTAAGTTGCTAAGTATTGTTTTTTAATAATTAAAAATTTTTAATTATTAAAAAATAAAAACACTTCAATTGATTTTACCACTACTCCTCTCCCCAACAATGTGAACTTCCAACAAAGAAAATAACGTTCCTCTAATTTGTTCCTTTTATTTTATATTTACGTCACCACCCTCATCCAGGCCTCTCTTGTGTCATGCCTATATTAATAGAAAAACCTAACCATATCGTATTCTGATGTCTATTCTTTATGTTCAGAAATCCTTTCTTTAGGGAACCATTCACTATTCCATTCCACATGATCCTGCTCTGTCCATTGGGTTTGGGCAGGGCTATCACTCCTGTACCTAGAGGTAGGAATGTAAACTAAGTTTGGCCATAGTATTCCCTTTAGCCACAAAACTATTTCACGGATGGGCACATGACTCCAGATGGGCCAATCAGTGTTTTCCGAGGACTTTTGCTGGAGCTTCCAGGAAAGACTTTTAACCTCTCTGGATCACGAGCTATAAAGACCATACAGACCTGGAACTGCTAGGGCCATCTATCCCACAATGTGGAGAAAACTGATCTACAAATGAAACCAATTCAGAGGAAGGTAGAGTCATGTGACAAAACATTTTCTGATGATACTGATCATCTGAATCTAGCTCAATTTCTGTTGAGCTATATTTTCTAAAATACTATATTAGTTAGGGTAGGCTAAGCTGTACTAACAAATAGATTCTAAAAATGAGGTAGCTTAAACAATAAGAAGTGTATTTCTTTCTTATGTAATAGTCCTGGGTGGATGTTCATGTAGGCCAGTTCTTTCCACATAGTCATTTAAAGATCCAGGCTGAGGGCTATCCAGCCATTTTCAACACACGACTTTCAAGGTGTCCCTGTGCACTGCCATTTCATTCAGCAAGAAAGAAGAGCAAGAACTGAGAAACACATATGGAGATTTTTATTGGCCAGGTCAGGAAGTGACTCACATCACTTCTACTTACAATGCACTAGAGAAAACTTAGTCATACAGCCACACCTAATTTTAAAGGAAGCTAGTAAATATATTCTAGCTGTGTCCAGCAAGAAGGAGAAAGTAGATTTTGGTAGAAAGCAAGTGGTCTCTACAAATATACTCCTGGATAAAGCCAAATCAACAAAGAAACTGAATATCAGACCATATCATATTGGCTCCCAGAAAAACTGTGTTTATTGAATTAAAAATCTGGTGAAATACCAGTACCCTATGTCAATGCTATTATAAGAAAAATACTCCAGATGTATCAAGTCTATCAAAAATGTTCTCAAGGAAACTTAGTAATTACATTGCATAAAGTCTAGTTACAGAAATTGTGGAGAAAGTCACATCAGATATCATTACTAAGGATAAGAGAAAGATAACAAATATCATTTTTCTCTTATTAGACTAGGAAAGATTAATAACACTGACCCAGTGTTATTCAGGGTACAGGAAAATTAACAAGTTCTTGTACTGTTGGGAATGTAAATTAGCCAGTGTGAATTGTGTGACCAACTGTTTCCTTTTCTGGACTAAGTAGCAAGAAGCTGAGGAGTGTGGCCACAAGTTATCCCCAGTGGGGTAATTACATGAAATTTTGTAGTTTATTAGTTGATTATTTTTTAACGAGAAACATATTTCTTTTTAGAATAAAAACAAAATGAGGCTATTTTTATTTTTGGAAAACAAAAAACTATCATATGCCTCCAAAACAGTTGGTTAGATTATTGATCTCATAGCCATTGTGAAGCTCTGACCAGAAGGTGGTCCCTTTTTGAGTGGCTGCTACAAACCTTAGCAGGTAACCAGTTCATATCAGAGCCGCACATCTGGCGCCATGTTTCCCTCACCCTGATTTACTCTCTCCTTTCACTGCAATTTTATGCCTCTATCTTTGAGTCTTCAATCTCATGTCTCTTTTGGAAGAAGGAAGACAATGACCTTATAACACAGTTTTACTGTATCACAACTCTATCACCCTTCCTATACAGAACAAAATTGTACAATGCATATATTTTTATTAAAAAGCAAAAACCTGAGGCCAGCCCAGTGGTGTAGTGGTTAAGTTCAAACACTCTGCTTTGGGAGCATGTGGTTTACGGGTTTGGATCTCAGGTGCAGACCTACACATTGCTTATCAAGCCATGCTGTGGGGGAGTCTCCATACAAAATAGAGGAAGATCGTCACAGATGTTAGCTCAGCAACAATCCTCCTCAAGCAAAAAGAGGAAGACTGGCAACAGATGTTAGCTCAGGGCCAATCTTCCTTACCAAAAAAAAAAAAAGAGCAAAAATCCAAATTCTTCACCTTATTATTTACACATTAAAAAATACATAAACATATATTAAATATAAAAATATATTTATAAACAATAAATATTTATTTATATAAATACATGTACACATACACACATTCTGAGTGCCTAGGTCAAACACTGTACATGCTACATATGGGAGAAAGAGAAAAAAGGCTCAAGTTGCTCATAGTCTGTTCAATGGTCTCAATATTTTTTTTCACTGTGACTCACATCAGGACAACCTAATGGCCTCACATTCCCAGAGGCATACCAAGATGTATGCTATGTATAATTATCAGCATGATGGTAACAACTTTGTCTCTGGCTATTACTGATCAGAGACATATTGCATAGTGGTAGTCTCAGGGGTCAGATGGTTAAGAAGACAGACTGACGACAATATACAGAGATAAGTATTAGAGAAAATGCGATATGCTGATACCAAACAGGAAAAGATAAGAGATCCAGTACTGTGGAGTAAAGACAGTGGGAACTTTCTGTAAGAGATACCTATTAAACAGGAGTTAAGCAGGCAAAGGAAGAGGAAAACAGAGATTACAAGGATCATTCCATAAAACAGAAAATTAAAAGGACAATCGGATTTTACACAGGAAAGATGGTGAAAATATTTTTGGACACATGTATACTTAGTACCATATGTCATCTTTTCTGTATCACTGAAAAGTTAGCTAATCCATACGATAACATTTTTAGATAAATGATTCCAACTTCTTTGAAAAGCAAAAATATTTCCAGCCTGACCATTTTAATGAAAATAACTTTTAAAATACTTTAGGGTATATTTTTTTCTGCCTTAGTAAATTAAATACCCTTCATGTACTCACTTTCACTTTGGACCTCACGCTAATTATAAATTAAACATAGCATACTGTAACATAAGCAGGTCTACTGAGATTGGCTTTTTGACTTTTAAGTGATCCCACCACATTACAATAACTCAGTTATTTCTTATTGCCAATCAGTTACTGCTTCTAACTCCCGTGTATCAGCTTTTTTCTAATCTTTTATATATAGAAAATTAAGGGAAAAATTGGCACAGAAAAGATTATTATTGAGCTTGCTAAATCCCTAACCTATTTTTGCACACTACACCAAATCACTAGCTCTGGTTTGAGGACAGCTGTATTCTGTACAATGTTCAAAGTACACAAATTTTGTGATTTATTTTTTTCACACTAACTCAAAGAGATTTTGTTGAGGTTTGGTTTGGTCAATTCCCAGGCAAGTTTTCCTGACTTTTGAGCAGTCATAAGCCTTACTCAAGGACTATCATTTGGGGTATAGTGGAGCAGAAAAGGATTAATTGACACAGTATTCAAATTTAGACTTTTGTCATAATCTCTAAATGAGAGTATACATTCCAATTTTCTGTGTTAAAGTTTGATTTAAAATATACTACTACACCTCAGATGCACTGGGATAGCTACTATCAAAAAAAAAAAAAAACCACACCACCAAAAAACAGAAAGTAAATGTTGGCAAGGATGTGGACAAACTGGAACCCTTGTGCACTGTTCATGAGAATGTAAAATGGTACAGCTGCTATGGAAAATAGTACGCTGGTCCTCAAAAAAAATTAAATACAGAATTATCATATGATCGAGTAATTCTACTTCTAGGCATATAACCAAAAGAATTCAAAGCAGGATCTCAAAGAGACCTGTACACCCATGTTCACAGCAACACTACTCACAACAGCCAAAAGGCAGGAACAATCCAAGTGTTCACTGATAGATGAATGGATAAACAAAATGTGGTCTACAGCTACAATGGAATATTATTCAGCCTTAAAAAGGAAGGAAATTCTGACACATGCTACAACATGGAAGAAACTTGATGACATTATGCTAAGTGAAATAAGCCAGTCACAAAAAGAGAAATATTGTATGATTCCACTTACGTGAGGTACCTAGAGAAGTCAAATTCATAGAAATAGAAAATTGAATGGTGGTTGCCAGGGGCTGAAGGGAGTTGAGGGGAATGGAATGTTGTTTAATGGGTATAGAGTTTCAGTTTTCTAAGATGAAAAGTTCTGCAGATGGGCTGCACAATAACTTACATAATGTACTTAATACTATTAAGCATATACTTAAAAAAATTAAGATGATAAATTTTATGTCATGTATCTTGCCACAATTATATATATATAATATATAATTATATATTTCCACGATTATATATATATTGACAATTCTTCAACTTCTGTTAATTAGGGAGCAGTCCCCTCAAGCGAATTGACTGGACATTTAGAAGATTCTAGGCTTATCTCAGAAAGTGAGAAGTATGTTTTTCTATATACTTCACTATATCTTGTTCTCCAAGTGAATTACAAACTCCTTATAAATAAACACAGTGTCTTCTGCTTAGTTTACATAGCCAATATTCTCTACTAGACAAAAAGAAAGCAATTCATGCTTGCTGACATGAGAATGTTTAGGTAGCAAGCTACTCTTATTTCCAAATTGCCACCATATAATTTTAAAATAACAAAATTAGAACTGAAAGGAAACTTGGAGATCCTACTAGAATAGTTGGTCATCAAGCTTTTTCTTAAAGCTCTTAAAAACCAAGGGATGGAAACACATTCCTTCATTATTCATTCAATGACATTACCCATTAGGGTGAAAAAAGTCCTCATAAAATGCCGTGGAACTAGACAGAGATCATGATTGCACAACAGTACAAAGTATTAAACGCCACTATATTGTACATTTTTAAGTGGTTAATTTTATGCTACACAAATTTTATGTCAATTTTTTAAAAATCTTGATATAAATTTGACATTTAAAGATTCCCAAGGATAGAGGCTACAGCATGTAGAGTTGTGGTTGGTCATGGCCATGGACACTGCACTGAAACCTCATGTAAACCTGACAACATAGGAAGAAATAAAATACTTAAGCAACTAGTTCTTTAAATACAGTGCTGCAGGAAAAGTATTTATGGAAACAGGGTGACATGAGATTATGTGAGCTGATATACCTTATCGCCACCACTACCACAGGCTGAAATTATGTATCAAAGGCAATAAGCCTGTGAATTGGAGCTCCTCTCACTTGGCAACCTCCTCGCTTATCAGGCCTGCAGGATCAAACATGTCAAAGAGATCATGCAATCAGATCATGCAAAGCCCAAGTATGCCAAGACAAGGAGTTTGGACATTTTCCTTGAGACAATAGGGAGTCAGCAGCAATAAAGCAGGAGAATAACAGGTTCAAAGATGTGTTTTAAAGAATCACTTGGGTGGTAACAAGGAGGATGAATTAGAAGAGACAGGATTGGAACACTAGGCTACCACAATATTCCAGAGAGAGGTTGATAAGGTGGAATGGGTTAAACTTAAGGATCAATTGGATATAGGGTTTAAGGCATGGTACTAGATGCTTTTCTTAAGTTGTCCCTTTTAATCTTCACTTTGAAGCTTAATATTATTATCCTCATTTTATAGATAAAGAAACGGAGGCTTGACCCAAGATAAACTTGGATCAAGGTCACACAATTAGTTGGTAGAGAAATTGGAAATTTTATTTCTGGTCTCTATGATTTCAAAGCCTGAGCATGTTCATTTTCTACTACTCTGGTGTCAACCAAAATAGTTAAACTGCTTTATATGAGAAAAACGTAAGGTTGGGTATACTAAATACTTCTTATCAACAGCACAGTTAGCCTTGATGAAGGATAAAAATCCATGTCTTACTCCTTAAATAACTTTTTAGTACTTGATGAGATCTTAAATTACATGGACTAAAACCAACTTTTACCTGAAAATAATTTAAAAAATCCTTTTCTCAATAATGGAAACTTTGTATCAAGTAAGACTTGGCTTATAAAAAATTACCATGTCCCCTTGTGACCTATTTATACCATTTTTAATAAAGGGTTACATGAATATATTGACTCAAATAGTACATAATTAGAGGTTGTAATCCACAGGGATACATTTGATCTTTAAAACTGCCAAATTAAAATCCTTTCTATAAATATTATAAAGAATACAAAACTCTGATATAAATCTAAAACACTTAATTTTGTAGCTTAACATATATTGCTTTTTTAATATAAACTCCCACAGAGAGATGATAGGGACGAATAGTTTTATGTATGTATGTTGTGTCAAAAGCAATTTGAGACACAACCACAAAGCCTGAAAAAGTGGACCCAGTAGTGAATGCTCTTCTGCCACCACTCCCCTCTCAAATCAGCCACCTTAATCCACTAGGGTAAGAACTTTGGTGTTCGTACAGTCTCAAAGCGGATATTTTGCACTGCTTGACTGCTTCTAGCAGAAGGATGAGTAATGTTTAAGTCACGAAGAAGAATGAAGACTGACAGCTCTCCACTACCATGTCTTCAAAAAAAACCACAAAAGTTACAGGAAGAATTCTTATTTGGGTGTCAGTATTAAGATCGACTTTGCTGAGACTGGGAAACAAGGTGATGAGCCCAGGTATAATGGCTTAAAGAGAGGTGCCTGGAGATAGCTTTGACAACACTAACCTCTCAGTGCAATTATTAAACATTTCCATTACCCCTATCCCCAGGCAAATTCGCTTATCCAACAAGGATCTTAATTTTATAACTCTTATGCCTCATTCTTCACTTCATATAAAAACAAAAACTGTCCATGCCTTTGAAATAGTTCAAGGTATCCTGATTAAAGAGCATCCATATTTTTAAACTCAATCTCCTCCTCAAAAAGTTTAATCTGAGTAAGCACTAACACCAGGATACAAAAATAATTTGACAACCGGTTTATTTGGCAAGAAATGATATGAATATTTATCTGTTTTTTCTTGATCTAAAATGGATAAACAAGTAAACATGTCTCCTCAGTGAAAGCCATTCAAACTTAATTTCAAAATTCTCCAAATTGTAAAGTACAGGAAGAAACAGTCAAGGCAATGAATTTTTAAACTTAGTTCCAGTACATATTAGAACTTAAAAAAAATATTAGACACTGGGTCTTAGTCAGAGACACACAAATTTGCCATATGAAAGAGAAATGAATTCATTCATCAATAATAAGGCAATTTTGAAGGGGAAAATATGAAAAGAAACAAGTCTATCTTTATTTCTTTCACTTTCTGTTTAATAAATTGCTTTAGAAGTAAACTTTGTTTTTTTACTCCATCTGCTATGAAATAAGGACTATAAAATCATTACAAACGGCTAGAAAGGCTTTCCTTTCACCCTAGTGACAGCATACATCTTTACATAAATGCCACTTAAGCTAACCCTAGGCATACACAGCATCACGAAAACACTCCATTTTACTCCTTTTACTTTTCCTGCCCTTAATATCTCAGTAGGAAATCCCACTGAGATGAGATATTATTCTGAGAATAGTTGGGTTGATTCTTTTTTAGGTTGTGGGCTCTGTGGAGGTTATAATCCAACCTGACAAAGACAAGATTCTCACTATGGTTTAAACAACACGAAACATCGGAGAGAAGAGAGGAAAACGGTTGTCACCAGACTGAGGTCCACAGACAGTGTGCACCTCGTGCAAACCACAAGTTGGTTCAGTTATTGCTGAGGTCAACCCTCACTTCAAACTTCAAACTGTTATGGCAGTGTCTTACTTCACAGGTCTCTACAAATAGCTAAGATTACCTTGGAATGCCTTGACACCAGCTAAGCTGAAAAACAAATGCTGAATAAATTTGGATTTCTTTTACTGCATAGGCAACGGGTTAACAGCACAGACTCAGAAGCCAAACCACTTGGCTCTGAAATTTACCAGCTTATATTCTTTAGTATTACTTAACTTCCCTGTGCCCCAGTTTCCCTAACCACAACATAGGGATAATAAGATAAAATATAATCATAGGATAAAGTTAGTTACTATATGTAAAGTACTGAGAATAGTGCCTGGTACTCAGTAAGTATTACACGTATTAGCTATTTCTATTATTATATTCTTTTGGTTGATTACAGTTTAACTGAAGTCATACTCAAACCAAATAAAGAGTTCTTAATATTGAACTTGAGATAATATTCGGATATTCCATGAGGCATAAAAACAAAATTAACACAGAAGGTTGTGTTAGTGCTCTCCTAAGAGTGCTGTGAGGCTACTGGGAGTAGAAGAGCCAAGAGAAGTCAGGTTTTGACCAAAGAGTAAGATTATGTTTAACAACTAGCAGTTCTGCTGCTGTATGGGAGAGGTAGGCAAAGAGAAGTCCTGATACTCTTCAAGTACAAATTAGCCTGGCACCTTGTAGGGCAGTCATACTTCTGCCTGGAAAGCTCTAGTGACTTCAGGATCAAGGAAGCATCTCAGAAAAGTAGGTAGAAAAGTCAAAGGGGAAAAGATTGTGGGGGCCGGGAGGAAAGAAACAAACGCAGTTTAGGGCTAAGTATCTTTGGCAGCACTATTATCTTCCCAAGCATGGGGAGTCCCTCCCTTATCCGAGGGGCAATTAAAGTGCAAAAGAGGGTAGAGAAGCCCATCATGTTGCCCATCCTCGATCCTCAAAGCCTGAGATGAGTACAGTGGTTAATTCTGCCAGGCATGCTGGAGGGATGCTCACTTCACTTTGGGGTTATAAATTGCTTAGGCACAAGGTGATCTTGAATTGTGGTAAATCCTGGTTCCTTCACAAAACACACATCCAAATTGTTAAATTTTCACTTCCCCAGACGTGCTGTCACTATCCAAGCCTCTCAGAAGAGATGTTTTGATAGAAAATATAGGTGCCAGCCCAGTGACATGGTGGTTAAGTTTGCATGCTTCACTTCGGCAGCCTGGGGTTCACAGGTTTGGGTCCCGGGTGCAGATCTATGCACTGCTCATCAAGCCATGCTATGGCAGCATCCCACATCCAAAATAGAGGAAGACGGGTACAGATGTTAGCTCAGGGAGAATCTTCCTCAGCAAAAAGAGGAAGATTGGCAACAGATGTTAGCGCAGGGCCAATCTTCCTCATCAAAAAAAAAAAAGAAAGAAAAAGAAAGAAAGAAAAAAGAAAAGAAAATATATAGCAAAATGGATATCAGAGACTATGGTTAAATAGTAACTGTAAGAAGTCAAAATGTGCAGAGGAACCCATAAAATAGACTCTGATGCCTAGGGAAAGCAAGCCCTTATATTCTTGAGATGTCTTACTTGAAGTTTAATATTTCAGACATAACGTGACGTGAGTGGATGTAAAAATAAATAATCTTGGATGGGGAAAGGGCTTTCTATATATGACAGGAAGCCCATAAACTTTAAAGAAAAGGGTTGTATAATTTTCTTTATAAAAATAAACTCATGAGAAACAAGAAAAATACCATTAAACAAAGTGAAAAGACAAAGCAAAAAACTGGAAAAAACATGATGTTTAAGTGAATGAAAGCAAAAAGGCGAAATTTTCCTAATATACAAATAGGTTGAACAAAAAAGGAGAACAAACTAATAAAGCTATGGAAAAAGGACATCAATAGTTTTTGTACAGGAGAGAAATATATAAATACATATAAATAAGGAAATAAAGATGCACAATCTCACTAATAATTAAACAAATACTGATTAAAAATATATTCTCATTGGGGCTGGCCCCGTGGCCGAGTGGTTAAGTTCGCGCGCTCCGCTGCAGGCGGCCCAGTGTTTCGTCGGTTCGAATCCTGGGCGCGGACATGGCACTGCTCGTCAGACCACGCTGAGGCAGCGTCCCACATGCCACAACTAGAGGAACCCACAACGAAGAATACACAACTATGTACCGGGGGGCTTTGGGGAGAAAAAGGAAAAAATAAAATCTTTAAAAAAAAAAAAAAAATTCTCATCTGTTAGACAAAAAATATAGGTAGTAGCATAAACACAGAAAAATAGGCAATAATGCCGTGGTAGAGATTCCTTTTGCTCATCCATATCAAGTGCTCCTTTCTACTTCCTTGTGCCCTTGAAGATGGGCCTCTGGCAATGGGTTGTGAGCTGAACTAACACGTCCCACTGCTAGTCTAAAATATTTAATTGTTGGTAAAAAGAAGCTCCAGAGCTCCCTTCCCTTACCAAAGTATCTGAAGAGGCCATAGGTTCTAGATGTTGCAGCTACAACATAGTGGAATCTCTGCATCAGCCTGCTTCTCTGCATGGAACTGACAACACTCCCACCCTATCCTGGAGTAGGCAAGTGAGAAAGAAGTCTCTTGTCACATTAATCTACTAGAATTTCATGGTTGTTCTATTATCACAACACAACTACCTCCCTAATATAAATATACCGCAAATTGCAAGGTGGTTATTTCAAGGGATTAAGAATTATGGTGGACTTTTGCTGTCTATGTTAAATATTTCTATATTTTTTGTATTACTTTTGTAACTAGGAAAAAAATAAAAAGGTAAAAATACAAGAATAAACTGCTGACATCCAAAGTACGGACACTGGGAACAATTCCCCCAGATTTGCACTGTTAGATTTGGAGAAATACTTCTTATTCAAGTTAATACATCTGTCTCTAAATGATTGCCTACAGGGAAGACATCCTCCTATTCATAAATGGCTTTTGGTAGGGCCATATTGTATTTATTACCAACATTCAGGCCCCAGAGATAATTATTTCCACAGAAGGCACAGAATTGGGATGTGATACACAGAATAATGTAAAAGATCAAAAAGAAAGGCCATACGTTTCACTAGACAAGAAGGTACCTTGACAAGGAAAATGAGTTCACATAAAAAAGTATAGAAATTGTTGGTAATCAAAATCACTATGTTATGAAGTGGAAAGCTCTACAATGATTCTAAGGTTATCAAAGAAAAGGCCAATCTAACATTACTTCTAGCAATTGATTTTTCTGGACACAACAATGGAAGTCAAATTAAACCTAAAGGAGTCCATGAAAATATTTCAAGGGCTGCCTTGGGAGGGACAAGGTTCTAGAGAAACCCCTTCCTTCTTCCATCAAACCCTCCAATTCAACCAAAAGAGCTCCATTTTTAGCTTTTTCCACTGGTATGCCACCTGAGATTTTATCTGAAGAAATGATCTGGAGCTAAAAGATAGAAAATCCTTCACCTAAAATTGTAGGCAGATACAGAAATAAAATATTAAACCCCATAAAAGAAGGTATCACATCAGGGTGCTTGCATTCTGAATACCAAGTAGTTAAAATCTAGGAAAGGACTCTAATCACTGCTAACCATACATCACTGCAAAAGGTCAAACAAATATATGAGCATACTATATGAGATATAATTATGTCCAAGCTTATGTTTTCAATGGAATGGCACAGCTGATGAGCGAAGCTCATCTAATCTAAGAGCCAATCCAACCTGATCTTCAATAATGGGGAAATCTGTAAGTTTTACGGCTCAGTTCACCTGCACTGGGGACAGAGAGGCAGCTTTACTGGTGAAGTCAGCCAGAGTTGAACTAAAGGACAGACAAAGGGAAGACAGAGTTGGATAACTGGTCAGATTGCTGAAGGTCTTGTGTTTCACACAGAAAAGGATTTATATAGGAGGTGTATTTCATCAAGTCTCAAAATAGTAGGCAGGTCCCTTTGTGGGAAGATAGCTTCATGGAATGGATGAGAAAACCTTGTGGAATAAAACTACAAGCTTTTATGCTGCCCTGTAGGGCAGGGACCTACTTAGAACATATCCTGACCAATGGCAGAGCAGCAGGTTCAATGGTTGACAGTTGTCTGTAGTTTGACAAAGTTATTCCAAAAGCTAATAAGATTGCAAAATAGTAACCAGAGCTAGTCACATCAATCTAGAGCACTCCTTTTCATATTTGACCCTGGGTTATTAGAAAGCACACTGATACAGGAGATACAACTGGAAAGCAGTAACCAGGACAGGCAATTTAGAAACTATATCAGAAAAGTTAGAAGAACCACAAAGTTAATTTACTGATTGGAAGACTCTGGAGAGAGATTATTGTTACACCATGATCAAAGAAACAGTACTTGGAATCCTTTTGTAAAATGAAGAATATTTTTGTAATGTCACCACTGTGCACTTTTAAAGGCTGTCACCTCCTCCTTATACTTTCTGGTGGCCTCAGCAATGCCTAGCCTGGCAGCTTATACATAACATTTGCTCTACATACTCTTTTGATTAACTCATATCAATCCCCAAATGTAACTGTTTTTAAAGTTGGTTTCTTCTTATCGGGTTTTTCTTAAAGCAAAATTCAACAGCATACTTTTAAAAACAGAATATTCTATCTACCTACCTACCTACCTACCTATGTAATACGTTCACATGGTTCAAACATAAGGCATAAAATGGTACACAGTGAAAAAACTTCCTCCCATGCCTACATCCTATCTGCTGAGTTCCCATCTCTGCACACACACATAACTGGCAACCCTCTATTAATTTGTTTATCCTTCCAGAATTTATTTTTATGCACAAAGAAGTCAATATAAATCTATGTGTTTATATATATTTACATATACACACGTATAATTCCTTCCATTTTGTTTTTCCATAAATGGCTTAGTCTACAAATTGTTATGTGCTTTCCTTTTTACTTAGTAATATACCAGAGATATTTTTCATATTAATACATAAAGTATAGCCTCATTATTTTTTACAGCTGCATCCATTGTGTATATGTACCATAATTTATGCAACTGGTCCTCTAATAATGAGGACTTGGGTTTAAGAGAAATTTAAACAGTCATGGAGTTATCTGTTTATACAGAACCAACAAATTTCAAACAAAAGGTAAATAATCTCCTATGGCTAAAACAGCACTCTCAAGGTTACCGGGCTCATTTAGGTATTTAGAACAACAGTTCTAAGTCCAAAAGCTCAAATATATTTCTAAAAAAGACTCCAGCATATTAGTGACAAATCTACTTGCTCATATCTGGGTTTTTAATTCGAGTTTTTTATGGATAATTATACCATTTTACAATTTCATATTATATGTCAAGGAATTTGTCAGGCTTCAGGAGGTATACCTGGTTTGCCCATGGTTGTCACAGGGATTTTTATTTTGATTCATGGCATGTGAAAGCATCGTTGGGAAGCAGAAAGAAAATAATTACCAAGTGACTCTTAAAATCTTCTTTCCTTTAGGAAACATGGTGAACAAATGTCTGGAAAGAACGTCCTCTAATAACTAAAAACAATGATTCTTTTCTCCTTATTAGTATAAGATAATTTGAGTGTCCACGGACACGTGAAGATTTAACCACTACAAGTGATGCTTATTCACCTGGTTGGATAAACTAAATTCTGCTTATAATTCATAATTCATGAGTTTAGGTAACTACAAAAGTCATAGATTTAAGTCTTTGCCAAGTTTTAAATTTAGCATTCTCTTATTCCAGTACTAGTCCATTTCCTGTAACGAGCTAAACAATATTTCTTACCTAGAGCCTCTCTAAGAAGGGTGAGAATTTAATATCCAAAGACTGAGAATCTTTGTATATTAAAATTAATGAAAAAAAATTGAGACAAGTGAAAACAATCTACAACCACCTCAAATAGTTATTAGTGCTTCTATTGGCAATACTTCAATTCTTGGGTAAGAAATATTCAAAGGGACAATTTAAAATTATTTCTAATTAAACACAGATAAGAATATCAGTAAATGGAGAATATGTTGAAACTGAAACATAAGAATATTATTTAATGATCATTTTTCATATCTTAGAAAGTTAGGCTATAAGCCAATACTTTAATGATTAAAAAACTTTACTTTTTATATATCCATTTAGATGTTATTTTAAAATATCAGTTCTTTGTAAAATACCATGTTACTTTAAATTACTTTTTTTAGTCTTTTTACTAGAAATGTTAATCTTTATAAATGATCTGTTTTCTTGACAGAATTTTGATAGTTAAGCAATCATTTATTTTCAGCTGTGCTCCATAATGTTAGAGTAAAATTGTGACAAATTGAATATTCTCTGAAGAATTCAGACTGAAAATCCTTTAGAAATTTCATTTACTTTAAAACTCACTTCAGGTTTTATCTTTCATATGAATGGGATATAAAGGTGGTAGTAATAGTTAGCATACCTTTGCTAACTACGGAAACCTAAGTCTGATAATTATCTACAACCCTTTCCACGCAGAATATCCTTATGGTTATTTATACTCTAGTCCTCCTCAAATATGTGAATTTAATAAAAACTACCATGTTTATTCATGAAGAATACATTTGGGAACCTTAAAAAATAAGTGTCCACACAGTTAAATGATGACAAATATTTGGGGGGTACTGAATTATGTGCCTACTATGGATCACAGTGACATGGTTCTGCCCTTGAGGACTCACAGTTTAGTGGATAAGACAGACATGTAAAAATAAGCAGTAAAATCTAAGTTCATGGGAGAATGTTTACGAATACTACTGACTGTCTTGGTTTCCTAGGGTTGCCATAACAAAGTACTACAGTGGCCCTCTGTATCTGGGGGTTCTGCATCGCCAGATGCAGAGGACCATCTAAGCGATTTGAGCATCCATGGATTTTGGTACTGGGCGGGAGGACAGGGGGAGGTGGAGGGGGAATGTCCTGGAACGAATACCGCACAGATACCCAGGGAAAACTATACCACAAATTGGGTAGCTTCAAACAACAGAAATTTATTCTCTCACAGTTCTTGATGCTAGAAGTCCAAAATCAAGGTGTAGGCAAGGCTATGCTCCCCCTGAAGACTCTAGGGAAGACCCCGTCCTTTGTCTCTTCTAGTGGTATTGGCATTCCTTGGCATTCCTTCGCTTGAAGTTGCATCACCCCAATCCCTGCCTCCATCTTCAAATAGCCTTCTTTCCTCTGTGTGTCTGTGTGTCCTCTCTTCTTCTTATAATAACACTAGTCATTGAATTTAGAGTCCATGCTAAGCCAGTAGGACCCCATCTTAACTAATTACATATGCAAAGACCCTATTTCCAAAACATCACATTCTGAGGCTTCAAGCAGACATGAAATTTTAGGAGACACTATTCAACCCACTACACTGACTACCTAAGATGAAAATGACAGACAAAAATACTTAGAGTGTGAAAACTTCAGGTTAATTTGTGTTTCATGGGTAAAGCCAGAGAAAGAGAGGACAACTTAGCAACTTCTTAGAAATTCTTACTGTATTCAGCCAGGGATTGTACAAATCTTCATTTCAACAACGGATCTGAGATAATTTAATAGAATATCCTCAAAGTCTGAAAGAGTGATTACGTCTTGATCTATACCAAGGGCTCTTCAAAATTTCACCCATGTGCCATTAAAAATAAAATACAGTAAACTAGGGATAACTGTTCTACTTGTTCCTGTTTACAGTAGCATATCTCATCAGAATTAAGGGCAAGGTTGGTTTTCTCTTTGATGAGACATCAATGGGATGCTGTTTGATTTTTATTAAATTTAATTACTCACACTTGCTAGGAAGAACAGAATTACAGCCATAATCATTAAAACAAAATACTAGCTAGGTATCCCACCACCTGAGGGATTCTTAAAGACAGCAGAGGTCCCCCAAATCACAGTCTGACAATTAATGATCTAAGTTAATTGGCAAAACAGAAGCAAAATATACTTTACATCTTTACCTATACTGTTTGCCAAATAGTTTTTCTACGGTAGAAAATGATAAAATTATTCACTAACGTTCAGCTTGAAATTTGGGCTTAATTACTATTTTCTAGAAGGTAGATATATTTGTTTGAGTTTTGAGATTTAAAAAAAAAGTCATAGCATTCATGGTTTCCAGTTCTTTTGAGAACTATTATCTATTTATTTTATGTGCTTTATCAAATGTCTGATAGATCTTACACTTTCTTCAAAAATTTGATTCTTTAGAAAATGAATTCTATAATATGCTCACTACAAACATAGTCTCTTCCTATCTTTTTTTTTTCAACAGTAGCTTAAATAATGCAAGTACAAATGCCACTTCTTTAAATATCTGATGGGTCCTCAGCACTCTGGCATGTGGTAGCTTTGTCCCCAAGCCTTTTTTTTTTGGCCTGTCAGCTGTGAGAAACAGTTTTCTACCAATTACTGTCACAATATGAATAAATTCAAAACTGAAAATATAAGCACTGTATATTTTCAGTAAATTTATCCCAAAACTATATTAAAATAGAGATTTAGCATGTAAACAAGGAATTTAGCAAGTAATAAGGAAAAAGCATCACATTGTACTTTGTCTTCTATAAATAAAAACACAATATAAGAAGATAAAAAAGCAGTCATGCACAGAAGAGAAATGGGCAAATGACAGAAGTGTATGAAAAGAAAAAAAAAGCTACAGCTGCAAAGAGAGCATCAATTAAGAAATATGATTCTCAAAATCAATACAAGAGTTGCTGCTGGGTTCCTCCTTTTTGAAGGATTAATTATGACTCAATAACAAATAATTTTAAAAAGATTTATATAGTATTTCTCTTTTTGTCCAACAGGAGTTTCTTTTAGTATGTGGCTCTAAACAAACACATTAGGCCAGCAGCTGGTCGCTAACATGATTTTGCTTTGAAAGGTATTAAGAACAGGCTATAAAAATTAGCATGTTCTTAGGTTACTACTGTTAATAAAACCTTAAATAAACAAGGTAGGGTTAGCTCTTACTCTAACCTGGTTCTGTGCCAAAATTCTTTTCTTGGGGAGGGGATAATAAAAATTCTAGTTTACAGGTAAGACCAATAAATACACTCAAGTTTCAGTCGGCTATGTATATATAATCCCAATGGTCTGGTCCATCAACCTAGTTTGGTCAGTACACTGCTCTTCTAGTCTCTGAATCACAATCAGTTTTGACACCATGGTGATGATGTACAATTATTTCCAGGATACATTCTTTTAAACTCATTTTCAGAATAGGCATTATGTACCTTTTGTGTACTGTCACTCAATCTTCTCAAATACCTTTTTTTTTCTTTTAAAGATTTTATTTTTTCCTTTTTCTCCCCAAAAGCCCCCCAGTGCATAGTTGTATATTCTTCGTTGTGGGTCCTTCTAGTTGTGGCATGTGGGATGCTGCCTCAGCGTGGTTTGATGAGCAGTGCCATGTCCGCGCCCAGGATTCGAACCAACGAAACACTGGGCCGCCTGCAGCGGAGCGCGCGAACTTAACCACTCGGCCACGGGGCCAGCCCCATCAAATGCCTTTTTTACACTTTATTCTTGATGGTCTGTGTACATTACAGATTACATTTAACAAACACAGAGAACTGGAAGATTTGGGTCTGAAAGTCGTAATTTGTGTCATTACTGATCTCTATCTCTCTTTCTCTCTCTCCCATTGACTTTCCCTCCCCTCCCTCTTATCACCCATATTAATTCAATTACCAAGTCATGTTATCATTTCTTTCCGAATGCCCCTCACAAGAGTGCAATTTTTACAGCCCACTACCGCCCTTTTCTTCAGACTTGCACTATGTGCATGTATTACTGCAGTAGCAATAGCTTCCTAATGGTCATCTGCACTCCAATCCATCTTGGACAACACTGCCAGAATAATCTCCCTAAAACACACTTTTAATTATGTCATACCTCTTCCAGAGCTATTCAAAGGCTTCTCATTACCTATAGAAACATTTTCTAAAACATCTTTTATAGAATACAAGAGTTTCACAAGATTTTAACGTTTTAGTTTAAAAAAAAAGGAAGAGGGTGAATTCTCTTGCCAAGTGTAGCTTAACAGAAAAAGTGGTTTCTGTACAGCAAGGTTTTCAGAGCTTTTAATAGGCGAAACACATGTTACATATATCCAAGAGTGGGAAAGTACACATTTCCCAAACTTATTTCATTGCATAAACCTTTTACACCTTGTAACCTCACCCAGAACACTATGACAGTTTTAAAAAGCACAAACTCCTTAGTTTGCACTTTGACTCTCTAAAGTCTGGGCTTAATCTATTTCTAAACTATAGAACTTTTTTGTAACTTTTGTATGAATTTCCACCTTTAACTAGACTCTACATTCACTGTACTCTGAGCAAGCTATGTGTACATATGACTCTGTTCTTCTTGCCTATAAAAATTCTGTCAACCCTTCATAGCCAGGTTCAAGTTTTGGTTCCTTCCCAAAGCCTCCCCTAACAATTCAAGAGTGCAATAATATATTCATCTTCTGAACTATACCACTTACACTTCATCCATTGCTCCATGAAGCACTCAATCCCTGCTTGAACACAATCTTCTAGAAACTTGCCTTTGAATTTAGTTTCTGTTTGTGGTTCTACTCCCTTAGTACAGAGCAAGGTCCTTAAAGGAAAAGGCATGCTTTTTGCACATGCCCCATAGTACGTACAGCTTTGCAATCAACAGGGCCTCAAAAACATTTGCCAAACAGATGAAAAAAATTTTAGGGTAGTATACTATTTGCCACTCCAGATCCAGTCTCCACCTTTCTGCCCTCTACTCCAGAAAGCCAACCTATATGGATTACATCAACAGATTCCCTTGCCCTCCGGCTTCCACTGGGATTCAGATAATAGGGAATACCAATGGGAAACTAGAGAGGAGGAGAATGAAGTCAGAGAATTTATTTTGCTGGCTCACTCCCTGCAAGGTCAAATGGGCTGGCTGTTTCCATTAGGCCAAGGTCACAACTCCAGATCCCAGGAACCACTTCTTCTCCTCAGGCTTTCAGGCTTGAAAATGGTCAAGACACCCTGCCATTAGCCCTCCAGTATTGCACTTGTGGGTTCCTACACCCTGTGATTTCCCTCATAGACCCTGTCCACACCTTCACATAGTCCCTTTATTACCTAATTTGAATGTGCCATCTGTTTCTTGCCTGAATCCTAACTGATACAGATGGTAGATACAAATAGTTTGGCCATTTTAAAAAATACTTATTAGTCTCATAATACTAAGATTAGGCAATGGATTGGTTCTGAGAATCTAAAACTAAATACAAGCTATAGTCTACAATGAGTTTTGGATATGATTCACTTGAGGGAAGAAATCATGACTTATTCATCTTTGTATCCACCCTGTGTCTAGAAAAGTCTCATGCACACGGTTTGCAATAAACATTCATCTAGCTGAATTTAATCATCTGTGGCAGAGATTGTTAGTACTCACCAAATATACATGAGCTCCTCTACATTTTCCAGCCTCCCCTGCAGTTAGGTGGGGGTCGGGCCCACCAGAATATACAAGAAATGTCCCAAGTATTTCTAGGTTTACTAACTACAGGTCCCATTAAATGAAAATCTAAACAATTCGATAATAAAAATTAGATCTATACCACAAAATGGGTATCATATTGAATAATATAAAATAGATTTATAAGATGAGGGAAAATATATAACAAAGCCCCTACTTGAAATGATGCCTTTAATATTTTCCATATTACCATAATAATTATCTATTGGCATAGACAGGTGACACTAAAAAATCTATATCACTGTCTTCCTATAATGTAATAATTAAGGTTCAAAAAACCCCTATATATATATATAATCCAATTTCTTAGAAGTTATCTACGTGAAAACACAATGGTTATTTGATGGTTGCTGAGAGGTGAAGAACTTGCCATCCAAATCCATGACTCTCACATGAGTTGAAGTGATTGATGAGTATGATGGACACTGTAAAGGGTCTATACAAAGCTAAGTTTAAAAGGGCAGCCAAAGGAAAGAACCAGAAGAGATGATGGGATGGTAGGGCAGTCAGGGAAAGATGCTAAAGAGATGGAGAAATGGTATACCTATGGCAAAGGATAATGGTAACTAAAGAAAAAATGGATGTTTGGTAGAAGTAAGTTCAGGGAAAATCTTAATGTTCTAGTTTAAAATAAAACATTTATATTACATAAACTGTTTGGCCTTCTGCTACAAGAGACCTCATCAGTTATCTGGAAAATTAGAAGTAATCTTCAAATATACTTGCATGTATTGAAGAAAAAAGGAAAAGAGGAAGGAAGGAAGAAGAAAACAGAAAAAAGTAACTGTTAAACTAGTTATCACATAACATCTCTTGTGAATTTAGATTTATTTGACTTTTAATAAAATAGCTTGAAAACATTTCACATTTTAAAAATGCTAAGAAAGAAAACAGCTAAGGCAAAAAACCAATTGGAAAACATAATCAAAGATTTTACACATTAAAAAATCTAAATTAAGAAGTTGGTACCTCAAAAAGAAAAGGGGTCCAAACTAAACAGTACAATTCAATAAAGCATCTAAGATTTGAGGCCTGTTGTTGACAGCAGAGCTTGGAAGAATTTATTCCAAGTCTCAGTTTCTGAATCGCATCCTGAATCTCTGACAAATAGTAGAAGAGCAGTATATACTCTGATCACATTAAAACAGTAAGAATGAGTAAGATAGGGAATGGGAAAACAGGGAATAGGAAGGTAAAGTAGAATTGGCTACGCTGTATAATGCATCTCCAGACTTAGTTTGAAAAGCTGAAAAAGTTTCCTACTTGTCATGCCCATTCTGCCTATATTCTCAAAACTATATTTGTCAGAAGTCTCTCAGATTAACCAAAATGCTCTCCCTAACTATCTATCAAAGACAGTATGGTACATCTCCTAAGATTCCTGTATGTGCCACATTACTAAAACCAACTCCAAAGACCCTCACACTTGTCCTACAGTAAAAACTTGAAATACCATCTGGCTCTTTACACTTGTGAAGACTGAATAATCTTTGAGACCCACCATTTAAAGGCATGATCTCTGTCAACTAGGGCTTAATCATGATCACATTTTCCCTTTTCTCTAGAGCCTAGTTGCCAATGCAGACTACTCCTACAGTCACTCAAGCTCTTGCTGGGTGGCCATAGCTCCCAATTCTCATCCAGAATAAACAAAGGCAGAAACCAAAATACACTATAAACATAACAAGGAATGGGTGGCTGTGAAAAGAAGATTGGGCTAGCTGATAGTAAACGGGCATTTCAACATTAAGATTCGAAAATGAAGAGACTGGTTGAGACCAGGGATATATTTTGTTCACACTTTAAATCTGAAAATGGGAATACACTTTCATCTGGTTGTAATAAATAGGTTGGCAAATGACAGACTGCTTTTTGCCTTGCCTCACCTTTGTTTACTGGTGCACATCACACACTGGGATGAAGACACTTGCCCAGTATAGTGTCAACAATACTACTTCAAAAAATTTCAGAGAACAGCCCTAGAATATGTAAGTGATTTCAAAGCCAGAAAAAAATGCATAGTAGCTGGCAACAATCTGACAAATAAGTGTGTCCTGATCATAATAATATGCAATGTAAGAAAAATGCTTGCTTAAACCCCAAAGAGAAGATAGTGTCAAAAAAAGAGTTTGTTTGATCTTTCCGGTAACAACTTTTAAATGTAGTGAACTCTTAGCTACATTGACAAAGAGGAATCAATGGCATAGATAATCCAATATGCCTGGTGATCAAAAAATCTTGTACA
Organism: Equus asinus; assembly: GCF_041296235.1. NCBI lineage: Eukaryota > Metazoa > Chordata > Mammalia > Perissodactyla > Equidae > Equus > Equus asinus. The sequence goes on from NC_091799.1 coordinate 63,178,550, forward strand.
TTTGGAGTTGTTTTTTGGAGGAAGATTAGCCTTGAGCTAACATCTGCCAATCCTCTTTTTGCTGAGGAAAATTGACCCTGAGCTAACATCCGTGCCCATATTCCTCTACATTATCTATGGGACGCCTACCACAGCATGGCTTGATAAGCAGTGCTTAGATCCGCGCCTGGGATCCAAATCGGTGAACCCTGGGCCACCAAAGTGGAGTGCGCAAACTTTAACCACTATACCACTGGGCCAGCCCCTGGTACATTTGGTTTTGAAAGCAAGTATTTACCCAGACCTACAGTATGACAGGCCTTGCGTTCCCGAAGTGCTGGAGGTCAGAGTGGGTGAAGACAAATATGTAAATATGTATTAAAGAACAACATGGTATGATTGCTAAAAAGTGGTCTGTACAGTTTTATAAGGGCACATTGTTCCATTGTTCCAAAGTGCAAGCCTAGAGCATACACAAACAGTATTGGGGAGATAGATGACAGATAGGTTAAAAACAGTCAGAGGTAATACACAAAACATAATACAAAGTCACCTAGTGCTAGTAAGGCTGTGGAGAAAAGGACACTCACCTAGATTCCTGACGACAATTTGAATAGCTGAGGCCTTTTTTGGAAAGTACTCTGGTAGTATTTATTAATAAAAAAATTCACATTTCCCTTGCTACAGCAATAACATTTCTGGGAATTTATCTTACAGATGTAAAAGCATGAGTAGGAAAGGATATTTTTACAGGATATTTACTGGAGCATTTTTAGTAGTAGTAAAAAAATTACAAGCAACTCAAATGTCCATCAATGTACTAATCGAAGGTTAAATAAACTGTGGTATATTCATATTATGAAAATATATGCAGCTATTAAAAGAATTGCTTTAGTCTATATCTTCTGATCTAACTGATGGTCATGATTTACTGTTGAGTAAGAAACACAAGTGCCAGGGGAAGGTAAATATGATTCCATTTTCGTAAAAAAAAAACACAATACTCCCTCCCAAAAAAATCTTATTTGTGTGTACTTGTATATAAATATACAAATTGTATGAGCATTGAAGAGCTATGGGAGCTGTGGAAGCATAATTCTAGACAACTAATACTGAGTGTGACTAGAGAATGGGGATAAATAGAAAACAAACACCCACACAGCAAAATGAGGGGGAAAATGTTCAGGCTAAGGGCTGGCCCTGTGGCCAAGTGGTTAAGTCTGCTTGCTCCGCTGCGGCAGCCCAGGGTTTCGCTGGTTAGGATCCTGGGCGCGGACATGGCACTGCTCGTCAGGCCACATTGAGGCAGTGTCCCACATGCCACAACTAGAAGGACCTGCAAGTAAGATATACAACTATGTACGGCGGGGGGGAGTTGGGGAGATAAAGCATGAAAAAAAAAAAAGGAAGATTGGCAACAGTTGTTAGCTCAGGTGCCAATCTTTGAGGAAAAAAAAGGTCAGGCTACATAAAGGAAAGGGGAAATATGCAGAACTCTACAATACTGCACACTCCCTCACTTCACTCAGGTTTCTTTTCAAATGGCACGTCCTCAGAGAGATCCTTTTGGAACTTCCTATCTAAATAGTCAACACATCCCCATTCCGTCACATTCTAGCCTCTTACCTTGCTTTATAGATTTTTATATTTCTGCACATTATAGTACATATACATTTATTTATTGTCTCTCTCGCCCACTAAAATACAGACTTCATAAAGGTGATGGGGGCTTTGTGTTGTTTACTGTTGTGTCCCCAGCATCTGAAATAGTCTCCAATACATAGATATCAGTCAACAAATATTTGTTGAATAAAGAAAGCAAGAAGGAATGAATGAATTATATCTCATGTACAAAAACTAAAAATAAACATGGGCAGGGACAAGAATTCAAAATAGCGAATAAAGACATTGATTTGATTGGGTAATAGAATTGATAGCAACTTAAAGAAAAAGATGACTTTTAATAAGCAGTAACTAAATTAGTTACACTCATATATTTTGGAACATTAAAAACAGAAAATCCTCAAATGGGGTAGGCAAGGAGGGAAAGGAAGAAAGAAAGTGAGGAAAGTCTACATTGAATGAACAACCCAAACTGTATGCCTGAGTAGCGCTATGAAGAAAAGGCACAAATAAGAAAATAGTTTTTCCAAATATCTGTAAACTTTATATGCTAGACACAATGATACTTCTCTCATAAATCAGTTTTGCTTTGGTTTATAAGCTAATGCACAAGTAAAAATATATTTAAATGTCAGATTCTGGTACTAACATACAGAGAGTAAAACCATTGCAAGTGACGCTGAAAAAAACAAGCATTCATAGACTCCTCACAGAATAAGCACACTCACCCAACCTGAAGATGTTTATTTAACACCTAAAGCAAATTCTGAAACTCTGAAAAACACCTACATGTATATTTTAAGAACAAATGCTAGAAATACATAGTGTTTTTCTCAAATTAGAATCATTTACAATACAGATATATATTAGATGTTTTCAAACATAATTACAAAATTAATGGAATCAGTTTCTACGTTCTTATACTCAAATTATCTAGCATGTTGAAAAATAAAGACTAACAATTATACATACTTTTTCTGGGTAATATTCCCATTTTTTATATTTTGACTAATTTTAAATTAGTGCATTTAAAAAAATGCAATCTTTTCCTCAGTAAGGATATTATTTTTACACAGTTGTACAAATACTAATTTTCAAATAAAGTCATCAGAGGGCATCCTGTTATGGTTAAAGCACACATTGTCCACAGAGACAAAGAACTCTTCAGGAACAATGAACATATTCTTGAGTCCTTTAGTTCACCTACAATCCATGAATATTTTAAAATCATGTACAATAAAAAATCTCTACAAGACATGCATTAAACAAAAGAAATAACTTTTTGTCAATTCTGCTCAAAAAAGAAAACTTCACAATGAGGATAAAATACTTTCCTTGAAAAGGCAACTTACTATCTGTGATTGTTACTTGGCTATCCATTCAAAAAAAATTTTTTTTAATTTAAAATAATGAGCTGGTATTCTTAAAAAGGCAATTGTAGGTTACTTGCAAGAACATGAAATGATTTTCCAATCCCATAAAAAACAAGTTTGTATTGTGTTTCTATAATACTCATCTTCTATCTTGAGAGGCTCTTACGAAAACAACCTACACAATAAAACCCTCTATAACTTTAAGAACTACCTTATTTTTCCTGATTAAATAGTAAAGATTGAGTTTTAGGTACATATTACATTTTCTACATATGACTAACACATATTTAGATATCAAACGTAGACATATTTAGTTAAAATCAATTAAACTGAGTAGTTCTTCCCTTCTGGCTGTCTATATTTTTCTTTAATCCTGGTCAGTGTAAACCCTTATTACCAGTAATTTGCCACTATAACACCGAGGAAAAATGCTAGCCTCACGATTTTTGTCATTTCTCCCCCCTCTTCCCCTGCAGGCTGCTACTGTTGATGGCCTTTATGGAAATATAAATTCAATCAGCAGCTGCAAATTTCATGAGACGTCCATCTTCATGCTGAATTTCTAACTGAGTGTCAAAACAATCTGTGGATTTCTCCCTGATGAAACACACATTGAATTGTAAATTTCTGCAATTTCCTCATGTTTGAATTTCAGCTGCAACAAAACAGCGCTAGCCCAGATACACTGCCGATCAGTCTGAAACAAGTAATTTTCTCTTCTTATCCCTTCATGCCATTTAAAGAGTTAAATTTTTTTTTAAAGCCACGAAACCAAATATTTCTCCTCAAATTAAACAATTAAATTTTTCATGCAATTGTAAGAAAATGAGGATATTTAATATTTTTTAAAGAGATTTTTTTCCTAAGAGACTAACTTGTTCTATAATGGCTGTCTTTATTTATTTATTTATACTGTATTTGGTGGTGAATATTGCTATGAGCTTTGATAAAATATTTTTATAGATCATGTCAAGATACTACATAAATGAAACGCAGTCACAAAACAATTATTAGTAAAGTTTAATGAGATACATTTTCATTAACTATTGCCAAGAGTAAAAATATTAAAACAAAGGATTATAACATCTAGACTAGGCATTCTTCTTAATGCATACTTATTACTGAGCTAATTTTTTTACCAAAGAATCATCTTCAGCTAAATAGCTAAACAGAATTGCCTTCAAATAAGGCACTATGATGAAGCCTATATTATTTTACAACTAAATGAGCAAAAATATTGTGTTTAAAAAAGATATCTTTTGTTTGTTTTTGCTTCTTCTTCTCCCCAAAGCCCCCCAGAACATAGTTGTATATTCTAGCTGTAGGTCCTTCTAGTTGTGCTATATGGGACACTGCCTCAGCGTGGATTGATGAGCAGCGCCATGTCCACGCCCAGGATCTGAACTGGTGAAACCGTGGGCTGCCAAAGTGGAGCAGGCAAACTTAACCACTTGGCCATGGGGCCGGCACCTAAAAAAGATCTTAAGAAACTCATTAAGTCACTTGCATTCCAAGACAGCAAATCCTTGTTGTTACAAACATCTTTTCATTAATGTTACTAATAAAACAGTTCATAACCCTATCTAAAAATTCAATAAGACACTGCAGCAAGCAAACCTTATGGATGGTCTGTAAAACAAATACTGAAATGACAATCAGTCATTCATTCAACAAACATTTACTGACCACCTCCTATGTGCCAGGCAATTTTTACCAGGCCATGGGGGTACAGAGATGCGCAGAATATAGTCCTTTACCTCTAGAAAGTAGTCTAGTTGAGAGATAAGAAAGTCATTTATTAAAATATGGTGAAATATGTAGTATAAATTAGTACATGAAGGGAGAACAAATTTAGAAAAGCACTGAGGAGAGAGACAACTATCTTATGAGCAGTTATGGAAGCTTTCAGAAAGAGTCATAGCACCCAAGACATAAGGAGAAGGAAGGCAAATTCCAGCCAGAGGGTAGAATATAATAAAAAACATGAAAGCATGAAATAGCATAATGCCTTTGGAAAATTGTTAGTAATTAAAGATAGAGAACAGGGCTGATATGTGATTTGATAGTTTAGGTAGGCTGGAACAGGGCCAGCAAGAGCTATGAATGCCATGTTAAAATATTTATTTAAACGTTTGCCATGCAGAAGGCAAGGGGGAGTCCTCCGAAGGATTTTAAGCAAGGGGTGTAACAATAATGAATGATATCTCTCAACAGGGTATAAAAGTTAAAGTAATGATTAAGAATACAAGACTCCAGGAGACAGGCTCAGTTCAAATCCAGCTCTGCCACTTGCTAGCCATGTGATTTTGGGGAAGTTACTTTCTCTATGTCTCAATTACCTCATCAGTAAAACAGTGATAATAATACTACACACTGCAGGATTAGTATGAGAATCAAGTGTCTTCTACATATTTGAAGCTATTATTACTATCATCATCATTTTATAATCTGGTAGGGTCTTTAGGTCTAACTCTAATATACACGAGTCCTAAAGCAAATAATCTAATTAAAATCACCTAGAACACTGTTTGGCACAAACTATATATTCAACTTATTTTCACTTAGAAAACATGAGCTGAATATTTATTATGTACAGACACATGCAAAAAAAAATGTTTAAAAAAAGACCCAGTTGGGGCCAGCCGAGTGGTGCAGTGGTTAAGTTTGTGTACTCTCCTTCAGCAGCCTGGGGTTCATGGGTTTGGATCCGGGGTGCAGACCTACACACACTGCTCATCAAGCCATGCTGTGGCAGCATCCCACATACAAAAAATAGAGGAAGACTGTCACAGATGTTAGCTCAGGGACAATCTTCCTCAAGTAAAAAGAGTAAGATTGGCAACAGATGTTAGCTTAGGGCCAATCTTCTTCACCAAAAAAGAAAACAACAAAAAACAAAAAACAACCCAGTGGAGGAACAGGAAAAATTAAAATAATCTCAAAATAAACTTTTAAAAATTAGAGAATCAATCAACATTCTTAAAATATAAAGACATTAAGATTCAATCAAACGTCATCAATATTAAAAAAATACAGACAATTCTTATAACATGGTAGCCCAAGCTGATGTGTAGGGGCTTCCTTCCTGCTACAAACATATAGAAATGACGGATAAAATATTTTAAAAATAAGACACTGCCAAAGTTTTTTTTAAAAAACTGAAATTCTTCAAGTTCTGAAAACAGACATCAAAGCCAGAGCCATAAGCCTGAGTGGAGACAGTGGAAATCCACAGCGTTTCAGACCTAACTCTAGGCCCTAAGGGCCGAGGGCTTGGAAGTACAGTCATGCATCACTTAACAACAGAGATTCATTCTGAGAAACGTGTCATTAGGCAATTTCGTTGTTGTGCAAACATCATAGAGGAAATCGACACAAACCTAGATGGTATAGCTCACTACACACCTAGGCTATGTGGTACCAATCTTATGGGGCCACCAAAGTATAATGTGGTCCACTGTTGACCAAACGTTGTTATGTGATGCATGACTAGTTTTAAAATCTCTTGTCCAGGAGAAAACATACCTTTAGTTGGTGAGCATCTGCATAAAACTCACAGCATGAAAGAGCTGTGTTACACATGAAAAAGTAACTAGAAAAAGTCTGCCTCATGCACTCTGAGAAGGAACAAAGAAGCCAGTCATTAGTATGAGGCCTTGAATGAGAGGGGAAAAAAATCACCAGTAAAAAAATAAAAAAACTATAGAGGAGTATCACATGTATGTGAGGGTTTCAAATTTATACAATTGCATGGTGTGAACATCACAAATTAAAAAATAACATAAAATCTGGCTGGCCCTTTGAAATCTTTAAGGATCCAGAAGACGTAAATGTAAACAGCCCTGTAGGGATATTCACACATTACACTGGACCATCGAAGAAATAATCCCTACTAAAGACGAACTCATAATAAAAAATTACAACTTAATTTTATAGGGGAGAGTTTTAGGTTATGCAATAAAAAGACAAATTAGGTTTCAAAAGCTACAAATAGGATAATCTGAAAATGACTTAAAACAGCAAGAATGTTTAGAATGATTAGATTTAAAAAAGGAGAGAGAGAGAAGGGGGCCACAATGAAAAAATTGGTCATATGAAAAAAGAACTAAAATATTTTTAAAAGGACTAAAGATAAACTCAATAATAAATAAATAACCATTGAAGAAAGAAAAGAAAAAACTCAAGGGATATGGAGAACAGAAAATAACCTATATCTGTAACAGATATTCCAGAAAGAAATGACAAAAGAAGAGAGTATTTGAAAAGATACTGAGCAATAGTTTTTCAAAAATGATGAGCCACATGAACCCCTTCCCAGGTCCAGGAAGGACAAAAATCAGAAAAAATATAAAGAAATCCATAACTAAATAAACTATAATGAAAATGCAGAACATCAAAGATTGAAGGTAGATTTCTCATAAGCAACAACAAACACTAGAAAACAACATAATAATACCTTAAAAGAGCTAAGGAAATAGACATGTTAACCAAGTATTCCATACCGAGCTAAACTATCATTCAAGTTTGAGGGCAAAATAAAGACATTTTCAGACAAACGAAAACTGAGAATTTATTTCCCATCAACTCTCAGGAAAGATCTGTTAAAGAAAGAAAATTGAACATAGAGAGGAGAGTGAAATGCATGAATAAATTACAGTGACGTGTCGCTTAACAATGGGGATACAGGGGCTGGTCCCGTGGCTGAGTGGTTAAGTTCGCACGCTCCGCTGCAGGCGGCCCAGTGTTTCATCAGTTCGAATCATGGGTGCGAACATGGCACTGTTCATGGAACCACACTGAGGCAGTGTCCCACATGCCACAACTAGAAGGACCCACAACTAAGAATATACAACTATGTACTGGGGGGCTTTGGGGAGAAAAAGGAAAAAAAAATTAAAATCTTTAAAAAAAAAACAAAACAAGGGGATATATTCTGAGAAATGCATCGTTAGGTGATTCTGTCATTGTGCAAACATCATAGAGTATATTTATACAAACCTAGATGGTGTAGCCTACTACACACCTAGGTTATACGGTACTAATCTTATGGGACCATGTCATATATGTGGTCCGTCATTGACTGAAATGTCATTATGCTGCACATGACTGTATGTGAAAAGATATTGGTAAACACGTTGGTAAAACTAAATAAGACAGAATCTTAATAACAGTAATAGTAAAACTGAGTAATTTGGAGGGTGTGATGGTTAATTTTACACATCAACTTAGCTAGGCCATAGTGCCCAAATAGTTTGGTCAAACATTATTCTGGACGTTTCTGTGAAGGTTTTTTTTTTTTTTGATGAGATTAACATTTAAATCAGTGGACTTTGAGCAAAGCAGATTACCTTCCATAATGTGGGTAAGCCTTATAGAATCAATCGAAGGCCATAATAGAATATTGACTGACATCACCCAAGCAAGAAGGAATTCTGCCAGCAGACTGCCTTTGGGCTCCAAGTGCAGCTCTTCCCTGGGTCTCTAGCCTGCTGGCCTACTCTATAGGTTTTGGATTTACTAAGCTTCCACAATTGTATGAACCAATTCCTTAAAATAAATCTCTCTCTCTTATTGGTTCTGTTTCTCTGGAGAACCCTGACTAATACAGAGAACACTTAAAAACAAAGGGAAACTAAAATGCCAAAGAATACAAGAAAGGTGCAAAAAAGGATGATATTCAAAGGTGAAATTTTAAGGTCTTTATTTTGTTTTTGAAGAAGCTCAATAGAGATATTAATTTCAGACTTTGTTAAATCAAACATGCATGTTAAACACCTAATAGTATCACTGAGGAAGAGAAACAAAATGGATAACATTTGAAACAGTAAAGGGAGAAAGGGTGGAGAGGAGGAATCATACAGAAGAGTTTATCAATCAGAGAGAGCTGGTAAAGACAGAAGAAAGTCAACGCATGGGTAAGAGAGAACATAAAGAGACAAAAAAATAAGTCCAAATATATCATTAAATAGAAAATTTATATCATTAAATAGAAAATAATAAATAATAAAAAGATTACACTCATCTATTAAAAGACAAAAAATCTCAGAATGTTTAATCCACTTACATGCTGTATTTGTAAGAGATTTACGTAAAACATTATAACAAAGAAAGTAAATAAAGGGATAAAGAAAAGATATACCAGACAAATATTAACCAAAATAAAGCTGGCATAGCAGTATTAATATAGACAAAAGTATTAATAGATTTTGAAGGTCCATTGCTTAATGATAAAACAGAAAATTTACTGCAATGTAAAACAATTCTGAAGCTAAACACATCTAACAACATAGCCCCAATATACATAAAGCAAAAACTGATAGAACTACAAATAGAAATGTACTAATATTCAATAAAATTGGGATATCTTAATATACCTCTTTCTTAATCTACTAAAGAAAGAGAAATCAGTAAAGATTTGGAAGATTTGGACAATATATTTAACAAGTTTGATCTTGTAAATATAATCTTGCAGAGAACTACATATCCGCAACTAGATTGTTTTCAAGCACATACGGAATCTTAATAAAAATTAACCACACACTAGGCTACAAACACAGTCTTGACAAATACTAAGAGTATACACAACATGAACATACTGTAACCATTGTGCCTGTGACAAGGAGAATAATGGTCCCCCAAAGATGTTCATGTACTAGTCTCTGGAACTTGTGTTACTGTACATGGCAAAAAGGACCTTGTAGATGTGACTAAGGGCCTTGAGATGGAAAGATTATCCTGAATTACCTGATAGACCCAACGTAATCAGAAAAGTGATAAGAGGGAGGCAGGAGGGTCAGAGTAAGAAAAGAAGATATGCTGACAGAAGCAGAGGTTTGAAGGTGGAAGCTGGAAAAAGCAAGAAAACAGATTCTCCCCTGGAGCCTCCAGAAGGCACACAGCCCTGCTGACGCCTTTATTTTAGCCCAAAGAGACTGATTTTAGACTTCTGACCTCCAGAATTACAAGAATAAATTTGTGTTGTGTTGAGCCACTAAATTTGTGGTAATTTGTTCAGCAGCAATAGGACACTAATACTATGCCATTAGGTTAGAAATGAGAAATCAGTAATAAAAGGAGCACCAAACCAAGTTTTTAAATACATTTAGGAATTAAAAAAACAAATCAAAATAATTTATGGGTCAAAAAGGAATTCATGATGGAAATTACAAGATAGTTAAAATTTTATCAGACAAGCACAGTATAACATACCAAGTATTAAGGGATGTATTCAAATTACTATTTATAGGAAAACATATAGCCCTAAAGGTTTACAACAGAAAACAAAAAGACTAAAAACCATCTCAAATTTAATTCAAGAAATTATAAAAATAATTTATACCAGGGGTGGGGGCAGGACAAATAAAGGAGAATATATGAAACAAGAGGAGAATTATTGTTTAATGAAACAGAAAATAAACAACAAGAAGAAATTACAAAATTAAAAGCTGGGTCTTTGAAAAGAATTATAGAGAATTATACATGTAGGGTAATAGAATCCCAAAATGACACAGTTAGGACAAGAAAACAAATCTTCAGATTCTTTGTGTGTACTGATACTTTATTTGGATAAAACTTAGTGATGAACTATAAAGATCTTTACAGTGTATTGTTCATGGTATTCAAACAGCACCAACATAAGATATGCAATACTCTCATTAAACTCAATACATGAACAGCACAGAGTTTGCTAAAGTTCCTTCTATCTTTTTATTTTACTTGTTTCAAATAGTATTCAAAAGGCATTGGAAATTATGTCATAGGTGATTCCTAAGCCTGGCTGATGATTGGTACTACCGTCACTTTAAGTGCAGACAATATGGTAGAAATACTACATAATGGTGGGCTACTGTGCATCTCCTCCTAACTCCATGTTCAGTGACATCATGTTAGTAGCTTGAACTTGGCCATGGTGGAGAATTTACACCACAGAAATGCTACAAATCAGGGTTTGATATATTGTTTTGTTGATTACCTACACTTAAAGTCATGAGAAAATGTTAATAACGCATATTTTGTCTACAGTCGCTATATTCTGATTAACACAAAAACTGAGGAAATATTCTTCCAATATTCAGTCAATCCAGTCAACACTCATGTTGGAATTAAACTCACAGAGACAGTTATTAAACATTTATCAGCATACAATGGTTTAAATTCATCGAACTTTGTTAATTTTTATTAATAAGTTAGATAAAATAGGCATAAATAACCTAGATAATAGTAAAGTACAGCCAATTAACTAGAAAGCAATGAATTTTGAGTACTTATCTTTGTTTTTAATATAACATTTAATTATAACTTTGTATGATTTAATTTTTAACGTCTGTGTTGAACAACCAGCACACAAAATTCCTGAAAAGTTATCAGCTCTCATGAACCCATGCAAGCTGGCTGCAGTAAACCTCTGAAAAACCTGTAAATACTATTGCTGTTTCTGAAATTTCACATAAAGTCACACATCTATTTCAGTCTAAAAAATTCTACAGCTATCTGATTTAGCAAAAGTCAATTCATAATAAGTTACCAGTATGCCCAAAGAAAATCCAAATCAATAACCTATTTGATTATATTTTAGTTCAAAGTTTCTTTAAAGATTTTTAATTTAGATTATAAGCTTATACAGAAAGGATTCCCTTACTTAACTCTCTGGGTATGAGGTTTTTATTTTGCCCCAATAAACACTGTCAATATAACATTAATATGAATTTGTGCTATTCCAAAATAATTTTATTAGGACATAATCAATTCTTATAGAACCTACTATTTATTACAGGCTGTCTCATGCCTAATCCTACTTTATTAGAGTAGGAGTGAAAAACGGAAGCGATAAAAGTAGAGCAAAGATACAATCTGCAGCAAACACTGAGTCCCTAAACTAAAAAAGACGGATAGAGAGGAGAAAGTACATACTTTCTTTGGGATAGTCCTCACTCTTGTACCAAGAGTGGCCAGGCACTCAGGGGCTAGACATCCCAGATACACCAGAGGTGTAGTGAGAGGTATAAGCCCTCCAGGCACAAGCAACCTACCAATCCTTTTAAAAACATACAGCTAAAAGCCAATGTCACTCTTTACTTTTCCAATGTAGGACTGGCCCCTAAACTCGAACTCCCTTATTATAACCTAGACTCATAAATCAGGTCATATCTAAAACTGCAAGCTTCAGTTACTTTAGGTGACATTAAAAAACAAAGCAGCATTTGATCTGGGATCCTCCAGCTTTGGAGAAAGAACTGTCCCAGAGACTCCTACCATGATAGCAAGGGAAACCATAATAACTGCTCAAGCATTTATCTCCACCTTAAGAAATACACCACTTCAAGGCGCCGGCCTAGTGGCTGGCGTAGTAGTAAAGTTCCTACGCTCTGCTTCAGAGGCTTTGCAGGTTAGGATCCTGTGTGGGACCTACACACCACGCATCAAGCAATGCTGTACCAGCATCCCACATACGAAATAGAGGAGGATTGGCACAGATGTTAGCTCAGCAACAATATTCCTCAAGAAAAAAAAGAGGAAGATTGGCAACAGACGTTAGCTCAGGGCAAATATTTCTCACCAAAAAAAAAAGGAAAGAAATATACCACTTCAAGACAGAATCTATTAGTGTGGTAGGATACAAAATGAGTCCAAAAAGAAGAAAGCTTTAAATTCCCTCTTGGGGCTGGCCCCGTGGTCGAGCGGTTAAGTTCGAGTGGTTAAGGTCGCATGTTCTGCTTTAGCAGCTCAGGGTTCGCTGGTTCGGATCCTGGGCACGGACATGGCACTGCTCATCAAGCCACACTGAGGTGGCATCCCATATAGCACAACCATAAGGATCTACAACTAGAATATGCAACTATGTCCTGGGGGGCTTTGGGGAGAAGAAGAAGAAAAAAACTGGCAATAGATGTTAATTCAGGTGCCAATCTTTCACATAAATAAATAAATAATAAATTCCCTCCTGACAGTTAATCCATAGCTTTCCCACCACATAGTTATTTGCTACCAGCTTTCATGCTACTTGGTTACCACCTACCAGAAATGTCATTATTACAATTTCAATATGCATGCAACCACAGCAATCATCCAACAGGATTTCGTTGAAATTAGTCCTATTTCCCCTAATATATAGTTATGTAATTTCAGCCTTTTGCTTCTCCTACTTACATAGCATTTCACTCCCTACTTCTACTGCCTTTTGTCTCTTCCTACTTGTATGTAAAAAGGGATCCTTACTGAATCCCAAAGGTGAATCATTTTTACCTCTGTATGAATTATTTTAAAAAATATACTGTTATCAATGTATTTAATTATCAAAATATAAACCATAATTATTGATGTTCAACCTCTTCTCTTCAGATTTTAAATCATCCCTTAAACAGAAGCTTAGAAATTTACAGTACTGACTGCTATTCTGACATGTAGAATTTTCTGGAAAGTACTGCAGAAAGATTTCTGAGTACTGGAGAAGGCCAAGAAATATTTAAACAATCATCTTGTTTCCATGACTCTCCTATTAAATATAGAAATACTACAAGAAATTGGGTGTTATATTTAGTAACATTGTTAAGTAATTAAAAATAGTATATGAGATAAGCATATATTGGTTTAGTCACTCAAACTTTTAAAAAATTCTATCATTAGTAACTATATACTTTCAGAGTTAATAGGAGTTCATACCTAAGCATGTCTATTTCATAACAAAGTCATAAAATGTCCCAAAAGTCAACCTTGCTTGTGATAGTTCTTTTATTCAATTTGATAATGAACAAGAAACTTGGGGAGAAACAAAGAATGTGCATTCTTATTTAATGCCTATAGCGTCAGTGTTCACTAAATATTAAACATATGCCAAAAAAGTTCTTTCTGTAGAGGTTAGAGTTTGACATTATCCTAAAAACTTATAAAACCCAAGGTCTGTTGTATGAGTAATTAACAATAGGAAGTTTATCAGCTTTGGCATTTCAAAACAGCCTCAAATAAGAAAAACAATTATGCCAAAATAAAAATTGGAAAACAGCCTACAATCCAATTCAACAATCCCCAACAGGAAATAACCTAAGGGCGGTTGTATAAAACAGTTAGAATACCTATAAAGATGCTTTGTACATGACGTATACATAAATGATATAAATGTCACAGAAAATTCTCAGTATGTTTTCAAATTTCTAGCTTTGTTTTCTCTAAACTACTCCTTCGAATGTTGATTTTACTCTCATGAATTCCTAACTCTACAAAAGGAAGAGATAAACTTGGGAAGAATCAGGACCAAAAGATATCTTGGCTGGGCGCAGTAATGCACAGTGATAGTCCATAGAATACATGACCATACAAGCATATTCAATGTCATATGATTCACAGCAATGAATTTAAAAACTGGCTTTCTTCAGAATCTTCAAACATTCAAGCAGATGTCTAACAGAAAAGAATAACTGGTAAGAAATAAATCCATTAGCTTTAATATAATCCAAGCATAGAAGGCATGGAGCATTATAGCAATATATCCACAAATGGAACTCCTAAAATACCTTATTTTAAGAGAGTTGAAAGAAATTATCATAAAGGGAAAAATTTCTCTTTATGTATCTTTGAACAAAAGACATTAAACAAAATTAAAATCCAAAAGAAACTACTGTTCTTCCATGAATTAAGTGTTTGGAAAAAATCTAATTAAGCTTAAGGGTTTCAAATGAACAAAATTACACTAACATATTTTTATGCATCAGCTGTTTCCTGGTGGTGATTAAACATAAAAAGCTACCCTGCAAATTTCAATAATTTTCTCAACTTCTCTGTTCAAATGTTTGCAACATTAGCAACCAATTTTTATTTGTCTATGTGGCTTAATAATTCCCCAATATGAAGATGATATTTTTCTTACAAGGTAACCAAACTGTTGAAGAGGTTTCTAAGTGAAATTGGCCTGTCATGCTATTTACAGGATTGCTACTGAGAGAGTTCAGGCAAGATACAAATTTGGTTAAAGTAAATTATTGTTATAATTTTCAAAACACTTAATTGAAAATGTCAAAGTGAATAAGTGATATTATAGGTGAAATTTTTATGTAAGAAAAAAACGTGATTTAGTTTGACTATTTTTTCAATTACTATGTCCCACTTCTTTGCATGTTTTATATTACATTTTTCTGAAAGCCAAGACACTCATTCTACTTGGAAAACATTAAAAATTCTATTAAGGGGCTGGCCCCATGGCCTAGTGGTTAAGTTTGGCACACTCCACTCTGGCAGCCCAGGTTCAGTTCTGGGTACGGACCTACACCACTCATTGGCGGCCATACAAAATAGAGGAAGACTGACACAGATGTTAGCTCAGGGTGAATCTTCTTCAGCAAACAAAACAAAACAAAATTCTATTAAATAAAAAAATCCTATTAAATAAAAAAAAGTAAATTAAAATGTAATTTAAATGATTTCTCAAAACAGAGCAAAATAGATGCAAATGTATTTTGCAATTTAGGCCTATTCAACACGCAGAAGTAACATATGTTATATATAACATATTATATTATAATAATATAATACACACTATATAATAACGTGACGTAAAATATATTATTCACATCTACATTCAATAGTAAAGTCATGATACTAAACAGAATTTTGGAAATTTTAAACAGTCTTAATTGTACACTAATAAAAAAATAGAAAGTACTTTAGACATGTAAGACATGTTGAGTTGGAGAGGTTTGTGGGATATCCAGATGGAGATACCGAGCAGACAGTTGGATACTGTGGTTTGAAGCTCAAGAGAGAGGTATGTGTGGAAGACAAGGGTTTGGAAGTCATCGTCATCTATAATAACTGATGCCATAGGAGTAGGAGACCTGAAGAAAGAATTTTGGGTGAACAGTAAGGTATAAGAACTGTCAGATAACAAGGAATAGCTTTAGAAACCTGAAAGAAAATAGTCATAATGGTAAAATGAGAACCAGGAAGAAACAGTGTGATCAAAGCTTTAAAGAAATAAATCAAGTTAGAGTGAAAAGTACCCACTGGATTTGGAAAGTAGAATACCAGTAGTGATCTTACCAAGAGCAATTTCAGTAGATTAAAGGAGCTAAAGTGAAATTATGGGAGTAGGTAAGAAAGTTGAGATCAAAGGTATGGATTCCTCATTTATTTAAAAAAAAAATACTGAGCACCTATTTAATGTGCCAGGCATTGAGCTAGGATATACTGAGATGCTAGGCACTGTGGGGATATACAGATGAGAAGACAGCCCTCACAGCATTTACAACCTGCTAGGAAAGACCAATCATGATTATATCAGAAAACAATTGTAGCTGCATGCAGTAGAAATCTTTGCTTAGTTTAAATGGAAAAGAAAATGTTAGATAGTTCACAGAATTGTTGGGAGGCTGAAGAAACAGTCTCAGAAACTATGTAATGAAGGAGGAAACCATGGAAAATGATGCCACAGAACTTAGTCCAGTGAAGACCTCACTGATGTCACCACCAAGCATTAGCTGCTACAATTGGCACCCCCCATCTCACTGACACCAAATAACGGATGGTGCCTCCAGAATGCTCTACTGCTGCCCATCCCCCAAAATCCTGTCCAACTATAACCACTGACAGGAAGAATTCACTGCTGCCTCCATTTATTTTATCACTAACTCAGCAATTCAAAAGTGGGGCAGATAATTTTGCAGTGGTTGAGTCTAGATCATCTATCTATATCCCAGCTACAAGGGAAGCTGGGCGGGCAGGGGGCAGGGGTGAGTATATAGCTCTTCTACTGTGGGAGGAGGGCTCTGCCTCCTAGTAAGGCTCATAAGGTAAAGAATTACCCAAACACAAGAGGCTCAGATGAAGAGTAGCTGTATCAGAGAGCAAAAATACATACTGAAGTAAGCAAATAACATTAAACAAGATGGAAGCTTATTTTTCTCTCACATAAAGGAAATATGGAGGCCAAGAGTCCAGGGCTGATATGGTAGTAAAATAAAGTCATAAGGAATCCAGGCCCTTTCTATCTGGCCACTCTGTTGTGCTCAGCGTCATCTCATGACTAGCAGGGCTACACAAGGGCCAGTCAGCACATTCAAATTCTAGCCAGCAGAAGGAGAAAGGGGAAGGGGCAAAGAAAAGCATGTATCTTCCCTTTAATGATACTGATAAATAAAAGAAAAGCAGTAAGATATATTGGAGTATATGAGGAAGCCGTTTGGTTTGAAACTAATTTGGCCTGACCTTGTTTTTCCAAAAGGGCCTGACGTGGCCTGTTGAGCATGCACTGTACATCTGCTCTAAACATTTACAATGTCCCAAAGACAAGAATGATGCCCTTAAAATGGGGATGTATCTTCCCCCCATATCGACATTTCCTTAAGGATAAGCATCTCTTCCTGGGAACTAAGGATTAATTACCAACCTGCTGTGTTCATCTTATAACCACTTACCTGCTGTGCCAGCAAAGCAATCTCATGGCTATTGTAAAAAGGACATTCCTATCATATGCAATGTATGCTCTTTGTTCCAAGACAGTATATAACCACCCTGTATATCCCACTTCTTTGGTGCCCTTCCTTCCTTGGGGAAGGAAGGCCCCAGGCTACAGTCCTCAGACCTGGTTCATAGTAATCTCACCCTAATTGTGGTTTATAGATTGATTATGGATTATTTGCATTGACAATATTTTACAGAAGTCATACTCAACTTATATCTCATTTCCCAAGACTTAATCATAAGGCCAAGTCTAGCATAAAGGAAAAAAGAGAATGTAGTGATTTGCTATATGGAAATGTGCCCAACTAAAAATAAGAAACCTTACTGCTAAGAAAGAAAGGATGAATGTATAATGGGAGGTAAACAGCAGCATCAGCCACAGTAGTGTAATACTGCAATACTGTAATATTGTAATAACACTATTATTATATATATTATATATATAATTATTACATATATATTATTATATACATTAATATATTATATATATAACATTGCAACTCTGTAACAACAGTGACGAGTGCTGAGGGAAGTACAAAAAACATACAGCATAGGATTCTAACCTGGTCTTCAAAGTAAGGAAGATGTCCTTAGGGAAGATGTATTCAAATGAAAAGTAAAGAATGAAGAGTTAGCTAGATGGAAAGGTTAGAGGGAGAAAGGAGAGAAGGGAAAGGCAGTTAGAGGCAAGGGAAAGGTGTAAATGCCTGGCATGATATACAGACAAGGAACTGAAGAATCTCGAGTGGGCTGAAGGCTAGAGAGCACGGGGAAGAGTAGAGTGAGATAATGCTCATCAGGGAGGCAGGGCCCCAATCCTGTGAAATGCCTCAAGTTCAGCAGCTTGGACTTAATCATAAGGGTGCTATGAAGTCATTGACTAAAGCAAAACAGTGATATAACCAGATTTGAAACTTAAAAATATCAGTAAGACTGTAGTGTGGAGCCTGGATTACAGGAGATCAAGGTTGGAGGTAGAAAATCAAGAGGTAGTTGGAGTTCAGAAGACAAGTGACAGAGGGCTAGACTAGGGTAGAGCTAGTGAGGATAGAGAGAAGTGGAATGATTCAAGAGCAATTTAGAAAGTATAATTGACAGGCCTGGTAATTGAAGGGATGCTGGGAGTAAGGGAGAAAGGAGTCAGGTCTGACTCTCAGGTTTCTGACTTGGACATCTAGATGACAGGGTGGGCATCATTTACCAAGATAGGCACTACTGTAAGAGAAGTAAAGTTTTTTTTTAAGGGAATAATTATTTCAGTTTTAAACATGCTGAATCTGAAGTCCCATCAAATATCTGATTTGAGTGGTTCAGTAAGCTGATGTCTCTAAGTGCCTAGAATCAGAAAATAGGAAGAACGGATGTAATTTTTAGAGCAATGAGCATTGAAGCCATGGGAGTGAATTCCATGGCTTGAAGAGGATGTACAGTAAGACTAGTAAGACTAGATAGCTGAGAATAGAGCTCAAATTAGCCCAATCATTTAAGAGATGGGATAAGAAAAACTAAGAGACATTTTATCTCACTACCCTGAGATTCTTTTTTGTTGAAGTAGGGTGAGGCCTACAAATCTTGGAACTTAAAGCACCCTAACCAATTCTGATATAAAGGGTCTAGAGTTTCCTGGTAATCATTGTTGTAGATCTGTGTGTTCCAATGAAATTAATCTCTAGAGATGCTCTATGGGGGGGAAAAAGGATTCTTTGGTTAAATTAGTTTAGGGGAAGTTACATACTATATTCTGCCCACTGTACACCTACCTTCCCTCTTTTTTTTCTTTTTTTGAGGAAGATAGCCCAGAGCTAACATCTGCTGCCAATCCTCCTCTTTTTGCTGAGGAAGACCGGCCCTGAGCTAACATCCGTGTCCATCGTCCTCTACTTTATATGTGGGATGCCTACCACAGCATGGCTTGACAAGCGGTGGCATGTCCACACCCGGGATCCAAACCAGCAAACCCCAGGCCACCGAAGCAGAACGTGCGCACTTAACTGCTGCACCACTGGGCCGGCCCCACCTACCTTCCTTCTTGAAGATTCCCAGTGAACAACAGAAAATAAAAAGTTCTGCATTTTGTTACATAATCCATGTAACTCAGCTGAGCACATTGTTTCCCAAATTTATTGGCTTCAGAATATTTCTATCTTGTAACACCTAAAAATACTCCATAATCTGAAAACACTGCTAGAGACTTAACAAAATGTAGTGGGAATCACTATAAACCATGATGATAACAATAACAGGCATGGATTAGTAATAAAGTCACAGTAAAAGATGTACATGACACCTAGAAATGATAATGTACAAAGACATAAGGAGCAGGAGTGAAGAAGCTCCAATAGAAGACACACACAGGCAAATAAATAATAAAATTGGAAAAACCGGTGAAAGAAACAAGGAAGGCAGTTCTTTAAAACTCTTGGAAGCTACAAATGCAGCTCATCCTTCAAGGCCCTGTCCAATGCTATTTTCTCTGCAGAGTTTAACATGACCTGACTCTATGGAAGAGAGAACAGTAGAAAGAGACAAACACGAGCTTTGGAATGAGAAGGACCTCTGTTTGTATTCTGATTCTGTCACTTACTAGCTCAATCAAATAGCCATTATGTACCTCCAATGTTAGATGAATAAAAAGATGAAGGTGATGATAATAATAATACTACCATTTACTGATCACCTATTACATACCAAGTCCTTTACGTACTCACTACTCACAATGCTTCAAGACAGGTGGAATCATCCTCATTTTATAGGTAATGAAACTGAGGCTCAGTGAATTTAAGCAATTTTTGTAAGATTTTCAGAGGTCATTTTGAACAAGAGGAATAAGGTATAAATGAAATATTTTGAAGCCTATAAAGTGTCATACAAATTTTAGGTATTGTTAAATAAAAACGTATATAAATACCTTTGCTACCTGTATACACGTGCTTGTTAATCTTTCTTACAAAGACTGCTCTTAGTAACATCAGTTATCAAAGTCTGAGAAATGTGAACATCAGTTCCTTAGGAACTAAGCACTGATTGATAGCTTCTTTCTACTGTGTTATTTCAGAACCAGAGATGTAGTATTACTAGTATTTTTGGAAGCTGTGATGAATCACATACTTTGACCAAAATGATCACTGAATTTAAGTAAATAGAAGGTCATGTTTCTATTACAATATTAGCTAACTAGAAGATAATACCCATGCTCCAGTACATTCTCTACATACATCCCTAGGAATGATCAATTATGTGTTCAATATAATTTTCTAATTAAAAGAATAAATGTACAAGTCCTACTGAAGTGAAAGACATTTTATAGCCATATAGGATTAGTATTCCAGTGTCTGGAATGAGGCTGACCTAGGGGCTGGACTGGACTATTTTCGGTTCAGTGCTATAGGCAATCCACCTTATCTCAGAAAAGCTTTAACTTATGTATGCGTCTTTGGTCTGAAACAGCTCTTTGCATGTCTTTCTCCATGAGTGGTTGTAGTTGATCACTCAGACCCTATGTGTTCCTTCATAGGCACAATATCATTCACCTGTAAAAGTGCCAGTTACCACGCTAAGGTTGTGCAGATACAAAAATGAATAAGATATAACATCTATCTTCAAGGATCAGTTAGTCTTAGTAGGGAAGACACTATCAGCATTGAGATTACTAGCCAATGTCAATTTTATTTTGTATTCTTAGTTTTCTGGATTAAATTAAAAAGTTAAACGGTATAACTCAGTCTCTACTTCCATTTTGGACACCAAATTTTACAAAACAAACAAAACAAAAAGGCTATTTTTTAAAAAATTGAAAGACTAAAAAGCAAATCATGTCATGTCATTATATTTTAAACAGGGAGACCTGCTTAAAATGTTTCTGTAGCTTCCAAATACATTTAGAATAAAAACCAAACGCATTACCATAATCAATGTATCCTACTTGATCTGGCCTCAGGCTACTTCTGATCTCATTTCATATTACTCTCCCCTTTGCTTCCTAGAGTCCAGCTGTAAGCCTTCTTTCTGTTCTAGGAACACTAAAGTATTCCTTCCTTAGGGCCTTTTCTAATCATTCAATAAAAAGCAAAATACACGTCCCTGTCTCTAACTTGTTTTTCATATATCCCAGTTTATTTCTTCATAGCACTTTTTACTATCTGACAGAATATTGCTTCTATATTTGTTTGTTTATTGTCTGTCTCACTCTTCTAATATTAGAATGCCATGATACCTCACATCTGTTAGAATGGCTATTATCAAAAAGACAAGAGATAACAAGGGTGGTGAGGGTACGGAGAACAGGGAACCTTTGTGAATTGCTGGTAGGAATGTAAACTGGTACAGCCACTATGGAAAACAGCATGGTGGTTCCTCAAGAAATTAAAAATAAAACTACTGTATGATCCAGCAATCCCACTTCTGGGTATAAATTCAAAGGAAATGAAATCAGTATCTCAAAGAGCTATCTGTATTCCCAAATTCATCACAGCATTACTCATAATAGCCAAGATATGGAAACAACCTAAGTGTCTGTTGATGGATGAATGGATAAAGAAGATGTGGTAAACACATTCAATGGAATATTATTCAGCCATGAGAAAGAAGGAAATCTTGCCATTTGTGACAACATGGATGGACCTTAGGGCATGCTAAGTGAAATAAGTCGGACAGAGAAAGACAAATACCCTATGATCTGACTTATACGTGGAATCCAAAAAAAGCCAAACTCATAGAAATAGGGTAGAATGGTGGTTGCCAGGGAGTGAGGGATGGAGGAAATGGGGGAGATGTTGGTCAAAGGGTACAAATTTCCAGTTATAAGATGAATAAGTTCTGGGAATCTAATGTATTGCATAGTGAGTATAGTTAACAATACTGTATTATATATTTGAAAAGTGCTAAGATAGTAGATCCTAAATGTTTTCACCACATAAAGAAAATACAGATAATTATATGAGGTGATGAACATGTTAACTAACTCTATTGTGGCAAGCATTTCCCAGTATAAACGTGTAACAAACCATCATGTTATACACATTAAACTTACACAATATTCTATGTCAGTTGTATCTCAATAAAGCTGGGGGGAAAATTAGAATGCCATGAGAGACTATGTACATTTTATGTCTTGTTTACCACAGTATCCCAGGACTTAGAATAATATCTTGTACACAGTAGATGCTCAATAAATTTTTGTGAATGAATCAAAGAATCACTGAGTAGTTGAGCTAGGATTCAAATCCAGGTCTGACTGGCTGCCCATCTTCAGAGTTTGTTAACTATGTGATACAACTTGTGAGGATAGGGTTGGATCTGACTTATTTTTGTATTCTCCATATCCCCTGTACCTTGCTGTGTGTAAAATATGCTTTCAATACATACTTACTGAATAAAATAATGTTTTAGATTTCATAATATAAGTTCTTAGGTACTGGAATAACAAATAAAAACAGTATGTGAATATCTGTAGGTACAGAACCACTTCACACCATTCTTTCTTCCTGGAATACTTCCCCAGTCCTACTCCCTTCCTTTTTCCATCAAAAAAATTCTTACACTGGGGCCGGCCCCGTGGCCGAGTGATTAACCTCATGCACTCCACTTTGGCGACCCAGGGTTCTCGGGTTCGGATCCTGGGCGTGGACTTACACCACCACTCATCACGCCATGCTGTGGCGGCATCCCACATACAAGAGCTGGAATGTCTTACAACTAGGATATACAACTACGTACTGGGGCTTTAGGGAGGGAAAAAAAGAGGAAGATTGGCAATTATGTTAGCTCAGGCTCAATCTTCCTCAAAAAAAAAAGAAAAAGAAAAAATTCTTACGTTGCTTTCAAGAACCACAGCTTGTTTTTGTTTTTCAGTCTTCCCCAACACTGAAAAAACATAGACATACAACTTCTGAACTCTTACAGCAATTTTTTCTTACCCTAATATATGACTGACTTTTTCCCATAAAACTGTGAGCTAAGGCAGAGACATGACTCCAACTCTTTTTTTCTTTCTTTTTTCCCTTCCTTCCTTCTTTCCTTCCTTCCTTTTCTTTTCCTTCCTTTCTCTCTCTCTATTCCTCTCTCTCTCTCCCTTCCTCTCTACTTCTTCTCTCCCTTCCTTTCTTTTCTTTTTTAGTTGATGAAGGTGAAAGGTTTAAAATGCTTTCAAAACATAAATATCCATAATCCTGGGACCACAATAAATTATAACCCTTTAAATGATGTGACTATGTCTTAAATACTATCTAATTACATTTCCCCAAGATACTGTCCATAAGGGTAGACTATGACAATAAAAGCCTTCCAAATAAAGCTGAGACACCAAAAACAGTTTAACAGGAGAATTTCTAGGATCATGAGATCCCAAAGACCCCAAATACTAGATTCAAATTTACTCAGCCTCCCATAAAGTATACAAAAGTATGTATTTTCAGATTATTACAGCTAAAAAAAAGAAAATCTAAGATCTGAAATCTTTTAGTTCTGATGTTGAACACTCTCAAATGTTCTTTTACTCCCTTATACAATATTCCAATGGATTTCACAATCACTGCTTCTGAAATACTCCACACACTGAGTAGTCTATAGTTGGTTATCCATTATGTCAAAGACTCTGTACCATAGGAAAATATCAATTTAAAGTATTATTCTTTACATTGGATAATATATCATCAGAATATAGCATTCTAACTTACTCATTGATGTGATACACAGGAAATCATGTTTGCTATAGGAAGGTCATGAGACATAGGAATGTAAAAGGGATATCTGTAAGCCAATAGCATGGGAAAAGAGAAAAAAAATAAAAACAATAAGGACACAAAAACTTAGTGAACACAGCCACATAAGATAAATAATATAGATGCAAACAGCCCAATATACATCAAAGGGGCTATGAAGGCACAAATACTTTACAGGATAGAAAAGTAAATGATGGTCATTATTATAATGTAAACCATCACATAATCTCTTCAGGAAGACAGGAAAGGGTATAGGATGTCAGAGATGTTTATTAAAAGTGAAGACATTTCAAAGAAACCCATCCATCTAGAATTAACATTTTTCTGGGGTTCAGCATAGATAAAGTTTTAGTGTAGTGCTATGTCTATTTTACATTGTCATGAAAATTAGTTATTTTAACCTGATCATGCTGCTCCAAGGATATAACCCTTAATTTGAGGGACAGGATCTTAGTTAATTCACTGCACCAAAAAATTTTACCAGGTCCATAAACAGAAAGGACTTGTTTTTAGTTAATTTAAATTGGAATATTAATAATAGAAAGAAGTCTTTCTGCTATTTCAGCAACAAAACATATTTGAGGCAATATTCTTAGTTATTTAAGTAAAGCGTTAAAAACCTTAGAGACAGTATATTCCAAAGGCCTCCTTAGCCAGTTTTCTAAAGTACAGAATGATCAATAAAAATCATCCTGTAACTGTACCTTCCAAACATCAACTGGAAAGAGTCTGCATTCAATGGAATGCCAAATAGGACTGGCAGACAACTACTCTTATAGAAAGAGAATGCTATGTTTGCATTGTTCTGTTAATAGCATGCTAACAAGTATGTTTCCTGTAGGGTCACTAATGGACAGAAAAAAAATACATAATAAAGCACTGAACAGTGGATAGCCATTCATGCTCTATTGGTCTGTAGTTACTAGAGAGACGAAAGAGTAAGTCCTATAATCTTAGGCAGCTATAAAAAAGAATACTCTCTTGTTAAAGCTCAAGAGAATCTGAAGAGGGAATAAAAGAGAAAAAAGTCAGACAGATTATGCTGTCAATTTTAGTTGTCATAATGTGCTTCAGAGATAAAACATTCCTCTGAATGGCAATTGAACAGATGGAAATTTTCATTTTTGGTTAACTGGATGGAAGAATTGGACCAGTACCTAAAATGACACTGAAATGAAGCTCAAACCCCCTCCCACAAGAAGGAAACAGATGCATCACTCCAGATACAAAATAAATTATTGAACAGTGCATATATTATATTGGCATCATTGTATCCAACTGTACATCTGCACAATGTTTTAGTCTCCTGGTGAGAGAACAGACATTTCTGAAAGGGAAAATAGGCAACTATTGAAGTGAATCAGATAAGTATACCATTTGGGTAAGAAAAGCCAAACAACACTTCACTGAATTTGAAGTTATTCATGCTGAGATGAAAAAAGAACCATAAATTATACTGATTCCAATGCCCTTGAACTTACACATCGATTTAAATGTGCTAGATTTTGAAATATAAAACCACATTTTCAACATTTTTATAATCTTAAATCAGAATGAATAAAAAAATACGACTACTTAAGACTCTAAAGGAGTTAGAGTTGAACATCCTCCTTGCATGAGATGACGGAGAAGTGATATATTAAACTAAAACTGCATTTCTTATCTTAAGCTATGACTAGAGAGGGCTCACAGAATAGGTAACTAAAAGAAGACCTAGTTGATCATTTAAAGTTAGTAACTGACTCTATGAGTTGTGAACAAAGGAAATGGAGTTGAGAACTCCTTTTTACTCTTTTATAACTTCCAATTCCACCTGACAGTACTCTCCTGGTTGGTTCTTTCCCACTGCTTTCCTAGCCAGCTCTTGCTCATTGCTAGAGCTGATCCATGCAGGCAGTTTACACCATCCTACACTTCACCTCAGTCTTCCTATCAATCCTTTCCATTCTTTCCCAACTCACTAAATCCTTAGTCCAGCTGCAGAGAAAATATGAAAACCCAGCTTTAGAGGATAGGTCAACAAGGAGAGATTGAGGGTTTGCTGTTTGTTTTTAAGGTCTAATCTCGGTCGGCACTAGACCAGCAACACTCTTGTGACTGTATAAGGAAGTCTGATCAGGGGATGTAGATGATGCCCGAGGATGCCAGCAGAATAAATCCTGAGGTGAGTACCTAAAAGAGAAAGAGGCAAAAGGAAAAATGTCTCTAATATAAAAAGATTTTACAGTTAAATAATAGAAAGTCTCACTTCTTTTTATTTATTGTCATTCATCACAATGTAATAAGATTTTACTAAATATCTAAAGTGATAGAATATTTTATCAGACATGACTTCCAATGAAACTATATTTAATAAAGATCCACTATCTTGAAGACGAACTGAATTATGTCTCACAAGACTATGAGAATAGCACGGGTGAGAAAAATATGTTGAGTGCAACCCTACAAAATATTAATGGACAGCAGATAGCACGTGCACAATGAATTATGAGTCCGTATTGGTGCACAGTCTTCACAACGGTATTCCCTTTAGAAATAAAGTTGCACAGGGAAGTCATTCTTTACATTCTCCTCATCGTTTTTAAACAAAGGCAAATGTGAAACAGAGCTCATTAAAGATATAGAAAGACAAATATAACCTAAAAGTAAAAGTATAAGGATGTTGGGCCCATCTGGACTTATTAGACAGAGAAAAGCCTTGAGGGCAATAACTGGGAATGTGGGATCGGAGAAATAGTTAGAAGATAATTGGGAAAGGGGAACTTGAGTTGGCTCCCTCCCTGGGGTGCTTCTGCCAAGGAAAGAGAATAAGAATAGAACCTTCAGGAATAGTATCATGTGGTGGCTGGATGCCCAAAGAGAGTCTGTTGCTAGAAAAAGGCCATAGTATAATACAGTAATGATTCACAGAAGAATAAGAGAAAGAAGTGGACCAGAAATCATATTTTGTCCACTTGACTCATTCTGATGCTCTCTCTCTTATTTAAACATAAGCTGCTCTATGGCTTCCCGCCACTCTATTACCCACTCTATCGCTCATTGTCATTGTGTAATCATTTTTACATTAACACGAGTGAAGATTTAACAGGTAATTAACAGGTAATCTAAAACAAAAGATTTCACACAACATTTTATGTAGTCAGGTGTTTTATTTCCAGTGGCCACTGGTCACAGGACTAAGAGAGGAGGCTGATAGACCATCAGCAAAGAGCCAAGGGAAAATTTCAAATCCACAGGGAAAGAGCGCAGGTAGGAGTCCCAGGTCTTCTTAAATGAGGGCAGAAAGAGAGCCAAAAGGACTAACCTGAAGGCAGCAGTGTGTTTTCATTTCAGGTGAAGTCCACTTCTAATTATATTTCATTGTCATGAGAGATAGATACTTTAGATTCTTATTTTGACATCTGTATGTTTTGTTATCAAATATAATATCAACATACCATTTATTGACTTTAAACCTGAAATAAGCTAATTTATGAATAAAGCATTTCTTAACATGGTGTAGTAAGTGTTGAAAGATAACCTTTGAACAAACAGTACATACAGAAACTCCGGCAAGTGTGATGGGAGGCGAGATTTACCTCTCTAAGTGTAGAGTCTCATACAGGGCAGAGAAAAGCTGAAGTGCTATCAATGAAACTATATGAGACAAATGAAAATTAAATCTACTCCTCTTTCACTGAAAAGGAGCACTACAGACTAAAGCTCTTTTAATCCCTTTGTTCATCTTTTTTGTCGGGCAGATGATTAGCACATTTTCAATGCTGACAAATTACCTAGTCTGTTAAGCACTTGATCCTTCAACACCATGAAGATTTTATTTTACTCTTTAGCATCTTTTATAACAATTTAAATTTTTTCTTCCATCATGTTGTCTTCTAACTTTTTAAAATTTTTCTCATCAAAAATCATTATGCATATTCCAGCCAAAAAAGAAAAAACTCTCTCAATCTGGAATTTGAAACATTGTTAGCTTTTCTGATTTGTAAAAGGCAAAAAACAAAAACAAATACCACACCCTACAACAAAGCAAAATAATAGAACATCTAGTTTCATAAGAACTTCTTCTAGGGGCTGGCCCCGTGGCCGAGTGGTTAAGTTCTCGCGCTCCGCTGCAGGCGGCCCAGTGTTTCGTCGGTTCGAATCCTGGGCGCGGACTTGGCACTGCTCGTCAGACCACGCTGAGGCAGCGTCCCACATGCCACAACTAGAGGAACCCACAACGAAGAATACACAACTATGTACCGGGGGGCTTTGGGGAGAAAAAGGAAAAAATAAAAAATCTTTAAAAAAAAAAAAGAACTTCTTCTAAATAGTTCTAGAATAAAGTACTCTGACTCCACAGCAAACATTTTCCAAAATACGCTGTATTTGAAGATGCTAATATTGACAGCATTACCTCTACGTACTAGTGTAACCAGTTATCTTTTTTTAAAAATCAAGGTGAAATTCACATAAGATAAAATTAACTATTTTAGGAGTCAGCCCAGTGGCGTAATGGTTAAGTTCACGTGTTCCACTTTGGTAGCCCGGGTTTGCAGGTTCAGATCCTGGGTGCAGACCTAGCACTGCTCATCAGGCCACACTGTGGCAGCATCTCAAATAAAATAGAGGAAGTTTGGCACAGACGTTAGCTCAGTACAATCTTCCGCAAGCAAAAAGAGGGGGATTGGCAACAGATGTTAGCTCAGGGCCCAGTCCTCACAACGAAAAAGGTAAAACAATGTAAAATTAACTATTTTAAAGTGCACAATTCAGTGGCATTTAGTACATTCAAAATGTTGTGCAAACACCCCCTCTATCTAGCTCCAAAACATCTTCACCACCCCAAAAGAAAACCAAGTAACCACTAAGCAGTCATGTCCTGTTCTCCTCTCCCTCTAGTCCCAGCAATCTGCTTTCTGTTTCAATGGATTTACCTAATCTGGATATTTCATATAAATGGAATCATACAATATGTGACCTTTCATGTCTGGTTTCTTTTATGTAGTATAATATTAATAGGTTCACAGATTCATCTATGTTGTAGCATGTATTAGTACTTCAATTGCTTTTTATGGCTGAGTAATATTCCATCATATGTATATACCACAATTTGTTTTTCCCTTCATCTGCTGATGAACATTTAGGTTATTTTCACCTTTTGGCTACTGTGAACAGTGCTATTAACATTGAGTACCTGTATCAATTCTTTTGGATGTATACTTAGGAGTGGAATTGCTGGGTGATATGGTAATTTTATGTTTAATTTTTTGAAGAACCACAAAACTGTTTTCGAGAAGCTGCAGCATTTTACATTTCCACCAGCAAAGTATAAGGATTCCCATTTCCCCATATCTTTCCCATCACTTTTTCTTTTTCTTTTTTTTTTATTATATCCATCTTAGTGGGCATGAAGTGGTATCTCATTGTTTTGATTTGCTTTCTTTAACGACTAATGATGTTAAGTATCCATTCATGTGCTGGTTGGTCATTTGTATACCTTCTCTGGAGAAATGTCTATTCAAATCCTTTGCCCATTTTTAAATTCAGTTATTATTTTTTTGTCATTTGTTTTAGATACTTGATCATTATCAGATATATGATTTGCAAATATTTTCTCCTATCCTATAGGTTGCCTTTTCACTTTCTTGATAATGTCCTTCACTGAACAAAAGTTTTTAATTTTGATGAAGTCTAATTTATCTATTTTTTCTTTTGCTGATTGTGCTTTCGGTGTCATATCTAAGAAGCCACTGCCAAATCCAAGGTCATGAAGATTTACTCCTATGTCTTCTTCTAGGAGTTTTTTCTGTGTGTGTGTGTGAGGAAGACTGACCCTGAGATAACATCTCTTGCCAATATTCCCCTTTCTGCTTGAGGGATATTGTCCCTGAGCTAACATCTGTGCCAATCTTCCTCTATTTTATACGTGGGACGCTGCCACAGCATGGCTTGATGAGTGGTGTGAAGGTCCACGCCTGGGATCCAAACCCGTGAAACCCAGGCTACCAAAGGGAAGTGCACAAACTTAACCACTATTCCACCAGGCCAGCCCCTCTTCTAGCAGTTTTATAGTTTTAGCTCCTACATTTAGATTGTTAACCCATTTTGAATGAATGTTTGTATATGGTGTGAGGTGAGAGTCCAACTTCCTTGTTTTGCATGTGGATATCTAATTATCTCATCACTATTTGTTGAAGAGACTATTCTTTCCCCCATTGAATGGTCTTAGCATCCTTCTTGCAAATCACTTGGCCATGGATGTATGGGTTTATTTCTGAACTCTCAGTTCTATTCCATTGGTCTGTAGTTATCCATTTAAACTATATATTTCTCTAAGTGATCAAAGAGTAAGTACAAAAGAGTGTGGATAAGAAACACTACTCTAAGATATTTAGTTTTATTTCAAGTTCTAGTAGACTGGTGATATGCTTTCTCAATAGCAACCACATCTGTAACCTGAGTTATATCTTTGGCAGGGGTGATAGCCTGAGTTGGCAATGATTTTAAGCCCCCTCGTCCTGGAACTGACATGAGGAAAGACGGAAGTTCCTTAGATTCTCACAAATCAATTTCAGGCGCTCTTCATCATAAACTTAGATGGCACTGAGATAGCAGCACCAACTTCTTCTTTATTTAGTCCATCATCATAGGGAATGAAAAGGGGATAAAAGAAGAAAAAGGTGACAAAAATAAGGCACAAGCTTCCACCATCAGGAGATGTATATTACTTGTTAGCAATAGCTAATAAACTTTGGCCAAGTGACCACACACCCATGGACATCTGCAATCATTACTAGTAATCTCACAGCCACAAATACTGTAAACATTTCACTGAAAATTGTGTGAACATTTGGTGTTTGCTGCAAATGACACTCGTGTTCTCTTGATTTATTAATTCAGGAAACAGTACATGGAAATAGGCAAATGGAAGAAGTGAAGGGGTAAAATACTGTTTTATGTTACTTCCAAAGATTTTTTATTTTTTAATTTTTTTTATTTTTTTCCTTTTTCTCCCCAAAGCCCCGCGGTACATAGTTGTATATTCTTCGTTGTGGGTCCTTCTAGTTGTGGCATGTGGGATGCTGCCTCAGCGTAGTCTGATGAGCAGTGCCATGTCCGCACCCAGGATTCGAACCAACGAAACACTGGGCCGCCTGCAGCACAGCGCGCGAACTTAACCACTCGGCCACGGGGCCAGCCCCCCAAAGATGTTTTTTGAGGCTACTGGCAAGACTCATTTTCAAGACACTTTTGAGGAAGAAAAGTCTTAGGAATTATATTTTATCCCTACATTACAAAAAGTATAGGAAATTATTTTTTTCTTTTTTTAGTTTATTTTCACCAATCTTCTAGTAGCTGAAATATAACCTACCTCGCTCTGATCTACCAAGTCCACCGTTTTCAACAATGAACACAATTAACTGATTTATTTACAACTCATAGTACAACAACATTAAAAGGTAGGCAGAGGGTCATAAATTTTAAAAGTGCGGTATCATCATGGAAATATCCACCATTTTTACTTTTAAGAGGGAGGGAGACAGCCTCTTTGGTGCCAAAGATGCCATTAGAATTAGATGCTACTTGAAATTTACTCAGGAGATATCAGAAGTCCACTTCTTTCCCCTTATCAGCCAGAGAAGAACACTTAAGAGCAGGAGAAGAATTAGTCATCTGGCTGGAAGCTGTCAGCTCTTGTATTGGGTACTTTGAGAATACTACCATGCTAAAGCTCTATCCCAGAGTGTCCCAGGATCTAATAATCCCACTTCTTTATATGAAAGGATGAGTTTACAGGGAACATCTTCTAAAGGGTTGTGAAAATCTTCTACCATCTAATAAATCCTAAGGTAGGTGATGAGGGTCATGAGAGGGAAATTTGTCTTATTTCACCAACGTCTTTTAGGTGGTACATTCTTCAGCACATCTTCTCTTTCTTCTCTCCACACCTCAACAGGGAAGTACCAAGTACTCATAACACTGAGCTGAAATAGAAGAGTCTAGAGTAGCCTGGGCTAGAAAGATCAAATTAAAGGGGCCGAGGAGGGGAGCGGGGTATGGATGGGGCGTGGAGGGTGGAAGGGCTGCCTGCTAAACTAACCAGGCTTGCTTAATTCAGGTATCAGTCACTGGAAGCAGTGCTTCTCAAACTTTAATGTGCATAAGAATCACCTGTGGATCTTATAACAATGAAGATTCTGATTCAGTGGATCTGGGATGGGGCCTGAGAGTCTGCAAGGACTTATAGAAGATTGTATCTATCAAAGAGAAAGGTGATTTTCAGGGAGACACTACCAGGACCCTGAAGAAAGATGCAGTCTCCCTTGACCATTCTATTTCCTTTCCCAAATGTCTCCCCCATTTTATGGCTCCTCATTCCTTCTGTAACTAAAAAGTCTTCCACCTCATAGAGGTAAGCCTCACAAATAAGAGAAAAGATCCTCTCTCTTCTTAACCTTCTAAAACAACTCCCAATCTTAAATGCCCTTTAATCTAATTTGATACTGTTATCCTTAATGGTTAAAGCAATCCAGACTAAAGGGAGAATTAATGATAGCTTTACTCCTTTAAAGGGGCACTTGTATTTTAAAAGATTATCTTATCAACCTACACTAATATCTAGTGGGGAGACTGCTATGTGGAAAATATTTTTGAGATCCTCTGCTCCTTTCCCATTGTGGGTTACATGCCGTTATTTCCACTGAACTTTAATTGGTCTGCTAGAATCTATATTAAGAACATGCAGCCTCAAAGCCTCCAATTTCACTTCCTATACCATGGTAAGTAGCTTCATACTTCATAGCATACTGAAAACACAAGTTGATGCAGTGCACTCAAACACTCAAAATTTTAAATCATACATCTCCGAATATAACAGGGCTCCTATATAGAGAAATTTCATCTTAAGAATAAATTATCTAGCTAAAAAAAATATTAACGAACTTATGAAAGTTTGGTAAGGAAGTTTACACAGTTAGGTCATGTTACGGGAAGGAAGCCAGAGAAAGGTATAACCTACTGTGTGGAATATTATTAAAAGGAGAGAAATATGAGATTCTTGCAGAAACAAAGGATAATTACAGAGATTAGGGTTGAGTCACACTATCTTTCACTTTGGAGGGACCACACAACTCAAATCTCTATAATATTTTTATGGTTTATTCATTAATAGCCAAAGCCTTTGTTAAGTCTCTGATCCAACATTAATGCCTATTCATAGGATAAAAATATGTTTTGAGAGTTGAGAGCAAATAAGATTTTATAAGTCTATTGCACATATTTATTAAACAAAAGGAATATTTTTTAAAGGTCATCCAGCTACTACAGTTCCCAAACAGCAATAATTTCTTATTGCTAAAGCAATTTACTTGGAGTTTTCACATGTCTTATTTCATAATTTTCAGAAAAGAGATATCATATAAAAATAATCCTCCAAAATGATACATAGTAGAAAGAAAAGAAAGTGATCATTAAATTTTTTCTTCCTTCAGCATCAGTTTCTTAAAGGACACAATTAAATGTTAACTATTACAATTGCCCTTTTTAAAATTAAAGCTTTAGATCTGTTGGTTTACTTACTTGTTCATTCAAGTTGATAGCTGCCCAAAATGTTCCTGAATATGTTAGCTTTTCGACATTATAAGCAGTAGCTACAAATTTAATTATGCTGGCTCCAAAACTGACCCAGACTCATTTCTTAGATACCTCGAGTTTAAAAATTTGACTATTTTCTATTCTCCAAAAAGAAAAGATATAGGTTTGTGCCACTTATTGGCTGAGAGCCACATTAAGTACTTGGTTGCCAATAATTTAGCAGGACACTTGGCAGGTGGCCAGAGAATAAGTCTCTCTCCAAGATGTTAATACCTCATTTAGAGGCTGCTATTTTAGATATTTTCAAATTTTTGTTCTTGCACAAGCATATAATTTAAAAATATAAAGAAGGAATCCAAATATAATAAAGGTAAGAATGGAAAGGGAGATCCTGAAAAGATTTTATTTGCTAATAGGTGTAAAATGGTGGTCATTAAAGTAACTCAAAAAAAGAGAAACAAAATTTTATTAGTTGCAAATAATTGTGCTTAATTCTTTTATTTTCTAATTAAACTCTAATGCCATGTCAAAAAGTTATTAAGATTTATCTTCCAGCTTACGAATCAAAAGTAGGTTATCCAAATAGAGCTCAATCAAGTCTTTTAACTCCAATGTTAGCAGCCTTTTCATCATACCTAATTTGAACCAGACGAATGGTTATACAGCTGACTAAAATCTAACACTGGCTTTGACTCATTTTCCTTTCTTAAAGCTTAAGCAATTGTTTTCAAAGTCCAGTGCTTCAGTTATTTTCCTCATTTGGGCATCCTGCCTAAATGTAAACATCTTAGTGAAGTCATACACAGTTATAGGAATACTGCACAACAGGGTCAGACAGACTTCTTTATGAGTTTCAAAAGAGACTGATTGGAAACTACACTGCAATCACCAAACCTTTGTGTTGACGAACATGTGCCACGGTTATAACACAGTATCTGGCTACTATTGTTAGTATGTGTCAATGCTTCCATTATAAAACCTTGCTGCTTTCATGGTTTTGTGAATTAGCTATAAAGCTTGATTTGGTTTTGATAAATAGAAAATTATTTTCAAAAGAAAAACATAAAAAGCTGTAAATGTAGCAGACATGGCATATATAAAGTAATAATGGAACTAAAGAAAATTCATTGGTATAAAAGAAAAGTAAAGTATTTATTCTGTGTGCATACTAATAAAAAGTAGCATACTACAAAATCACTCTAAAGATCATTTTTGTTAAACTATACTGGGAAAATATAGCCTGAGTTCTTAGGAGCTTTGGGCCAGTAACAATCTCTTTCAGACCTCAGCTGCCTCATTTATAAATGAATAAAAGCACCCATTCAAAAGGCCCTCCATTTATAATTCATATCTGGGAGGAAATAAAAGTGTCTTAAAAGTTACATACACACAGAGACTAACAAGGTCAAAATTTTAAATGATTTAATGATTTATCTTTCTTCTAATCTTTTTCTTTTTCTTTTTTTTGTGAGGAAGATTGGTCCTCAGCTAACATTTGTTGCCGATCTTCCTCTTTTTGCTTGAGGAAGATTGTCACTGAGCTAATAGCTGTGCCAGTCTTCCCCTACTCTTTGTGGGATGCTGCCACAGAGTGGTTTAACGAGCAGCGCTAGGTCCCCGCCAGGGATCCAAACCGTGAACCCTGGGCTGCCAAAGCAGAGTATGCAAATCCAATCACTAGGCCACAGGGCTGGCCCCTATCTTTCTTCTAGCTGGTCATGTGGTTTCTGATATAATAAAATCAAAGTAAAAACATTTTAACTCTAATTTTCTATCAGAGTAACTTTTAGGGTTTAACAAAGAAAAGAAAAAAAAATCCAGGAATTACTTGCTAGAAATTTTTTTTTTAATATAAATTATGCTAGATTATTTTTAAGTTGCTCTTTGGCAAATTACAAATTCAAAGTCAATGCTCTCATGTGGAAAACTTAGAGCTCAAGCAAGCGAATCTAAGATTCAGAATGAGAAAATTAAGAGTCATGAAGATTTGAAAAATCTAAGGTGTCTCTATTAAAACTGGATTTAGAGATGAGTGTGCTATCTTACCAGTAACCGCCTGTCTTTGGTACAGA
Organism: Equus asinus; assembly: GCF_041296235.1. Taxonomy (NCBI): domain Eukaryota; kingdom Metazoa; phylum Chordata; class Mammalia; order Perissodactyla; family Equidae; genus Equus; species Equus asinus. Next base: position 63,214,340 of record NC_091799.1, read on the forward strand.
TGGTTGAGTGGTCAAAAGAAGTCTTGGAGGCAAGAGTACTTTGGAAAATACAGAAAATACACGTGAGATGAATGCCTACTAATGATGTGTTCCAAATATCATTTCTACTGTTATTCCACAATTTGTGTCATTAATAAAATACAATTACATGAGAAACTCTGCTTAATAAAGACACATTTCCTGCACCAGAGATATGAGGTATTTTGCATGTGTTCTAGCTTTAATAAAAGTTGGTTATTTTAGAAAGCCATACTAAATATACATAAAATTTAAATATCCCACTCCTACATTTAACACCTTCTCGATGACTCATAATTTTACTTTTGACCTTCAATGACAATATATACTAATCTCCAATATTTCAGGAAAACTATTTTCAATTTTAAAAATGCTTATATTTGATTAAATTATATTGCTGTATTTATTTTATGATTTTGATCAGTAACTAAAGTACTTGAAATATTTCATTACAAACTAGATCTTAGTATCTAAAGGGAAGTAATTTGTGAAAATGATATTTCTAAAAAATAGCCTATTAATTTTAAAAACACACACACATTTAGTAAATGCCTGGCACATGGGCAATATTCAATATTTATTAAAGAGATGAATGAAAGTGGCAGAAGGTGGTCCTAGTTTTGATGCACTGCCCATTTCTCCTCCTATTATACTGTCTACCTCCCTAGATATCACATAGGCAGAGAACAATACGTCTGATTTGTTAAAAAAAAAAAAAAGGCATTGCTAGGAACAGTCACCAAATGTAGGTTCATTTCAAATGCAGAAAGGGAGGCTTCAGAAATAACATCTCAGAAAAAGAAAATCAAATTTTAGAGGTAAAATGACAAGGAAGTCTTTTAGTTTTAAAGTGAAACCATCTCAAGGGCTTCTATATTCTCCAAGGGACTACTTTTTTCTTGATTCTGCTGCTTAACAGAGAGAAGCACCACAAGAAAGAATATATGGTAAGCCAAGGTCTACTCCTGTGGAGTCCATTTCCTTCCATTTAACCAACACTAATGAAATATCTACTGTATGTTAGGCACTGACATAAGTGCTGAGGATAACTCCTCATTTCATTGAGAGTAAAAGCTAACGTATACTGCTATTCCCTCTGGCTGGTGCGCTCTTGCTCCAGATATCCACTTGCCTACTTTCTCACCTCCTTCAAGTCTGTTCAGAATGTCACCTTTTGAATGCAGCTACCCTAACCATTCCATTTAAAATGTCAACCCAGGGGCTGGCCCTGTGGCCGAGTGGTTAAGTTCGCGCGCTCCCCTGCAGGCGGCCCAGTGTTTCGTTGGTTCGAATCCTGGGCACGGACATGGCACTGCTCATCAAACCACGCTGAGGCAGAGTCCCACATGCCACAACTAGAAGAACTCACAATGAAGAATATACAACTATGTACCCGGGGGCTTTGGGGAGAAAAAGGAAAAAAAAAATAAAACCAAAAAAAAAAAATGTCAACCCACACCCTACCTCCAGTGCTCCTGATTCTGATTCCTTTACTCTAATTTACTTTTTCTTTTTCTCTTAGCACTTACCACACTCTAACAATTATGTAATTTACTTATTATGTATACTTTTTATCATCTGACTCCCTTAGCTACGATGTAAACTCAAAAAGGGCATGGATTTTTGAGTATTCTATTTATTGACATATCTCAAATGCGTAGAACTGCACCTGGCACACAAGAGGTATTCAATAGCTATCAGTCAAATGGATAAACGAGCTTTCCTGAACACATGCTACAATCCAGACATTGTCCGGAAGAACACATAGAGTCAGAGAAACAGCTACAAAAGCAATCACCTATAACACAATGGGGACACACAGTACAGAGTTCAACTCTTAGAGAATGGTGAATTCTAGATGAGGGTTAAAATAAGTACATTGACTATATTTTCAAAAATCTTGCCAGTGAGGAGAAGGCCAGTGGCAGAAGTATTTAAGTCCAGGATTTCCTCACTGATTGTATACTCATTAACAGAGTAACTGAAGTTTCTAGTACATGTAGGAAAGAAACAGTTTCAACACACATAAAAATACTCACAACATAAATTTATAATATTAGTCCACATTTAAATATCTACTCAATATTTGAGTCTCTACCTACTCTTCAACACAACCTCTTTATTTACAAGTCGGTTTCTTTAATTTTCCAATGTTTACAAATACAGCATTAGTTGAATACAAAGTGAAATTGCAAATCTTGCAAAAGATAATTTCATGAAGTCTGTGAAAGCGATGTAAAATCACAAGAAAACAATTAAATTCTAATTGAGGTGGCCAAGATAGACCAATAAGGATTAGAACATGAAAGGTAATTCAAAAGATAATGAATAAAATATTAATCAAATGTTAAGAAAAATCCATAAAATATTTGATTAAGCCCTCCAATTTTGCAAAAACAAGACTTTTCTTAACTCTATTGAAAGAGACCAATGTGAAATGAAGAATGTTATACTGTGCTATCATAATTTTGTCAGAAAAACTATGTTAAAAAAATCAGCATTTGATTCATTCTCGTCTATTAATTAGCTTATAGCTGAAATTACATAGTAAATTTTGCTGAAGATTTTAGGTTTCAGTTTTCAATATAAAGAGCTAATCAAACTTCTCCCTCTCTCTCAAACACACACATGCCACCATTATCACCACCACCACCACAACAGCTCTTTTTCCAGAACGCTTCATTCTTAAATAGGTCACTTCAAGTGGTCTCTTTTGAGTAACTTCTGCCCTCTTTGAGGGTGAGCAGACGATTAAAAGGGAAAAATGGAAAATATGTGAAAAAGAGAGAGGATTTTCAGAGCAAAGCCCTGGATGGAAGACTGGTTCAATGTCTGTTTAATAAGAGTTATGCTTTTAATAAACAAAGCATAGGAAACAAATAGCTTTATATGCTATATTCAGTTGAGGGGGAAAAAAACCTTAATGAGAATCTCTGGCAAAGGATGCAATTTGTCACCTGGACCACAAGATGGAGGCAACAGACACCTGGAAAGCAATAAAGACAAAAGGAAAGAAATAGCTTCTTCAGTATTAAAATTACAAAACTAATTTTTAAAAAAATCATATACATTCCTAAGCCATTTTGTAAAAATGGAAATTTATTCTAACAATCAAATAGTGAAGTCTGCTATATGGTTCTTAAGATAATTCTCTACCCAATCCCATTCAATTTTCAAGTCTCAAAAGGAGGCATGTCAACTCAATTTTGTAATCCTTGTTATAGTAACTAACATTAAAAAAGTCTTCAAATAGCAGTAGAAAATTGCTGAACTGAGTATACTTTGAAAAGTGAGAGGGCCAAGTAAGAAAAGTAAGTTTCATCTGATTTACATTGATGCAGAGAACTGGGTCCCATAGAAATATAATACAAATGGAGTTCATCACTAAATGACCTTGACAAACCAACACTAGATATATTTTTTCTACATTTGTTATAATTCTTCCACAAATACAGTGAATCATGACAAGTGCTAGGGATAGTGCCTAATTCATAGTATTTAGTAACACTAAAATTATCGTTATTGCTGTTATTAACATTATTATCCTTAGTGTAAAGCAATTATAAAATTCTCAAAGCAAAAGAGGACAAGTAGGGGCCGGCCCTATGGTCCAATGGTTAAAGTTCCACATGTTCTGCCTTGGCAGCCAGGGTTTGCAGGTTTGGATCCTGGGTGCGGGCCTGTTCCGTTCATCAGCCATGCTGTGGAGGCAGCCCACATACAAAAACTAGAGGAAGACTGGCACAGATGATAGCTCAGGGCTAAACTTCCTCAAGCAAAAAAAAAGGAAGATTGACAATGGATGTTAGCTCAGGGCAAATCTTCCTCATCAAAAAAAAAAAGGACAAGTAACGTTTTTCTCTTACATGAAATATTTTCAGCCTCAATGAGAAACAGATATAACATAGCTTAGTCACTCATTCATTATTCATTTCCACTTCTGCTCAAAAGGTCCCATATTTCCCTGGCAGGGAAAGGCAGAATGCAAGATTAAGGTTTCTTAAGTTCATTTTAAAGCCAGTATAAAGGACTGACATATATGACTATGAACACATTTCATTCTCCTGATTTTCTCTTGGATGAAAGTATGACTCAGATGTGGTTCTACTGGTATGAGACAGGAATGCAATCAAGGACTACAGGGAAAATGTTGGTATTTTCCCTTCATCAAAATACAATTAAGTGTTTAAGTACAACCATGTATATACACACAAACTAAGGGAATCTAATAAGCATGTGACATAATCTCAGAGGAAAAGACAATTAAGAAACAAAATTTAAAAATAAAGATGAGAAAATTAAAAATCTAATCTTCAGATAATCCTGAGACAACCTATATAAAAAGTTTACAATTATTATTTTATATTCAACGAAGTATTTTAAAATAGGTTCAACTTCTCTAGATGTCCCTAAACAGAAGGCACGTTTTAGCTAAGGAAATATTTTAGGATATTCCACCAATCTTATGATGTCCGTGATTATGACTACATTATGTGATATCTGACAACTCAAGGCAGAACGCTTACTGTTGGGAAAATTATATGCATGATTTTTTAAATTTCTGGTCAATTCTTCAAAATTTAATTGCCATTTACATCATTCTGCATTACTGACTAGGAATAATTGATATTGTCATTTTAAAATCCTTGTTTTGAGAGTTAGCAGTTTATAAAGCAGTAGTGCAGGGTTTATTTGGAGGAAAAAAAAATCCAATTATTTTAGAGAAAAGATTCCTCCCTCAAATCAGCTCACAGAAAAATAATTAACCGGCAACCTATGATTTTTTTAAACAATGATGCCACCTACTGGAAGAATCTGAAATGTCTTCATTATTTCCCAAATATCAGCTTAAATACCACATTCAAAAGAACTATATCATGATCTTCCAATTACCTACTAAAACAAGACACACTTTACTTAATGATTCTGACCATTCGATTTATCTGATTCTTAATAACTATGTCTTAATTAAGTATTAATTCATTATAGTTTTTAGTATATTTAAATACTAAACACAAATAGGTTGAGGAGACATCATCAAAAACAATGCAGCTCAAGAGGCTGGCCCCGTGGCCGAGTGGTTAAGTTCGCGTGCTCCCCTGCAGGCGGTCCAGTGTTTCGTTAGTTCGAATCCTGGGCGCGGACATGGCACTGCTCATCAGACCACGCTGGGGCAGCGTCCCACATGCCACGACTAGAAGAACCCACAACGGAGAATACACAACTATGTACCGGGGGGCTTTGGGGAGAAAAAGGAAAAAATAAAATCTTTAAAAAAAAACAATGCAGCTCTATAATTACATGTAATAGTGAATGATAAAGGTTTCGAATTATCAGATAACGATATATTCATCCTGAAAGGAAAAAAATAAGACTGGGTATCTTAACAGAAGTTTGATGCTAGCAATAAAACTAATATTGGAAGGTCATTAACTAAGTTAAGTCCAAACCGGAACCACACTAGAAAAGTTATGGAAAAGATATGCTTATTTCTAATGAGAGTATTTTAGTCCATGAAGAATAATTTGGGACACTTAACGTAAATAAAAGAAAAATATATCTTAATCACCTGTTTTAAGGTTTTATAAAACTATATTATTTCCTATGTTTTAAAAAAATTTTTGCTTTGTCTTGTTTTTATAAATCTGGGTCCATAAATATTTCAATTCATTGAACAGTTGTTTTTTGACTACCTACTCTGTACCCCAGCACATATACATGAAGCTCATTTAAGTATTCATAAATGAAAGAATCAACTCATGTTTAAGATGAGGATAATAATCCCTAGTTATATGGTTGTTGTAAAGACATCAAATAATCAGAGTTAACACTCGATGAATGTTAGCTATCATTAATGTAAGCATTATTAAAAAGATTGGATGCTATGGTAAGTTGAGAACAAACTGGAGGAAAAAATGTGTTTCTAATTTGTGTTACAAATTAAATATGTAAACTTCAGTTTAAAATAGCCATTGATTCATGTTTACCTCATTTAGCTTCCCAAATTCTATTAAATTTATTAAAGATTATATAAGGGGAAATGTAGCTACACTGGAAAATAGATAAAGGTACCATCAAAAGGCCAGAAACTGTCACCAACAGATCTGAAATACACAAAACAGCTATCTTTTGCATGAAGCAGTGCTGAATAAATATTTGTGACATGAGAAAATTAATGAATGGTACAGCATGAGATGGAAGGCAAACTCAGCAATGTTGACTGGCCTGTGAATCAGAACAGATATACAGGCCACACTGGAAAGAATCTATATGGGTTTTCCCAAAAAGAAGTCCTGAGGAAACCCCAAGCTAGAGAAGCAGGGCTGAGAGTAAGGGGCAAATAAGTGGTAAGGGTCAAGTCAAAGGAATTTGGAAATGCCAACACTACTCCCACAGGGAGGCCTAGTTATCGTTAATGTGAACAGGTTGTAAGATGTCACAGAAAATGTGAAAAAAACAAAAACAAACAAAAATAACCTCCCAACAATAGCATGTGCTAAGAATCCCAATGAGCTCCTTCTCTATTTCTTCCAGGTACCTGCAACTCTGACCTGATACTGACATTCTTAAGGTTCCCACTTGCAGGGGTGAAAGTGAAGGCATCCTGTACTGAGTACGGCCCTCCCAGAGAAATTCTACCAAAGCCCAATGGGAAGCCACAGGCCCGTAGCGTTCACTCAGGTCTCACTTGGTACAGAGAGTCCATTTCTAGTAAAATGAAGGCTATGCTGCAAAAGACACCTAAAGAGGGTAGTCAGGAATAAGAAAACAAACAACAGAAAGCATAAAATATAAGATGACTAAAGTAAGACTAAATAAACCACTTATTACAACAAATATTAATGGATTAATGCCATTTTTTTCCTTAAAAAGTAACTTTTTTCCAAAACCCACTCCCAAAAAAGCAGGGGTGTGTATGTGTGAGAGAGACAGAAAAAATAAAATAAAATAATCTAGAGAGATTACTTATAAATTACAAGACTTAAAAAACATAGTAGCAATCATAATGCAAAGACTTTGGAACTCAATTTATACAAACTGCAAAAATAAGTAAACAAATCAATAAATAAGAATATTATAGGACAGCAGGAAATATGAAGGACAGGATATTTTATGATATTAAAGAACTGGTGATTTCTATAAGTGATGATAGTGTTATTGTTATATTTAAATATTTAAAAAGAGGAGTCTTTGTGTTAAAGAGATACACTAAAATGTTTATAGGTAAACTGACATGATGTTTGTATTTGTTTCAAAATAAGAGGAGAGAGGAGTGGGAGTATGCAGAAAACAAATTTTAGCTATGAGTTGATAACTGCTGAAAAAGAGTAATGAGTACATGGAAGCTTGTTTTATCATTCTACTTTTTATATTTGAAGTATTTCATAATTCAACAGTTAAAAATAAATAAATGGATAAATAAATAAAACAGAAGTGATTCTCAGGTTAGAACAGAAGGTAAAATCCAACTAATAATCTTTTTTAAAAAGGAAGCACATAGAAATGGTATAAAATAACCCTCAATTTTAAACAAAATTCAATTTTAGATTGACAAACTTCAATTTTTAAACTATCAACTTTAAAGTTTGGTTTATGGGCTGGCCCTGTGGCCTAGTGGTTACGTTTGGCACACTCAGCTCTGATGGCCTGGATTTGGTTCCTGGGTGCAGACCTATACCACTCATCAATGGCCATGCTGTGGCAGTGACCCACTTACAAAATAGAGGCAGACTGGCACAGATGTTAGCTCAGGCTGAATCTTCCTCAAGCGAAAAAAAAAAGAGGAAGATTGGTAACAGATGTTAGCTCAGGGCCAATCTTCCTCAGCAAAAAAAATCAAATAAATAAAATAAAGTTTGGTTTATACCGCTTCTGATTTGGCTTCCCAAAAGTGTTTTAGAACTCCATATTCAAAGGCCATCATTTTTCTTTAACCAAAAAGCATGAAATATAAAATTCAGGAAATGTTATCATAAATCATGTGTTTGGCACACTAACAATCCAAATATATGCAAATCTAAAGATACTCATGTAAATATACAAAGTATAGAAAATATAATTTGGCAGCAAACACTTTCATGAAAACCTTAGCACAAAATTTTCTTTGCTCACAATTTTTATAAACGTACAAATAATACTTCATTAAAAAACTGAGAACAAAATCTTTCAGAATCTAAGATTTTCTAATAAAATATTGAATAGATTTATTTCATAATTATTAAAATATGAACAGTTTGAAAACCACTGCTAGTAGCCTAGTGTAAACAATTCACTATGTAAAAAGCCCTAATGCAAGTTATACAGTTTTAAAAAATATATTCCAAAAATAAATCTACCATGTTTGATGAAAAATTACTCCGGGATTCTAAAAGAAGACATCACTGTTACTTACTGTCCACTGCTATTCCTGCATTGCCCCCAATGGATTCTGTTTTGGGAACATCAACTGAAGCTCAGTACTATGAAAAATAACACACTAGATACAAAAATAGCTACGTTCAATTAATTTTTAATGCTATTATTTTTTTGAATGCTGAAAATTAAATACTGTTATCTGATTCAACTCGCTGGTGGAAAATCATGTAAGCTTTCAGGTGTGAGCTCTCCTAAAGCAGAAATATCTAGACTTCTTACAAAATTATTGATCTAAAGATTAGATTATCAACAAATGTCACTTTCAGGATGGACTCAAAGGTCATAAATGCCAACCAGGTAGTTTGGATTTATTCTCAGGTAATGAAAAGCCACTGAAATGACAGGGTTCCTAAATACCTTTCTCAGTCTCATCTGATTATTACTCTCCCTGTTTGAATCCAACTATCCCTACAGTTTTAGTGATCACCTATATTAAGGTGGCTTCCAAATCTGTATTTTAATCACTGACATCTTTGGAACTGCAGATATGAGTATACAGTTGTCCTGGTATAAGCAACAAACTCTATTTACTCTTCCACGAACCCAACCCTAAAGCCTGCTTCTCTATTTGCATTAGTCACTACTAGCCTCTATTTGCATGAATCAGTACATCACAATCCACCAGCTCTCCAGAATTAAAACAATAAAATCATCTTTGGCCTCTCCTCTTTTCTTTCCCCTCCCATCAGTCTAATTCATTATCAAGCCCAAAAGTTTTGCAAAATTAAAATTTTTCTTTCTGTGCCCATCACTTGAGTCCAGTAAGATCTCTTTCTAGGACCATGGTAAACCTAGAACACTCCCACCTAACAGTATTTTAGTTCCCTCCCTCTCGCCTCTAGCTCATCTTTCATGGGGCTTCCAGAGTCATTTCTCTAAAAGTTCTAGTCATGTCAAACCTCTTCCCTGTTGAAAAGCTTTCAATGGCTACCTACTATCTACAGAATGAAGTACAAACTTCACACCTATAGTATTCAAAGGCCTTTTACAATCTGACCTTGTCTATCCCCTTACTAAAACAGCTTTCTCTTGTTCTTCTACCCTGAAGTCTACCCACATGGCACCGCCTTCTAATCTCCGTGGCATTTCCTGCCTATAGCCTTAACCAAGAATACTCTTCTACCACTCTTTCTGAAATCGTATTTATCGTTCAAGGTGCTGAGCAAACATTTCCAGCTATTTATCTCCCTAAATTCTTCCAGCTACAAGTAAACACGAGGCACTCTCTTCTTTTTCTAGCGCAGCTCTAACAGTCTGAAAGCTGTTTCTTATAAAAAGGCAAACATCTACCCCCTCATCTATGTTCTGAGTAAAAGGACTATACAGAGGAACCTAATCGTTTTCTACACAACAATCTTTCAAGTACTTGAAGCTCTTCCTAAATCTTCCCTTCACAGGTTCAATTTCCTCAAGAATCACAGGTAGTACTCAGAGATAAAGTTTCTAGAAAGTTTCCTCATGATAACTACCCCTGTGTAGACACTAGACTTTCAATCATCTCTCCTAAAGTGTGGTGTCCAGAACCAAACAATATTCTAAACCAGTGTTTTTGCAAATTACGTACTATATTCACTCCCCCTCTCAAATTTGGACATTCATAATGACTATTATCAACTTCAGTTGATAAACTTAACTGGGTTTTAACTGGGGGCAGATGTTTAATAATCATACAAAAGGAGGAGGTGAAAATAATAAAACAAGGTTCGAAGACGTTCTAGTTACAATCAAGTATATGATACAAGAATTTATCTCAAAAGGAAGAGAACTACCTTTTGAAACATGAGACAAATGGAATCAAGTGGATAAAAACTCAGATAATATAAATAAGAAGGGTGCAATACAACGGAATTTTCTAAACAAAGTTTATTTGAAGAATCTTTTACTAAATAATCTATCATAGAGCAAGCAGATTTTTAATAAAAAATGTTGATTAACACTTTGTTATTAAAAATGCCAACTACATGCTATATTCATAATCTTTTTATCCTGAAATTCCAATATGCTTTAAAGAAAGTTAAAATTTCAACAATCTAAACTTAAATTCAGCTGACTGGACAATAGTCAAGAGACTTATTTTGAATTATATAACAATATCTTTTCTCTCATTAAATAATATCCTATGTGAAAACATAGTTCTTTGATGACTGACACCACACTAATTAACTGAATTAAAAATTAATTTCCTCTGAAGAGTTCTTGGGGCTGTCCCATGGCCGCATAGTAAAAGTTCCACGTGCTCAGCTTCCGCAGCCCAGGTTTGCAGGTTCGGATCCCGGGCATGGACCTACTCCTCTCATCAACCATGCTATGGAGGCATCCCACATACAAAATAGAGGAAGATTGGCATGGATGTTAGCTCAGGGCTAATCTTCCTCAAGCAAAAAAAAAAAGAGGAACATTGGCAACAGATGTTAGCTTAGGGTGAATCTTCCTCACCAAAAAAAAAAAAGGAGTTCTTAAATACTCTTCACTGATGGTGCTAAATGCTCAACAATTTATGCAATTCAAAGAAAACTCAAGGAGACTTCTAAAGAGTTCACCCTTCATATCAATGAAACAGGAAACTTAGATGACTTATTTTTGGAAAACTTGCTTTAAAACAAACTAAAGATATTTCCCCTTAATTTACAGTGGAAGCCTTAGGAAAGCTGCAACAGTATTTACAGAATGTACAACATCTGTGCTGCAGGCCTCAATTATTTAAAAACGGAGGCACACAGAGATATTAGCATATAATGATTCTCCTACATCATCAATAAAGGCCTGATTTTCTCACAACCGAGAGCACATGAATTCAAAATACCAAGCTGACTGCAGTATAAATTGGCATACGCACTTTGGAAAATAATTTGGTATTATAATAAAGTTAAACATATCTTTTGACTCAAAAATTTTATTTTAAGATAGACATGATCTTGCTAATTTAAATTTTTCTTTAATGATATTGTATTTTCATTGAAATGATACAATGAAATCAATATAATTTTTTTTTCCAGTGGGCAAAAGATTTGAATAGATACTTCACCAAAGATTGTGACAAATGAGCATATGAAAAGATTCTCAACATCCTCAGTCATTAGGAATATGAAAATTAAAACCACAGTAAGATACCACTATACACCTCTTAGAATAGCTAAAATAAAAACAAAAAAACTTCCAATACCAAGTGCTGGTGAGGATGCTACACTAGAACTTTCACATATTGCTGCTAGAAATGCAAAATGGTACAGCCAATTTGGAAAACAGTTTGGCAGTTTCTTATAAAGTTATATATACATTTACCACACAACCACTTCGAGGTATTCAACCAAGAGAAATTATGTTCACACAAAATCCTGTAGGGAATGTTTATAGAGGCTTTCCTCACAATCACCAAAAACTACAAACAACCCAAATGTCCTTCAGCTGGTAAATGGATATAAACAAACTGTGGTAAACTCATACAATGGAATACTATGTAGCAATGAAAAGCAACCACTACTGACACATGGATGAACCACAACTGCATCATGCTGTGTGAAATAAGCTGGACCCAAAAGACTAGATCCCCTGTAATTCCACTGATATGATATTCTGGAAAAAGACAAAACCATAGGAAACATAAAGCAGATCAGTGGTTGCCAAGGACTGGGTATGGGGTAAGGGAACGAACTACCTTCTAAGGGCTGGTAGGAGCGACTTTTTGGGGTGATGGAACTGTTCTTTACCGTGATTGTGGTGATAGGCAACTCTATGCATTTGTCAAAAAACATAAAACCGTACACCAAAAAGGGTGAATGTCACTGTATGTATATTATACTTCAATAAAAAAAATCAACCCAACGTTTTGCATATTTTTTTAATGTTACTGACAACTTATGGAAAGAAACATCTTTCCCTCTGCTTGCAATCTGTCAAGAAATACTTCACCACCATGCTAGGTTTTTTGTGGACTTTTTTTTAAGACACATTCTTTGCCCTGATAGAGTTTAGCAGCTCATTAGGGAAGCAAGTCTAAGATATTAAAATACACTACAGAAGAAGGCCAGGCAAAACAATTTTGAGTGATAAATCACAGAATACACTTTATATGTGCTCTACGAGGAAAGAGGGAGTAATTTCCTTTGTCAAGAGTTGCAGGAAACGAATGGAACAGTTTTGGAAAGGTTTTAGCGCTTCTCAATGATAGTTATTAGTATCATCTCCAACTTTCAAGTGAGGATACTGAGACCTAAACAAATACTTTGCCCGTGACCTCTTAGCTATTAGGCGTCAGAGCTGAGATAACCTAAGCCTTTCTGATCCCGAAGCCTGAGATGTTTTGCATCCCGATGACGGAACAAGACAGAAGAGAAGAAGACGGCTGCCACGTGGAGTGACGTCAGTGAACCGGGACGTCCCTGCGCTCCCTGACTCCGCGCGAATCCTGCACAGGACGCTACCGTTAGAGCCGTGGGTCTCACAGGGAGTGCAACCGGGGCTTGGAGGGCTAACTCGCGGGAAAGGGAACGCGGAGCCTGTGGGGATCTCTTGTCCACACTGTCCGTGCGCACGGACCTTTTCTGTCAAGCCGTGGTTGGGAGGACGGTGACGCACGGGGCCAGCGCCGGAGCCACTAAGAAAGGTCAACACCAAGAAAGAGGACAGCGGAGGCGCTCCAGACACACCTCCTTTATCACAGGGTGCCGGCCGGGTCGCAAGAGGGGCTCAGGAGGAGGAAAGGCCACTTGCCTGCCCTTCCCGAGACGATAGTAAAAGACCTCCGAGGACTTGTCCCCGTGTACGTCGCCCAACGGCAAGGGCCGACGCTGCGGGGGAAGGCGCCGGAGGCAGGCACGGTGCAGAGCCGCCCAGCGAAAGCCAGAGCAAAGGCTAACCGCCGGAGCGCAGGGGGCGGCGGGCTGAACGAACTCGGGTGGTCCCGAGGGGATGTCACAAGTGTCGCACGGGGCGTGGGTTTACAAGACGCTCTCGCTTGCCCTTCATTTACCGACTAGGCAACCGCTGCCCTCGCTCGCTCCTCACCTCTCCAGTTCTTGTACTCCGGGATACAGTAGTACTTGTTTCCGAACCGGTCTGTGCCCACTTGCTCCTTCACGTCCTTCGACAGCGCTCTACACAAGGCGCGGAACAAATCCTGAGACCAACCCATGCCGGCCGCCCAGCTCCCAGCACCCGTCACAGCGCGATCGGCGGCGACCCGAGCAGGAACGCCCCACCCGCCGGCCCCGCCCATCGGATCGGAGGACCCACCCGCCCGCATCCTTGCGCCCGTCTAGTAACGGCGCTCACCATTGGTCGGTTGGCATCACGGCTTGACCAATGGGAGGCTCCGTTGTTACAGGCCCACCTCCGAGGCCTGTCATGGCGGCGGCCAGTTTTCCAGTCTGTGTGACAGGAAAGGATGCTAGGGTTTTTGTCGGCGCGACAAGCCGGTTTGGACGACCCTCTTCGCTTCCGGAGAGCGGAGTCCACACGGAGGTAAAGAAACCCTTACTCTTTTCTGTAACAGAGACGTAACAGTTCTGTAACAGTTGAATCTGGACCGATGGCTACGTTAGCTTTGCCTCACGCTTTCCCGCCTTATCATCATTTTCCTCCCACCACACTGGCTCTACTCTCTCTTCTGCTCTGTGGCTTGGGAAAATGATACCTTTTATGTGCTTGTAGGCAGGTAGGTGCGCACGTGGGCTCGGGTGAGGGCGCTATAAATCTAAATGAGGATAATTCGCATTTTACCTTATTCTTTCTCCCTCATATTACGTCTCCCCGCCCTTTCGGCCCAAGGAATAACTATCCTCCAAGGATTCGTTCATTTATTCAGTCGACATATTTAGTGAGCGCCTACTGTGTGCCAAACAGTTTGTTAAAGGCTGAGCATAAGCCAGGAATTGAACAGAGTTTAGCATGACTAGAGCAGAGCTGGGGAGGAGGGAACCGTTGACAAGAGATGAAGCTAGGGAAGTAGGCAGAGACTAGGTGAGGAACAGTCTTGTGTGCTTGGTTAAGAGCTATGAAGATGAGAATAAGGTGACAACTGTTGCATTTTGTCATCTGTTTGGAGAATGAATTGAAGTTGAGAACAAGAGTGCAGTAGCTACCTGTTGCAAGGAGAGAGTTGTTGGAAGCCTGGCCCAGGCAGGTGGTATTTGGGTGGAATAGAGTGAAGATATTTGAAAAATATTTGGGAAATAGAATCAACCAGCCATGGAAATTGATTGGATATAGTGAATGATGAAAAGGGAAGAGTCAACAATGATTCCCAGCTATGAGCCCTGTAGAGCCCTGTAGAATGATGGTGACATTGCTACCCGAAGAGGGAGCAAGTTTTAGTTTAATTTTACCCACATTGATTTTTCCCCTATTGCTTTCAAGGAACCTGTGAAGATTTTCATCTGGAGAGTGGAGGACACAATCGCATATGCAATCACATGGTACATAACCACATTTTGGTCAATGATAGACCACATACACAATGGTAGTCCCATAAGATTAGTACCATATAGCCTAAGTGTGTACTAGGCTATACCGTCTAGGTTTGTGTAAGTGCTGTAGGGAAGAACGAAATTTCCCTCTACCCTTCTAGGTTCTTCTGGCTGGTCTAAGAATTAAACTGATCTGAGGCAGATTAACAGGAGAAAAACAAGCAAAACTTTAATAACGTGTATACATGGAAGAAACCCAGGAAAACCAAGTAACTAGCCAAAGTGGCAGAAACCCTCACCTTAAATACACTCCTCAGCTAAAAGACAGATATTGTGGGTAAGGAGTGTCAGGGACTTCAAAGGGAAGAAAGATAATTCACAAGTAGGTGAAAAGGAGCTTCTTTGGAAAGCAAATGCTTGGCCACACAGAAACAGAAGAAGACATAAGGGAGCACAACAAACAGGCTTTTCTAGATTCCTCCCTGTCTACCACCTAGTTCACATTATGCTAAGTTGATAGCTCACTTCCTGAGACAGGTTTTTTAATCTGAATTCTTTTGTGCAGTTAAGGGGGAGGTAACAAGAAAAACTTTGAGTCTTTTGTTTTTTAAAAATAATCAGCCTAAAATAATCTTCATGTTGGAGACACATTTTAGGGTAGCAAATTTTGTTCTCCTTTAGTGAGCTCTATGATGTTCACACAGTGACGGAATTGCCTAACAACACATTTCTCAGAAGATATCCCCATCGTTAAGCAGGGCATGCCTGTATGTATTTGATGCTCAGGAGAAATTTAGATATCATTAATGCAAGATGATATGTGAATTGAGGAGATGAGATCACCCAAGCACTATTTTTAGAGTAAGAAGAGAGAAGTTCAATGACAAAAACCTGAGAAGGATCAATACTTCAAGTTAGGCAGAAGATGGGAGTACAAATGAACTGAAAAGGAGTAACAACAGGAATTGAAAGAGAACCAGGGCGGTGAGGTGTCATGGGTGCTGAGGAAAGACAGTGTTTAAGGAGGAAGCCATTGAATGGGTCAGGTGTCGCTCCCAGCCACTCCTTTACTCTGGTTCTCCATCCCATTACTCTGCTTTATTTTCTTCATTCAGTTTATTACTACTGAAATTGTATTATATGTTTATTTTCTTACTAGTGTATTATCTTCTTAACCCCTATGAGAAAAGGGACTTGTATTCCCAGTGCCTAGAAGAGGGTTTGGCACAATTTATGTGATGTTTTTGTCTTCTAAAGTGTTGTATTATCCTTACATTTTAGTATTATGCTTTTAGAATGGGTAAATATGTTTCTAAATAGTTCACATAATTTTAACTAAACGAGCATATTTTTTTACCATGTTTTGGTTAGTTTTAAACATGATTGGGGTTGCATCTACTGCTGTCCCCCTGCCCCCAACCCCAGTTAGTGTACAGTTGATGATAATTCCTTTTCAGCTCAGTCATCCACTCTAATAAGAGCACTCAGACATAGCCAGAGGTTTTTATTCCAGTGACAGCAAGAACTCAAGCAAAATTTATGTGTATCAAAATGTGTCAGTCTGATAATATGGCTTGTTTCCACCAAGTAGTTCTGTAATTTTTCCATTATGATCAGCAACGTAAACATTGGAAGAGAGTGAACTTGCATATTGTCTTATCTTTAATTTCAGTGAAAATAGCTGTACTTTTTTAAAAAGAAGCAACATTATTGTTTCCCCTAATATGTTCAGAAGTCTTGTCATATCAGTAATAATTTAAATCATATGCACCACTGAGAGTCTGAAAAATGGGTTTCTCAGAGTCTTTTAATTCCAAAAAGTCCTTGGTCTGAGGAAGCAACGAGGTATAGCTCTTTGTCAGAATTCCATGACATAAACCTCTTACTTCATTAGAAGAAATAAAATTTCAAAATGGTGAAAGTTTCCTAACCAAATCGCCAGATTAATCCATCTATAAATGGATTTCATTTCCTCTGTAGACATGCTAATTCCCTGAGCATACTTAACACTTCCAGCTGAAAACCTACTCTCTGGTAATCCCATACACATCTCTCCCACCAATTGCTTTGTGTGCTTCTCAAAAGTCAGTATTTGTCCCTAACCCTGTAAATGCTAGTTTTACATATTATTCTGATTATGTCATTTTAATGTGAGCTGATGAAGTATGACTACAAAAAGAGAGTTGCTATTCTTATAAAAACTAAATGAACCACTTTTGAAATACTCAATCTAAACAAATCGCTTAAAACAAAATAAGGTATGATTGAGACAACTATTAGCAAAGATTGGGGGAAAGTCCAAAAAGAAGAAACAGTATTTTTCAACTTTGCTGGAATATTGGCATCACATAGGATATTTGGAAAAAATGTTCATGCCAAAATTCCAAACCCATAAATTCTGATTTAATTGGTCTGAGACACTGGGATTTTTTTAAGCTCCCTTGGTGATAGTAATGTGTAGCCAGGATTGAGAACCATTTCTTGAGAAAGATTCCACATTCAGTTGCTCTGCATATGTCTTAGATTCTGCATTCATTTGCTTCGCATATGTCTTAAATTTCCACCCAACTAAAATAAATGTTAATAAATAAAAAACAAATTTTTGAAAATCAGAATATGTATAATATGGGTACAGTTTGTAAAAGAAAGATGGTATGGCCCTCTGTTCACTACATTTAATTCTACTTCAAACAATTGGCAAATATTCAGGCCATCCTTGCTTTGCATAGTAGTGCACATCCATAAAACTGAGTGTGAAACCTAGGCAAAGTGATCTTAATAGTCAATGGGGAAAATTATGATTCTTCTGGGATCTTTAAGCTTTTTTGTCAAAACACTTAAAAACCATTACTGTCAGCTATAAATGTTTAGGGAAATGAAAAAATAGTAAACGCTAATATTTATTTAGTACATTGTAATGTAAACATTAGAAATGATGAGAATTCATGTTATTTCTTTGTTAAAAAACAGGAACTTATAATACAAATTGAGGATCTTTTCTATACTTTGACTAATTATCATACTCCTTTCTAAATTTGGGTCAGATACCCAACATTTTGTCCTTTGCATTTTTAATGTCATGAAATATCTCTGAAAGTTCCTTTAACGTGAAGGTTTTTGCCAGCGTCACTTCCTCTGGGACATCTTCAACCTTTTCATCACAACCAGTTTTCCTCATTTCTACTTATAAGTTCACCTTCATGGATTTCCTCGGTCCGCATATCTAGAGTTTCTCAAGTGGGAGCAGTGCCAATGTTCCCTCAGCTATTTCTTTTATAATTCAATTTATGTTCAATTTGAGTTTCACTTCCAGCATTATCACTTTGTGTTTCTTTGGTGCACTTTAATTTTGTTGGCCAGTTCCCTTGTTCAATTATCCCTTTTTTAAAAATTCCTTGTGAGCTTATCTCAGAGGCAAAGAGGTAGCAAAACTATACGCTTTGCAGGCATTGTGAGAAACAGAATAATAAATGCACAGTGACCAGTCACCTCCAGACTTTCAAAGTCATATAAATTGGTCACTAATTATGATGTGATAGTTTCAGTGATTTGTGAACTGAAAAGCTATTATTGAACTTTGTGTTTTGTTCTGTTACTCATGGTTAATAGCCATGGTAACTGAAGTTTGAACTATGTTGTCAGGGGTCTTGCATTATTTAACTAAACCATGATAACTGAAATTCATGTATATCAGACTGTGCAAAGCAAGGACTACTTGTGTATTTAACTTAAAATACTGTGTTTAAGGCAGTATTTCTTTTTAAAGATTCCCCTCATTAAGTGACATTTTTGTTTAATTAAACAATTACACAGTCCAATTTTATTAAGAGATGTTTACTATAGGGGCCAGCCCCATGGTTAAGTTTGCACGCTCTGCTTTGGCGGCCCAGGGTTTCTCCGGTTCGGATCCTGGGCGCAGACATGGCGCCGCTCGTCAGGCCATGCTGAGGCAGCATCCCACATGCCACAACTAGAAGGACCCACAACTAAAAATATACAAATATGTACCAGGGGACTTTGGGGAGAAAAAGGAAAAATAAAATCTTTAAAAAAAAAAAAAGATGTCTACTGTAATTTGCCCCAGGTTCTTATCGATTGTTTAGGGCAAAAGCATGAACACTGAAATGCAATGGTTACAATTCTTACCCCCCCCTTTTTTTACAACTTTATTTATTTATTTATTTTTAAATATTTTATTGTAGTTTTTTTTTTTTTTTGAGGAAGATTAGCCCTGAGCTAACATCTGCCGCCAATCCTCCTATTTTTGCTGAGGAAGACTGGCCCTGAGCTAACATCCGTGCCCATCTTCCTCTAGTTTATATGTGGGACACCTACCACAGCATGGTTTGACAAGCGGTGACTTGTCCGCACCCAGGATCTGAACCAGCAAACCCCATGGCCACCCAAGTGGAACGTGCGCACTTAACCGCTGTGCCGCTGGGCCAGCCCCACAACTTTATTAAGGTACAGTTGACATACTATAAACTCCACGTTAAATTAGAGTATACAATTTGATGAGTTTTGACACATATATACACTTTTGAAACTATCACCATAATCAAGAGAACAAACATCTGAAAGCCCCAGAATTTCATCAGGACTCTTTAATCCCTCACTCTCTTCTTTCCCTGCTTCACCCTCTTTCTGTTCCAGGAAGCCACTGATCTACTTTCTATCACTGTAAATTAGTTTGCATGTTCCAGATTTTTGTATAAATGAAATCATTTTTGGTCTGGCTTCTTACACTCAGCATAATTATTTTGAAATTTCTTCATGTTGTTACATGTATCAATTCCTTTTTACTGTTGAGGCGTATTCTATTGTGTAAATATACCACAACTTGTTTATCCATTCACTTGTTGATGGACATTTAAGTCATTTCCACATTTTGGCTATTACATATAAAGCTGATATAAAAGATTCATGTATAAGTCCTTGTAAGGACACATGCTTTTATTTCTCTTGGGTGCCTGTCTAGCAGTGGAATAACCAGATATAATATTTCACTTTTTAGGAAACTGACAGTTTTCTAAAAACTTACATTCTCACCAGCAGTGGATGAGAGTGCTGGTTGCTCCATATCTTTTCTTTCCCTTTTCCTGCTTTCTTTTGGGTTATTTGGACATTATTTAGTATTCCATTTTAATTTATCTGTTATGACTTTGACTATATCTCTATATGATTTTTTTGATGGTTGCTCTAAGTATTGTAAAATACCTACTTAACTCTTCGTTGTCTACTTAGAATCAATATTTTACTGCTTCATTTGGCTTATAGAAACTTTTATCACTTTACTTTCCACCATATATGTTGTCTTCTATGTTACATTTACGTACATTGTAAACCCTATTGGACAATGTCGTACTTTTTATTTTCAACTGTCAAACATATTTTACGGAAAAGCATAGTCTATTATATTTACCTAGATATTTATCATTTCTGTTGCTTTTCCTACATTCCTGATATCCCAAGTTTCCTTCTTAATATCATTTCCCTTCTGTCCGAAGAACTTTGTTTAGCATTTCTTTGAGAGCATATACTAAAATTCCTGGTATGTACATGCACGTACCTAGAATGTCCCAAAATTTCAGACTCCCAGAAGCAAAGCAAGTATTCATCATTGTTTGCTCCAGATAGTTTAGGCACAGTGAACCATTCTTATCCAGGAATGGCGGGAACCCTCCTGAAATCCCAGAAGCCAGGCAAGGGCCAGTATTGCAAGAAGGCCTTTCTAAGGATGGCAGTCTCAGACCTGCTATATTAACTCTTTTATGCACACCTTGCCACCTTCCATGCACACCCCACCCCCATTTCCCTATCATATTACCCTTCTCCTTTCCCTTCATCTTAACCCCTCCTAGTTCCCTACTTCAGTCCTAAAGTCTTTGAGGGGGGCAGAGGTCAGCTTCCAAAAACAGGCAGGGATTAGGTTGGCCTAGAGTGATATTTCAGAGCCTAAGGAGGTAGTCTAAGTGCAGGGACTAACAACCTCAGATGATAAGGGCCCTGGGGAGGGGGCTGGGGTGGAGAAATCAAAGCCCAAGCAGCATCCTTCTTGGGGGGGGGGAGGGGGAGGGGATGGTAGTGGTGATGGCTAGGTCCAGGGATATTGATCAAATAAATATATGAATGATAATGGGAGCCATGTTTCTCACTGTTAGGAGAAGGGAACTCAAGCAAGGGATGATTATCTTTGCACATGTTTGTATGATATTTTGCTTATTACAGGAAGCACATATTACTGTTATAATTTGAAAAATCATCAAATAAAAAATATTTTAAGGAGAAATGGAAATTTCAATGGAAAAAAATGTGAAAAATTATTTTCTGGTGAAATATTGAAGATCAGAAATAGCAGAATAGCATAGTGGTCTAGAGAAAAAAATGTCAGAGTTCAGATACAGTTCAGCCAATTATTATATGTATGACATTTGGCAAATTACTTATGTCTTAGTTTTATAATCAGGAAAAGTGTTTAATAGTATAACCTACCACCCAGGAAATCTGCCATTTAGGATTACCACTTATTACACTTATTATTACCACTAATTACAATGTCAGCAAATAGTAGGCTCTTAATATTAGCTGTTATTGATCAAAGTCAGACAAATAGTAAGTGTTAGACTGGATATTTGAACCTAAGGCTAAACTGTCTTCCAGAAGACAGAAGGCTATGTATATCTTTGGATCAAACAATACTGCTAAAATGATTTCCAAAATGTGTATAATTATTAGTACTGCTAGTCAGTGTGTAAAAGTATCAGGTTGTACTTTTTCTAGCACTGTGTGCTATTTTTTTTAAAGAACCAGTAAGTTGATAGGCTAAGAAATTTCATGTAAGTTAGCATCATATTGATCAATAATGAGTTTAGAAATAATTCTGGTTAAATTAATGTAAACTACTTTTTAACATCCAACAGATTTAGACAAATTCTAATATTTAATAGTCACTAGGGACTTATTATATGCTAGGCATTGTAATGAGGATTTTTTTATGTATTAACTCAGTTAATCTTAATATCCTCACCAGAATAATGATGGTTTACAGTTATGAAATATCAGAAATTTCATTTGTCTTAATTTGTGAGAGTACTTGTTAATCATTTTTGTTTATAAATATTTAATTGGCTTTATTTAAATATGCCTAATTGTTGAATTGAACATACTCATTTTGTATTTCCACTTAAGGCTTAAGAAACACTCAAGGGAGTTTTTTTTAATGCTATAATTTAAGCTTCTGTCCACTAGATGTCCTCAGTTAAGTTTAAGTTATCAGAATTTAACTTTTTGTGAAAATTTATTTCAGTCTCTAAATATCTTAATAAAATCTTAATAAAATACACTCTCTAAAAGAAGTGTGAGATAATGTTTCAGGAGAAATTCTTTGCATGTAATTGTTAGTACTGTTGATACTTCAAAAATTAGTATAAGATCTTTAAAATCTATAAATACCTTTTGATGTGTGGTAGAAGGAGATTTAAGCGTTACTTGAGTTTTTGTACTATATGTAATCTTGATGAAATAAGGGCATTTTTTATGTTTAAATTACTTTTTCATTGTTTAGTTTTATATTTCTTTTAACCCACTTTTAATTTTTTTATTTTCTTAAAGGGTTTTGGCCCTGGAGTTAAACAAAGACAGAGATGTTGAAAGGATCCATGGCAGTGGAGTTAACACCCTTGACATTGAACCCGTTGAAGGGAGATAGTAAGTTTATTATACAATCTTTCTTTTTCTAAGTGAGATGCAGTAAAATCTTGCTTTCAGATTAATTATGTAAAGGTTCATAAAAATTACTAAAAATTCTAAATTTTAGCATTTTAATCTGGCGTTAATTTCAAATAAATACAGAACATCAAACATACAAAATGTTGCCAGATAAACGTTTCCAAACTATAATATATAAATATATTCATTGTTAAATTAACAAACATTTAACTTCTTTTAGATGCAGAGGGCTTTTAAGTGCTGGGATTTGTGTCTGTCTGTTGGTGCCATTTTAAAACATAGTTGCTACTCTCCAGGAGTCTGATGGGAAAACAAATATAAAAAGCATAAGTTTATTTTGGAGAATTAAGTTTGAAGCAGACCAGACTTGTATTTGAGTTCCTCCTGGCTTTGCCACTTATCAGCTGTGTGACCCTGAGCAATTTACCTAACCTTTCTAATCCCTAATTGCCTTAGCTCTACAATGGGAGCAATAATACCTACATAACAAGTTTGTTGTGAAGATTAATTGAGATCCTATGTATAACGTGATTGGCATAAGACCTGGCATATCATAAATGGTTGCCACCACTCCTGTTAATCAAAAGCACTGTCACCTATACTTTTACTCCTTTTAGTCCATTCTCCACACAACAGCTGAAGTGCTTTGAAAAATGCAAATCTGAACATGCCATCCCCACACTTAAAACTCATCTTGGTCCCACATTACCCATACAAGAAAGTTCAAAACCCTTCATGTGATCTATAATTAGAACAAGTGTAAAAGTAAAGAAAAGGTTCTTGTCGAGATGGCGCTGTGAGCAGATGTTGAACTCGCCTCCTCCCACGAACACAACCAGGTTACAACAATTTTAGGAAG
Organism: Equus asinus; assembly: GCF_041296235.1. Lineage (NCBI taxonomy): Eukaryota > Metazoa > Chordata > Mammalia > Perissodactyla > Equidae > Equus > Equus asinus. The sequence continues at coordinate 63,237,764 of NC_091799.1, forward strand.
AATCACCCTGGATTGAAAACTGAAAACTGGATAAAAAGAACCCCCACAACAAGGGACAGTCCTGACGAAAGCAGAAGAGGCAGTAACTCCGGCCGGAGAGGAAAAAAGCCACCTTTGGGAGCAGCAGAGCTTCTCAGTTGGCCAGGCAGCAGCCAACCTAAGGTATGCAGCCCTCCCTGGAGGAGTGAGGTCTGGAGCAGGGGCAATACTGCTATAGCCATCCTTCGGACTCAGCCCAACTGAGAGGGGGGTCTTACTGTCTGGCCTTGATGGCTATTAACTACAGCGAGGACACCCCAGAAAAGCTATTGGCCGAAAGCCAAAAAGATCCAGGTCTTAAAGGGCCCACGCACAAACTCACTCATTGCAGCAACCTAAAATCACCAGAGAGAAGGCTGACTGTCCTTTGGTGAAACAAGACTCACCTGGTGGGCTCTGTGGGCATCTTGGTGAGAGGAGGATCCTCTCTGGAGACTGAGACATTGGTAGGGGCCCTTGTTCTGAGCTGGTCCAACAAGCTGATACAGATACCGGTGGGGGCCATTGAGGTGCGTCCTTTGGGCTGTTAGCCCAGGGGTCTGCCACACCCATTAGAGCACAGATTTAATCCAGTTCAGCCAGGGCAGGCAACCCGCCCTAGGGACTGGCCCCACCTAACAGCAAACCCTCAGGCTACTTTTCAGCCTGCATTGACTGAGTGCCTTGATCCTCTACAGGCAGGCAAAGGTGTCTGTCTCTGTGGGGCAGGGCTTGTGTGAGGACCAGGTGAACTGTGGGGGGCAGTGGGGCAGAGGTGGGGGCCTCTGCAGTGTGGCGGTGGGGTACGCTCCAGGGGGTTGAGAAGTGTGCATGGACCAGGACTATGCTGAGAGTGTATGTGGTTCAAAGAGGGGTGAGGCTTATCAGCGTCAGAAGACTTGTGTTTCACAAATAGCCAAAAAAAGGATCAGCCCCACCTTCCAAAGTCTGAAACAACTGAGTGCCTCCATGCCAAGGGCTAGCCCTACTCAGCTGCACTCCTAAGAGAACTGACAACAGCCTTGTAGGCCTCAGGCCTATCACAACTGTATGCCCCTGAGCCTAGCAACCAGCTACACTGGGTACCAACCCAATTAAGAGGACAATTGCAATAAGAGTGTGCTAATAGACTTTGTAGCCAACAGTGCTGAGGCCCCTCCAAACCAGATTTACAAACAGCTGGCCAGGGAAGGAAAGATCAGACTCCCTGGGTACCTGCAGTGGGAGCCACCCTGCCACAGCAGAAGAACACAAGTAGCCCACAAAGGGGTCACTCCTGGTTCTTATGGTCTGGTGACGAGAGGGAAGCACACTGCTGGGCCTCATAAGGCATCTCATACATAAGGCCACTTCTCCAAGATCAGGAGACATAGCTGACTCACCTAGTACAAAGAAAATAGCACAGAGAAAGAGGCATAATGAGGAGGCAAAGGAATACTTTCCTAGCAAGGGAACACTACAAAACACCAGAAAAAGAACTAAGTGAAACAGAATCTAGCGACCTCCTTGACAAAGAATTCAAACAAAATATAATGAGGATGCTCACAGATATGCAGAGAAGAATGGATGAACACAGTGAGCACATCAGCTAAGAATTGGAAGATATAAAAAAGAACCAATCAGAAATGAAGAATACAATACTCGAAATGAGAAATTCACTAGAGGGACTCAGTAGCAGAATAGAGGAAGCACAAGAATGGATCAGCAAGCTAGACGAACGATTAGAGGAAATCAGCCAAGCAGAACAGAAAAGAGAAAAAAGAATTAGACAGAATGAGAACAGTGTAAGGGAACTCTGGGACAATATCAAGCGTGCTAGCATTCAGATTATAGAGGTCCCAGAAGGAGAAGAGAGAGACAAAGGGGCAGAACATTTATTTGTCGAAATAATAGAGGAAAATTTTCCTCACCTGAGGAAGGAAACAGACATCCAAGTTCAGGAAGCACAGAGAGCTCCAAACAAGAGAAGCCCAAAGAGGCCCACACCAAGACATATTATAATCAAAATGTGTAAAATTAAAGACAAAGAGAGAATCCTAAAAGCAGCAAGAGAAAGGCCACAAGTGACATATAAAGGGAAGCCCATCAGGCTATCAGCGGACTTCTCAGTCGAGACCATACAGGCGAGAAGAGAATGGCACGATATATTTGAAGTGCTAAAAGGAAAAAGCCTACAACCAGGAATACTCTATCCATCAAGGCTGTCATTCAGAATGGAAGGAGAGATAAAGAGCTTCCCAGACAAGCAAAAGTTAAAGGAGTTTATCACTAAGAAACCACTTCTACAAGAAATGCTGAAAGGACTTATTTAAGTGGGAAAGTAATGACCACAAATAGAGATAAAAGAAAAAAAATTATCAAAAAAACCCAAAACAACAAGAAAAAACAGGCAATAAAATCACTTGTAAGGTAAAAGTATAGTAAAGGCAGCAGATCAACTACCTGTGAAGGTAATATGAAGGTTAAAAAACAAATGTACTAAAATTACCTATTTCAATGATAAGAGGGTAATGGATATACACACACTAAACAAAAGACTATATATGATGTGAAAAACATATAACGTGGGAGGAGGGGAGTGAAAAAGTAGAGCTTTTAGAAAGAGGTCAATAGACTGTTATATGCATAGTATATTAAATAGGATCCTCATGGTAACCACAAACCAGAAACCTATAACAAGCAGGAAAAAAAGTAAGACAAATGAAATCAAACATATTACTAAAGATAGCCATCAAACCACAAGTGAGGAGAGCAAGAGAAAAAGAAAGGAACTGAGAAGAAGTACTAAAACACCCCAAAAAAAGAAAAAGTGACAAAATGGCAATAAATACATATTTATCAATAGCTACTTTAAATGTCAATGGACTAAATGCTCCAATCAACTGCCATAGGGTGGCCAACTGGATAAAAACACAAGATCCATGTATATGCTGCATACAAGAGACACACTTCAGACCTACAGACACTCACAAACTGAAAGTGAAAGGATGGAAAAAGATATTCCATGCAAATGGCAAATAAAAGAAAGTGGGGGTAGCGATACTGATATCAGACAAAATAGACTTTAAATCAAAAACTGTAATAAGAGACAAAGATGGGCACTACAAAATGATAAAGGGAACAATCCAACAAGAAAATATAACACTTGTAAATATCTACGCACCCAACATAGGAGCACCTAAATATATAAAGCAATTATTAACAGACATAAGAGGAGAAATAGACAGTAACACAATAATAGTAGGGGACTTTAACGCTCCACTTACACCAATGGATAGATCATCCAAACAGAAGATCAATAAAGAAACACTTGCCTTAAAGGACACATTAGACCAGATTGACTTAGTAGATATATACAGAACATTCCATCCAAAAACCATAGAATACACATTCTTTTCAAATGCCCATGGAACATTCTCCAGGATTGATCACATATTAGGCCACAAAACAAGTCTCAATAAATTTAAGAAGATTGAAATAATACCATGCATCTTTTCTGACCACAAAAGTATGAAACTGGAAATCAACTACGGAAAGAAAAGCCATAAAAATGTGGAGATTGAACAAAATGCTACTCAACAATGATGGGGTCAATGAAGAAGTCAAAGGAGAAATAAAAAATTCCTGGAGACAAATGAAAATGAAAAATACGACATGCCAAAATCTGTGGGATACAGCAAAAATGGTTCTACGTGGGAAGTTTATAGTAATTCAGGCCTACCTCAACAAAGAAGAAAAATCCCAAATAGACAATCTAAAAGTGCACCTAAAGGTACTGGAAAAAGAACAACAAACAAAGCCCAAAATCAGCAGAAGGAAGGAAATAATAAAAATCAGAGCAGAAATAAACGAAATAGAGACTAAAAAAAAATAGAAAAAATTAATGAAACCGAGAGCTGTTTCTTCAAAAAGATAAACAAAATTGACAAACCCTTAGCTAGACTCGCCAAGAAAAAAAGAGAGAAGGCTCAAATAAATAAAATCAGAAATGAAAGAGGAGAGATTACAACAGACACCTCAGAAATACAAAAGATAATAAGAGAATACTATGAAAAGCTATACGCCAACAAATTGGATAATCTAGAGGAAATGGACAAATTCTTAGAAACATACAACCTTCCAAAACTGGACCAAGAAGATGTAGAAAATTTGAATAGACCGATCACCAGTAATGAGATCGAAACAGCAATTAAAAACCTCCCAAAAAATAAAAGTCCAGGACCAGATGGCTTCCCTGGTGAATTCTACCAAACATTCAAAGAAGACCCAATACCTATCCTTCTCAAACTCTTCCAAAAAATTGAAGAGGAGGGGAGGCTTCCTAACTCCTTCTACGGAGCAAACATTATCCTGATACCAAAACCAGACAAGAACAACACAAAAAAAGAAAATTACAGGCCAGTATCACTGATGAGCATCGATGCAAAAATCCTCAACAAAATACTAGCAAATCGAATACAACAATACATTAAAAAGATCATACATCATGATCAAGTGGGTTTCATTCCGGGGATGCAGGGATGGTTCAACATCCGCAAATCTATCAATGTGATACACCACATTAACAAAATGAAGAATAAAAATCACATGATCAGCTCAATAGATGCAGAGAAAGCATTTGACAAGATACAGCATCCATTTATGATAAAAACTCTAAATAAAATGGGTATAGAAGGAAAATACCTGAACATAATAAAGGCCATATATGACAAACCCACAGCAAATATCATTCTCAATGGAGAAAAACTGAAAGCTATCCCTCTAAGAACAGGAACCAGACAAGGATGCCCACTGTTACCACTCTTATTTAACATAATATTGGAAGTCCTAGACAGAGCAATCAGGCAAGAAAAAGAAATAAAAGGGATCCACATTGGAAAAGAAGAAGTCAAACTATCACTCTTTGCAGATGACATGATTTTATATCTAGAAAACCATAAAGAGTCCACTAAAAAACTTTTAGAAATAATAAAGGAATACAGTCAAGTTGCATGATACAAAATCAATGTACAAAAATCGGTTGCGTTTCTATACACTAACAACAAAGTAGCAGAAAGAGAAATTAAGAATACAATCCCATTTACAATTGCAACAAAAAGAATAAAATACCTAGGAATATACTAAACAAAAGAGGTGAAGACCTGTACACTGAAAACTATAAGACATTGTTGAAAGAAATCGAAGAAGACACAAAGAAATGGAAAGATATTCCGTGCTCTTGGATTGGAAGAATTAACATTGTTAAAATGTCCATACTTCCTAAAACAATCTATAGATTCAACACAATCCCTATCAAAGTTCCAACAAACAACATTTTTTACAGAACTAGAACAAAGAATCCTAAAATTTATATGGAACAACAAAAGACCCCAAATAGCCAAAGGATTCCTGAGAAAAAAGAACAAAGCTGGAGGTATCACACTCCCTGATTTCAAATTATACTACAAAGCCATAGTAACCAAAACAGCATGGTACTGGCACAAAAACAGACACACAGATCAATGGAACAAAATTGAGAGCCCAGAAGTAAACCCACACGTTTATGGACAGCTAATATTCGACAAGGGAGCCAAAAGCATATGATGGAGAAAGGAGAGTCTCTTCAATAAATGGTGTTGGGAAAACTGGACAGCCACATGCAAAAGAATGAAAGTAGACCATTCCCTTACACCATGCACAAAAATCAACTCAAAATGGATTAAAGACTTGAATGTAAGACCCGAAACCATGAGACTTCTAGAAGAAAACATAGGCAGTACGCTCTATGACATTGGTCTGAGCAGCATATTTTCAAGTCCCATGTCTGACCGGGCAAGGGAAACAAAAGAAAAAATGAACAAATGGGACTACATCAAACTAAAAAGCTTCTGCACAGCAAAGGAAACCATCAGCAAAACGAAAAGACAACCTAACAATTGGGAGAGGATCTTTGCAAACCACGTATCAGATAAGGGGTTAATATCCAAAACAAAGAACTCATACAGCTCAACAACAACAAAACCAACAATCCAATTAGAAAATGGGCAAAAGATCCGAACAGAGATTTCTCCAAAGAAGATATACGGATGGCCAACAGGCATATGAAAAGATGCTCAACATCATTAGCTACCAGGGAAATGCAAATCAAAACTACAATGAGGTATCACCTCACTCCGGTCAGAATGGCTATAATTAACAAGACAGGAAACAACAAATGTTGGAGAGGGTGTGGAGAGAAGGGAACCCTTGTTCACTGCTGGTGGCAGTGCAAACTGATGCAGCCACTGTGGAAAGCAGTTTGGAGTATCCTCAGAAAATTAAGGATAGATCTACCATATGATCCAGCTATTCCACTGCTGGGTATTTATCCAAAGAACTTGAAAACACAAAGGTATAAAGATCCTTGCACCCCTATGTTCATTGCGGCATTATACACAATAGCCAAGACTTGGAAGCAACCTAGGTGCCCATCAAGGGACGAATGGATAAAGAAGATGTGGTGTTTATACACGTTGGACTACTACTCAGCCATAAGAAATGATGAAATCTGGCCATTTGTGACAACATGGATGGACCTTGAGGGTGTTATGCTGAGTGAAATAAGTCAGAGGGAGAAAGTCAAATACCGTATGATCTCGCTCATAAGTAGAAGATAAAAACGACAAAAAGAAAAAATCACATAGCTGGTGGGCTGGTGGTTACCATTGGGGAAGGGGGGAGGGGGGAGGGCAAAAGGGGTGACTAGGGTCACATGTGAGGGGATGCACTATAATTAGTGTTCAGGTGGTAAACATGATGTAATGTATACAGAATTAGAAATATGATGTACATCCGAAAAAAATAAAAATTAAAAAAAAAAGGTAAAGTTTGTCATGTTATGTTTAGCATTTGCTCCAGAATTTTTATTTTATAGTGAAGTATTATTTTTTACATTAAAATAAGCCAGGATGGGTTTGATAGAATTTCATTTTTTATTTCCAGCTTCTGTCATGGTCTCACCTAGTAGTATCTGAGGAACGTGTACAGTGAACAAATTCTCACTTTTACTCATGGCTAAATCAAAAAATGACCAGCGATAATGCTCTTCTTTTTCCTGACCTTTTCCAGGGAAAACAGAGCACCTCCCAGTCAAGGTCAGCTGTGGGGCATTTGCTTATAACGTACTGCAGACATGAACAGCAAGGATAGCTGATTTCTTTTGGTCTTGGGTGCTGGTATAAAAAATATTCAATACTGCTACTCCAGCCAGCCATTTGGTATAGTGACCAGTTGTTTGATCTGTGCAGTATATGAAACCAGTAGGCTACCAGTTGTCAGAGTCAGTGAGAAATGTGGGAAATTATGGATTAAATGTGAATAAAATATGTGAGAAATACAGGCTGAGTCTTTCTGCAGAGCATATCAAGAAAAGTCGAGATTCTCACTGTAGTGGTTTCCCCCTTTATTGCATGGTAAAATCTACAACTATTTATTTCATTGTTTGCTAAGACTTGTATTTTGCATTAAACCCTTGTGGCAGCAAAGAGAGAAATAAAAAGCAGTATGTATGGTTAATGGAAAGTTAAATATTGATTTTCTTTTTCTCAAGAAAATCAGTGCACATGCAACTTGCTCAAAATACTTGTTAATATTTACCAGCCACCATAAGAGCTGTAGTGATGTCACTGAAAACCAGAATATACAAATCTGGTAAGAAGCATTTCTTTCCAAAGTTAGGAGTTATTTTAAGAAGTCTACCTGAAAATAACATTTTAACAACTGCAACTACTTAAAGTACATTTGTATTCCATTCTGTGAGGATCAAATTTTCTTTTATATCTTCTAAATTCTTCTAAGTTAATTTCATTCATCTTTATAACACCATATAAAAACTTGTCCGTATAAACACATAAAGCCATATCGCTTATTATGTTCACCCTATGAGCAAAATTAATAACCTCTCAGTTAAATAAAGTCAGTGCTGTCAGATAGTTCAAATACAAAATCGGTTAATCTAATAATGGTTCAGTTTTTCACCCAATTAATAAAATCAAAGGAAAACTTTTGGAAGCCATTCTAGCACAGATGAAACATCTGACATTATTGTAAATACCATTTAAATTCAGTTAAAAAGTTCAACTTTTGAAAATAATTGTTTTTGCATTGATAATACATGTAGTGCCATGGTAAAAAACAATATTTCATAAAGTTCAAATATGAAGCAAAAATGTTTTTGGAATTGGTTGTGGTACATAAGTAACTCACAACTGTATCCAAACAAGCTATAACGCTTTATCAATGAAAATAAAAGCTTTAGTTGTTAAAATTTACCATTATCTCTCTATATATGCAAAGTAACTGAAGTACAAAATTTTTGTAATAAAACTAATGTTAAATATTAAAAAAAACTTCAGCCTGGCAGTACTTGTTGTCTTTCTGTACTGTGCGTCATCGGTGGGATTTTAGAACTCTTTGAGCATAGAACTTTGAAGAACTACTTTTAAATTAACTTAATTGTTCTACAAATTGGTATTGAATTTTTTCTTAAAACAAGTGTATAGATCATTGCAACTTGGACATGCTGCTAGTTCATGAACCCTTTGTAACTGGTTCACAACAGGATAAGGAGCTTGCACCAGAATGTAAATCTGCTATGTCACTAAGCACACAGTTTAGATGAGCTGAGATTTTTTTTTTGTAGCAAGGCTTTCTCAGTGAAGAAAGAAATGTGCTCACTTTTGTCACAAGCTCCTTATCTTGCACTTTAAATAGCAAAGAAACTAAAGGTGGCAAAATAAAAAACCAATGTATAACACTTAATAACAACTTATAAGTAATCAAATATCCCCACAAACCACAAAATTTGGATGAGTGGGAACAAATCTCTGTTAACTACAAGATCTGTGTGGTATCAGCATCTAAATCAGGTGGGGCAATAAAAACCAATTGGGCGTCTGATAGACCTGATAACTCCAAAATAACCAACAGCTAGTTGAACGCTCAGCAAGCCAGTTTGACTACAGCAGCTGAAACTGGGAGAGGATGGCATACTCCACTTGTTCAATGGGTTCACAGTCAGAGCTGAAGGGGCTGGAGCAGTCTTGGCCCTATAATCTCTCCAACTAATCAGCTAAAGAGCCCCTAAAGGACAGAACCCTACACTAAGGAGAAACTCCTTAGAATAGAATCCAAATTGAGCAGTACAGGGACAACAGAAACAAAGGGAAAAGATGGCCCGGATGAAAATTGGCGAGGTGAACAGACCCAGGAAATCTCTGGACTTAAGCTGCCGTATTTTGAACATCTTATAAAAAAAAAAAAAAAAGGAAAAAGAAGAGGACATTCCAGAGATGTAAAATTTAAATATTACTCTAAACCAAGCCTCCCTTCTAAAAGTTTAAGAAAATTAATTTTACATAAAAATCAGCAAAAGAATAGAATTAAGGTCTAAGTCCATACAAAATTATAAGAACAGAAAGAATAAGTAGTATAATGCCCCTATAGGAATGTAGTTGTGCCAGAAACATATGCCCACAAAATAGATGAGAACTCTAACCTAATATTTCAAAACTAGTTAAAAGTCATTTTTTTTTTTTTAAAGCTTTTATTTTTTCCTTTTTCTCCCCAAAGCCCCCTGGTACATAGTTGTGTATTCTTCGTTGTGGGTTCTTCTAGTTGTGGCATGTGGGACGCTGCCTCAGCGTGGTCTGACGAGCAGTGCCATGTCCGCGCCCAGGATTCGAACCAACGAAACACTGGGCCGCCTGCAGCGGAGCGCGAGAACTTAACCACTCGGCCACGGGGCCAGCCCCTAGTTAAAAGTCATTTTAAAAGAATACAATATATGACAGAATTGCATATGTTGGAATTAGAAAAACTCAGAAAAGAGATGATTAAAGTGAAAAAATTAGAAAAACAGAAAAATGTTTCAGAAATGACAACTAAAGACTAGTAAGGAACACAACCAAATAAATATGAGGTAATACCTTTGAAATAGAAGGTGGAAAGAAGGAAGATTTTAAAAATCAAAAAGAAATGGAGAAAGGAAAAGGATTCAAGAGATAGAGAGACCTGTGTAGAAGATAGGCAAAGAAGATCCAGCATACCTGTAACAGGGCTTCTCAGAGAAAAAAGTCAAAGAAAGAGAACCGAATAAATAGTAAAACTATAATCCAAGAAAACTTTTCTAGAAAAAATAAGATCTGAAACTACATATAAGGGAAAGAAAATCACCTTGTAACCAGTTTGATTTGGGGTTTTATGCCCAAAGAAATGGAAGTTTCTTATCTAAGATATTCAAGGAAGTAAAAATGTGAATCAAGGATTTTATATCCAGCCAGATTGTTTTTCAAATACAAAGGACAGGCAAATTGTCAGTAACATAAAAGAATTCAGGGAATATTGTTCTCAATAGCCCTTTCTTAGTAATCGATCAGAGAACCAGAATGAATAAAGAGACAGCAGTATGGGGGTTGATGATGAGCAATATTATTAGCAAATTACAGGCTTTATAGATAGATAAATTCATAGATTTGTCTGTCTTCCCTACTAGATTGTAAACTCTGGGAAGGCAGGAACCATGCCTGTCTTGTCCACACTTGTGTTAGAAGAATGCCTAGTGTATTGAAGGTGCTCAAAGTTGAATGAATTGAGTAAATGTTCATAATAGAAAGAAGGAATCTAACATTTATTGATCCCCTGTTTTTTGCCAGGCAGTATAAAAGGCACTTTACATGTAACTTTTATGTTTACATCAACGATTTAGGTGAAAATGTCTCCCTTTTCACAAATGTTGAAAGCCTAGACATGAAGTAGCTTGCCCAGGGTCACATAGCTAACATCAGTAATAGCTGGTCTGTCTGATTCCATTTTTGTTTAGCATAATTATGATTAGGACATTTAAAATGACTTTGTAATATTTTACTTGCTTAAGTAAGAGAGATGTTTTGCCACCTTGTTTCTATTCCTTTCTTTTTGGAATCATGAAGGTAAATTTTAAATGATCACAGATTGAGTCTTTCTATGTTCATTCTTCTACAAATATTAGATTAAAAAATTTTAGTTTATTGAAGTCTATATTAATGAAGTTTTACTCTGTGTGGGCATAATACATTTGGATGTTTGTAGATGAATAATTTTCAGAAATATGTAATCAAAAATGAACTACATCAAATGATAAATTAATGTGAACTTTCTTATTATTAGTATGTTATCAGGTGGTTCAGATGGTGTGATTGTACTTTATGATCTTGAGAACTCCAGCAGACAACCTTGTTACACATGTAAAGCAGTGTGTTCCGTTGGCAGGTGTGTATTGAAAATGTAATTCATAAATTTATAAACAGTTGGGTGTTTTTTGCATCAAATACAAAACATGAAAATAGCAGTCATGAATATCTCAAGCAAATTGTTCAAATGATCTATTTACATGGATATCCCTTGACATTTTCTTGAAAATAGTAACTGAAATTCAGGTATAGCTGTTTTGTTGGGTTTTTTTTTAAGATTTTATTTTTCCTTTTCCTCCCCAAAGCCCCTCAGTACATAGTTGTGTAATTTTAGCTGTGGGTCCTTCTAGTTGTGGCATGTGGGACGCCGTCCCACCACAGCCTGACAAGCGGTGTGTCATGTCATCGCCCAGGATCCCAACCTGCGAAACCCTGGGCCGCCGAAGCGGAGCGTGCGAACTTAACCACTTGGCCACAGGACCAGCCCCTGGATATAGGTGTTTTTAACATGAGACTTCCCAAAAACAACTTTGGTATCAATTTCCAAAGGATTTTATTTAAAAACTTTTGGTTATGTCCTTTTTGTTCTACACCTACATAGCATACCTCAGTAACTAATTATAGTTTTTAGGACCACTTAGTCGAAGATTCATTTATGAGTCTTTCAGCTAATTATAAACACAAATTAGATTTTTCAACTGATGTTAATAGAACACAAAGATTAATGGCTAGAAGCAATAAATGTGTTGGTAGTCCTGCACCAAACACACACACACACACACTCTCACACTCACTCCTCTTACCTCTCTACCTACTCAAAACTGCCTAACTTACCTCTCTTGGTCTTGAGTTTTCCGACCCTTCTTTACTGGCTTTCTAGTTTTGTGAGGATTACTTTTAAGTCCCTAATAGAATGTTTTGTGACTTTGTTCTGATTTGTTCATAATGGTTACTTAATTCTTTCTCATCACCTGTAACTCATCTGATATTGAACAGACCTTTACATTAACAGAATGGGTTTTGAGGAAATGCTTTCAAGAGGAAAAATTTCATGAACATTAATATCAATAGCCACTCTGTATTAAAACTGTTCCCAGAACACTAGAATAGGTGCATACATCCATGGAATATTTGTGAGAAGATTTCTGATTGTTCTTGGCTCTGGTGCTTCAGTTTGGAAATACAGATTTGGGAAACTGTTTCTCCGAACCTCAGATTATTTTGTCTTCGAGATAATTATACTTGCCCTGTTATTCTTGTAAGGTTTCTGTGAGACTTAAATGAAATACTATCTTTTAAGAAGCACGTTAAAAACTGTAAAGCCACTGCATAAATGGAAAGCAGTGTAGTTACAGGGACACTTGGTAGAAAACAAGATACCACCTCAAATACTCTGGAACTTGGTTTCTAAGAGGCTTATACCATTTTATACTCTCCACCCCTACCAAAAAAAACAGTATCTAAATTCTATATCTAGACAGTCATATTAATTAATTTAATTCATTTTTATTGTAGCTCATATTTTAACATTGTTTAATTTGTTATATAGCAAAATAGTATTTTCATATATACCACATGCTATATAATGTTATTCCATGAGAGAGTATGATCTGCTTTTCTGGTATGTAAAGTCAAGTAAATGCTTAGTGTGTCAGTCTTTTGCTTTACCATGACTTTCTTCTGGGATTCAAATGCTGTTGTTAAAAGCATGACTTTGAATACAAATGCGCATATGGTGAGCATCTTTTCAAAATGAGTTCAAGTAGCATTTTTGGATCCGAAGACTTTATAATCTGACTTTAAGAAATAATTTCAGTAAAAATTATTAAGTTAATGTGGCTTAGACTGTTTCCTGATATTTATTTTTGCTTTACTTAATGTCTTTGTTCATGAGCACCAAAAAGATTCCTTTCTTGTACCAAAATTCTTATTAAATGTGAATGAGAATTCCAGATCATACATAGTAAGAGAATAATATATTTAGTCCTATTTTAAAATTTAAAATATAAATGAGCTTTTATTTGTGATCACTATATTAGATATTTTTTATTTAAAACTGGAAAATATCTGTATAGATCAGATTCTTAGGAGCAAATAGAAATCAATCCTGCTTAAGTAGAAATTTATTGGAAATTTAGTATCTCACATAACTGGCAGGAAGGCGGGAGATCAAAATGTAGAAAATGAGCAGAGGGCCCGCCCGGTGGCACAGCAGTTAAGTTCACACGTTCCGCTTCAGTGGGGTTCACTGGTTCAGATCCCAGGTGTGGACCTACACACCGCCTGTCAAGCCATGCTGTAGCAGGCGTCCCACATATAAAGTAGAGGAAGATGGGCACAGATGTTAGCTCAAGGCCAGTCTTCCTCAGCAAAAAGAGGGGGATTGGCATCAGATGTCAGCTCAGGGCTAAGCTTCCTCAAAAAAATAAAAATTTAAAAAATAAAAAAAAAGAAAGTGAGCAGAAAGCAAGAGAAACTAGAATAGAGAACACAGTCAAGGTCACACACACACAATTTAGTTTGGGTTCTTCTACATGTCACCAACACAGACTCTCAACTCCACAGCCATGAATAATTGCAAACTATCCCTGGGGTTTGCATCACTAGCTGGAGTTTTGGAGCCCCTGGTGGGATTGATGAAGCCCAGGACGCTTGTCCTTGCCCTTGCTGCCAAGGGGAAGGGAAGGAGAACGTCTAGAGTTCCTTGTGTTTCCTAACAAGAAGCAGGGCCCTGCCTTTCAATGAAACAAAGGGGATTTCTCCCAAATAGGAGGAGTTTGGATGCTCGTCAGCCAAGAAAAGGGCACATGTCTATACAATGCACCCATTTGGCTTTGTAACATCCATATACACCTTTTTTCCCATACTTACTCTTACTTTTTTTGAAAAACATTCCAAAATAACATAATGCAACTATCCAGTATACAATCAAAAATGTAACCAACCTCTTCCCCAAAGTGTGATGATCCTAAGTCTATTTAATTACCACATCTGGCTCCAGTTCAAAATAATGTGCACTAGTTATACCTGATTAGGATTATGCAACCTGTGGACTCAGTTTCGTACTTAACTTGTATAAAATAAGAGAGAAGAAAGAGAGGAGAAGTTAATTAAAATATATAAATATATACATGACATAGAAAGAAAGGAAATATGGGTAGACACTACAGTCCCTGTATTTTTGCAGCTGTCTCAAGCTCAGAACTGGCACTTAAGACTTTCCTGCTTCATATTCTCATTCCTTCAGGTAGTGCCACAAGTGTTCAAGGTCTTTTACTCTGTATTGTGATCCAAACATTCATCTTAAGGAATCAGAAATCACGATGATTCTGTCTGCATGGGATTGCGGTAGTCTTCTGTCAACTTTTGTTTATTTTGTTATGGAAAATTTCTAACATATACAAAAGTAGAGAGTAGTATAAGGAACTATATACCCACCACTCAGCTTCAACACCTATTAGTCATAACCAATCTTGTTTCATCTCTACCCCTACCCATGCACTCTGAGGATTATTTTGAAGCAAATCCCAAAAACATATCATTTCACTCATAATTACTTGTTTGTATCTCTAAAGGATAAACTTTTTATAAGAGTAAACAGAGTACCATTGTCCCACATACACAGCAATTCCTGATATGAAATATCCAGTTGGTGTTCAAATTTCCCTCATTGTCTCATGACTGTTTCCTAACAGCCAGTTGGTTTGAATTAAGATTCAGTAAACTGACACACATACTGTGTTGATCACCAGTTCAGAGCATATGCTGCATCCTTCAGGATGGTACATCACCCTCACAAGGTGGTGTATTTTAGCTAATATTATTAGTGAGTCTTCAACAGATCATGCTTCTGCGGGTGATAGGTTACATAAGAGTGGTGAATCCCATGGGCATCTGCCAGTTGCATTCTTTTGTCATAGAGTAAGTTCCTTGATCAGAAGCAATCTTGTGTGGGAGATCATGGAAGAATGTGAGGCATTCAACAGTTCTCAGAATGGTAGTGCTGATAAAATGATATTTGGGAAAAGCAAATCCAAGACCAGAATAGGTATCTCTTCCAGTGAGGAAACATCACTGCTCCCTTCATGAAGAGGTCCAGTGTAGCTGTCTCATCCCCCCAGGCTATAGTAAAGAAATAAGAAGTCTCCCATTCTATGAGCCTTAGTAGGAAGCAGGCCTCCACATCACATATGGAAACCTGAAACTAGAAGTGCCTGGACATTCTGCTTCCCTGGACAGCTAGGATGCAGGCATGTGATCTAGGTTTGGCCATTCATACCATCCTATCTGAGACTGCAGCTTGTTAATATACTATCAGGTTTGAAACTCCCAAAAGTCAGTTCTTTCTAAATTTTGATTGTTTTGTAGAAATCATCCCGATGTTCACAAATATAGTGTGGAGACCGTACAGTGGTATCCTCATGACACTGGCATGTTCACATCAAGCTCATTTGATAAAACTCTGAAAGTTTGGGACACAAATACATTACAAGTAAGTACAGTAAATCCTTTACAAATTGCTCTGTAGGGTAAAGGAGAATTTAATCATTTTAGTGTGATTGTTTGCTAAGATGTCATGTATGTTAGATGTGAAAGCACTATAGTGGTGAAGGAGAGCTAGACTGCTTGAGTTCATATCTTGGCTCTGCTGCTGACTAGTTCTGTGACATTGGGCAAGTGTGTGAACCTCTCTGTGTTTCAGTTTCCTCGTCTGTAAATAGGGGCAATGATTGTACCTTATGGAATGGCTGTAGATAGGTCAATATATGTAAAATACCTAGAACAGTGCTTAGCCTATAGCAAGTGCTCAACAAAACATTAGCTATTATTATTATCTTTATTATTTGAAAACTACTATGGTCAAGTGGTCTAAGGAAGAAAATTGGATTTATCTCCTATTGACCTAAAAACATAAAGGCAAAGAAAGTTATTAATATTATACCTTAGTAAAGGTAGACAGAAGATGCTAGTTTTTATGAGATTTGGTCAAATTTATATTTCTAGTACTTAGCTTTTCCCTGAGCTCTAATCTCATGTTTCTCTACCTGTCCACAGAACCTCTCTTACCTGAATGTAGTTTCATCTCCTGAAGTATAAGATGTTCCAGACCAAACATGATCACTCCTCACATCCATTTAGTCCTCAAATCTTAGCAATTCTTCCTTCAAACTCTCTCATGTTTCCCTTTTCTATTTCCCTCACCATTGCTCTGCATCTAGACTACTACTAAAACTCCTGACTGCTTTCCCTGTATTACTTTCCTTTCCATATTTTCCATGGTAAGTTCTACCCTAGAATTAATCTTACTGTAAAGCAGCTTCATCATGTCTTTACCCAAACCCACTAGTGACTCCTGTTGTCTAAATTCAGCCTGGCATTCTAAGTTCTCCATGACCTCACGCTCTGCTCTCTCAACCTTAGCTCCTACCTCTTTTCAATATAAATGATCTGCTGCCAGTACATTGATCTCCTTTTGCGTTCTGATCATGTCTTGATTATATTGTTTTCCCTGCCTCAAGTCCCTTTCCCTATGCAACTTTTCCCTTCTCATTCGTCTTAGAACTGAAAGTTTGTACCCTTTGACCAACATCTCCCCATTTCCCCCATCCTCCAGTCTCTGGTAATAATCACTTTATTCTTTGTTTCTAAGAGTTCGACTTTTTAGAGGAAGATGGGCACGGATGTTAGCTCAGGGCCAGGCTTCCTCAGCAAAAAGAGGAGGACTGGCAGTAGTTAGCTCAGGGCTAATCTTCCTAAAAAAAAAAAGAGAGAGAGTTTGACTTTTTTAGATTTCACATATAAGAGATATTATACAGTACTTGTCTTTCGCTTGTCTGACTTACTTCACTTAGCATAATGCCCTCAAGGTCCATCCATTGTCACAAATGACAGGATTTCCTTCTTTCTGTGGCTGAATGATATTATATATGTATACCACATCTTCTTTATCTCTTCATTCATTCATGGATATTTAGGTTGTTTACATGACTTGGCACTTGTAAACGATGGTGCAATGAACATGAGGGTGCAGATAGCTCAAGATAGTGATTTTGTTTCTTTTGGAGATATACCCGGAAGTGGGGTTCCTGTATCATATGGTAGTTCTATTTTTAATTTTTTGAAGAACCTCCATACTGTTTTCCATAGTGGCTGTACCAATTTATGTTCCTACCAAACCATGCACAAGGGTTCCCTTTTCTCCACATCCTCACCAACACTTGTTATCTCTTGTCTTTTTGATGAGACCTATTTTAACAGATGGGAGGTGATGATATCTCATTGTGCTTTTGATTTTCATTTCCTTGATGAGTAGTGATGTTGAGCACCTTTTCACGTACCTGTGGCCATTTGTATGTCTTCTTTGGAAAAGTGGCTATTCAGTTCCTCTGCCTGTTTTTAAATTGGATTGTTTGGGTTTTGTGCTATTAAGGTGTATGTGTTTTTATCGTTTTGGATATTAACCCCTTATCACATATATGATATGCAAATATTTTCTCCCATTCTGCAGGTTGCATTTTCATTTTTTGATGGCTTCCTTTGCTCTCCAGAAGCTTTTTAGGTTGATGTAGTCCTCCTTGTTCAGTTTTGCTTTTGATGTCAAATCCAAAAAATCATCTCCAAGACCGATGTCAAGGTGCTTACCACCTATGTTTTCTTGTAGGAGTTTTATAGTTTCAGGTCTTACATTCAAGTCTTTGATCCATTTTGAGTTGATTTTTGTGTATGGTGTAAGATAGTGGTCCAGTTTCATTCCTTTGCATGTGGCTGTCCAGTTTTCCCAATACCCTTTAAAGAAGAGACTCTCCTTTCCCCACTGTATATTCTTGGCTCCTTTGTTATAAATTAATTGACCATAGATGCCTGGATTTATTTCTGGGCTCTCTATCCTGTTCCGTTGATCTGTGTGTCTGTTTTTATGCCAACTCCAGACTGTTTTGATTACTATAGCTTTGTAAATAGAGTTTGAACTAAGAAAGTGTGATACCTCCAGCTTTTTTCTTCTTTCTCAAGATTGCTTTGGCTATTTGGGGTCTTTTCTGGTTTTATACAAATTTTAGGATTTTTTTTCTCTCTCTTTCTGTAAAAAATACCATTGGAATTTTGATAGAGATTTCGTTGAATCTGTAGATTGCTTTGGGTAGTATGGACATTTTTAACAATGTTAATTCATCCACTCCGTGAGCAGGGACTGTCTTTCCATTTCTTTATGTTTTCTTCAATTTCTTTTACCAATGTCTTATGGTTTTCAGTGTACAGATCTTTCACCTCCTTGGTTAAATTTATTCCTAGGTATTTTATTCTTTTTGATGCAATTTTGAATTGGATTGTTTTCTTAATTTCTGTTTCTGATAGTTTGTTATTAGTGTATATTGTATATTGGTATTGTGTCCTACAACTTTACTGAATTCATTTATTAGTTCTAACAGTTTTTTGGTGGAGTCTTTAGGGCTTTCTATATATAATATCATATCATCTGCATATAGAGGCAATTATAATTCTTCCCTTTCCAATGCCTGTGACTTTTGTTTCTTTTTTTTTGCCTCTGGCTAGGGCTTCCAGTACTTTGTTGAATAAAGTGGTGAGAATGGGCAGCTTTGTCTTATTCCTGGTCTTAAGGGAAAATCTTCAGCTTTTCATTGTTGAGTATGATGTTAGCTGTGGGGCTTATCATATGTATAAATGGCCTTTATTATGTTGAGGTAGATTCCCTCTATACCCAGTTTGTTGGGAAAAAATCACACTTTTTAATAAACGTTAATACCCATTCATGATTTTAAAAAAATTCTTAACATATTAGGAATAGAAGGGAAATTCCTTAATTTGGTAAAGAGTTTCTGTTAAAAAAACACACTTAAAAACAAATATATTTGGTGGTAAAATATTGAAAGCTTTCCCTTTGAGTTATCTCTATTATTCCCACTGTTCAACATTAAACTGGAAGTCCTAGCCAGTGCATAATGCAAACAAAAGAAATAAAAGGGATTCAAACTGTCATCACAGATGACATGATTATGAACATAGAAGATCCAAAAGAATCTATAGCCAAACTATTAGAATTAATATAAGTAAATTTAGCAAAGTTGCTGGATACAAGGTCAGTTGTGTTTCTGAATTCCAGGCACAAAGAGTTATGGAATTTCAAAAGTAATATCATTTACAGTTGCATCAAAAATTATTATGTACCCAATAATAAATTGAAAAGTGTACAAGACCACTCTACACTGTACAGAAAACTATAGAATATTATTGAGAGAAATTAAGACCTAAATAAATGGTAGAATATACCATGTTCAAGAATTAGAAGGCTCAGTACTATAAAGATACCAGTTTTACCCCAAATGATCTACAGAGTCAATGCATTTCTAATCAGAATCTTTGCAGGATTCTTTTATGGAAATTGACTAGCTAATTCTAACGTGTATACGGAAACACAGAGGGACACAGCACTCTTGAAGAAGAATGAAATTTGAGTACTTTATTACCTGATATCAAGACTTAAAATAAATTAATTACACTAATTAAGGCAATGTGATATTGGTACAAGTATTAAAAAAAAAACAGTGGAAGATAGAGAATCAACACACACCCATGCATGTACAATCATTTGATTTGTGACAAACATAACACGCAGTGCATTGGGGAAAGGATGGCTTTTTCCATGAATGATGTTGGATCAACTAGGTATCCATATAAAAAAAACTAATCTTGACCCTTACCTCACCTCAGACACAAAAGTCAATTTCAGGTGGATTACAGTTGTAAATGTTAAAGAAAATAATCACAGTTATAGAAGAAAACAGGAAGATGTTTTCATGGCTCAAGATAGGTAAATACACAAAAAAATACAAACCACAAAGGGAAAGATTGATAAATTGAACTACATTAAAATTAGGAACCTCTATTCATCAAATAACACCATTAAAAGAGTGAAAAGGTAAGCCATGGAGTAGGAGATGATGTATCTGACATATGCATATACCTGGAAAAGGATTTATACCCAGATTATATAAATAGTCAACAAAAATTTAGAAGACTGAAAGCCCCACAGAAAAATAGGCAAAACACTTGAATAGGCACTTCAGAAAAGAGGATATCCAAATAGCCAATAAATAAAAGTGTTCAGCTTTGTTAATTGAGCACCTGGATATGTTAATTAAATTCACAATGAAATATTTCTCTATACCCTCCAGAATGACTAAAATTGAAGAGGCTGATGCTACCAGTAACAAGTACATATATTGCTATGAGATTACAAATTGGTACAGATATTTGGTTTCAACTGAAGCCAAATATGTCCTTACCCTGTGATCCAGCAGATGCACTTTTGAGAATATAAATGCATACATATGTGCACCAAAGGACATTTGTAAGAATGTTCATAGCAGCACTGTTAACCAAAAACTACAACCCAAATGTCCATTAACAGTCAAGTGGAATTTGGCAAATTAGACATTGGAATACTATCCAGCAGTGACAAGGGAACACTTCTATATCAACAAAATGGATGAATGTTACATAATATTAGACAAAATAACCAGATAGAGAAGAATGCCTAATATATAATTCCCTTTATAAGAGCTTCAAAAATAGACAAAACTAACCTATGGTGATAGAGGTCTGTATGGTGGTTATCTTTCTTGGTGAAGGTTGAAAGGGGGTTCTAGGGGGCCTTCTGGGGTGTTTGTAATGTAATGTTTGTAATGTTCTACTTTATAATACAGGTAGTGGTTACTTTGTGAAAATTCACTTTGTGAAAATTCATTGAACTGTATACTTGTGTATGTTTTTCTGTATGTTTGTTACACTTCAGTTGAAAGTGTGGTTTAAAAATTAATAAGCCATACATTTGTATTTTCTTTCCTTAACATTGACCTCTTTTAAAACTCTAAGACATCTTGAATTAAAATTTTTTTAGAACATAAATATTTTGCTAACTCAAAACAGTATTCCTGAGTTCACAATTCTGTCTGAAATAGACAAAGAATTTTATTGATAAGAACTTAAAAAGTATTCCATAAGAAATAATTTATTGTGCATCTCCTAGGTTCAAAGGAAAGTAAGAACGGGATCATATTGTCCCGCTGCCCATCCTCTACCCTCATCACTAATTTTCCTATCAATGTGCATATTATATACCTGTCATACCTTTTCTTCATCTAAGTTTTCCATAAGCATGTTTTTATAGTATATGATATGGCTTAGAGGACTGTCTTCTTTAGAGTCTTCTCTATTAAACTTTAAGGTAAAGTGCAACTTCTTTCTCATTTTGAGTTTTCTTAAAATTTTGCATAATGAAACATAATTGAGAAAATGCTGATGTCAGTATCCAGGCCATGTTCTTTAGAAATGAATAAGACTCTTGAATATATTCAACAGATATTTATTAAATGTCCGTTACTGTTGGAACTGGCGATTCAATGGTGAGCAAAATAGACATTGCTCTTTTGCAAGGAGCCCTATGGCAAGGAGCTTCAAGTTTAGCAAGGAAAACAAATGATTAGACAAGAAATAACAGTAAATTTCTGAAAGGGACTGTAACCGTGAAAGTGTACAGTAGTTTAGCAGGGGCGCCTAACCTATGGGGGAATTCAGGGAAGGCTTTCCGGAGCAGGTCGTCTTGGCTGAGATGAAGGATGTTGAGTAGAAGTTGGCCAAGTCCAGAGAAGGAGGAAGACAGTTCTAGTCAGAGGGAACAGCATTTGAAAACTCTTGGGGTACCAGTGAACATGGCATTTTAAAAACTGAAAGATGCTCGGTATGGCTAGAGTACTAAAGGACCGTGGCGAGAGATAAAGTCAGAAAGGTAAGCAGAGTCTCCATCATGAGGGGCCTTGTGAATTTTGTTAAGTAGGTTGAATTTTTTCCTAGGAGGAAAAGCTATTGAAGAGTCCAAGCAATGGCAAAAAATGAAAACATGAAATTGGCATTTTAGAGGAAAGAGTCTGGCTATGTTACACATAGGTTAGAAGGTGGCAAGAGGAGAGTCAAACAGACCAGATAGGAGATTGCAGTAATCCAGGCAAGAGTAGTGAGTGGCCTGACGACAGTAATGACAATGGGATAAACAGATATGAGAGGTTACTTATGAGAGAGAATTGACAGGAGTTGCAAGTTGATTAGCTGTCAGGAAGAGTGAAAACAAGAATGGCCATCAGGGAAATACAAATCAAAACGGCAGTGAGATACCACTTCATGCTTTAGGTATGAAGGATGGCTGTAATCATGAAGACAAACAATAACAAGTATCGAGTAGGATGTGGATAAATTGGAACCCTCATACTTTGTTGGTGGAATGTAAAGTGGTGCAGCTGCTTTGGAAAACAGTTTCTCAAAAGGTTGAACTTGGAGTTACTGTATGACCCAGCAATTCCACTCCTGGATATATACCCAAAGAGAGGTGAAAACATAAGTCCACACAAAACTTGCACACAAATGTTCATAGTGGCGTTATTCATAATAGCCAAAAAGTGAATGAAATATCCATCAACAGATGAATGGATAAATGAAATGTGGTAGAACCATAAAATGGAAGATTATTCAGTAATAAAAAGAAATGTATTACTGATACATGCTGCAACATGGATGAACTTTGAAAACATTATGCTAAATGAAATGAAAAAAAAGAAAAAATTTGCTAAGTGAAAGACTACAAAAGACCACATGTTGTGTAATTCTATCTAAGTGAAATGTCAAAAATAGGCAAATCTATAGAGACAGAAGTTAGATAAGTTAGATTAGTGGCTTCCTAGGGTAGAGGGTAGGGAGAAATGGGAAGTGACTGCTAATGGGTATGGGGTTTCTTTTTGGGGTGAGGAAAATGTTCTAAAACTGATTTTGGTGATGATTGTATAACTCTGAATATACTAAAAATCATTGAAGTGCACACTTTAAATGGGTGAATTGTATGGTAAGTCACTTACAGCTCAATAAAGCAATTATTTAAAAAAAAAATCAAGAATGACTCCCAGGTTCTCTAGCCTGGACAAATTATATTGTTAATTACTGAGAAAGGGAAAGGATAAGAGGGTGTTGAGTTCAATTTTAGATTTGTTAAGTTTGAAGGATTTGCAAGAAATCCAAATAGAAATAATCCAGGAATTGAGCTGTACGTATCTGAAATTCAGGAGTGTAGTCTACACTGAAAATACAGATTTGTGAGTCACTTGAATATAGGTGGCAGTTGAAGAGAAGAGTACAAAGAACAAAACCCTGAGGAAGACCAAGATTGATAGGACAGAAAAAGGAAAATAAAGCCTACAAAAGACAATGAAGAGGAGTAGCTATAGAGAATAAGAAGAAAATCAGGAGTATGTGATATAATGGAAGCCAGTGGAAGAGATTGTTTTAAGCAAGTTGGAGGAGTCAGCTATGTTGAATGTTACTGACAGGTTAGGTAAGATAATGACTGCTTTTGGTGACAGGAAGTTATCAGTGATAGAGTGTGAATGGCAGTAGTGGAGATAAAAAGAAGATTGCAGTAAGTTGAAAAACATGGGAGATAAGAAATTAGAGACGGCCAAAATTTGGATTTAAAGAGGAAGAAAGAAGATTAATTAGGAGGAATATAGGATGAAAAGGTTTTTGTTTCTTTGTCTTGGGGAGGGGGTTGCTGTGAAGATGAAAGAGACTTGAACATTTTTTAGTGCTGATGGGAATGAGTCAGTAGGGAGGGAGAGGTTATAGATGCCCTGGAGAGAGGTGTGAATGTATAGGATGAGGTTTCTCACAGTGCTAAAGAAGATCTGAACACAGCGAGAGGGATTAACTTTACGTATGAGGAAGGATCATTTTTCCACGATAACAGGAGTGAAGAAGGAAAAAGGATAAATGGAAGCAAATGTGTTTGCAGGTCTGTTGATCAGGCATTGAGAGAATTCTCATCGAATGCCTCCTATTTTCTCTTTGAATAAAAGATAAGATCACCTGTTGTGACCGAGTGGCATTATTTGTGGAGAGTGGAGAAGGTATGAAATAGCTTCGAATACAGCAGAGAGTACTAGTGAAATTTAATAGGACTGGCAGCCAATACCGAAAGCCCAGCTGAGGTGAATGATCTTTTATAGTGATATCAATTTGCCTTATTATAAGATTTTCTTCACCTGGGTGGAGTAGCAGTCAGCTTACTGCCGCCCATAGGCCAAGCCTGGGCTCATGACGTCTTTTTGTAAATAAAGTGTTACTGGAACACAGACAGGCTCATTTGTTGTCTATGGCTGCTTTGATGCTACAGTGGCAGAAATTAGTAGTTGGTTCTCAAAGCCTAAAATATTTACAATCTGACCCTTTACGGAAAAAGTCTGCTGACCTCTGGTGTTGATCAACCTGGATATAGGTGAAGAGAAAGCAGACATTTGGGGACATCTGGGGTTGAGGTCTTGACAAAAGTGCAAGGATTAACAACAAAGGAGTTGAAGATACTGGCAGTTGAAGTATTGGACCTTGGAATCCAAACTGAAGAAGGAAAAGAAGTGAAGACAGGAGGAACTGATAGGAGTTCTGGGCTTTATTTGGATGTCTTGCAAGTAGTTGGGAAAAAAAGAGCTGAAAATGATAGAAGATTGTGGTCATATATAACTGAAATGTATGATTTCAAAGAGGGAACAATTCTAGGTGATGAGAGTGTCCTGGGTATGGTTGCTGAGGCTGTATGGAAGCGAGAGGCAGAAGACTGGCTAGATCATCTGTGTAGATGCTGAAGTCCCCCAGAATGGAGTGGAGAGGAAGATGGTGAGCCAGGTGGTTGTCTTTTCTTAGTCTCTAGGATTTACTAGAGATTTTCTCTAGTGTTTTTCTCACAAAAGGGAGAAAAGTATTGTAAATAACATAAGATTTAAAATTATCAGGTTTTTGAGAGCATTACATTCCAGTTTGTCAAATAAATTGCCAGCAGTCTATTTAAAAATTGCAAACAATGTGAAAATAAGTAAATAGAAAGTTTGTGGCTTTTGTGATTGTAATTAGAACTTACACTTTTAAAATGTCTTAATTATCAGACTGCAGACGTATTTAATTTTGAAGAAACAGTTTATAGTCATCATATGTCTCCAGTCGCCACCAAGCACTGTTTGGTAGCAGGTTTGTACATGTATTCTTTTGTTTTTTAACATATTGAAAACTTTCTCCCTTTTAATATCTAGTTAGTTTTCATATAAACAGTTTAACCGAGATGAAGATCACAATTCTTTAAAAAAAAAACACAAAAATTAAGTATATGCTGCTATTTATATTTAATTTAACAGATATTGTGCAAGTCAGGTACTGTGCTAGTGGCCAGGATTCAAAGATGAAGAAAGCACATTGCTGTTCCCTAAAGAGTTACTTTTATTTATTTATTTTTTTGGTGAGGAAGGTTTGCCCTGAACTAACATCTGTTGCCAGTCTTCCTCTTTTTTTTACCTTGAGGAAGATTGTTCCTGAGCTAACACCTGTGCCACTCATCTTCTGTTTTATATGGGATGCTGCCACAGCATGGCTTGACGAGCAGTGCTTGGTCCACACCTGGGATCTGAACCTGCAAACCCCAGGCCACCAAAATGGAGCAAGCGAACTTAACCACTATGCCATTGGGCCAGCCCCTCCCTAAAGAGTTACTTTTAAACCACCAAAGTTTCAAACCTTTTACAAAAAAAAATTTTGGCAACTTTTTCAACTGGTCATAATAAAACAAGGAAATGATTTCCTTTTCTCTATGATTGTGTGATTCAAATTAAACATCCATTTTTGTGAAAGTACCTGCAACAACAATTTTCATGTGTA
Source organism: Equus asinus (assembly GCF_041296235.1). Taxonomy (NCBI): domain Eukaryota; kingdom Metazoa; phylum Chordata; class Mammalia; order Perissodactyla; family Equidae; genus Equus; species Equus asinus. The sequence continues at coordinate 63,263,725 of NC_091799.1, forward strand.
AAGAAGAAAAAATGTTTTTCCGGTATAAGGGATCAGGTTGCTGTGATTCTGTTATTTCTGTGGCACTGCATGAATCTCTTCACCTCCAGATATCTGTCAACTACTCCATCTGTAAAGAAGAGTGGGGCACTAACTTGTCTTTGAAGTCCACTCAGTCTGTGTCCAGAGTTCTGTGGATCTATTACTAGTGATTTGAAGTATATCATTAAGATGGAAGAACTAAGCTATTAAATAAAATGATTTGATGTGATAAAATATAGAATTTTACACACACATGTACCAATACAAATTTCCTGGTTTTGATATTGTACTGTAGTTACTTAACATATAACCATTGGGACAACGTGGGTGAAGGGTACACAGGGCCTCTCTCTCCTATCTGCATCTTCCTGTGAATCTGTAATTATTTCAAAATTAAAGGTTAAAAAATAATGGAATAATAGAGTTCTCTTAGTACTAAAGTATAACTACAATTAAAGTAATTTTTCTAATTATAAACAATAAAAATGATTTGAAGTGTATTTTTAGCATACTTTTTTATATTTCTTCATGGATACAGTGGGAAAATGTCATGATTCATAATGATAGTTTCTTGTTTCCTTTTGATGATGATTTATAATAAAATTATCTCTAACAATTTTTGTTTTTGTTTTTACAGTTGGTACTAGAGGGCCCAAAGTACAACTTTGTGACTTAAAGTCTGGATCCTGTTCTCACATTCTACAGGGTATTTTTTTTATTTGAAACAACAACTACTTTGAGTAAACCATTGAATAAAAAGAAACATTGCTAACAATGTATTCTTTGTAAGTGACATGACCAATGTATTTTGTGCTAGTTGTTAAAAGTCAACAGGGAAATAAAGATCCTTCTGTGCATTATTCTTATAAAACTGAACTATTGAGGAGACATTTATGTGAACAATGGCCATGGGAGAAGCTCAAAGGATATGGAAGCTCTAAGTAAAAGCCTTGTGTTATTTCTCCATTTTAAAAAATAAACTACTTACAAAGCTTAGATCAGTACATTTAGTTCATGAGCATTGTTTAATATTGTTCTGGCTGAGTAAACATTCTTAATATTTAGGTGCTTTTTCTCTCAGTAAAAACATTTTAGAAAAAAGATATTGAAGGTATATTGTTTGGTAAAGGTATATTATTTTTGCTACTTTTTTATCAGTATTAGCTCATTAATTCTAAACAATGGAAAGATGAGATGTCATTGAGAAATATACATTTTTAAAAATCTCTGAGAAACACGTAATATATCAAGAAAACTTGGTGAGATGCATAGCATTTGTTTTATATTATCATGAGTTTCTGTTAATGTAAGCTAGGTAGATGAAAATATCTGATTTGAATAATTCAGTTAGGTAGAAGTGAATTAAAATGCTAAGATCACATCCTATAAGCTTATCATCTGTCCTTTATAGAAAAAACAATTGTACAAATTCTTTTTTACAATCATGAATTAAAATATTTTTTTCTTTATAACCTTCTGAAAAGGTAGAAAACATTTTTATTCTTCAGAATGTTTATCTTATATGGTTTGTTGCAGTGGCTTTTTGTCGTAGAGAGAAGTGAGCTTGAGCTATATCACTTGATGGATTGACCCACTAGGCTAACAGCTGTATTTAAAAAGAAAGACTCTCTTGCCTTGACTGTTCTTTCCAAAGCAAAACCAGGCCTTTTATAATAAAATATCATGTGTGAGAAATGCTCCATAGACTTCACATTAATATTTAAACACGGATTATTATAAATGTGAAAAAATGATCATATCAATTTATTTTTAATATTTAGTCTTCACTTTCTTCAGAATCAGACAAAATTAATTGCACTGTATCTCGTGATTTTTCACATATTTTGTAAGACTTTTCGTATTTGCAGGTCACAGACAAGAAATATTGTCAGTTTCCTGGTCACCACGTTATGAATATATCTTGGCAACTGCAAGGTAAAATGCAAATTATTTGATTCTGAAGTTAATAATTAATGATCAGCATTTTGAAAAGACTACATTTGTGAAAGATGCATATTTAGTTATTAATTAGGCCCTTAAAAATAAAATAGTTCTTACAGATTTTAATTCATATCACCAAAAGAAATCTTCCTTTATATCATAATCCTAATCCTGACTATCCATCTTGAAGGTGCTCACCTTAAAGAAAACAGGAGAATCTATGTAGCAATGTAAATCTAGTATGTACTACAGTAAAACAACGATGTTTTATCAATTTTTCATACAAAAGTATAGCACTCTGTTAATTTAAAAATAGTAGCATTTTTATTCCTTTTCTTTAATCCGGAATTATTTTGAATCTGATTCAACACATCTATCCATCCATTTATTGATTCGATTTACTAATATTTAAAAACTGCCTACTGTGTGCCAAGCATTGTGCCAGGGACACAGAGGTAACGAAGGCATAGTTCCTTCAAGAAGCTAACAGTCTAATGAGGGATATAGTCAGAAAAATCAGCGATTACAGGACATCCTGAAAAATGTTATAATAGATGTACATCTCTAGTAGGTATAATATGGGAAAAGAGCAAGAGCACTTAACTCTGGGGGCATCAAGGGATTTGGGGAGTTTTGTTGGCTGAAGGGAAGAGACTTGCATATTTAAATGCTGAGGAGGAAGTACCAGTAGGGAGAAATTGGTGAAGATGAGAAATGGAAGGAATAATTGGTGCATCAGGACCTTGAATAAACAGGAAATGGTAGTATCAAGGCTCCAGATAGAAGGGGGACGATTGATTTGACACGTGAAGGGCATCATGAGACTAAATGGAAGGAGGAAAAGGTAGATGTGAATACAGTTAAATTTGCGGCATGTCAAGTATAACTTGATGTCATTTATTGAAAATACTGGAATGGGGATGCAATTTTTCTTTGTTTATTTAAAGATTGGCACCTGAGCTAACAACTGTTGCCAGTCTTCTTTTTTTTTTTTTCCTGCTTTTTCTCCCCAAATTCCCCCAGCACATAGTTGTATATTTTAGTTGTGGGTCCTTCTTGTCATGGCATGTGGGACGCTGCCTCAGCATGGCCTGATGAGCAGTGCCATATCCACGCCCAGGATCCCAACTGGTGAAACCTCGGGCCGCCAAAGCGGAGCGCGAGAACTGAACCACTTGGCCTAGGGGCTGGCCCTGGGGGATGCAATTTTGAGGGAAGGTAGTAAAGATTTGGAGTAACAGTTTTAATGAATGGGGATGGGAGCTGCTTAGAGGCACGTAGGACTGCTGGTCAGTGTTGTGTGTTCAGCTGACGATGCAGACCACAGCTGTACTAAAGCCACAGAAATCAAAACATTAAATGACACAGACTTAACAATTGTCTGAAAATTGTTGAAGTCGTGGGTATAAGGTGGAAATAAAATCACGAAAAGCTTGGAGAGATCAAGAACGCAGTAAGGTAGTAGTGTCAGAGTAAGAAAATTTAAAAACTGAAGGGATAAGAAGCAGTAGTCAAAGATTTTGATATAGACATTTCAGTAAAACTTTTGGCAGAAGAATTATTAAAACAAAAGCTATTCATATTGGCTTTGTAAAGATAGGTGTCTGGGCTTTTGTAAAGCTGCCATCCCTCCCTTTCTCACTGTTTAGTCCCAAAAGAAGCTTCTGTTAATTGTTTGCAGAATATGACATTGAAATTATGGTTTCTGAATAAAACAAGGTCTAGAATGTAGCCGGAAGAAAACTGGCTAAAGAGGTGTGAAGGTGAAGTGTTAGATGCTGGTTGTGGGTCCATGCTAGAGTGGATTTACATTGTTCATGCCTAACTTGGTTTTTCCTCAAATCAGAGGGAAGCTAAGAGGCTTTTAATTCTCAGAGTATCCCAGGAATTAGAATCAGTACCAGAATGGACCTAATAATTAATCTTAGGAATCAGATATGTCTGAATCTAATCTGTTTCAGAAGAGACTTAAGTCCTCAGACTTATCCCTTTGCAGACGTTTTCCCCAGCTGGAAAGAAAGAAAACCAACCTGAGAATGGGAAATGCTAGCTCTTTGCTGACTATTCTGTAAGTTGGCTAGGTTTGATGGTGATCTGTGAAAAGACTCAAGGTTATAGGAAGAGATAAACCCCATAGGTAGGTAGGTAGGTAGGTAGGTTATAGGAAGAGATAAACTCTATAGGTAGGTAGGTTATAGGAAGAGATAAACCCTATAGGTCGGTCGGTAGGTAGGTAGGTAGATGACAAATAGGCTTATAAAATGCAAAGTAATGCTCTTCCTAATTAAAATGGGCTGGATAAACCCAATGGGTTACACTGTTGTTGGGGTCTTTGTGAGGACGTGATAGCCTCAGTTGAAGTGATTTCTGTTTTCTTTAGTAATAGTTTAGAAACTGAAATTGATATATGATCATGATTTTCCTGTCTTGTTTTCACTTACTTGAAATAAAATGAAAGTGAGTATCTAATTTCTAGGAGACATTAAATTTAGTTCTCATATATTTGGCAAAGATTGATTCGATGGGGCCGGTCCCGTGCCGAGTGGTTAAGTTCTCGCACTCTCCTTGGCAGCCCAGGGTTTTGCCGGTTTGGATCCTGGGTGCGGACATGGCACTGCTCATCAAGCCATGCTGAGGCAGCATCCCACATGCCACAACTAGAAGGACCCACAACTAAAAATACACAACTATGTACTGGGGGACTTTGGGGAGAAAAAGGAAAAAAAAAACTTGAGTACAGGAAACCGAATAAAATATATTGTCCTTATTATTCACCCTGTTCTCAATTTTTGTCACATAAAAAGAAAAAAAACACCAGATTCTTGCCAACTGGATTATTAAACAAAATGAAATTAATTAACTGCTTGATTGTCTAGACAATAGTTGAATAATAAACAAGAGAAAGGATGGAGTAACAAACTTGCTAAGGAACAAGCTCCAAGCCTCTCTAATCCTTGGGGAGAAAGATGCTCATGGCATTAAAAACAACATAAAAAGCCGAATTCTTTTTTTTGCTATTTTTTCACTTCTTTGTGCTACTATTGAATATTTGCTGAAAAGACCAAAGTGCAACTCAAATATACAAATACATTTGTGCAAATATACTAGGATCTCCGTGTGCCATACTACTGGAAAGGTGGGTGAAGAGTACAGTCATTGTTCAGCTATATACGTCAATGTAACATTTATTTCTTCTTAGTGCTGACAGTAGAGTAAAATTATGGGATGTGAGGAGAGCATCAGGATGTTTGATTACTCTTGATCAGCATAACGGGAAAAAGTCACAAGCTGTTGAATCAGGTAATGAAGAATGCACTAATATAGAAATATGACAATGATAGTACTTTTATATTACTTTCAAAATGAACAAGTTTGAGAAAGCATATTTATATTGAAAATTTTGAATTGAAAGCAAATAAATGTATATTAAGTTGCAATTTTTATGATTAAAAAAAGCATTCACAGTAAGTTTCTAAATTTATGTAAACTATAGCCGTCTGTCTTCAAGATACAGATTAGTGTGGCATTTCATCTGCCCCTGGATTTTCAAATGTAGAAACTTTTCTGGATTAACCTACCTCTTTTTTCCCTCCAATGACGCCAACTAATAGAAATTCAGTGCCACGTAGGAGGTTACAGTACATTAAAGGAACAGTAACATTTTGTGGCTATTGTGACAGAATAAAACTTTCAAGTTGTGTTAAATGTGAGTCAGCTGCAATCCAGGTGACAAAAGTATTCAGTTGCATTTTTACAATAGAATTTAATTTCTGTGTAGGTTAAATTCTGATTCAGAATTAATTCTGGACTAGAAATATATTAGGATGAACTATATGAAACCTATTATTGTTTTAATTTTTTAGATTAAATTAATCTGGCTATTGAGAATTATGCTTTCTCAAACTTGTTCATTTTGAAAGTAATATAAATTTTGATTGAGACTGGAACAGTTATTCTCCCCCGTCAAAGTTTTTTAAGCAGGAAATACTAGTATTATTGATTTTTAATAGTCTATGGAATGCTTTTTAGATTAAAAATGGAAACAGTATATAAGAAGTTTGAAAAGTCTTTAAAATTTTACTGTTAGGCTATGCATTTAATTGAGTTTGATAGCACAGCTTACTCTCTGAGGAAAAATTATATTTGGCAGGATTTTTTTCCTTTGGTTTTCCTCTATTTTTATGGTTCTAATTTATACAGCTTATATTCAAATAATTCAAAGACATGATTAATTTTAAATATAATCATTGTATATATTTTAAGTAATTCAGATAGTTGTCCGTTAATATGTTTAAATAACTATATCATCAAGCATTAAATGTGTGCTGAATACAAGAAGAGATAAACTGAATTGTATTTTTCATTGCAGCAAACACCGCTCATAATGGGAAAGTTAATGGCTTATGTTTTACGAGTGATGGGCTTCACCTGCTCACTGTTGGTACAGATGATCGAATGAGACTCTGGAATAGTTCCAATGGAGAAAACACACTAGTAAGAGATTTTAAGTACCTCCAGCCTTTTGGATATAAATTAAAGAAATAGATCTGGTTGTTTATGAAGAAATACTTCGAGAAAAACACTTGATGTTCTTTCTGTAGAGTTAACTCTGTTTCTTGCCTCTAAATCATGCTGTCTTTTTATAATATTTTTCCATTATGTGAACTAGTAATTCTCAACTGAGGACAACCCACCCCCCACTCCCCCACCACATTCCCTCTACTTAGTGGAGAATCACTACTCTACTGAGCCACTGTGCAAAACGACTGTGTACCATCTCTCTCAGATATATATTGGAAAAGAATAAAAGATTGAGAACAACTGATATAAATTAAAGTTATAAAGTTAAATAGTCAAATTTTATACTATATATGACTTGTAAACAAAATCCAACATGAATGTTATAGTACTAGAACATAATAGTACTTTAATACTGGAATAAATCTGTTTTAAAGGTGCTAGATTCTTGGTGGTAATTAATTTCTAGTACTTTTAAAAAATTTATGTTATGGTCCTTACCAGGTATACCCATGGTTTAATAACTTTCAGAATAAGCAACCAAAAGTTTATAATTTGGTGATGATAGTAATAACTAATATTTTTGAGAGCTTATGTGCCAGATGCTATGCTAATAAAAATTAACATTTAATATATGTGCTGGAGCATATATGGCCTTCTTTAATCATCACAGCAACACTATGAAGGTAGTTCCTGTTATAATACCCATTTTACACATGAGGAAAATGAGACAAAGTGGTTAGGTAACTTGCCTGAGTGTACAGAGCTAGAAAGCGACAGAGTTTGACTCTAGATTCCACTCTTACCATAATGCTGATTATACCCAGACCCCTTAAAGCATTTATTTAACACCTTAAGGTAGGTATTAATATTAATCATATTCCTTTCTTTAATCATCCTTTCTTTTTTTTTTTTTTAAAGATTTTATTTTTTTCCTTTTTTCTCCCCAAAGCCCCCCGGTACACAGTTGTATATTCTTTGTTGTGGGTCCTTCTAGTTGTGGCATGTGGGACTCTGCCTCAACGTGGTTTGATGAGCAGTGCCATGTCCACGCCCAGCATTCGAACCAACGAAACACTGGGCCGCCTGCAGTGGAGTGCGAGAACTTAACCACTCGGCCACAGGGCCAGCCCCTTTAATCATCCTTTCTAGCTGATTCTCTTTTGGATACTCTAGGTATCACTTTCACTATTAAATACTAATTTTGCTATGAGGTCAAAACTGTTTATACTAGATTACTTTAGAGTTTGCTAATCCCTCATATACTTTTTGAAATGCTTCTCCATCATGTCTGAGACTAGAAACTCAGGCATTGCAAATTTTAATTTAGAATCTTCCATTCATCATATTGTACCATGTCCCTTATCAGGTCACACCTTCCTTTTCTCGTTTTATTCATTTGTTTAATAAGAATTTATTAATTTATTTGCCAGGCAGTATTATACAGCAGTAGACAAAACATAGAAAAGTCCTATCCTCATGGAGCTTACATTCTAGGGAGAGGAAGAAAGACAACCATCAATCAATAGATGGATGGATGGATGAACAGATGGGTGGATAAAATATATGTTGGATGCAGTAAGTGCTATGAAGAAAATCAAAGCAAGGAAAGGAGCATAGAAAATACTGGGAAGTTGGAGTTGCTGTTTTACGTAGGGCAGTCAGGGTAGGTCTCACTCGGAAGATGACATTGGGCCTGAAGGAAGTGAAGGAGTGAGCCATCAGATTTTTGGGAGGGAGAGCATTCCAGGCAGAGGAAGGAAGAAAGTACAAAGACCCTGAGGGAGGAGCATGCTTGGGATATCCAGGGACCCTCTAAGAGGCTCTTGTGTTGGAACAGAGTAAGCCAGAGGGAGAGTAATAGGATAAGGAACAGGTGTTGCCTTCTTAGTATTACCCTTATTAGTTTTAAAAAGATGTATAAGTACACACTTGCAGTATATGTATAATTATTTATAATCTATATATTTTAGTAAAGATTAATTTCTTTTTTTAGATAAAAATGAAATAGAAATTCTCATGTTTTTTCGTACAGCTTTTAATGGATCATCTTGCAGACACCTTGAGGTGTGTGACCTGCACTCTGGAGACCATTGCCTTAGAGTACAGAACAAATAGCCGCAGGAAAAATTCACACAGAGGCAGCTTTTGGTACCAGAAAAGAAAAGAAAGATTTCAAAGCAGCTGTTCTGGTGTTAAGTGTTTAGTTACTGGTATTACACTCACTCAGTCGTCAGTGTCCAGAAACTGGGAGTCTGTTCTGTATTCTTCCCTGTCCCTTATCCCTGCTACTAAGTCAATTACATCCTGTTAATTCTTCCTTCTTAATTTTTTTCATATTTGTCTTCTCTTCCTGCCTCACTCTGGGCCCTCATGATCTCTCTATTTAATTTCTCTAACATCCTTCTAACTTTTTCCAAACTCATCTCCCAGTGAAAGTCTTTTAGTGTTTCCTCAATACTTTCAGGTTATTAAAACTGAATGCCCTCTCCTTTTGTGCCCAAGGCCTTCATAAGCTGTACCTTCTAACTCACCAGCTTTATGTCTTGCTCCCTTCGCATTTTTCCCTGTCCTTAGCCATACTGAACTACTTAAAGGTCTTTAAATAGACCATCCCCTCTTGCCCTTCCATTCTGCTGCATGGACTGCTGCCTTTGCTTTAGAATACCCTTCTTCTGCTTCCTATCCTAGCTCTTTTTAACTCTTCTAGTCCAGCTTAGATGCTTCCAGAGTACCCACTGCTCACTTGTATTACTGTGTACTGTGATTGTCACTTCACTTCATGGAATGAAAGAAAAATAATTTTACAACAACGTGGCACAGTGCTTTTTGATTAGCATAGTCTAGATTCAGTTTCTGTTTCTGTCACTTATTAGCCAAGAGACCTTGATCGAAATACTTAACTTTTTTAAGTGTTTTCTTTTTGTATAATAATGTTGCCTATCTCATAGTATTGTTTTGAGCATTACATGAGATAATGCTTGTAAAACATTTAGCACATCATCTGATACTTACAACAAATGTTGACAGTCAGTAAATATTATCCATCATTATTGTTATTATGCTGATAGTTGTTTGACAGTAAAATGAGCTGCCTTGTGATGGAATCTCTGCATCACTGTAGGTATTCACTTAGTGACTAGGTGTGTATATTTCCTGGGACATTACAAAGGATTCATAAGATAGAGAATTGAATTTGCCATCATTCTATCCCAAGTCTATGAAATCTTCCTCCTCTAGCAAAATCTTTTCAAATCCTTTAAGACATTATAGCCAAAAGTAGCCTGTTCCTCTACAGTACTTTCATAATGATATATATCACACTATTTACCACACATTGCCTTTTATGGTAAGCATTTATAGTCATAAAACAGGGGCCTTAATCACCCTGCACAGTGTGTGACACATAGTAAGCACTTAGTAAATGGTAGATCCCTCCTTTCCTTAATCTGTTATTAGACTTTCATTCCATAGGCATTGAAAAGATGTTAATAGTTTTGATCCCACAGGTGATTTGATCACAGCAGTGATTTACAAAAAGTAATAGGACAGTAAGTTGCAGGATGGCTTGAAGGGGGAATACTTAAGGACAAAGAGAAAAGTTAGTGAGCTGATTCAGTATTCATAACTCAGTCAACTTCCTAGTTCACATTTGGGAAGGAATGTGGTATAGTGAAAAGGACATAGGTTTCTGTAGCTAGGTGCTGTGATACATGTGAATAAGATCATCACAATCTAGCAGTTCATAATTTTTCCGGGAGTTACAGAGAATTTCTAGTTGAGAAGATTTGTGTTTTTCTCCATCCTCCCCAATGTCACACTCTGCAGTTTGTTTCACATGTAGGATCAAAAGATACAAATGCAGAAATGTTATACTTTTAAATATATATCTATAGGAATTAAAAATTTAGAGACTTATGCAATACCTTCATGTCCTAGGTGCTCTCGTATGCATTATTTCACTTGATTTTACACAATAACTCTGGTAAATGATGTTATTTCTTTTTAACAGATCAGAATAATGAAACTCAGAGGTTAAATCGTTCCTTACTCATAAGAGGCAAGAAAAGCGGGGATGGAGTGGGTTTCAAAAGCCCAAGTCTACTGACTATAAGTTTATTGTTGTAATATTTCAGGCTACCACCACTGCAGTGGAATAGCTGAATGCATGTGCCTAGTTCCGTCACAGTTAGCCTAAAGGGTGGGTAAGCCAAGTGTAGTATCCACAGATTATCAGCATGTATCCATTTGGGCATCAGTGTTTGTTTATACACACACACACTCACACTCTCCCACTCCCACTCAACCTTTAGAAAAAGAGAAAAAGGCAAATCACTGTCTATTTGAACTCTAGTATTAGCCATAGTGAAGGGAGATTTTGGTGACCTGCATGCTCATAATTCCCAAATGATTAGCTACTGGTTTTACACCTACCCTAAGCTGCTTATGTAAATTATCAGCAGGAAGTAAACCTGACTGTCAATTTCTGTAGCTCAAGGCTTCTCAGACTTTGATGAGCCTACAGATTACCTAGGGATCTTGTTAAAATGAAGATTCTAGTTCATTAGGATTGGGATAAGGCCTGGAATTCTGCATTTCTGACTGCTCAGGTGATGCTGATGTGGTTGGGCTTGCGCCTTGGCGTACATGTGCTGAATTTTAATTTTTGTCCCAAATACATAATTATTTATACAAAGCTGCAATTATAGTATATCCACTATTTGTGTTCTGTGCTTTTTTTATACTTAGCTTTTATCCCTATTTTCTGCATAATTTTCATAAATACGATTTTTAATTGATAAACTGTAGAGTTAATATAACATTATTAGAAATTTACATCTATTCTTAATTATTTTGCCATTCTAGATAATGCTGCATTGAATTCCTCTGAGCATATAGCTTTTCACTGTTTAATTATTTCCCTAAGATAAATCCCCAGGAGTAGTTACTAGGTCAAAGAGTAAGAATACCTTTGTTGTTTAATGGGTAGAGTTTCAGTTGTGCAAGATGAAAAGAATTCTGGAGATGGATGGTGGTGATGGTTGCACAACAGTGTGAATGTACTTAATGTCACTGAACTGTACTTGAATATGGTTAAGATGATAAATTTTATGTTATGTGTATTTTGCCACAATTAAAAATGTTTCAAAATAAAAAGAAAGTTATCCCTCCCCCCCCCAAAAAAAGAATATCTTTGTATTTTGTTGCATAATAAGCCACTTGGCCTTTGAGAAGGAATGAACAAATTCAGTACCATCAACATGTTTACCTACTTGTACCAATATTGAGCATCTTATGGTTTTTTCACATTTTTGCTAAATGATCTATAATGTTCTTTAAGGCAGCCTTAATTTGCATTTTATTTCTATCAACATTGAAATGTGAACATTTGCTCTTGTAGGGTTTTTTTACTATTTGTATTTCACTCTTATGTGACATGTACATTTATGTCCTTGGCCCTTGTTTCCATTAAGACACTGATCATTTTCTTTAGATTTAATAGAGCCCTGTCTATAGTATAATATTTTAAGTAAATATTTCTTCCAGTCTTTATTGTCTTTTTAATTCAGATTTAAGCAGTGAGTAACTTTATGATTTTACATCCTACAGGTGAACTATGGAAAAGTTTGTAATGACAGTAGAAAAGGATTGAAATTCACTGTCTCCTGTGGCTGCAGTTCAGAATTTGTTTTTGTACCATATGGTAGCACCATTGCTGTTTATACAATTTACTCAGGAGAACAGATAACTATGCTTAAGGGACATTATAAAAGTGTTGACTGCTGTGTATTTCAGTCTAATTTCCAGGTAAGAAGGATACTTAAGGGAATTTAAAATGCTCAGGTAGCTAGCTTGCCAGACTAGTCATATATAAAACAGCAAATTGCAATTTCATTCTGAGGAATTATACTTTGAATCCACATTTGAGCTAGCGTTTATTTAATAGAGGATAATACTGAATAGATGTTTAGATGATATAGGATGTATGCATGAATCAATATACTACTGTGCAACTTTCCTGGGATAAATTCTTTTTTTGCATATGGGCTCCATTTATTTAGCAGTTGAAAATCTGTGGCAAATTAATTTCTTGAAAACAATATTTTGGGGAAAAAATGGAATATACGTGTCTAATCTCAAAACGTAGTTTGTGTATCTTGATTTATGTTTGTATAAGTCTGTCTAAAATTTTTTTGTTTCCTTATTTTCTTGCAATGGCTAATAAGTTTGCTTTTGAGTTGATACAACTTACATAATTTCTTAAATACCTCTGGCTTTTGTTTGTTTAACATCCTGACCTTTCTCTTTAATCTCACCAATGGAGCAGACGGTTTTTTCAGAAAGCATTTGGACAGACTACTTCATGTGCTCTTTTAAATAAGTCTCTAATATAGCAAGACTGTTGATATTTTCCCTGGTTTCTAGGTAAGGAAAATGAGGCTCATGAAAGTTAAAAACTGATAGAATGAATATTAGGGATTATTAGAGCTAGGAGGGACTTGAACTGTCACCTGGTGAAGCTCTTACTTATTCATTCATTAATACTGATTAGTTAATTTGTCTGACACCAAGCGGTAAGATATACAGAGCTGATTTTTCAGCCAGCACACATCAGTATGGCAATATCCATTACTGAAACATTCCAATACACATCCTACCGTTGGTTACGTAATTGTTGCACCAAGCCCCCTGAGTGACCTCCAGCTTCACCTCAACCTAGCAACTAACGGGGGTCTTCAGGTCCCTGCTCCCCACTCTACAGCGAGTATCTCTTTTTTTTTTTTTTTCTGAGTTCATAATAGTTTACATCAATGTGAGCTTTCAGTTGTACAATATTACTTGACTGTCACCACATAAGTGCTCCCCTTCACCCCCTTTGCCCACCCCCCCACCCCTCTTCCTCTGGTAACCACTGAACTGTTTTCTTTGTCCATCTATTTGTTTATATGCCACATATGAGTGAAATCATCTGGTGTTTGTCTTTCTCAAACTGGCTTATTTCACTTAGCATAATTCCTTCCAGGTCCTTCCATGTTATAGCAAATGGGATGAATGTGTCTTTTTTTATGGCTGAGTAGTATTCCATTGTCTACATATACCACATCTTCTTTATCCAATCATCAGTCGATGGGGCACTTGGATTGTTTCCATGTCTTGGCTATTGTGAATAGTGCTGCAACAAACATAGGAGTGCATGTGCTACTTTGGATTGTTGATTTCAGATTGTTTGGGTAGATGCCCAGTAGTGGGATAGCTGCATCATATGGTAGCTCTATTTTTAGTTTTTTGAGGAATCTCCATACTGTTTTCCATAGTGGCTGCACCAGTTTGCATTCCCACCAGCAGTGTATGAGGGTTCCCTTTTCTCCACACCCTCTCCAACATTTGTTATTTTTAGTCTTAGTGATTAGAGCCATTTTAACAGACATAAGGTGGTATCTTAGTGTAGTTTTGATTTGCATTTCCCTGATGATTAGTGATGTTGAACATCTTTTCATGTGTTTATTGGCCATCTGTATAGCTTGTTTGGAAAAATGTCTGTTCATATCCTCTGCCCATTTTTGATCGGATTGTTGGGTTTTTTATTGTTCAATTGTGTGAGTTCTTTATATATTATGGAGATTAACCCCTTGTCAGATAAATGATTTGCAAATATTTTCTCCCAGTTGTTGGGTGGTCTCTTTGTTTTGATTCTAGTTTCTTTTGCCTTGCAGAAGCTCTTTAGTCCAGTGAACTCTCACTTGTTTATTTTTTCTTTTCTTTCCCTTGTGAAGACATCGTATTTGAAAAGATCCTTTTTAGTTCGATGTCATAGAGTATACTGCCGATATTATCCTCCAGGAGTTGTATAATTTCAGGATGTATCTTCAAGTCTTTGATCCATTTTGAGTTTATTTTTGTGTACGGCGTGAGACAGTGGTCTACCTTCATTCTTTTGCGTGTGGCTGTCCAGTTTTCCCAACACCATTTATTGAAGAGACTATCTTTTCTCCATTGTGTGTTCTTAGCTGTCTGTAGATGCGTGGCTTTATTTCTGGGCTTTCAGTTCTGTTCCATTGATCTGTGTGCCTGTTTTTGTACCAGTACCATGCCATTTTGATCACTATGGCTCTGTAGTACATTTTGAAGTCAGGGATTGTGATATCTCCAGCTTTGTTCTTTTTTCTCAGGATTGCCTTGGCAATTTGGGGTCTTTGGTTACCCCAGATGAATTTTAGGATTCTTTGCTCTATTTCCATGAAGAATGTCATTGGGATTCTGATTGGGATTGCATTGAATCTGTAGATTGCTTTGGGTAGTATGGACATTTTAACTATGTTTATTCTTCCAGTCCATGAGCAAGGAATCTCTTTCCATCTCTTTATGTCATTATCAGTTTCTTTCAGTAATGTCTTATAGTTTTCATTGTATAAGTCCTTCACCTCCTTGGTTAAATTCATTCCTAGGTACTTTATTCTTTTAGTTGTGATTGCAAATGGAATTGTATCCTTGAGTTCCCTTTTGTAGGTTCATTATTGGAGTATAGAAAAGCAACTGATTTTTGTAAGTTGATTCTGTACCCTGCAACTTTACTGTAGTTGGTAATTATTTCTGTTAGTTTTCTGAGGGATTTTTTGGAGTTTTCTATATATAAGATCATGTCATCTGCAAACAGTGCAAGTTTCACTTGTTCACTCCCTATTTGGATTCCCTTTATTCCTTTCTCTTACCTAATTTTTCTGGCCAAAACCTCCAGTACTGTGTTGAGTAAGAGTGGTGATAGTGGGCATCCTTGTCTTCTTCCTGTTTTCAGGGGGATGGTGTTCAGGTTTTGCCCACTGAGTATAATGTTGGCTGTGGGTTTGTCATATATGTATAGCCAGTATCTCTTGATTGGTCAATGTCTTGATGTACCACTTGTAAAATATTTTTCATGTTACTTCTAGGAGAAAAGCTAAAGCACCTGAGACGTGACATGACTTACCTCAAACCTACAAGTAGTTATTGACAGAGCATAATTATCCATTGGAAGAGATTCTTAGAATACTCTTTTCTTGTCTGGAGTCACTTAAAGACACAGCCAAGATTTTTTTTCAGTTATTTTATTGAGGTCATAATGGCTTATAACATTGTGTAATTTAAGGTGTACATTATTGTTTATCACTTTCTGTATGCACTGCATCATGCTCACCAACAATAGTCTAATTTTTATCCATCACCACGTATATGTGCCCCTTTACTCCTTTTACCCACTTCCCAAACTGTTTCTGCTCTGGTAGCCACTAATCTGTTCTCTTTGTCCATGTGTTTATCTTCCACTTATGAGTGAAATTATGCAGTGTTTATCTTTGTCTGGCTTATTTCACTTAACATAACACCCTCAAAGTCCATCCATGTTGTTGAAAATGGGATGATTTTGTCTTTTTTTATGGCTGAGTAGTATTCCATTGTATATATATGTATATACCACATCTTCTTTATCCATTCCTTGATAGGCGCTCAGTTGATATGAGTTGCTTCCACATCTTGGGTATTGTGAATAATGTTCCAATGAACATAAGGGTGCATAAATCTCTTTGAATTGTTGATTTTAAGTTCTTTGCATAAATACCCAGTAGTAGGATAGCTGGATTCTGTAGTATTTTTGTTTTTAATTTTTTGAGAAATCTGCATACTGTTTTCCATAGTGGCTGCACCAGTTTGCACTCCCATCAGCAGTGTATGAGGGTTCCCTTTTCTCCACATCCTCTCCAACATTTGTTATTTTTTGTCTTGGTGATTAGAGCCATTCTGAGGGATGTAAGGTGATATCTCACTGTAGTTTTGGTTTGCATTTCCCTAACGATTAGTGATGTTGAACATCTTTTCATGTGCCTATTGGCTATCTGTATATCTTCTTTGGAAAAAATGTCTGTTCATATCCTTTGCCCATTTTTTGATCAGGTTGTTTGTTTTGTTGTTGAGTTGTATGAGTTCTTTATATATTTTGGAAATTAACTGTTTGTCGGATATATGATTTGCAAATGTTTTCTCCCAGATGGTGGGTTGTCTTTTCGTTTTGTTCATGATTTCCTTTGCCTTGCAGAGGCTCTTTAGTCTGATGTAGTCCCCTTTGTTTATTTTTTCTTTTGTTTCCCATGCCTGAGTAGACATGGTATTCGAAAAGATGTTGCTAAGACCTGTGTCAAGGAGTGTATTGCCTCTGTTTTCTTCCAGAAGTTTTATGGTTTCAGGTCTTACATTCAAGTCTTTAATGCATTTTGAGTTAATTTTTGTGTATGGTCTAAGATAATGGTCTACTTTCATTCTTTTGCATTGACTATTCCCAACACTATTTATTGACTTTCCTTTCTCCATTATATGTTCTTGGCTTCTTTGTCAAAGATCAGCTGTCCATAGATGTGTGGTTTTATTTCTGGGCTTTCAATTCTGTTCTCTTGATCTGTGTGTCTGTTTTTGTGCCAGTACCATGCTGTTTTGATTGTTACAGCTTTGTAGTATATTTTGAAGTCAGAGATTGTGATGCCTCCAGCTTTGTTCTTTTTTCTCAGGATTGCTTTAGCTATTTGAGGTCTTTTGTTGTTCCATATAAATTTTAGGATTCTTTGTTCTATTTCTGTGAAGAATGTCATTTGGATTCTGATTGAGATTACACTGAATCTGTAGATTGCTTTAGGTAGTATGGATATTTTAACTATGTTTATTCTTCCAGTCCATCTGCATGGAATATCTTTCCATCTCTTTGTCATCTTCGGTTTCTTTCAATAATGTCTTACAGTTTTGAGTGTATAGTTCCTTCACCTCCTTGGTTAAATTTACTCCTAGATATTTTATTCTTTTCGATGAGACTATAAATGAGATTGTATTCTTGAGTTCTCTTTCTGCCAGTTCATTATTAGTGTATAGAAATGCAACTGATTTTTGAAAATTGATTTTGTACCCTATAATTTAGCTGTAGTTGTTGATTATTTCTAATATTTTTCTGGTGGATTCTTTAGGGTTTTCTACATATGGGATCATGTCATCCGCAAACAGTGAGAGTTTCACTTCTTCCTTTCCATTTTGGATAACTTTTACTTCTTTTTCTTGCCCAATTATTCTGGCCAAAAGCTCCAGTACTATGTTGAATAGGAGTGCTGAGAGTGGGCACCCTTGTCTTGTTCCTGTTCTCAGAGGCATGGCTTTCAGTTTTTCCCCACTGAGTTTGATGTTGGCTGTGGGTTTGTCATGTATGGCCTTTATTATGTTGAGGTTATTTCATTGTATACCCATTTTATTGAGAGTTTTTATCATAAATGGATGTTGGATCTTCTCAAATGCTTTCTTTGCATCTGTTGAGATGATCATGTGGTTTTTATTCCTCATTTTGTTAATGTGGTATATTACATTGATTGATTTGCAGATGTTGAACCATCCGTGTTCCTGTTATAAATCCCACTTGATCATGGTGTATGATCCTTTTAGTCTATTGCTGTATTCAGTTTGCCAATATTTTGTTGAAGATTTTTGCATCTATGTTCATCAGTGATATTGGCTTGTAATTTTCCTTCTTTGTGTTGTCCTTGTGTGGTTTTAGAATCAGGCTGGTGTTGGCTTCATAGAATGAATTAGGAAGTGTTCCATCTTCTTCAGTTTTTTGGAAAAGTTTGAGAATGATAGATATTAAATCTTTGAATGTTTGGTAGAATTCTCCAGAGAAGCCATTTGGTCCTGGACTTCTGTTTTTTGGGAGGTTGTTGATTACTATTTAAAACTCTTTATTTCTGAGTGGCATATTCAGATTCTCTATTTCTTGATTCATTTTTGGGAGGTTGTATGAGTCTAAGAATTTATCCATTTCTTCCAGGTTATCCAAATTGTAGGCATATAGTTTTTCATATTATTCTCTTATAATCCTTTGTATTGCTGTAGTATCTATTGTACCCATTGTAATTTCTTCTCTTCCATTTCTAATTTTATTTATTTGAGCCTTCTCTCTTTTTTTCTTAGTGAGTCTAGCTAAGGGTTTGTCAGTTTTGTTTATCTTCTCAAAGAATCAGCTCTTAGTTTCATTGATCCTTTCTACTCTTTTGTTGGTCTCTATTTCATTTATTTCTGCTCTAATTTTCATTATTTCCTTCCTTCTGCTGACTTTGGGCTTTGTCCTTTTTCTAATTCTGTTAGGTGTAGCTTAAGATTACTTATTTGAGATTTTTCTTGCTTGTTGAGGTGCACCTGTATTGCTAAGAATTTCCCTCTTAGAATCACTTTTGCTGCCTCCCATAAGTGTTGGTTTGATGTATTTTCATTTTTGTTTATCTTCAAGTATTTTTTGATTTCTCCTTTGATTTCTTCATTGATCCAGTGGTTGTTCAGTAGCATGTTGTTTAGTCACCACATATTTGTGACCTTCCCAACTTTTTTCTTGTAGTTCATTTCTAGTTTCATGGCATTGTGGTTGGGAAAGATGCTTGATATGATTTCAATCTTCTTAAATTTATTGAGACTTGCCTTGTTTCCCAGCATGTGCTCTATCTGTTCCATGTGCACTTGAGAAGAATGTGTATTCTGTTTTTGGATTGAATGTTCTATATATCTATATCTATTAAGTTCATCCGGTCTGGTTTTTCATTTAATTCCACTATTTCCTTATCCATTGATGTAAGTGGGATGTTGTAGTCCTCTGCTATTATTGTGTTGCTGTTAATTTCTACCTTTAAGTGTGTTAATAAATGCTTTATATACTTGAGTGGTCCTGTGTTAGATGCATATATATTCGTAAGTGTTATGTCCTCTTGGTGGAATGTCCCTTTTGTCATTATATACTGCCCCTCTTTGTCTCTCATTGCCTTTTTATCTTGAAGTCTGCTTTGTCTGGTATGGCAACACCTGCTTTGTTTTGTTTGGCATTTGCTTGGAGTATCATGTTCCATCCCTTCACTCTGAGCCTGTGTTTGTCTTTAGAGCTGAGGTGTGTTTCCTGGAGGCAGCAAATTGTTGGGTCTTATTTTTTTCGTCCATTCAGACATTCTCTGTCTTTTGATTGGAGAATTCAATCCGTTTACATGTAGAGTGATTATTGATATATGAGGGCTTAATACTGCCATTTTATCTCTTGTTTTCCAGTTCTATATTTCCCTTGTTTCTCTTCCCTTGTGTTTCTGATTGCCATTTCAGTTTGGTGGTTTTCTTTGATAGTTTTTTCAGTTTTCTCTTTCTTTATGATTTGTCTCTCTTCTGATTTTTTGTTTAGTGGTTATTATGAGGTTTGTATAAAAGATCTCATAGATGAGATAGTCCATTTTCTGATGGCCTATTACTTCTTTAGCCTAAGCAGTTTCCCTCCCTTTCCTCTTCCTCTTCTAAGTTATTGGTGTCACAAGTTATTCTGTTTTGTCTTGTGAGTTTGTGATTAAAATAAAGTGTTTATAGTTATATTTGATGCTTTCCTGCCCCTTATGTTTTATGTTGTAATTAAGTGTTTGGTAATCTGTTCTGATAGCTGCAATTTTCTGATTTTGTCTATTTATCTCCTTGCTCAAGGCTTTGTAAATCTTTCCTGTTTTGTTTCAGGTATGTGGAACTTCTTGATCATTTCTTGTAGGGGAGGTCTAGTAGCGATGAAGTCCCTCAGCTTTTGTTTATCTGGGAAAGCTTTTATTTCTCCACTGTATCTGAATTATAGTTTCCTGGATAGAATATTCCTG
Organism: Equus asinus; assembly: GCF_041296235.1. NCBI lineage: Eukaryota > Metazoa > Chordata > Mammalia > Perissodactyla > Equidae > Equus > Equus asinus. The sequence goes on from NC_091799.1 coordinate 63,283,872, forward strand.
GCTGAAAGTTTTTGTTTTTCAGTATTTTGAATATATATCATTCCAGTCTCTCTTAGCCTGTACATTTTCTGCTGAGAAATCTTCTGAAAGGCTGACAGGGGTTCTTTTGTAGATTATTCTCTTCTGCCTTGCTGCCCTTAATGTTTTTTCTTTGTCATTGACTTTTGTCCCTTGCTACCCTTAATGTTTTTTATTTGTCATTGGCTTTTGCCAGTTTTACTATTATATGCCTTGGAGATAGTCTTTTTGCATTGATGTAATTAGGAGCTCTGTTGGCTTCATATACTTGTAAGTCCAGTTTCTTCCCCAAGTTTGGGAAGTTCTCAGCTGTTATTTCTTTGAACAAGCTGTCTGCTCCTTTCTCCCTCTCTTCTTCCTCTGGAATACCTATAATGCTTACATTGCATTTCCTAATTGAGTCAGAGATTTCTCCAAGACTTTCTTCATTTTTTTAAGTCTTAGTTCTCTCCCCTCCTCCACCTGAAGCATTTCTATATAATTTTTTTACCCATTTTATCTATTTAAATCTATATTTCTGTCCTCTAAATTGCTAATTATGTCCTCCAGAATGTCAGCTCTGTTTTTTAAGTTTTCTGGATTGTTTTTTAATCTCATTCATTGTGTTCTTCATCTCCAGAATTTGTTTGGTGTGGGGTTTTTTTAGAGTTTCAATCTCTTTGGTGAAGTCTTCCTTCTGCTCATTAATTTTACTCCTGAGTTCATTCAACTGTCTTTCTGAGTTTTCTTGTAACTCATTGAGTTTATGAGAAATATTTTGAATTCTCTGTCATTTAGATTGTAAATTTCTGTTACTTCAGGATTGGTTTCTGGAGACTTGTCATTTTCCTTCTGCTTTGAAGTGTTAATATAGTTCTTCATCGTTTGATGAAGTGATCCTGTCCTGGTGCACAGTGGTAGTATCAGGTCACAGATTCCACCTGCCACCTGCCACCTCTTGGGGGAGACAGGAGCTGTCTGTTCTGAACCTGCTGTATCTGCTGGAAGTTGTTCTGATAGGGCTTGTCTGCATTTGCTTGCTGGCCACAGCCATTTGGCAGGTCACACAAGCACACATAGGTGCTCTGTGGTGGAACTGCTGCCTTGGCCGGGGACTGCCCAAGCTGGTGCACTAGGCAGGAGGGGAGGGGTGCTTTCTTTCACACATGTGCACCTACTCTATTCTCACAGGTGGTTTGCCTGGACTGCTGTGCTTAGTGAGGGTGCCCATGCAGTGGCTGAGCCATGCCACTAGGTGTAGAGTCGGGGGCCGGGTTGCAACTTCAAAAGCATTCACACGCAGGCCTGTCTGCTCCCCCATGTCCTCTTAGAGCCACACACTGGCTGCTGTGTGAAGACCTGCAACCTAGATCACTGCCACTGGGGAGGGGGAGGGGAACTGCTCACCTTATTGCACTGCTTACCGGGGATCCAGTACCCCCACCTTCAGATGTATGACTGTGTGGATCTCTCAGACATCCTATTGTACTTTGTAGGGTATCCTCTGTTGGTTAATGAATGTCTGTTTCATCATAATTTAGAGGGGAGAGACTAAGGGAACAGCTCAATCCGCCACAATGCTGACATCACTCAAGATTTTAACCCAAGTATTCTGACTACAAATTATTGCTTTCCACCAAATCAGAGCTGCCTAACAGGTGTGCTTAGAATGGATTAAAAATGTGCCAAGATGTTGATTCTCCTCAGTCCCTGGGATAGCTGGGACGAGACTGGGACAGCAAGATACCTGGGGCCCTTTGCCTCCTGATAAATATGATTTTGTATGTTCTGTGTACTCAGAAAGATTTGAATCACTGCAGTGTATCAGAAAAGTTGCACCTGTCATCCTGTTCCATCTATTACGATTTCCAAAAAGGAAAATAACTATAAATCTCAAAAGAGGGTAGTACTTTTGCATCCATTTAGCAGCAGAACACTTTTCCAAATTAAATATTACATAAAACTCACTATCTGAAAATAAAATTGATATTTATAGTAATTCTATCATAAATATAAAAATCTGACAAGATACACCCAACATAAAAGTAAATAATGATAATAATGGGTTATAACTCAGGGACTAAAATAGGGATCCATGCATCCATTCTGTTATAAGTAAGTAAATTAATAAATTGAAAGTCTGATGAGGAATGGGCTATTTACATAGTCTCAAAGTACCACCCTATATATTATGTTAAGCAAAATAAGCCAGAGAGAGAAAGACAAACACCATATGATTTCACTCATATGTGTAAGATAAGCTAACACACAGACAAAGAGAACAGTTTAGTGCTCACCAGAGGGGAATGGTTTTAGGGAGTGACAAAAGGGCTGAAGTGGCACATTTATACAGTGACTAACAAATAAGAATGTACAATTGAAATTTCACAATGTTATAAACTATTATGACCTCAATTAAAAATAAAAAACAGTACCACCCTACAAAGTATTAATTACAAAGGTAAAATGAGTAATTTTGCCTTGAAGAAGCCTGGCAGATACCATCTTAATCAAATGATCAAAGTTAATATCCCAGTATGGGACATCACTTTCTGTGATATTCCTGGCAAAGATGCATCATGTGAATTTAGCCATGAGCAAACATAAGACAAACAAAGTTTGAGGGACATTCTACAAAATAACTAATGTGTATCTTTAAAGTTGTCAAGGTCAGGAAAGCCAAGGAGAGACTGAACTGTCCAGGTTGAAGGAAAGTAAAGAGAGACGTGTCAACTAAATACAGCATGTGATTTTGAGCTGCACTCTTTTGCTAAAAGTTTAGCCATATGCAAACCAGCATATCCATAAAGACACTGCATAGGCTGCGTCAGCCCAAGCTTCCCCCTATAAAATAAACTTCTCAGCAAGCATGGCACATGTTAAAGTTCTCCTGTTGAATAACAGCCAGTTAGGCAGCTGTGAGCTAAATCAAACTTTCTGTGAACTTTTGGCCTATATTAGCTAGAAACTATATGGTTTCTTCACTGAAGTCTTTATTAAAGCTCAGTTATTCACAGAGAAGGACAAACTTTATTTCTTGCATTTTTTTTCTTCTCTATTCTGACACTTGAAATAAATGGATACTATGATTGATAAAAACCACTAAGTTGTTGAATGTTTTTGTAAAAATTTTTACGTGTTAGCAAGCTGTGACATACTCTAATACTATTTTTAAATACAAAACAAAGCTTTACTACATCTTAAACAAACAATCCAACAAAAAGTACATCAGCCCAGTCTCTTTGGAGATTAGAAATAGAATTCATCTGTTTGATCTAACTTAAGAATCAATTATTTTACAAATTGATGTAGTTCATTTCTGATTGGTCCCAGCTTTAACCTGATCCACAATCACCCCTTGCTTTCTGTGTTATAGGAACTTTATAGTGGCAGCAGAGACTGCAATATTCTTGCTTGGGTACCATCCTTATATGAAGCGGTTCCTGAGGATGATGAGGTAAATATTATTTGTACAAATTGTACAGATTTGTACAAATATGATTTCTAAATCATAAAGGAAAAAGTTTTATTTGCTTTATATGGGAGAGACATTTAAATCATTTCTTGCTATTTTCTGATTGTAAAAATAATTTGCCTGTTATAACACATTTGGAAAGTTCAGAAAAATATTAAAAGAAGATAAATTTCTAAAGTTGAATTAATCACTATTAACATTTTGATTTACTTCATCCTTGCTTTTTTCCTGCACCTATGTTTTTTCTAAAAATAGTTAATATGACATACTAACATACATACAACATATCAACATACATACATTGGACAGCTTGGACATACAACTTGGCATCCTGCTTTTCTCACTTAGTGTTGTACAATAAGCCTTTTTCCATGTCATGAATAACTATTTGTAAATACTGTTTCTAATAAAGCATTCTGTCATGTATATACCACAATTTACTTAAATATGTACCTATTTGGAGACATTTCTTTTGATCATTATAAACAAATCAAGGTAAATATCTCTCCATAAATTGTTTATATTTTTGATTACTTCTTTGGATAGATACCTAAAAGTAGATTTATCTCTTGAGTTATCATTTATGACATTTTTAAGGCTCTTTATTCACACTGTCAAATTTTGTCAATTTACACTCCTATCAGCAGTACATTAATGCCTATCTTAGAACATAAATTGGTACAAATATTACAGTGTGACTAAGAGCCTTAAAAGTGTGGTAGGTAAACAAAGATTAATAAGACATGATCCTGGTCTTAAGTAGTAGCTTCTGTATTTTTTTACTTTTATGTTAAGCTGTGTAAAGTTGATATCTTTCCCACCAAAGGTTATTTTACTAAGCACTGTTAATCATCCCCATTTATCTAAATTTCTAGGATATAAAAGGTCTAATGTCTAAACGCCGATATTTATATATATAATTTTTTGAAGTTGGAAATATAAGTAATGTAGTTAGGAACACCTTAAGTTAATCTTACCTAAGTCATACTAAAAACAAAGCATCTTAAATCGAGATGGAAGTAAGTTATTGCTAGAGTAAGTTTGAAATTCTAAAAACATTTTTCATTTATTTAGTTCATTTATGAAAACAAGACTTTGTCCAAAACCACATGGAAATGATTTTTATGGGGGTAGTTGATAGCATTTAGCAGCTATTAACAAAATATATTTCATACCTAAATTTGCAACTGCTGTGGTTTACTGCGGTGTCAAGTCTGTGAATTATTTTCTTTTGGCTCTAATCCAAATGAAAAAGAAGAAACACACAATGATAAATCTTCATACAGCTGGCCAAATACTGTATGAATACTTCCAGATTTCATCACATGTCTAATTCGGTTTATTATGGCTTTGATTAGTTTTAGTGTACAGCAACTTTAAATGATTATTCTTCTGTGGAAAGCTTAATATGGTCAAATAGTTTGGTTCAGCCATTTATTTTGCAGTATTATTTAATTACTGTGTCCTGCTGTTTGGGAATTACCGTATATATTAAATCAAAGTTATAACACTATAGGCCATGTTAGGAAGTATAACAATCATTAACCAAATGAAAACAATAAAAATAAATTAAAAGTAAATCTATGATTTATGTATGGAAAAGGATATTAGAAGAAAACTAAATTGCTTAATTTATGTAGACAGTATGTGACGCTGATGGTCTATTTATTTTCTTATTATGTAGTTATAGTACTAGTTTAACTCTTCATCTAGAAGAATTTTTGCATATGAGAAATTAAGCTAAACAAGTAGAAAATCAAATAAAGATATACAAAAAACAAGTTAACTTTATTTTGTTTTAGAACTATAAAACCTTATCCTTTAAAATATACTGTTTATATGCTTTTACTTTAAGATAGCCATCATTCTCATATTAATACAAAATGTTATGTGCTAAGATTATTTTCATAAAACCTTAGATTGAAAGATTTCTGTGAATGTAGGTAGAACATGAGTATGATCATGATGTAGATCCCAGTACAGAAAACTGTCTACACAAGACCCCCTTACGTGTACATTTACTGTTTAACTCATTTAAAATCTCAGCTGTCAAATAAATGACTGCTGCAGTTTCCCAGACAGGCAACATAACACACTTCAGAACAAAACAAAACACACACGTACATACACACACACTTAGTCTTTAGTTCCAGGTTAACTAAATAATAATAATACTGGTAACAGGGTTTCATTAGTGATCTCAGACAAGTTTATGATATCTCCAAATATCAGAATCATCAAAGCAAATTGTTCTTAGGTTTCTTTTCAAATCTGCCCTTGAGATGAGATTTACTTCCCCGTCAACAAGGTATAATCCCTTAGGGGTATTTCTTCTGATATCCAAGATAGAGGAGGAATTTAGTGTTACCATAGGAAACTGAAGGACATTGGGTGATAGGGACAGGTTTTATGGTCTTTAAGCATAAGTCCTATTATATAATTGGCAGGCTGTTTTATTATATTCTGAGGAACCTGCCTTCCTTTTGTCCCCTCTTCCTAAAACTTGCTCATGGTCAAGGCAAGCCTGTGTAACTCCTGATCACTTTTCCCTGCCTGAGATCTATAAGGCAGCTACATTACAGTTTAAATCTGACCTCTCGTCAAGAGTCTTACTTTATTTTGACAGTCACACAATACATAAAAGTTTTATTTACCACTCTTATAGACATATAATCACTTGCTGACACAGACAACCCTATTTTTTACCTATAGAGACTTTTCAGTTATTGCGAGTTAAGAAATTTAGAATTTATCAAGATGTGTGCATGGCAGATGTTAAGTTTGGCTTTGTTCTTCTTTCCCATTATTTGGACCTGGACTAGATCCCCTCTAAACTCATGCTTCCCTGTCTCCATAACATTCGCAACTGTCTGTCAGCAAAACAGGCAGCCTGGTGAGGTAGAGATGGCTATGTTCAAGGAGAGAAAGGATGTCCACTAGGAGGAGATGTTGTAGAGAAAACTGAAGTAACAGATAGTGGTTACACTTTATCAGTGGGTCTCAAACAGTAGTATGTGTACCGCACCCACGTACATTTTTACTGCAGCTTATAACTACGAGTATATTTTATTTGTGACTTTTCTAGCAATAAAATATACTTCTGATAATACTGTAATGCATTCATATTGTTATCCTTTACTACTATGCACAGTAAAATTTATGTGCAAATGTATTTAAATTTTCACATGATTATTTTTCTTTGCTTACCATAGCAGCAGTAAGTTACGATAAAATATCATTTTGCTTCTCTGTTGAGTCTTCAGTGAAATCAAAATATTTAATAGGTTACATATTGGGCTTCTATAGTGGAATTAGAAGGTATGACCTTTGTGTGGCTTATCCACCCAGAGACATTTTGCGTAGATATGTAAGGAGGAGTTAAAGGCTCTAAGATAGAGTAGGGAAGAGGAATCGCCACCCCCACAGACACAATACGTCTGTGAGTAAACTCTCACTAAATAACCTAACTTAGTAGCAAAATTATAAACCCCAAAAGATAGGAAATTCACTAAACATTTGGATGAAAGAATAACTAAACAGACTTCAGTATGCTACTCTTAAATCAGTGGACTGCTGTTGGAAATAAACGAATAGTTAGCTGAGGTTTGGTAACAGTTTTTATCTGGACATTTGAAGTATGATGGAATTTTGTTTGTACAACTAAGTGACAATAGCCAGCATTAGGTTTAGTAACAGTGACGGTTTTTACTATGTATAGTAGCCAGCATTAGGTTTAGTAACGGACTCTGATCCATAGCTTTAAAAGCTATAAAGGATACCTAAATTAATATATTGTTTTTCAGCTATCCTGCCTGACACTTGGGGAATTTACTGGAAACACCCACTTTTTCTACTGTTACTGTTTGAATTATAAGATTCCAAGTCATAATGTTCATCAAAAAGGAAACGAACATTTTCAGATATACAATAGGGGTTACCCTTAACATAAAATATTGCTGTATGTTGTAAAAGGCAATAAATCTAAGATGACTTAAGGGTAGGCTTGGCGCTAATACATATTGGGTTTGGGGTCTGAACAAACTTGTAGCTAACGTAAAAGCTGCAGAGTAAGAAGCAAACCTGGCTCATAATGCCCAGATACTCAAAAAAATGAGACCATCTTAAAGACCTTCAGTCATCTGCCAGAGAATAAGAAGGTAGCCGTTCAAAAACTTTCCCCAAAAAGTGAATTGATTTGAAATACCACAGATAATTAAAATTCCTCTAGTTGCTGATTACCTTTACTAGGTTAGGCTCTAAAGTTGTAAGAATACTGTTTTAAATAAACACCATCCAAATGCATGTTATCTTTCCAAGAAATCTCCCAGGGAACCTATATGCTAATGGAAACCATGTTACCATTCTGACACATTTTCTATGTTCTTCTGAACTACTTTGCTAGTAGTTAAATAAATAAAAAATAAATAAATAAGTAAACCTCACTAAATAACCCACATTACTTTTTGCACTAAAAAGGTATTACTCAGTTTGATGAATACCTCATTTCCCAGATATAGATATTTGCTTATTTATAAAAGCCAGGTCCATTCAAACAATAAAAAGTTGCCAACAATATTTTGGGCTGTCAGGTTAGACTATAGACCTGAGTCCAGTCTTAGCCACATGGATGTTAATGTGCCACCTTCTCCAGGTAATTCCAAAGAGTTGTCGAAATTCCTTAAGTAACAGCAGCATCATAGTGTGTGTGTGTGTGTGTGTATGTGTGTATACACATATATACATATATGTATAAATATATATAAAATGTTTGTGTGTGTTTGTGAGATAACTACTTTGAAGGCCACAGATAATTTAAAGTCTGGTATGTCTATTTAAAATGAAGTTACATTATTTTATATTGTATGTTGGGTGTTTCTTACATTACTTTTGTTTCAAAATTAACAATTCTATAGTTTCTTTCAAAATAATCCAGTTGCTTTTCATCTGATATATTTCATAACTATATTGTGAGCCTAAAATTATAAAATAGAATAATTGAATCTTCCCTTTTTTCCCCTTTTTTTAAGACTACAACCAAATCACAGTTAAATCCAGCATTTGAAGATGCCTGGAGCAGCAGTGATGAAGATGGATGAATATCAATCCTTAGTACTTTTGTGTCTCTATTGATGAAGCTTTTGAAATGGGACTTTTTTTTTTTAACTCTCCAGTGACAGCTAAATTAGCCTTGAATTTGGATGATTTTTTTCCCCATGTTTTAAAGTGAGGTAGTATTTGCATGACTATATAGTTGACTTCTCTACAGTTGTCAAAACATGTCTCCTTGATCCCAGGTGCCATGGCCTGGGGCAACCCCTGTTGCCACAGTATAAGGAGACAGGTCACAGCACCCCATGTGGGACCTTCAGCAGATTGTGTGAACCATAAATGCAGTCTCAGAGGATGGGCAAGTGGAGGTTTCAGCACTGACTTTCTCCTAATGGGCTGTACACGGTTCATTTTCACTCTCAAGGATGATTTTACTGAAGATGATTACATCAAAAATAGTAGTTGAAAATTTAGCATCAGAATTTTTTAGTTCTTATTCATGTATTCAATTTTTGTAATGATTTCATTTAGTTGACCATTGTCTAGATATATGTTAAATATTTTTGGACTCAAACCAAAAAGGACTCAATCCAGAAGTTTTTAACTTGAGGAAAATCCCATGTTTCCTTTATTTGAATGTGTCATATGGCAGCTTGTACTCATGCTTGAACTTCCTTTCTATGAATCTCCTTAAGAGTTAACTAAGTCCTATTTCATTCAATGAAGCAGAAAATGTCCTGGCAGGGAATCTGGCTTAAACATGAAATGTTGTCATAAAATTGTTATCTTATTGTCTAGTCTTCTTCTGTCCTAATCTACAAGTGATTATCATGAAGCTAATCTTATATTCCCTTTCTTGATTATTATCAGCAGGAGACTAGTAAGAGAAATTTCTGGAGCTTGAATACCAAGTATACAGTTGTTGAGTTTTTTAAGTGTGTAAATTTTAGGCCTCATATCAGACCTTTCAGGCCAAATGTTTTCCATTCATTTACTTTATAGTTGATTTTCTTAAGCCCTGACCATTTCCCTGTCACTTTTTTCCTCCTTGGTGAGGATGCTTATGACCTTTGAGAATGGTATTGAAATTGGAAATTGTTTTTTTTTAATTTTAAGAAAATGTCTCCTCCAAACTGCAAATAACTATATTACTTCTTTCTAATTATATAAATACACATGCTTATAGTAAATAATTCAAGAAACATAAAAACTTATAAAAGAATATAATGGTCACCTGGAATGATACCACGCTAAGATAATCATTGCTAACATTTTGGTAGCCTTTCTTCCTGCGTCTCCTTATGACACACATAATTTTGCATAATGAGATGTTCAGCATGCTGTTGTCACGTAAACTCCTCCCACATCAGCACCTCCTACCCCATCTCTTACCACGCCTGCCACAATCCAAGTTATTAACCAAGTGTGTGTTCTTGCACATTACAATCCTATATGGACCTATGTAGACATAAGTGGGGAAGTATTTTTATTTTGCAAAAATGGGATATACATGTTCTGTCTTGATTTTTTTTTTTTTCAGTATAGCTCATAGAAACCCCTCTGTGTCATTTAGTATAAGTGAGTGTATTGATTATATTATTTTATGTATTCTTGAAACTCTGGCATTTGAGGCCTTGATCCTGGCAACACTGCCCCTCCCAGGACTAGCTCATTCCTAGAGATAACAAAGGACTCCCCTGGGAGCATGCCTTTGATATACCAACCAACCAGTCTGCAGTACACACCCCCAACAATCTTCTTTATCAAACTCTCACACACCAAGCCAGTATTACCCCTGCCTTAAATCACCCCAGGGCCAGGTACCAGGCAACTAAGAAGCACCCTATAGCCCAGAGTCTACTGAAATTATTCATTCTATCCAATCCTACTAAGTGGACCTACCCTGCTTCACCCATTCCTTCCCACAATAACCCCAATAAAGGCTCTGGGCCATCCTCTGCCCTCTCCCTCTGCCTCCTGACCCACCCTGGTCCTTCCGCCTATGGCCCTGCATGGCATGGTGTGCTGTGCCTCCTGGTGCTAGGCATCTGTGAGCATAAACTACTTCTTTCATGACAGTCATTTCTATGTCTGTGTGTCTTCACCATACCTGATTAGAACAAATCCCAGGTAAAAATCTTAACACATTTGGCAAAGTGAGCTGTGTGGTTTCACACTAGATGGAGATATGTCCTTAATCTGCTCTTGGCTTACTAACTGGATCCAGCAGTCGGTAGCCACTGCCTGAAAGGGCAGCCCTGGTTGTTGGCACACTTGCTGCTTGCTGACTGTTGTGCTGTTTTCTGTCAGGTATTGCCATGATTTCCCAACCTAAAGGGGGCACTGACCATATTTCCCCACCTTGGTAGATGCCCAGGGTCCAAGATAGAACCCCTAGGGGTGTATATACATCTCAAAAAGTTCTCTCCAAAGGGGCTGCGGAGTGACTTTCCTCCTAGGGCTATGGGAGTCTAATTCACTGACCAGGCAGCACTGACAAGCAGTGGGGCCATCTGAGTCATTCAGATGAAAGTAGCTAATGTCTGGGACGTTACATGCTCCTGGAGGTACTTGTACCATCAACCACTTAGCTTTTCCCTTCTGAGCTTTTCTGAGTCAAATTCTGAACTGTTCTTCAGAGAGTAGGAGATGGCTCTGCCTGAACATGCGTGCTGAGGCCATTTGTGGGTTCTGTTTGACGGCCACCTCAGGAGATCACAGTTCCCCACAAATGTTACTGTCCAGGTCACAACCTTCTCTGCTGTTCTGCCTGCTGCTATCTCGAGCGACTTGTTCCTCAGCCCAGTGGAGTCTAAGAGGTCCTATCCCAGGAGACCACTAGCTCAATGTTTAATGAAAAAGAGGAGGACAGGAAGGGAGCATCTGGTTCTAGTACCCCCACAAACTGTGAAGAGATGATGCAATTAATAAAAACTGGAAAACACCTAATCCTCCATGCACACGGGCTCTCTTAAAAAAGGTGCTGCTTATCAGCAGGCAAAGGGTCTCACGCTCAAAACAACAAATGTGAAAGATAAAGCTGATGCCACCATTGCTGTCCTAGATGTAGACCCTAGCCCTCTAAGGTTCATGGGGACACCCTAGAGATTGGGTGCTGCCACTCTCAGCAGAGGCAACTTGGGACCATCAGGAGCTTATCAGGTAAACATCCAAAAGAAAAAAAATAGGAAAAGTTTAGTTGCCTAGAAATACAAACCATTCGAAAAGATTTTGTTTTAAAAAGTTGGGGTGTGAGGAAAGGACAGATTATTCTGTGGACTGGGGCCTTCCCAGGGAGAGGTCGCCTGGAGGCACCTGGCCCCTTCAGCCTGCCAGCTTTTCCTCTTATCAGCCAGAAAAAGAAAGTAAAGACTGTGCCTTCAGGGGGCAAAAGCCTGAAACAGGAAGGAAATAAAGGAAAAAAGATTGCCAGGTTAGGTGGCTAAATGCCCAAGGAAAAAAACTGGAACTTGAAATCTCAGGTACTAAGCAAATGCCAGTCTAGCAAACATAATACTGATTCTAGATTACTTACTGGTTCAAAGACAAAAATAAAGCAGACCTTAGGTGTGGGGGAGAAAATAAAAGGTAATGAAATAATATATTCATATATATATAACAGTTTTATCATTCGGTCCAATTGGAAATCCATAATTTATATGCTAAATTAATCTACTAAAGAATTTATATGAAAAAGATGAAAAGGGCATCTTGTGGATTCCTACAGCTGTGGTCTCATCCACTGGGGCTCCTATACCCAATATCCAGTATTACTAAAGTTACTGATTCTATTCAATCAACAAACATTAAATATTTTGCTCTTGTAGATTTGGCTAATGTGTTCTGTTCAGTGCCTATTTCAACAACCTCTCAGCTGCCTTTACCTCCAAGAGGTAAAATACACCTTTTCCAGGCTACCCATCGGGTACCTGCCATCACAGTCTTTGCAGACCAGATCTCAACTACGTCCACCTTTTCTCCAGGAGCAGAGGTATGACATTACATTGATGACATTCTCCTCCAAGAAGACTCATTTGATAACACTCATTTAGGATATACAGGTCCAACATCTTTTCGAACTTGGGGGTTCTGATGGCAACATACGCTTTATTTACAAATTTTACCTTCAGATTAAAATCAACAGGCACTCCTGTTAGTGCCATCAAGGGCTCCTTCACTAAAGAGACTGGCAACCTCTTGTCATGCCTCCTGGAGTCTCCAGATCTTGCCAATGACTTCTAATGCAAGAAACTGCCCCTCTCATGAGCTTCAGAATATACTGCATTAAAACAAACAAAAAAAAGACCCGCTGGGCTCTCCGGAAAATAGAGGCTCTTACAGACCCTAAGCCTATGACCTTCCATTCCCAGCTGCCTGCTAAGCCTCAGATCATAGAAACAGCACACCAGAAACTTAGCATAGCTCCCCAGGCCTCCTTAAGACAGGATAGAACCAAACCTGGGCTCTCTGGCATATTCCACCTGCAGGAGGAGGTGGCTTCCCCTGTCCACAGTCCCTTGCCAGATGCCGTGATGCTGGAGAATGTCATCCCTCCCCCAAACCACTTGGCTACCTGGGAAGCCACTTGGGACTAGCTGCAGGAACAGCAATGGGAGTACCTGGACTATGCAAATCCGCTGCTAACCGTCATACATGATGGAGCTCCGTGGAATGTTGCTGCTTTCCATCTGTTAGCCAGGACATCCCTAATAAAAGACAAGACTCAAGAAACAACACAACACTTGGCCAAACTTCAGGCAGTCATCTTAGCGCTGGCCGCTCTGGCCAACAAGTAGCCCTGTCTTCACGTTTATTATAAACTGTTGGGCCATTGGCTAAAAGTTTTCCCTTTCAGAGAGAAAAAGAACTCTGGGACCCTCTTGCCTCACAGATATCCAAAATATAAATCAAAATCACACATCTCCACTTATACTAAGGCCACAGTACACAGCCTTACCAGACACTTCATATTACTTTCGGAGTTACAGACATTACTGTTAATAACCAAGACACATTTTACTTCTCAAAATACACAATGCTAGTCTCTTGGAAAAGAGATTCAATAGAACTTTCATGTTCCTAATAGGTCTCAAATAGCTGATTTAATTAAGAGACATAATGGTCTTCTCAAATGACTCCTTTTCAAATTCCGGTCAGGTAAATGGACCCCTAAATGGTCTTTCTTGCTCCAGGCCTTAGTCTCTCTTAATTCAAGTCCCCTTGGCCAATTTACACCTCACACCAACTTTAAGAACTTTCTCATCACCCTTTGTTATATTTAAAGGAGGAGGTGCATTGTCTTCATGTATATAAAGACTCATTGTAGGGGCTGGCACTGCTTGGCAAAAGCCATGCTGTGGTAGGCGCCCCACATATAAAGGAGGAAGATGGGACATGGATGTTAGCTCAGGGCCAGTCTTCCTCAGCAAAAAGAGGAGGATTGGCAGTAGTTAGTCAGAGCTAATCTTCCTCACACACACACACACACACACACACACAAAAAGACATTACATATGAGGCACTTTTTATAATGCCTTCCCCATCTTTATAAGTTTTTTATCATTCCCCCATCCCAGAAGGGCTGTAGGCCAGATCAAGGGCGCATACTCTCCTGGGACCCATTAACCAGATCGACCATGGACCAGACAGCTGCTCGTCTGATATGGGATCCATTTGAGCTTAAACTTCCACCAAAAAACAAAAAACGCTGTCAGATGCATTTACATACCTTTCTGTTGACTGTTGGTCTTATTACTGCTGATCTGGATGCTTTCATGAATTTACAATCTGGAGGCCCAAATCCTCTCAATAAGCTATTGTTTCAACCAAACATGGCCAATGCTGAGACCCACATCACCTCGAGTGGGTACCCTCTTGGAAAGGATACCCTAGTCCCACATCCCAGATGATATCACACCAATCCACGACCTCAACGTTGGAGATGACATCACCCTGGACACTAAAACCTTGGCCCCAGCAATGCCCATGGCCTCCTCTCCTAAGGCACAGATTGGACCCGAGACAGTTTTGCTTTTCTCCCTTTGATATTAGGGATCCCATTACACTTCTGAGCTTACTGTCTGCTTACTCCATGATCCTGCTGTACTCCTTGTTCTCTGTCAAAAGGCATACCCTACACTCCCTGCCTTAAGGGAATCTGATAGAGGTTACTTCTATCTGTACCATTCTAAATATTACTGGAGATTATTGCTTTCCCTGGAGTCCCCTGCCTCATATCAGTCAAATCGTTCAACCCTCTGGGGAGAGGACCCCCTACTTCCCAAGGCCTTTTCCCACTCTCACCCGGGGTCTCCTACCATGACCACTGCAACCACTCTTTCCCCTTGGTTACACACAATACCATTAACCTTTACATTTACTTTACTAACATATCATTTCATATCCTCCAACAAAATAACTGCTGGACTTGCCACCTTGATGTATATATAGAACATATTTTTAATACACTTTACAACTCCACAAAGATATTGTTAGAAACTCTAAGAATTTCAGTTCTGTTTTCTTCGTTAATGTTATATGAATAGAAAATCTAGTTATAGGATGGCCTACAGGGACTCCTCTACTTGTATTCCTCCTTTCTACTTTCATAGTAAAATGTTTTCTACACTGTTTAGGGCAGCTTATGCCCTACTCTTTAAGTCTCCACTAGTGTCACCCCGAAGACTCCTTAAATGAGGCCCAAGCATCACAGAAAATGACTACATTTTCGTATTTTTTGTATTCTTGATACGCTGGCATTTAGGGCCTTGATCCTGGTGACACTGCCCCTCCTGGGACTAACTAATTCCCAGGGATAGCAAATGACTCCACTGGGAGTAAACTTTTGATACACAAGCCAACCAGTCCACAGTGCACACCCCAACATCTCCTTTATCAAACTCTCACACACCAAGCCGATATTCTCCCTGCCCTCAATCACTCCAAGGCCAGGAATCAGATAAACAGAGACCACCCCTATAGCCCAGAGCCCACCAAAATTATTCAAACTATCCAATCCTAAATTTACTCAGTGTACTTACGCTTCCTCGGCCATTCCTTCCCATAAAAACCTCAATAAAGTCTCTGAGCCATGTTCTGCCCTCTGCCTGCCTGTCTCTTGACCCACCCTGGTCCCTCCCCCTGTGGCCCTGCATGGGACCGTGTGCCGTGCCTCCTGGTTCTAGGGATCTGTGAGTATAAACTTTATCCTTCATGACAATCATTTCCATGTCTGCATGACTTAGAACAAATCCCAGGTACAAATTTTAACACACTAAATCATTATTTCTATTAACTGCACAATACTCCATCTTGTGTATGTACCACAATTTTTTTCCAGCCAGGCCCCTGTTTAGGGCCACACGTACAGTAGTGAAGATTGTGACGTGCACTATATTTTCCTTAGGTGATCTATTTGGGTGATACACTTTAGTCATTGAATGTGATCTTTTCCTCTGGCACAGGAAATGATAATTTTGCTGAGTATAGGATTCTTGGGTTGTAGTCCTTTTCTTTCATTAGTCTGTAACTATTATCTCCACTTTCTTCCAGCTTTCATTATTGCAGATGAGAATTCCAAAAACAGTTTTATTTGTTTTCCCTTTGTAGGAAACTCATTTTTTATAGCTGGAAGCTTGTCAACTGTGAGATTTTTTTCTCTTTATCATTAGAGTTACTTAATTTTATCAAGATATCTGGTGTCTCCCTGCCCACCCCATCCCCATCCCTTCCTGGACCTCTTGTGAGCTCTTTCAATCTGAAGCCTCAAGTCTTATCTCAGCTCAGGGATATTTTCTTCTAATATTTGTTTAAAAGTTGCTTCTCCTCTGTCTTTTCTTCTTCTCTGCATCACCTAGTAATTGCATGTAAAGTCTACTTTGATCTCTCCTTCGTAGTCTTATCTTTTTCTTCCTGCTTGCCTTTTTCTTTTAATTCTAGAACAATGCTTGGCAGGTAGTAGGTGTTCAATAAATACTTGCTTTGTTGTTTCTGTCCCATACTTTGAAATTTTGCACTTGATCCGCTAGGTCACTAATTCAGGCCTGACTATGATCATCAGGAGAGACTTTTTAACTATTGTTTTATTCTCCTTCCCACCCTAAACTTTGTTTTGTTTTTAAACACTTGCAGAAATATATTGGAGAAATATAAGAGGTCTACAGAGGCTTCCACTTGAAACTTTTTAAAAACTGTTTTATTCAGTTGATATTTGTCCAGCCCTATGACAGTATATATCAATGACCTCATTACAAAGGTAATGGTCACCTGTGACTTCTCTCCAATGCCTTTACGTTTTGCAGATTTTCCTTCCACAGTGTCTTGGTTAACAGTATGCATCTTTTAGTCATGTAAGATGCTTGTATCTTGCCTTTTTCAAAGGACACTTATGCCAGTAGTTTACCTCACCTCAAACTGACCCCAGTTTTAAGTAATGACATTCATGGCACATTCATGAAATGCCTCGTTTTAAAAAATATATAGAAACAATAAATGCACGTGTTTTATTGACATATCCCTAAACCTGTGTTTAACAGCAAGCCTGAAAATAATATTATTGATAAGCTTTTATATTTCCTACCAAGACTTTTCTTTACAATCAATTAAGGAAACACCTTAATAGAGAAAGAAGTCTTCTCTTCAAGTGAAGGATTCTTTCTGTTCAGTTTATACCAAAAAAGCCCCTTTTAAACTAAAAACCTTTAAAGAAAGCTCTGAAGACAAACCCTTAAATTGTACCAATTTTATTAACAGATAAAAATAACTTCAAAATGAAGACTCTTCAGTAAGGGACACAAAGGTATGTAGAGACTACTATTGGTGAGACACCAGCAAACAAAAACTTTTAGCTCTGTTATTTAAAATCTGGATGAGACAAAAATAGAAAAAGCCTGTCTCCACAAACTAACCTCAATTATCGTTCAAAGAAATGTCACCATCTCACAATGGAAAGAATCCCCTCAAATTAGATCTTAAACTAATGGCTGCATAGTTCTAACTCAGAACTATTTCATTACTGTTCAGTTATATACCAATACTTGATTATTTCTATAACAATGATATAACTACTGAAGATTAGAAAAGCTAAAGATATTTCTGTAAGTTATAATTTTTATAAAACAAATACATTGATAAATTCCCCTTTTTTTAACTGTTTTCTCTATATTCAGATGCTATTTACTGAGCCTGAATTTAAAAACTCTTGAGTATCATTAAAATAGCAAACTTAAAATCAGTCAAACCATATCAGAAATGAACCTGGCAAAAAACCTGGCATCCTGGGGATTTTTGCCTTTCAAAAAGTATAGCAGGGAAAGCTAATTACAGAAAGGAAAATGATCACTTTGTTTTGTATTATGATGAAGAGTCCGCACATCTGAAAGTTAAATCTAATGCTAGGATAGAGTTGGTTCTTCTGTTTTAACTCTGGGAAAATATTAAACTCAGGGGACATATCTAACAGCTCAATCACGAATATGGCTTTTCTTCTTTCCAAAGAACACGTACAGCCTGGGCTGCCTGGAATCACTGTACTAAACCTTGGTGCCTAGAATGAATTACAAGTCACTGATTGTAATGCAAGCTTGTCTATCTTACTAGCTGTGTCAGCAACATCCTCAAATACAGGAGCATAGTTCTTTCGCAGATTTCTACACACAGAGAATTAAGAGAGATCACAACACAGTCGTTTGTTTTACTATTTCCCTTGGTTTTTTCTATTTTTTAATTGTCCAATTAAAAAAAAAGCAGAAAGTGAGCTAGACGGCAGCAAAAGAACTATGCTCCTGTATTTGAGGATGTTGCTGCCTTTGTGGCAAGAGTTAGCAACAGCACTAAATTAGGGCCTGTTAACACCTTTCTGTTCAAGCACCAGCAGAAGCAAGAGAGCTACCATTTCCCGGGTGGCTCACACTCAGCTCTCCAGCTTCTCTTCCCCCCCGTACAGAGGCATCATCCACTGTTCTGTGAATGTGTAAGCATACTGTGAAAGCTGCGCTAACGTGAGGAAATAATACTCCTAATAAGACTTTGTGAATTGAACTATTAACTATTTTTATCATACTAATTTAATGTTTTCTACATATATTATATGTGAAAAATTTTGTCAGAATTTCAGTAATTACTGTGAAAAAAAGGTATTAAAAATAACTCAGTGACAATCATTATAACATTAAAAAACAAGCGTAATGGTTTCATAAAGAAATAAATAATAAACAATAGACTGGAAATCAAAAAACCTGAGTCTTAATCTTAGTTTTACTACCAAGTAAACAAGTGAATTCGAATAATATTTTTTTAATTTCTTTTTCTCATTAGCTAAAAAAAAGGAAGGTGGTAGAAAACTGGAATATAAAATTGTTAAATTCATTCCTGCTCCAAAACCACACATTGTAATATTTAGAAAGCATTTAAAAATGGTATTCACTGTATGAAATACATAAATAAGTAGAGGTTTATATTTAAGATTAATTGAAGGCAAAGGTGGTGTCTTTATAAAAGTTTAATGAGAGCCAGCCCTGACGGCCTAAGGGTTAGAGTTTGGTGTGCTCTGCTTCAGTGGTGCGGGTTGAGTTCTCAGGTGTGGAACCATACCAGTTGCCTGTCAGTAGCCATGCTGTGGCAGCAGCTCACATAGAAGAACTAGAAGAATTTACAACTATACACAACTATGTACTGGGGCTTGTGGGGGCAGAAAGGAAGAAAAAAGGAGGAAGATTGGCAACAGATGTTAGCTTAGGGCAAATCTTCCCCTGCAAGAAAAAAGAAAAGTCTCATGAATTATCTTATACTGAATGAAAACTCAAATTCTAATGGAATGAACATGCTGTTTTGCCTAAAACTTTTTTTTTTTTTGAGGAAGATTAGCCTGAGCTAACTACTGCCAATCCTCCTCTTTTTGCTGAGGAAGACTGGCCCTGAGCTAACATCCATGCCCATCTTCTTCTACTAAACTAAAACTTTTAAAGTTTCCATCCAAATTATTATGGAACGGCCACTGATTAGGTGTTTGATTTATCAAGTTACTTAGTCTCCCTGAGCTAGTTTCTTCATTTGTGGAAAGGGAATAAAATACACCCTACAGAGTTGTAAGGATAAATGAAATAAAGTTCTGACATATAAGAATTGTTCCGCTAATAGAATTCTTATTACTTAAAATCTCAAGATTATTGGGCTCTGAGCTCTTATCAAAATTCTCTCAAATTTCACCTCCTCAGGACATGGTCTGCTTATTTATTTTGTCCTTCTCTCTCCTCTAGAATGTACACAGTATGAGGGCAGGGATTTTGTCTATTTTGTTTACTGCTGCATCCTCAGCACCTAGAACACTGCTTGGCAAATAGAAGATGCAAAAAATATATCTCGTATGTATACTGAATTAATTAGTGAACGACATCATTACCAAGCACTTAACCGCGAAACAACAATTCTACTCACAATTTGCAAATGATAAAGTGCTTAACTGATTGTGTTATTTTGTAATTTACTATGTACAAAGTTTTAAGAGTTATTCAATATTAGTTACTAACAGGTTTGACATTAATCTCGTAGTCTTTCTTCTCACAAAATGGCGAAGGGTCCTATTCTCAGGGTTGCTATTGGCCTGTACAGCCAACATAGATCCTCCCTGAATCTTTCATAGGGCTGTTGCTGTACTGGGGACTTACCTTGTGAATCTCAATAGTTGAACAAAATTAGGGGAGCTTTATGAAACCTCGAGTTCAGATTTCTCTATGTGGTCTTCTCCAGCTCTAGCCCACTCCCACCTGGTAACACTATGGTTGGACTGAATTTCTCCATTGCCTTTGGTTCCAAGTTCTGAGCTTTCTTCTCTTGTGTCCCCCTACTATGGAAAAAGGACAAATATTTCTGGAAATTTTATACATTTCAGGTCATTGATTATCTTTGTACTCAGGAGGAATGCAGGAAAGGCAAGATGAGGACTCACAATCTCACATGCTCATAAAGGGCAAGAAAACATGGTAAATGAGTGAAGGGGTGGGGGTAACAAGAATCAAATATGAGAATTATCATCATATCCTTGATTGTACTTTGGTACAAGCATGTGACATAAATATACAGTATTAGGGATTAAATTTTATGATGTAACATTCAAATAACAAATTAAAAATAAGTATTTTGGTTATTGTGTTTTTCTTCTATAATTCATTATTTTTTTATCTTGAACCAGAGAAATGTGACATTTTTCATCTGCGTCATCTGGGAGCAATATTAATTTTATTCAAATTAATAATGTAAAACTTTTTCACAGATGTGGTTTTTCCAAAACATAGATTCCTTGCTCAATTTTATTGCATATTTAAAATATCTGAGTTATTTACAGAATTCAGTTCATGGTTAGTTTTCAGAACTACACTTCAGTATGCTAACTTCCACTTTTTAGCTCTTTATTCATATTATCAATATTAGTTAAGAAAAGGAAAATTTATCCAAGTTAGTCCATTTTTATAAATTTTGAAATCAAATAACTTTTTTAGAATTCAATTCTTAGTTCCACAAGGGGTAGTCACCACTTAAATTTCTGGAAAATGATGTCTGCATATGAAAGTAGGCTAGATTTTTCCTGGTTAAGTGAGTTTCCCAAAGGCACAATTTGGTTAGAAATTAGATGAATAAAATGAATGCTTCATTTGTGTAACTGGTTGTGAACACACTTGTAGAGAAATAGAGTGTATATAAGGTCAACCAGAGATCCAATCTGACTAAATCTTCACTAATGAGTTCAGCTAACACTTTCTTTAGATAACAAAAACCAATTTCTTATAAACATCCAAAGAAAAATCTCTTTAGTCTCACACTGCCTCTATTGTGCATACAACTCATTAAGTATTGTTCAAAGCATAGCAGCACATCCATCTCATAGTATTCATTGCCACCTTCAAGACATGTTCTCTTGCTTTCAGTTAAATGTGATTCCCACTGAATTATGAAATAAACATACATTGTATGACTTGTGCAAATTGCCAGCATGGGTTTAAGTTTTGTAAAACAAGCCCAGTCTTAGCACTGACTTGGTGGAGCACATCCCGCAGCCGTTTACCCACTTCACTCAACACACAAAAATAATCTCCTGATATGGCCATCACTGGCACAACGTTCAAAAGCTATTCAAATACTTAAAACCTTCCAGGCACCACAAATGACTGTAGCTAACCCGGTGATACATATATCTTATATCTATACTCTCATAGGCTGGAGGGGAAAAACTATAAATGATTTAACATTTTCATGCAAATTTGTACTATAAGTCCCTTCACTCTAGTTTCAACATGCTAAGAAATATTTTACCTGGTTAAACTTTTATTTGCAAATGCTGGTTTCTGCTGAGGATGCAATTTCTGCTGCAATCGCCCTTTCTATAAACCCATCATTGGTGAAAGGTTTTCATGCCAAGAAAATTTTGTTTACTTAACACATGTTACACCATTGTCACTGCTGTAATTCCCCTTGTGTTCAGTCCGTTAAGTTTTTTCCTTGTTTGTCATTAACATGTCTTTGCTATTCTGGTTATACTTCTTATTGCTGTTGGTTTCATAACAGCTTCTTAAGTCATGTGTGATAGTCGTGTAGGAACAGTCTCTACTTCCACAATACGCTCTTCTCCTTCTCTTGAAACACATGGCTGCGTCAGTCTTCCATTTTCCTGTTTTTACTGGAGAGAAAAACAGTATGATGTGATAATAAAAGGCAACTCCTAGTCCATGTTAGAGAAACAAGGTAGTGGTGGGAATTGTGATAAACTGGAGAATACCCGCCCAATGGCAGCAGCTTTTAAGAATTAGATCAGGTTTCCCTAAAAACCCAAAATAACTTAGCTTAAATAAAATATAAATGCTTTTCTTTTGATAAAAGTCCAGAAGGCGGTCCTCAGCTGGTATGCTAGTTCCAAGAGCACTAGGAAACTAGGCACTAGCTTTATCTTACTGCTCTTGCACCCTCTGTCAGCAGCTGCCCTCTTGTGATTCAACGTGATTGCTCCAGCCATTACATGCACATTCCACCCAACAAGAAAAACAAAAAGGAAGAAGATGGCATGCTCCCTCCCTTTGAGGACCCTTCTGAGAAGTTTCACACACCACTTTCACTGACATTCTATCGCCAGAACTCCTGGTCACACCTAACTGAAAAGGAAGCCGCGTCTTTTTTGTTTTTTTAAAGACTTTATTTGTCCTTTTTCTCCCCAAAGCCCCCCGGTACATAGTTGTATGTTTTTAGTTGTGGGTCCTTCTAGTTGTAGCATGTGGGATGCCGCCTCAGCAAGGCTTGATGAGCAGTGCCATGTCCACGCCTAGGATCTGAACTGGCAAAACCCTGGGCCGCCAAAGTGGAGCACGCGAACCCAACCACTCAGCCACAGGGCCGGCACTAGAAGCTGGGTCTTTAAGTGACCATGTATTTAGCCAAAAACTGGGAGATCAATTACTGTTGACCAAAAAAAAAAAGATACGGGAGAACAACTATACATATAGAGAAGATTAGCATGGCCCTTGTGCAAGGACAACACACAAATTTGTGAAGCATTCCATGTTCAAAAAGAAGAAGAAGAAGAAGAAGAGGAAGGGGCCAGCCTGATGGCCAAGTGGTTAAATTTGCACGCTCTGTTTCAGTGGCCCGGGGTTCGCAGGTTCAGATCCTGGGCACAGACCTACACACCACTCGTCAAGCCATTCTGTGGCAGCAGCCCACATTGAAGAACTAGAATGACCTATAACTAGGATATACAACTATGCACTGGGGCTTTGGAGAGGAAAAAAAAAAAAAAGAAATGAAATGATTCAAGATAAACCAACAGCCCGTGTTGCTCAGGGAACTAAAACAGCTTGGCAATTAAACCAATCTAGAAAACAATTTCTAGGTATATGTCATGATTATAAAACTTTTATTAATTCAACAAGTTTTGTTTTTTTCCTTAAAGATTGGTACCAGAGCTAACAACTGTTGCCAATCTTCTTTTTTTGTCTTTTTCCTTCTTTCTTCTTCTTCTCCTCAAAGCCCCCCAGTACATAGTTGTATATTCTAGTTGTGAGTGCCTCTGGTTGTGCTACATGGGATGCCGCCTCAGCATGGCCTGATGAGCTGTGCCATGTCTGGCCCAGGATCTGAACTGGCAAAACCCTGGGCCGCCGAAGCAGAACGCGAGAACTTAACCACTCGGCCACAGGGCCAGGCCCTAATTCAACAAGTTTTATTGAGGACCTTGTAAATGCCAAGCTTTATCTCCAAATTTTTATCACAAAATATCCAGAGCCAAAGAGCTCCATTCTCAGCCCCGTTTTGTTCAGTAGCAGATCCTGAATAAGGACATTAATGGCAGTAGTGATATTTGCAGATGACACTAAGCTAGGAGGGATGACAGATATGGATGACAGACATAGGATCCAAAATTACTTCAACAGCTTGGAATGAATCATATGCCAAATTCAACCAATTCAAATTGAAAATGTCAAATCCTACATTGAGGACCTAAGGCAGACACCGTTCTTTGTCTACTCAATATCTATTCCCCCTTCCTTCTTCCCGATAAACCCACGTTCTGCTTGGGGAATCAATGTATCCAGCTAAATACTCACTTTTCCCACATCCTTTACAATTTAGAATGGCCAGGTGACACCCTTCCGGTTGAGACACAGTAGTAGAAGTCTACAAGGAGTTCTCTGGGAAGCTTTTGCATTTCTGAAGAGGCAGAGACAACTGGCATCTCCCTTTCTTTTTCTCCCTTCATCCTGCCTTCACTATCAGCTGTGATATTTGAGTTGTGGCCCTAGGGGACAATCACACAAGAAAGGCCAAGAGAATGGCAAAATAAAATGGTTTGACATTGTTAGGTCACTGAACGAACATCGCACCAGCAATTTTCATCTCTGCTCTTCTTATCGTGTGAGAAAAATAACCCCCTATCTATTTAAGCCTCTCTTTAGGCTGTCTGTTACTTGCAGCAGAATGCATTCTTGACACGAGCCTCAAACACCAATTGCAAAATGAGGTAAACTTCACAACTATGAAGCAAAATCTGGTGGTTAACTAGAAACCTAATACAACAAGCCAGCATTCTGTTAATTTACCTTAATAAACATATAATATTCACAAACAAGGGAAAATCATTTCACCTG
This sequence comes from Equus asinus, assembly GCF_041296235.1. NCBI lineage: Eukaryota > Metazoa > Chordata > Mammalia > Perissodactyla > Equidae > Equus > Equus asinus. The sequence goes on from NC_091799.1 coordinate 63,308,520, forward strand.
TAGTATTGTGGTTGGTTTCTAATTCCTTGCAATACTCACATTTCCATCATGGCAGTCACATGAAAATGAGTCACATGAAAGTCACGTGAAAATGGCCAAAGGGACCAGGAATCATTTAACTCAGAGAAAAGGCGGCCTGCTATGGACATGACAACTATCTTTTAAAATCTGAAGAACAGTCCTACAGTATAAAGGTCAGATGTATCTGTGGCTCTAAAAGGCAAATCAAAAAACAAAGGGAAGCAGAGATGCTTTTGTTTAATATAGGGAAGAGTTTTAAAGCTAGCATTTTTCAAGAAGATATTTTGATCAACATTGTTAAAAAGCTGGTGTGTTTCTTTAATATTTAATATAAGTATATTTAACATAAAGCCTGTTGTACTGTTTTGTATTTATATACTCTCCTCTCTCTTTCCTCCTAACTACTCTCCTTAGAACTGTCAGCAAATCAATGAGTTACTCAAAACAAGCTTGCCTTCAAATTAACATTTTTAAGACGTTTTTGCATTTTTACGATTGGGCTTAAAATTAACAGTAAATTTGCAAATTTGGAGGCTTGTTTTATTTAATACAGTGAATTGATCTTATAAATCTTGTTATTCTACTTGTAAATCTAGTAAATTTTATGTAAGCATAGCATATTCAATAAACTAAAGTTAAAAATATCAACTTCTCTTTCTTTTTTTATTGAGATATAGTTCACATACCATTAAAAAAAATCACCCTTTTAAAGCATACAATTCAGTGTGTTTTAGTATATTTTCAAAGTTGTGCAAGCATCACCACTAATTCCAGAACATTTTCAACACCTCAAAAGGAAACCCCATGCCCATTAGCAGTCACTTCCCATATTCCCCCCAAAATTCCTAGCCCTAGGCAACCTCTATAGAGTCTGTCTCTGTAGATTTTCCTCTTCTGGACATTTCATATGAATGGATCCTACTATATGTGGTCCTTAGTGACAAGCTTCTTTTAATCAGAAAAATGTTTTCAAGATGCATTCATGATGTAGCACGTATCAGTACTTCATTCCTTATTCACTGACAAATAATATTCCATTGAATGGCTATACCATATTATATCTATCAACTTATTAGTTGATGGTCATTTGGATTATTTCCATTTTTGGTTATTATGAGTAACGGTACTATGAACATCTGTGTATACGTTTTTATGTGAATATATGTTTTCAATTCTCTTGGTTGTATATCTAGAAGTGGAATTGCTAGGTCATATGTCAACTCTGTGTTTTACTTTTTGAAGACCTACTGAACTGCTTTACAAAGTGCCTACACCACTTTACATTCCCACCAGCAATGTATGAGAGTTCTAATTTCAATTTCTCCACATTCTTGCCAATATTTGTTACTGTCTGTCTTTTTTATTACAGCCATATTAGTGTGAAGTGGTATCTCACTGTAGAACTCAGTTTCTCTTAAACCATAAGTCCTATTGACAAACATATTCAAATTCCTTTAAACTACATTGATAATTTTAATATTTGATGTTTTTAAGCGCTCCAAATGCCTTATCAGACAAATGAATATGCAAAACTTCCAAAAATTTAAACTCATCAATCTAATAAATTAAACCTATAAATACAATAAAACTTAACTTCTCATTTCAAGCATTTAATACTGATTATAAACATTTAAAATGTTTATATCTTTCATTTTTAAATCACGAATCTGAATTCAATTATACAATTCAAAATGGAATCTGAATGGAATAAACCTAATCTGTCAAATTCTCTGATATGCCAGATTCCCATAAACATCACTAAGATTTTAAACCCTAAACACTCATAAGTTATCTACTGCAGTAATTATGAACTTATTCCTACATTTAAGGTGAAAGTATCAACACTATGAGTTCGATCCCTTTTAGAATCTTCTTAAATTTTAAATCTTCCTGGGGTTGAAAGGACTCTTACTCACTAGGGCAACAGTTTTACCAGCTCAAATTAATCCATTGATCCATTCATTCATAACAAGTTGAGCACCAACTATGTACCAGTGAACAAAACAAACTAAATCCTTTGCTATGCTCAAACATTTCCATTGAAATATTTTTATTATGTTTATTATTGAAAAGTGCAAAGGAGAAAAAAAAAGAAAGGGAATGAGAAGTGGAAGGAGGAAAAAACACTAAAATTTTAGATAGGACACCAAGAAAAACATCACTGAAAAAGATGAATTTTGAGTAATGAGCTGAAACAAGTGAGGCAGTTAGCTATGCAGACATCTGGGGAAAGAACAATGCAGACAAAGAATACCAAGTGCAAAGGCCCTGATGCAGGAGCATACATGGAATATCGAGGATCAGAAAGACAGCCCAATGGAGAAGAGGGATTAGGGAGATAACGGTTGGAAATGATGTCAGGTTAAGAAGGGCCTTGTGGGTCCCTGAAGGGGCTATGGGAACTGAAGGGGATGTGGGAAGCCACTGGAAGGTTTTAAGCAGGAGAGAGACATGATCTGACTTAGGTTTTAATAGGATCACTCTGTTGTCAATACAGGGATTGGCTGAAGAGCAGCAACAAGCAGGAGCAAAGAAACCATTAAAGAGAATACTATAATCCAAGCAAAGGATGATAGTGGCACCTCAAGGGATGACGGGAATGGTGAGAAGCGGTTTTGGATATATTTTGAAGGTAGAGTTGGCAGAGAGGAAGAGAAGAATTAAAGATGACTCCAAGGTTTTTGGCCTGAGCAACCAAAAGACAGAGTTGCCATTACATGAGGCAGGGGCACAAGGGAAGGGGTAAATATCAGAGGCTCTATTGTGGTCATTTAAATTTGAGATACTTACTAGATATCCAAGAGGAGAGGCCCAGCAGGCACCTAGATATAGGGTCTGGAGTTCAGGAAAAAGAAATAAGCTGGAGACACACCTTGGGAGTAATGAGTATATAGATGGCATTTAAAACTCTGAGATTAGTTCAGATCACCTGAGGAATGGGTGTAGAGAGATGAGAAAAGAACCAAGGCTGAACCCTGGGGCACTCTAACATTCAGGGGTCGGGAGATGAGGGGTAACCTGCTGAAGACCCTCAGAAGGAACGGCCAGGAAGGTAGGAGAACAGCCAGCAAGTGTGGTACCCAGAATGTCAAGTGAAGACAGCATTTCAAGAAGACAGTGATCAACTGTGTCAAATAATATTGACAGGTCAGCTAATATGAGCACTAAAAAGTGATCATTGACTCATGTTCTCAACAACTACGTCAGCTTCCAGTCCTGGAAGAAGAGTAAGTTTCTCTAGAAAATTTTTCCCTGCCAGATCCAGTTTAAATCTCTTTAGTGCTTCTTTGGCACACTATGCTTATCTATATAATAGCATTAGTCATTTACAAAAATTTATCTATTATTTATTATTTGCCAAGAACTACTCTAGGCTGGCAATTTAACAAAAAATCAAAAATCCTTCCTCATGGAACTTTCATTTTAACGAGGGGGTAGAAAGGGACAGACAATGAACAATATTAAAAAGAAACTTTGTACAGTATATTAGAGAGTACTAAGTGCTATGGAGAAAAATAATACAGGGAAGAGGGACAGGGAATGTAAGGAGTTATAGTTATAAATAGTGTGCTCAGAAAAGGCCTCTCTGAACAAAGACCCGAAGAGGAAGCCATGTGGGTATCTGGGAGGAGAACATTCTAGGCAGAGGGAACAGACACAGAAGCCCTATGGCAAGAGCATGCCCGCCATGTTCAAAAAACAGCAAGGAAATCTGTGCAGCTAGATCAGAGTAAGCAGAAGGGAGAGTGCTGGGGGACAAGGACGGAGAAGTAACGAGGGGAGGTGCAGATCGCAAACCGTCTTACAGGCCATTGCGAAGACTTCAGCTTTTTCTCTGAAACAAATGGAAAGCTTAGAGAGTTTTGAGACGAGTGACATGAGAACACTCCAGTCTGTTTTGATAGTAGACCACAGAGCGGGGCAACGGCAGAAGCAAAGAGCTGGTTAGGGGGCTATTGCAACAACCAAGTGAGGTTAGGAAAACCTGTCCATTAAGGAAGAATGCTAAAGAAGTTGCCAGGTCTTAACCAGCAAATACCAAAGAGAGGCCAAAGGAAGGGGTGACCATTTCCTGCTTTCTACAGGGTAAGAAATAAAATCCTTTACTGACAGTCCTATCCTGTTCTATCAGTTGCGGCAGGCTAACTGTGGTAACAGATGAACTACGAAATTTCTGAGACTTAATGCAATATGTATTTGTTTACAGCTCATAAAAAATCCCTCTCCTTCCAATGATAATTGGAGAACTCAGGATCCCTCCATTATGCGGCTCCATCACATTCAACATAAAGATTCCTTATGCTGCAGGAGAAAGAGTAGAAAGGATCTCACTTGGTAAGTGTGAATGAGCCAGGCCTGGAAGTGCCAAGCACTTCTGCTCAAACTCCATTGGCCAGAACTCTATCACATGGCCACACCAACACTGCAAGGAAGGCTGGGAAATAAAGCCCAGCTGTGTGCCCAGGAGGAAGAGGAAGCAGACCTAGTGACTAGCAGCTATCTTCCGCTACAACTGTGAATGGGCATGCTCTTCATTTCTACCCATGTCTGTCACCAAGACTCCTTTCTTCAGTGCACCAAGAGCTAATTCCTTTGCAGATTTTAAATTATAAGGAGCTGGCTATTTGTGTGGCCGCCACTGTTTTCACTCACCTACCATAACTCTTTAAGCTTTCCGAACAAGTCTAATTTTTCAGCCTCGTCTAGAAGAAAGAAGCCGAAATGAACGAAGTAACAAACTGACTCACAAATTTTGCTTCAGGGGATATGCCACAACTTATACTCTGCATCCATGCGCAGAGTCAGCTCTTCAGGATCTGTGCCAAAGAAAAGAAAACATGGATAACATAAAGCAATTCACAATCTCTTTTCTTCACTTAGGAGTTCAGTCTCTAACACATATATGCCCATCTCCGTTTGGTCTAATTTTCAGAGCTGGCCCCCACCATCAATTATGCCACATTATCTGTAAACATTGATTAATTGACTAGAGATTACACCCACAGGATATATTGTTTTGAAAATATACCTTAAACTGTAAAATAAAAACATTCCAGTAACAGTTTAAAATGCAGGTTTCCATCAAAGGCTACATTCTGTAGAGAAGTAAAGACAATTTGATTATTTTGAGCTTCTTGTTGGTAACAAAGGTTCACACATATTGTTTATAAAACATAACCCCTGGTTCCTCTTTCTGCTTACTTGTTACAATTTTATTACAAAAGCAGTCTTCTGGAAATATGGCAAAAGCTACAAAAAATTTTAAAACAGTGTATCATACAGTATTTAAAAATCTAATGTTTTTACAAAATCTTATGTGCTACCCTATTAATAAAACTGTCCTCAGTTTCTCCTCTTACCTCAAATTGATAAACTTTTCACAAAAATTAAGTGATTATCCAATCATCCTGAATGGGTAACAAATTATATAGGTAATCTCTTCAGTAGCAGGTATGTCTCAGAGAAAAAAGATATGCAATGTTAAAAGTAAAAAAGAGAGAGAGATGAAACTTATCAAGATTCTTAGCATTGGTTATTTCATAACTATCCAAGGCAGGGCCAGACCACCATTGGAGGGGCCCAAAAGTCTGTGGGTTTTTGTTTTTATTTTGCTGAGGAAGATTAGCCCTGAGCTAACACCTGTGCCAATCTTCCTTTATTTTGTATGTGGGATGCCACTACAGCATGGCTGATGAGTGGTGTCAGTCCATGCCCAGGATCTGAACCGGGGCCAATGAAGCAGAGAGCACCGAACTCAACCACTACACCACGGGGCCAGCTCCCAAAATCTGTTTTTTTTAAACATTAATTTGATTATTAAAATTAGACTAGTACAAATGTAACTCTTCACAAAGACAGAGCCTCTACCTGCTGAATTCTTAAGTAAACCTATGCGGTACCATGAACATCAGTTAGCCATTACATAAAACTTAGATTAACATACACTGCATATACAGTATATGCTAACAAATTCCAAAAAAGTCATGACAGCTAAATAAAGCTTTAAAGTGTAAATTTTTTTTGTGTTTTCTTAATGGTTCGTCATATTGTTTCAATTACATCATTAACATATAGCTTTTCTTGATGATATATTTAGTCATTCAAAAAGATATAAATTATGATAGTTCTATCCATTTGAAAAGCACTTAATCATGAAATGTTATATATGAGAATTTTGATTAAATATTATTTAGATTTAGCCCTCACAGGACTTTGTGATATCAAGGTAAATTGATTGAATAAAGAAAATAAACTGCTGCACCTTACTTTCAGATAATATAGTTGGTACAGAAAGCAGTTTCATAACATTGGAAATCAGATTAATCAAAGTTAATGTCCTAATCACAGTAAGTGACAATCCTTCACACTTGAAAGCCATTTTTATTAACATTTTCAAATGACTGGGGTTTATAGGAATTACAATTCTGATCATTATGATAATTTAAGGGATGTTCTCATTCCACATCTTGCTTATCTCAGGGATATAAATTTTACATAAATCTTAGATATATGAACAGAAGGACACCAAAAAGAAAATGATTCATCTGAAACTCATAGTTCGCATTTTCAATGCCAAAAAGAGATGAAGCCATTAAGCTTGGTAGGGTGTAGACACATTGAGGTATAGACACAAGATGTGGTGATGGTTGGTACTCAGTCAATGTACCTATCACACTGCATTCATGTTCTTCCTCTAATGATATCAATGATATTATTTAAATGTATACACAATGCATATAGAAAAACATTTTAAAGCATTTAAATAGCAAGCTCACACAAAGTACTTCCAACAACTTTTCTAAATTCCTTTTCACCATCTGCACACTTAATTAGCAGCTACTGTTTGTAGGCTACTATTCAAGGCACAAAAGATGGAAAGAGAGAGCCAATAAATTGTCTGCCCTCAGAGGTTTTTAATTTAGTTGGGGAGGCAATAACAAACATCCAAAGAGACAGCTTACAGGTAAGATGTTTCTCAAACTGCAGCTCTCTTGACAACTAGATCAGAATCATATAGCGTCCGTTAAAACGCAGATTCTTTGGCCCAGTATCCAGACCTACTAAATCAGCATCTCTGGTGATATGTTTCTAGGGAAATGCATTTTAGCAACATCCCAATGATTTTGACTCTCAGTAAAGCTTGAGAATCACTGGTAAAAGTGAAATCCATAACAGACTGACACAGAGTAAGAAGTTACCAGGAAAGACTCAGGCTTCTCTCAAAGAATGAAAAATACTGAAAAGAAATAAAATTGTAATTATTCACAGGAGATATTATTGTCTCAATAGAAAATCAAAGGTATTCTACAGACAAATTACTAAAAGAAGAGTTTAGTAAAGAGGAAGGATACACAGTCATTACACAAAAATTAATAACTCTTATATTCACAATTAGAAAGTATAATTTAAAACCACAAATACCATTTATAACAGCAGAAATAATTATAAGGTTCCTAGGAATAAATCTAATAAAATATTAGATTTTTATCTATACAATACAGAGAAAAATTAAAACTTTATTAAAAGACAGAGAGGATTTACGTAACTAGAGAAATAATATCATGTTCATGGATGGGTCACCTCAATATCCTAAAGGTGGCAATTCTCTCTAAATAAATCTTTAAACTTTAGGACAATTCAAATCAAAATCCTCCCATAGCTTTTCATTGAAAAAAAAGAAAGAAAGCTGCTTTTAAAGTTTACACAGAAGAGTAAAAGAGAAAGAAAATCCCAAGCAAGACAAATAAGCAATGGAATAGAACCGAGCTTAGACACAAAGGAATACATGTGAGATCTTAACAAACAGGGACGGGATACCTCCACTCACATCACAGCAAAGGGCTAGTCTCCCTCCATATATATTAAGGCCTCCTAGAAATTGATAAGGAAAAAAAAAAAGCTACAACCTAATAGAAAAGTGGAGAGTAGAAACAGTTTACAGAAACGGAAATACAAATGGTTTTTAAACCTATGAGACAGATGCTCAGTCTCACTCACGGGAAACACAAATGGGAACCACAGCAACATTCCGTATTGCATTTATCAAACTGACAAACAGCCAAACATTTGATAACACAAAGTTGGTAAGGGTATGGGGGAGAAAAGACATTTCTAGACATTGACGGCAGGAGTGTAAATTAGTTCAAGCCTATATAAAGGGCAATTTGGCAATACCATCACAATTACCAATGTTCTTATCCTCTGAACCAGCACTTCCACTTCTAGGAAGTTACTTAGTGCGTGCACTTATTCATTGTAGCACTGCTTGTGGTTAAGAACGTGAATGCTAGAGCCTAACTGCCTGGCTTTAAATCCTCGCTTCACCACTTATTAGCATTGCGTCCTTGGGTAAGTTATTAAAGCCCTTCGTGCCTCCTTCCTTCATCTGTAAAATGCGGGTAATAATAGTGTCTATCTCTTTGGGGTAACATGAGGATTAGATGAGTTAATCTATGTAAATAGTACTTACAACAGTACCAGCCACATACTGTGCATGTATTGGTTATTGATATTTACATCACAGGATACAAACAATCTAAGTGTTTATCAATTTAACCAGGGAACTGGTGAAATAAGTTATGGTAGAATGTAGGAGATGAATAAATAAGGTTTTATGGAAGTATCTCTAGGTATACTGTTTAGTGAAAAAAATAGGTGCACAACAATGTGTATAGTATTTACTATTTTTATTTCTTAAAAAGACAGAAACAAGAAGAATATGCTCATGTTTAAAAAAATTTTTTTTAACCTCTGGAAATATATCAGGAAGGCATGATGGGAGAAGAGGTGGAGGGAGATTTTTCACTATTTGCCTTTTTGAAATGAAAGGCATGTGAATGTATTACCTGTTCCAAAATAATCATTTAAAAACAATTCCAGATGGATTAAAGATCTAAATTTAACAAGACAAACTTTTAGAAAACAAAAATGAGTATATTTAGGACATCAGAAAAAGGAAATATTTTTTATATAAGAAGCAAAAAGCACACAGCACAGGAAAAATATTGATAAACTTAACCACATTAAAAATTTTAAAATTTAAGAATAAGAAAAATCCTCACTATGGGGCCGGCCCCATGGCTGAGCAGCTAAGTTCATGCGCTCCGCTTCGGTGGCCCAGGGTTTCACCAGTTCGGATCCTGGGTGTGGACATGGCACCCCTCATTAGGCCATGTTGAGGCGGCCCCATGTGCCACAACTAAAAGGACCCACAACTAAAATATACAACTGTATACTGAGGGGATTTGGGGAGAAAAAGCAGGGAAAAAAAAAAAGATTGGCAACAGTTGTTAGCTCAGGCGCCAATCTTTAAAAAAAAAAGTTTTTTAAAAAAGGAAAAATCCTCATTAAATTAAAATATAAGCCCTAGATTGAGAAAAGATATTGTAAAATACATAACTGACAAAATTAGCACAAATTGACAAGAAAAATATAAATATCTCTATGTAAAAATAAGCAAATGACATGAAAAAGCAATTCAAAGAAGACATCTCAATGGCTAAAAAAGTATGAAAAGATGTTCAGTATCACTAGTAATCCTGAAAATGTATATTAAAACAACAATGAGAAACCATTTCACACCCATCACACTGGCAAAAATATAAGGTCTGAAAACACCAAATGTTGGCAAGGATTTAGGGAAATGGGAACTATTATTATACCATATGGTGGGAGTGTAGCTTGGCACCACTTAGCAAAGTCAGTCAGTCAGGTCCTCAGTTGCAAGCAATAGAAGCTAACTGACTAATTTAAACAGAAAGGTGTTTATTGAAAAAATATTGAGATTACAGACTCTCCACAAAGGCTGGATAAGAGGCTTGGAAAAGGTAGGAACAAAGGGAGGCTTTGCTGACAAATCAGAGCTAAATTTATGCCAGTGAACCAGTCTAGGGAGCCAATGGAGCCACTAGCAAACACAACTTCTTCGCTAGCTTCAACTTCAGAATCTGGGGTGGGGGCAGAGAGTGGGGTTATCTACTTAGGCCATCCTCCGTTACAAGCCTGCGCTCTAGGTGCCCAAGGCGCTGGCGAAGTGAGTATCATGCATTTTCACCTTCTCCAATGGGAGGTGGAACTCTGCCTCTTGCAAAGTCTTATAATAGGAACTTCCTCAAATATAGGAAAAGGGTTCAGATACAGGGCAGCCAAAAAATAGCAAATGTCCATAGACCAGAGCAATCTATTCCATGACCAGCAATTCTAAGGATAAATCCTATAAATTTTTCTACATGTGTACAAAAAAATATTTACTCATATATTCATTGCCACATTGTCTCCATAAGGGAAAAATTGAACTAACTCAATTTTGTTCATTAACAGGCAAATAGATAAATGGTTTAGTTATAAAATAGAATACTATATACTAATTAAATGAGTGAACAAAATCTGCATGTATCAACATGAATAAATCTCAAAGAAAAGTGTTGACTAAAAAACAAATTTATGGAAGAATACATATAATATGATACTATTTACATAAAATTTAACCATATACAAAATTACAGTATCTATTGAGATAGATATATACATAATAAAGAATAAACACATGCATGAAAATAATACACAGCTACTTCAGGATACCTTTGGGAGAAAGAAAGAGATTAGGTTAGAGTAGAGATTTAACTGTAAGGTTTTATTTCTTCAAAAAAATACATAAGCCACATTTGGAAAATTATTAACATTTGCATAGTGGACAATGTTATTGTTTCACTCAGATCCTCTTGGATTCCTTAACTGACCTCAATAAATCATTTGCACACAACTTCCTGACTCAGGTCTGCCCCTGGGGAACCTAACCTAAGACAATCTACGAACGCAAGCTCCCACCTCCTCCAGTGTGTGCCCATAGCTCCACCTTCCCTCTGTGACCTATGGGTGAATGTGCATGGTCAGATCTAAGGCCAAATGCTCTACCTGCGCACGACATCCCACTCCTCTCACATACTCAAGGATATCACAACAACAGTTGCCCTCTCTTTCCAGCATTATCAGTTTTTCCTTCTCTACCAAATTTTTCCAAAGCATACAAACACACTTTAAATGCCATCTTTCTTTAAAAAAAAAAACTCTCTGGACCCAATTCCCCTTCTTGCCATTACCTCATTTCTTTACCACAAAAATCCTTGATAGAGTTGTCTCAACCTGTTTTCTCCAATTTCTCTCTTCCCTTCTCTTGAAACTCATTCCATTCAGGTTTTCACTCCTTCCATTCCACCAAACTTGACCTTGTCATGGTGAACCAATGACTTCTGTGGGGGCCTGGAATTGGCCACCCCAAGACATGTCTCTTTGGCATGATGATTATTTGGGGCTGGTTACTTTGCAGACAGGAAAGCAACTGAAAAGTAGAATTTACTTACCCTTTGTAAGAGATATTTACATTGGAAAAGAAATCTCCATCTGTAAAGTTGTCTCCCTCTCTGTACCAGGAGGAAGAAAGGGGATGACCTTATCTCTAGAAACTCTTAATCAATGCCAAAGGCAAGGACTTAAATCTGCATTTGTTTACTGTATTTGTGTGGTAATCTCCCATGATGACTCCCCCTACACCCCCAACATCCTCCTTTGTCATTAGCTGAAGATGATATTTAAGGTGGTGGCTTCAGCCATTTTGGCGAGTTGCTCAGCTTGCCTGAGCCTCTCCCATGTATACATGTTATAAAGCTGTGTTTAATTTATCTCCTGCTATTCTGTCTCATATGAATTTAATTCGTTCTCTGACCAGAAGAACCCAGAGAGAGTAGAGGAAATGTCTTCCTCCCCTACACTTCCATATTGTCAATCAACAGTCAGTTTCTGGCATTTGACACAGGTGATTACTTCACCTTGAAATACTTTCTTCCCTTGCTGTAATAAAAGTCTGGACTATTGTTCAGCAAATACTTATTCTCCTCACCCTTCCACTATGGGTTGAATATGCTTCTCTACCCACCTGATGCTGGATTTGGCTATTGACACACTCTAGCCAATGGGAATATTAGCCAACCGGATGTGAGCAGAGGCCTTAAATATGCTTCAGTGATTCGAGCAGAGGCCCCAAAAGCTTGTGGGTCTGGGATTGGCTCTTGAACCTGGTTATCTACCATGAGAACACCTTCTCCCGGTGACTGCTGCCTCTTGAGTCTGGGCTCCAGAACAAATGCAGTGGAAGAGACTTAAGCTCAACCTGCAACCTAAAGCAGAGGCACTCAGCTGAACAATAATCCAACAGATCTGCAACCAACTTGCTGACTCATGGGCATGGGAACAAGAATATTGCTATGAGCTACTGAACTTTGGAGCGAATCCTTGTTGCAGTATTAGCTGACCAACACACTTGCCTTCCAGGAAACCTCACTCTCCTGACTTTACTCCAACCTCAGGACCATTCCTTCTCAGATAGTTCTGTTTACTGGTTCTTCCCCATTCCCTGACCACTTACTACTGGAGCGCCCCAGGACTCAGTACTGAAACCTCTTCTCTAGTCTCACTCTTGGTGCTCTTGGCCATTCTCAGGCCATTAAATATCATGTGGAAGCTGACTTCTCTCAAATTTACATCGCCAGCCCAGACCTCTCTCCTCCCCTGCAGACTGGTATAACCAAGTGCCTACTTGACATTCCCATTTGGATATCTAATAGGCATCTTAAATTAACGCAGTCTCCCAAACAATTCCTGACTGCGCCCCTCCCAACTTTCTTCTCTCACGGTCTTCCTCTTCTGAGTAAACGGCAACTCCCCCCTTCCCATTGATCAAGGCAAACACCCTAGAGTCATTCTCGACCTTTTTTTCTCACACAACCCACATCAGATTCTTGGGAAATCCTGCTATTACCTTCAGAACATATTTTTGAAATTTTTGACCACCTTTCACTACTACTGACCTGGTCCAAGACACTTTTCTCTCTCATCTGGATTTTCCAAGAGCCTCTGCCCCACCCCACTCCCCCCATCCCATCCCCAACCTATCTCAAAAAAGCTGCCAGGGTATTTCTTTTGTAAATTTCAGTCAGATGATGTCACTTCTCTACTCAAAATGCTTCCCTTAACTCTTTGACTTCATTTATTATTAATGTCCCCACTCACTCCAGTTCAACCACTCTGGCCTCTTTGCTATTCTATGAAAATGAACATTGCAGGCGTACTCATGCCCCAGGGCCTTTGGGTTTGCTGTTCCCACTGACTGGAACGCTGTTAATCCAGATAGATGCAGAGGCTTGCCACCTCACCTCTTAAAATTTTGGCTCAAATGCCTCCTTCTATTGAGATCTTCCCTAACCACTTTAACATTGCAACTCCCCACCTCCAAAAGCCTTTCCCTTCTTTATTTTTCTTCACAGCATTTACACAACACAAACACTACATATTTTACAGACCATAGACGAACAGATGTTTACTCACCTATGGTCTGTTATCCCCAACTAAAATGAATATACACTCCGTGAGAACAGAGGATTTCTTTTGGAGTTTGTTTTGTTGACTGTTGAGCCTCCAGGGCCTGGAACACCAGTAGCACTCAATAACTGTGTGTTAAATGACTAAATCTATTTGACTTTCTGCATATGTGAAATTTCACAAATATATATAAATAGGTAGATAGCAGACTCAAAGGCAAATATCTTTAAGCAATGGTCTCCAATTCCCAAAGGATTCCCCAAATCTACTAAACGACCTGTTTTTATTATGAAAGCAAAGTTTATCTAAAAAGAAGGAGAAATCTCTAGTTTCCTTGACTTCCAGATTCTTTTAAATTTGAAATTTCATGCTTTTTGCTTTCCTTTCAGTGGCTACTATGTGGGCTCTCTAAGCTTTACATAAAAACCTTTAAAATCTCTTGTTCAGGGTAGTAAGATTAGCCAGAGCTTCTGGCCCACTGAGCGTTCTTCTCCCTCCGCACCCTCCCCAGTCTTAAAACTCAGCACAAACCCACAGGCCACGTTCGTGGGGCGTTTGGGTTATGACTGCAGCCCCTCAGGTTATTTTTCAGGTTCCCAGAAGACAACTCAATTCCCGTTCTGTTTTGCTCCCTGAGGAAGTAACCTCTTTGGATTCTCATTGTGCCTTCCAGCTATTGACGCCACGATTCCAAAACCCAACAGCGGTTAAGAGGATCCTAACCAGACACAAGGTCAAGTGAGTTGAAAAACAATGGAGCGCGCATACACACGCCTAACATTCATCCTCACCCGACTGACTCCCCAGACTACAGTAGACGAGGAGAAACTAGTATGCCAGACTTCGTCCCCTGCAGCAGTTGCTGCTACTAACCAGGAAAAAAGTTAACTTAGATTTTACACAATATGCTGTTCCTTGCTCTAAAAGCCCGTCCACTTCTCAATATTTGCAGCAATTCTCCAGTTTCTTAATAAGCAGGCGATGGAGCTGACCCAAATTGGGCTTCTCGTCATGGTTGGGTCTGGCCTCCATTTTAGATGCGAATTAACCCTTCGAATAGTCTTTTCAGGAGCAGGGACTCCCTTTTGTCTCCCTCTCCGTCACAAGCCTCGTCCTCGGCCAGCTTTTTCTCATTTCACATTTTTCTACAACTCGTTCCTGAGTCATGCATGATGACAGTTTTCCCCCTATTTCTGTCACTCGAGATGACCTCAGGTGATGGCACTTGCGCTCAGAAAGAAAGGAGATGCGCGCACGGGCCAGCCCGACCTCCCCGAGCGGCCGGCAGTCCCCTCCCAGGCCGCGCCTGGCGCGGGGGGCGGAGGTGGGGCGCCGCTCGCCGCTCCTCCCTCCCGCCCCTCGCGGGTACCTGGCGACTGCGGGGGCGACGGCGGGCGGGCCGGGGCGGCGCTGAGCGGCGTCACGCGGCGGGGTGGGAGAGCGGGCAGGTGACCCGGCGGCGGCGGCGGCGGCGGCCTCCCCTTGTTCGGCGCGGTCTGCGGCCCGGGCAGCAGGGGCCGCTGTGAGGAGCCGCGCGCTCGCGCCACCGCCCGCCGCCGCCCTCTGCTCCGCGCGCGGGGCGCTTCGGCTCCGCTGCCCGCGGGGTGAGTGCGGGGCTCCGGGCCGGGGGCCGCGGCCAAACTTTTCGGGGGTCGTGGAGGAGAAGAGATGAGGGGAGGGAGAGAGACCCCGAGAGCGGGGGCTCGGGGGCGGCGGGATGGAGGGACTCGGGCGCGGCGCGCGGGAAGTGGGCTCCCGTGCGGGAGCCTCGGGGAGCCCGGCCAGGCCCTCCGGGCGCTCCGGGCACGCGCTTCGGAAGTTCTCGCCCCACCGGGTGCCGCTTCGGGGGCAAAGGCCCTTCCCGCCGGAGGGCGGGGCCGCCGCGCTCACCTGCGCCCCCCGGGCAGCCCCCCCGCCGCCCGCAGCATCCCAAAGGGACGCTGGTCCCCGGCCGCCCCGGGGCGCTGACCCTCCCCGAGCGCTCCCGCGGGCTCAGGCCCTGCTGTTCCGGCGGAGGGCAAAGGTGCTCGCCGGGGGGACTGGGAGAGACAAGGACCTGCTCGACCTTGGCCGCCGAGGTCACTTCGCCAGCTCCGGGCTCTGGCCTCGCGAGCCACCCCTCAGAGTTCCCGAGCCCCTTCCTTGCAGCTTCCTTCCCCTCTGGGGCGCTCTTGTGTCCGAGAGGCCGGAAAGAACTTGGGGCGCTGCCTCCTTGCCTCCCGGAGCTGCATCCTGTCCCGGCGGCTACTGCTGGCGGCGGAGGAGAGTGATGAGTACAGAGCCGTAGAACAGGTCGTGCCAGAGATGGAAGTGGCAAAGCCTGTTGTTTTCTGTTCCAAGGTATCATTTAGTTAGGAAATGGGCCTTTCTCTCCCCTAATCGGTCAGCGCTGATTCAAACTTACCGGATGCGGGACAGAGCTCTTTGGAGCTCCCCGGGGAACTGGGACAGGAAGGATCCGGCCTCTACCCCTGTCCAGCTCCTTGTGCAGTGGGGGAAACAAGTCCCACACTGCTTGAAGAATAGTTTGGGCGAGCCAAGCCTTTTCCCTCTCGCTGAGATTTTCCCTTGGAAAGGCTTTTCCTTTAACGGTAGACTCGCAGGTTACCCTTTATTTCACTGCTCGCTGTTATTGTTTCACTGCTGTGAACGAGTCATCGATACTTTGTGGCTGCCTCCGCCTTCCTACCGCTCACTTGCTTATTAATTCCCTTACTTTGTAGTTACTGCTCCTGCTACTGACAAGAAATTGTTCTCGCCAAGGTCACCGAGAACTAAAAAATTCTATTCCCCCCAATGGTGGAAATTTATTGAGTGCTTCTGTGTCAGGCACTGTTCTAAAAACTTGTGTTAACTCTTAATCCTCGCAACGATCATGTGAGGTAGATGATAATATTATCCTCATTTTAGTAATGAGGAAACTGAGACACAGTAACTTGCCCAAAGGCACACTCATAATCAGGAGCAGGAGGGGTTCCAACACGGGCTCTGGGTCAGCGCCGGGGCTAAGCTCTGTGCGTACTGCCTCACCTGGAGTTCTGTTCTTCCTTCTTTTCCTTGAAGTCTTGTGCTGTTTCAAGCATCATTGACCAGGCTGTCATTCCCAGGTCCCTCTTTTTCTTCTTGTCTGGCTTTGTACTGGTTTAGGTTTTTTTCTTTTTCTTCAGATTTTATAGAACTTTGTTACTCCAGCTACTTGTCCACCTTAAGATTCCGTGCTTTCCATGTATCTTACTCAGTTTAAGTGTGGCATCTGTCAGTGCACTTTGTAATGTTCCATTTGGACTTGCTTTGCTTTGCCCCAAAGCATTTCTAGGTGACATCATTTCTGTCAGTGTCCCCACCATTATCCTAGTCACCCAGGTGCAAATCTCAGTGGTCCTGTCTTGCATCTCCCCTCTGCCCATCACGAAATCTATTCAGCTTTTCCCTTGTCTCCTCCTTCTAGCCTTCATCAGTCTCACCCCCTCTCTGTCTTGTCTTCACCACTCTCGCTCTTCCCCACCCTTGAACACTCATTTATTGTTTATTATATGTCGTTTTCTCCCGTTGGCTGTGTTCTTTCCTAAATGTTCGATGTCTGCAAAAAGATTGTAAACAACTTAGGACATTAAATCTTCAGGCCCTACAACTAGTAGTTGCTTGATAAGTGTTTGCAGAATATGATGCAATGTGAATTAAGGTAGCAGAGATGGGGTGAGTTTGATGATGATGGGAAACTTTTTGAAAGTTTTAAGGCAGCTTTTACAGGCTGTTAAGGAGTTTGCACTGGTAGACTTGGGAGCTGGCAGGCACTGGGGAAGAAGGGAAGAAAAGCCTTTGCTAACTCCATGGCTGTGGGTAGGAAGCCAGTTATCTGTGAGAAACATTACATTGAGCAGTGTGGTGAGGTAGGACCACGTTCGCAGAGAACCACGAGTCCTCACCTTATCTTAGCCAGACAAGATATGAAACCACAGAAAGTTACCCCAAAAACCCCATTTTTATTGAAAAATATAACACATACATAAAAGTACATAAAACATAAATGAAGAGACTACCATCGGAGATATATTTAGCTGTGGAATGACTGTCTTATTCTGGCAGTACATATGAGAGTTGGATGAGACTGCAGACAGACCGAATAGGAATCTTTTCCCAGAAACCTCTGTATAAGCTGGTGTGGGCCTGGGCTAATCCTGAGAGGCATTGTCAAGAAGGAATTTCTTGTGCCTGGAGAGATTTGAGGTGAGGAGAAAAAAGAATGGGAAGAGGTACCCAAATGGTGAGATTAGGGAGCCAAGAAGAGGGTTCTGACCCACTGAGCATAACTCTACAATGAGTATTTTGCCGTTTACCTTTGTCTCTCTCCTTTTTTTCTATGCCTGTTTTCCTACATCATACTTCATATAGAATTTTGGTATTTTGTGTTTTCCATATAACAGACAATAAGCATTTTTCATCTTATATAATTTCCAGAACTGCTATTGTTTGCATTTTATTCCAGTAATTGTAATGTGATTTACTTAACTAATCCTCTCTTGTTGGTCGGGTATATTAGAAACAATTTATAAACAAGCTACGTTACAGTAATACTTAACTTTTGCACATATATCTTTTAACAAATTGGGGTTTGTTTCTTTATGATAGTGTTTGAGAAGTAGAATTACTTTGTCAACAAGTATGACCATTTTTATGGTTCTTAACACACATCGTCTGATTTCTAAAAGAAATTTTAAAAATAGAATGGATGTGTTGTGCCTACTTTTTTCTGTCTGTGAAGTAACAGCAATTCAATTCAATATGAACAGTATTATTAAACTTCTGCATGTTTGGTGCTGTGCCAGTTTCCTAGGGCTCCTGTAACAAAGGATCATAAACTGGTTGGCTAAAAACAACAGAAATTTATTGTCTCATAGTTATGCAAGCTAGAAAGCTGAAATCAGGGTGTCCACAGTGTTGATTCCTCCTGAAGGCTTTGAAGGAGCACCTGTTCCATGCCTTTCTCCTAGTTTCTGGTGACAGTGGCAATCCTTGGCTTGTAGACGCTGTGTTGCAGTATCTGACTCGGTCTTCACATAGCGCTCCCTCTGTGTCTCTGTATCTTTACATGGTAATTTTCTTATAAGGACACCAGTCATATGGAATTAAGGCCCACCCTACTCTAGTATCACCTCATCTTAACAATCACAGCTGCAAAAACCCAATTTCCAAATAACGTCACATTCTGAGGTACTGGGGCTTAAGATGTCACAAGATCTTTTTGGGGGCACACAGTTCAACCCACAACAGGGACTATGCTAGACATTGGAATGTAGGTAAAAGAAGGCCTCTGTCCTCAAATAGTTTCTGGTTGAGTTGAAGAAATAGGACTTTTCCTGGTGTATTTCTTTATTCTCCTTTGTGTGCTACACATGCAAACATCAGTTTTAGCATGGGGAAGAATGCTATTCATGATATAAATAATTTTGGAGCTTTTGTAAATATGGTAGCATGTTAAATTGAGAGATAACCTTGAATTTCAATAATACACATCACATAGCATGGAAGGAAGCATGCTAAAAGAACACTTTTAGAGAGAAACTTATCTTAGATGTGTTTCTGTGACTCATCCAGTTGAGACCACTCACAAGTTACGAAGAAGTTGAAAACTAATGCAAATCTGGTGCTTGATAAAATTGGTCTTCTACAACAATGGAGATTTCCAATTATTTGTAATTGATTTAGCTATATTAGGAGCACATATTATTACTTTGGCAAGTAAAATTATCTTTTTTGTTGATGATAGAAGTAGGCACGCCATCATTCGTATTTCTAAACAGACTGTTATTCAGTTGGACTAAGTTATCATATATCATATGGCATGTACATCGGTGATATTAGGGACAAACCCTCATCCTTCTGGAGAAGCAGCCAGGCAGGCCCTGAGCACCAGCAGCCCAGTTCCCTTGTCGCCTCTCATGTGAGGTAATAGAGTGAAGCCTAGCCAAATTAGGGAGTTATAGAATTTGTATATTCAACAAAATTTTGACTATCAGCTTTGTCAGGCAAAGTGGTTGGCAGGCTGCTAAAGCCAGTCCAGGTTGTGTAAGTTGGACAGGTAAACAGGTACAGTACAATGTCGTAAACCGTAACTAACACAGACCAGGCCTTGGGAAGCCAAACAGAGGGAATTGGACAGAGTCATCCTCCTGAGCCCAAAGAAGAAAGAGTGGGAGTTAGGGCAGTGGAAAAATGGAGTGAGGGGTGGAAAACCCAGTTTTAAGTCTGCAATTAAGTTTTAAAAAGTCTTTTGTTGACAATTGCGAGGTGAAAAGCTTCAGCATTTTTAGATCAGTGATAGTTGCAATGAGGCACTGTACATGCGTTTTTCTCGTGAATCTTCTGAAGCCAGCAAGACCTGCACCATAATTCTCATAGTACACATGAGTGCAGGAAAGTGCAGAAGGGTGTTCGGGCGAGGAAAGCAGAGGGAGCTCAGCGTGCACTGTTAGAGATGCAGCTGGAGTTAACCCCAGGTGTAAGTACAACGTCTGGGCTCTTTCCACTCTGCACATTGATCCTGTGGGTTGGTATTTTAGAGGGTATAAGAGACACTAGGGCTCTGCTATCATAGGATAGTTTTTGAGGGCATAAGAGCAACCATAAACATAAACCTGACTTAGACTTTTTAGGTAGTGGTAGAAATGGGAGAGCTAGAAAAAGAGGCTTTGGCTAGCAGTCCCTCATCTAAATACAGACCCGCCTTCCTTCTTCCTTTCTGTCCCAAATTTCTGGGTTTTGTCTTAATAGCATATTTGTGATTTATTTGTTAGTTTATTATCATTAAGTGACAAAACAGGACAGAACAACAGTAAAGGGAACTTGTATTTAAGGGCAACTCATCCTAAGTCTGTCCTGGGGCCTCTCTGCCCACTTCCCTTCTTGCCTGTCTTTTTCCTGCCTTCTCCAGGCAGACAGTGCTGTGCTGGATCCTGTGGGCCAAAAAGATTTATGTCTCAGAAGCAAAAAGACAAACTAATACTGACCTCACATTTTTATCCCTCTACTGTTTATCATTCACTTAGCTAGAAGGCACATGCTCAAGCCTTCAGCCTTTTCTTTGAAATTCTAACAGCTGTGACTAACTTGAAGAAAGAAAGAAGGTAGAAATAACATTCTTGGGAAACCTGAGTCAAATTACTGATTATTCAGTAGCTTAGTGTGAGTTCCTGAAAAAATGTGGAATGGAATTTTAAAAATAAAGTTGGGAGAACCACTATTCATTGTTCAAAGGGAGGAAAAAATGAGTAGTAGAGGGGCTGCCGGGTGGTGTAGTGGTTAAGTTCATGAACTCCACTGTGGCAGCCCGAGGTTCACGGGTTCAGATCCCAGGCACAGACCTATACACTGCGCATCAAGCCATGCTGTGGCAGCATCCCACATACAAAAAATAGGGAAAGATTGCCACGGATGTTAGCTCAGGGCTAATCTTCCTCAAGCAAAAAGAGGAAGATTGGCAACAGATGATAGCTCAGGTCCAGTCTTCCTCACACACACAGAAGAAAAGGGTAGTAGATAAAATATTTAACATTAAATATAGTTAATATTTTTTAAACTAAAAAGTATATATTAGGTTGAACATATGCACTTGCCATTTCTCTAAGTAGAATAGTTGGATGTTGGCAATTGCCTGTGGTTTATCCTGAGACAAATACAGTTCCCTCGACATCTAACCAGTTGACCCAATCAGCCTGTGCTCTTCATTTCCCCGTGTAGGACTGGGTGATGCCAGGCATCATGAGTACAGGCTGCTGGAGCCTGTTTCCTGCTCCAGCTGCTGTGTTGCTGGTGCCATGACAGTCTGTTGTATTTATTGCAAACCTGTTGGTGCCAGTTACCCTTCTCATTGTGTTTAGATAATTTAAATGTGTGTAAATCTATGAAACATAAGTGCAAAAGGAAAGAGTGTTATTGTTCCTGTGAAAGGAATATTGAATTCTTTGGAAAGATTCCATAAGATAGAGTGACTAGAAAAGTGGGCAGGAAAACTGTAAAAGATCACAGAGAAAATTGTAAAAACTTGAAAAATAATATCCTGAATTTGCTTTGCAAGTTCGTTTTATTTTTGTTTTTTAGTTTTCAATCCACTTAGAAAGTTAAAACTGGAAATTGTAGAAAATAAATTCCGGGTGTGGTTGGTTTATATAAGAAAAATATTGGGGAGGAATTCTTCCTCAAGGAAAATCTTGGAACTACTTTGGAAAATTGTGGAATTAATGCACATCTATGTGTGTTAAGGTAAAGTAAATGTTTATGGTGTGTACATAATTTTTTGATTCTTTACTATAGACAATTTTTTTTATTAACTAACCAGAACCAGTCAAAATTGCTGCTGCTATGAGCTGACTATAATAATTCATGCTGTAGCTTAGAGGGTAGTCAGAACCTTTGCCTCCGGAGTTAGTCTCTGCACCTACATTAATAAAGACAAAGTGAAACTTTGCTATTGCGAATGTAAAAAGCAGAGTACATGTGGATTTTTTTCTTTGCATGGCATGCTGTGCTAATGGTACATAATCAATTCATACTTCTTATTTTAAATTAGGCTTTCAGCAGCCATATGACATTTAAGTTTATTTTAATAATGTGAACCAATATGTAGAACTTTGAACTGGGTCCTACCTCCCTTAAATGACTTCCATAAAAATCGAAAGCAAAAATACATAATATAGCATTAGCTAGAGTCTTAAACTTGAAAAATTTTTTCATGCTAAGTGCACAAGTTG
Source organism: Equus asinus (assembly GCF_041296235.1). Lineage (NCBI taxonomy): Eukaryota > Metazoa > Chordata > Mammalia > Perissodactyla > Equidae > Equus > Equus asinus. The sequence continues at coordinate 63,330,662 of NC_091799.1, forward strand.
AATTGGGCAAGGTATAACTTATTTTAGATTCAAATACTAATTATAGAAATATAGTAATTATTTTCTGAAGCATTAAAACAGGTTAATGAAAAAAGACAACTTATAAAATGAGAAAAATAAAACTACATTTTATAATAGCATTTATTGAGCACTTGTTATATGCCAGGCACTGTGCTCACTTCTACATATGCCTTATCTCACTTAATCTTCGAAAAGTCCTACGAGGAAGGTGATATTTTCTCATTTTATAGACAAGGAAATTGATGCAACAGAAGTTAACTGGCCCAAGGTCTTGTGGTTAGTAAGTGACAGCATGGGGATTCAGACCCAGTTCTGTCTGAACTCCAGTGCCCATATGCCCATGCTCTTACCACTTTATAACACTGATACCTTCATGTAAGCAGTTTATTGGAGAGATGAACCTGGACAGCACCCCCAGACAGTAGAGACAGGGAAGAGAGGCATCCAATACAGGGTGTGTTAATGAAGTTGCTCTCAATACCACTGTGGGCACTTAGGTTTCACTCCCACTGGGAGATGCCTCAGAGGTATCCCCAAGGGGTAAAGAATTGAAACCTTTGCTGGGACATGAGCATGTGTATAATTTTTTAAAGACATGTTAAAGTGTTTGGAGCTGGAAAGGACGTTGGAGATCATTTAGGCCAACCTCCTCTTTTCAGATGAGGAAGCAAAGGCCCAGCGAGGCCAAGTCATTTGGGCCAAGGCCACAAGGCTCTTTCAGCATGCTGGGACCAGAAATAAGTTCTCCTGATTAAAGTCTAAGTGCTCTTCTAACTTGTTAATTGTTTCCTCTTCATTAACCTTAACTCTGAAGATGGCTTCCCTACTGAATTTTTGAAGCTCCTAAATTGCCCCACGCCATTCTTGTCTCTAAGTAACAACATTAATTATTCCTGTGGACTTTGTAGAATACGGGGAAGGCAAAGATTATGCTTCCCTGTGTTACAGGTGGGACAACCAAAGCTCAAAGCAATATAATCCTGTACCTAGTCCTGGGGCCCACGTGTTATAAAACCTAACCCTGGACCATGTCTGAAAGTGCAAAAGAAGAGAAACACATTACCTCAGTAAGGATGACTAAACCATCCAGCGCAAGCCATTCTGTCTCATCCAACAACCCCTTCCTGTCCTCGTTCTCTGCCCTCAGCGCCCCTCTTCACCTCTAGGTGACTGACTGAGTATCCCCTGGCAGCAGCATCTGTGAGGCTGGGTCGGGGTGAGGTCAGTGGAGACTGAGTGCTCACTGCTTTGCTGGGCACCCCCTCAAAACGTCTGTCAACCCCCAACCTTTGGTCTTCACCATTTCATAAGTAGACAAAGCAAGGATAAGTTGTTAGCTATCTCTTAACAAGCAAATATGGGCTGCAGCTGCTGCTGCTGTTTCTCCTCCTCGTTCTTCTTTGCCTTTATATTTCATGAAAAAACTTTACAGATCCCATCTCGGTTCTTATTGCAACCCTGTATGGTATGTGCTCTTAACTCAGTTTTACAGACAAAAATTCTGAGCCTCCAAGAAATTTTGCCATGGTCACACAGGTGGTGAGTGGCACACCTGGGTCTAGAATATGGGTATTCTGACTATGCACCCTGACAGTTACTACATGTGGCCTTAGAGTCTCTTTCTTCTTTAGAGGAAAAGCTGGAGGTGGAGGGCGAGGGCAGATAACATGCTTATGAAATAGGAAAACTGAAAAGTTTGCATGTGATAGTGTGTAATTCCCATTCCACTTTTTTCCACAAAGGATTTGAAAATGCTCACAAGAAATATGTTAAGATCCAAGCATAGAAAGGGAAAATCTAGGTAATGTAGTTGTTTTAAATGGAACACTAAATTTTAACTATTAGCTGGGAGCTCATATGGAAAGAGTAAGAGAATATTTCCACAACTCTAATGATTTGGTTTCTTAATATAAAACATCAATTTGTAAGGTAGGATTTTTTTTCCCCTAGAAATGAATTGTAAAAGGGATTTGTCAAGTAGGTTCTTATGAAAATGATCTTGGATTGCTTCGTGTGTAATACTTTTAATAACAGTTTTAAAGCTGCAAAGATATTCATTAAATTAATATTGGTTCTTGATAACTCATTTATAGTGGACATTAATGAAGGTAAACTATTTGAAAGCTTTGCCCCAAAGGCTCCAGGACTAGGCTAATAATTAAAGTCTAGGTCCTCATGATGATAGTCATTAACAACTCACATTAGGTGCAGCAGGCGTTCTTAAACCCGAGATTGGTCTGTGGATGGACTTCAGAGGGTCCATAAAGTCTCCAAAACATCAAATTTGTGTATACATGTAATCTCTGGGGAGGAAGCCCAGAGACCATAGTCTCAAAGGTTAAAAGCAAATTTATGTAGGAAAGATGTAAAACAATTTATGTAAGATGCTTAATAAAACTTACTATATACATGAAAAGGATTAGCCTTTAATGTTAGTGTTAGAATTGGGCACGTAAAATTGACGTGAACCAACTATGTAGACTTTATCCATGTGATAAGGACACAGTTAGTACAGATAGTTAGAAAAGAGATATCATCTCCTGCATCCGTGGTAGTTTTGATTTCTCTTGTCCTAGTTCTCTAGGAAGAAAGGTTTCTGCTTTTTAAATGTTAAATCAATATTCACTCATTTATGAAACAAACATTGGCTATTTGCTGTGTGCTAGACACTAGAGATGTGAAAATCTGGATGTCATCTCTCTTTGTTTCTTTATCTCATGCCCACATCCGAATCAGCAGCAAGCATGTCAGCTGTGTCCACAAAATGTATCCTGAATCCGTCTACTTCAGTAAGCCCCTAATCCTACTGTCTCCCTACAATCAATTCTCCACCGAGCAACCAAATTAATTTTTTAAAATGTAAGTCGGATCCTATCACTGCTCTGCTTAAAAGCCTCTGATGAGCCTCAGTTTTGCAGGATGTAAAGCGTTCTAGAGATGGATGGTGGTGATAGTTGCACAACAATGTGAATGCACTTAATACCATTGAACAATGCACTTTAAAAGGGTTGAGATGGCAAATTTCATGTTATATGTAGTTTATCATAATTAAAAAAAAATAAAAGTAAATAGTCATACTAAAAGAAAGAAAACAAAAGCCTCTGATGGTTTCCCATTGCACCTAGAAGAAAACCTTGGCTCTTCACCTGAGGCCTCGGGGGCCTGCACCCCCACTTCTCTGAGTCGTCCAGCGTCACCCTCCTCCTTGTGCTCTGCTTTCTGTTCCTCTGCCATAGTAAGTTTGTTCCTGCCTCCAGGCCCTTCCCCTCCTGTCTCCTCCAGGACCACTTGCCGCTCAGATCTTAAATGTTCTAGATCTTTTCTGACTACCCTTTTACTGTTGTCGTCCTCTGCCCTTGGTGACCCTATCACATCACTCTCTCATGTTTCATTTCTTCTTAACTTTCGCCACTATTTGCCTTACTTTTGTTTTTGTTTATGTTTTTCACTTGTATGTCTTCCCACAAGAAAGTAAACTCCCAGAGAACAGGGATCTTGATGTAGCTCTTGTGTCAAGAAGGGTGCTTGGCACATAGTAGGTGCCCAAATATTTATGGAATGAATGAATGGAGATGTGGTCCCTTCCCACAGGGACCTTGCAGTTTCCGATACTGAGTCTCTGGAGCCCTGAGTTGTGATTGTGAGCAAGGTCTCTGAGAGTCTCTCAGCGAGGTCTCATGTGGAGAATGGGCAACTAGTTTTGTCCAAAATAAAATGATGTGGGGAGAGAGGAGGAGGAGAGAATGATGTTGGAGGGCAAAAGAGTCAAAAACACATAAACTGCTTCCTCTCATTCAAAGATGGAGAGAAACCTTTCCTCTTTTCTATCTCCCTTCCCATCTAGAAGGAAAACAAGAGAAAACAAAAATATAGCTGCATATCAGTATCCAGGCATGAACCCTGCCCAAGCCAAGCTTAAAATGAAAATCGTGTAAGATACCGTGTATCACGTTCCTGTAAACACCTGACTCTTCTGGACCATTTGCTCTGAGAGGGTCCATTATGAGCACTAAGTTGTATTAGTCAAGAAGACTGTCTTGGCAAAATGAGACCAAAAGCTTACCAATCTTCCTATCTTTCCAGAATTATCTTCCCTAGCACATATTTCCCCAATGACAATCAAAGCTCACCCTTTCCATCCTGCTGTCATACCACAGGTAGTTTTGTGGATAACTGGACTTTCATGAAAGTTCATGTTTTTCGTTTGTACTTTTCATGTAAATCTAGAAAAAGGCGTGACATTTATGATATAGACCTTTTCTGTGCTTGACATGGAAAATCATACTTCCATATAATCAGAAAAATCAGTTTTTTGGACTATGAAAATAATGTATGCTGATTTTAGAAATATGGAAAACATAACAAAATAACAAAACAAAACAAAAACTTGTAACAAAAAAGAAAGCAGACATCACCCATAATCCCACCAACTAGAAAGTACCATCGCTAACATTTTGGTAAATTGCTTTGCAGCTTCTTTTAGGCATTTTTAGAAAGTTTTCTGAAGTTTTTTTTGGGGAAAAAAATTGGGAACTATTTAGATGAAGGACAGGGACTGTCTCCTAGTATACTTAAAAAAAAAGCTGTGTAAGCATTTTCAACGTGGAAATTTTATTTCCTCCTTTTTAAAAAACTCATATTATGGAAATTTCCAAACATTTATAAAAGTGGAGAGAGTAAAGAACTAGATGTACACGTCACGCAGGCTCATGGTCAATCTTATTTCATCTGTAAATATTTCAGTATATCTCCAGAAGATAAGGACTTTAAAAAAATTACCACAATACTATTGTCACACCTCAAAAGTTAAAAATAATCCAGTAATGCCATCACTTATCCAATCAATAGGAAATTTAAAAAATATATCTATAAATCTGGCTATCACTAAAAGCAGTCATGTAGAGATCTTGTCTGATAAGATGATGCGCAGTCCACTCAACAAATTATATAAACAGTTACAAGAAAAGGTAAAAAAACAATAGAAATTTACTTAACAGCCCTTATCTCATGTAGATAAATATTATGCTATTAAACAGTTTGGCAGTGTATTTCAATAACTGCTATTTCTTTATTCTCAGTGTTTAACTTAAAATACAGTGTCCACCTGTAGCAAGTGAATTTTTAAAACTCTTATCCATTTTTGGGGCTAGCACAGGGAAAAAGTGTGAACTGGGTACATAAAAGTCAGCGGTTTGAAATGTTCCCATAAGGTCCCATACTATGGTACATTTAATACATTTTCCTAACGCTATAAATACTTTACCTGAAGTGGAATAAAAATGAGACAATGTTAGGCATATGCTCTGTTAAATTAATAAAGCATAGCAAAACCATTTATTCTTAGGGTATATTTATTCTTAGGGCATATAAGAGCATAATTTTTATGCTCTTAAAGGTAAGTGATAACAAAAAAAAAAAAAGCAAAATCCTGAAAGTCTGAATAATTTCTTCCTGTTTCAGTTGTGAGGGTGTAACAGAGAGAATTCAGGGAACAGCCAGAAAATTTACTTGGCCGAGAGACTACTTTATCAAGAATGAGAGGGAGAGGGGAGGGTAAAGGGTGAATGGGGTACAGTTAATGAGATCTATGATCCTCTTAGTTCAAAACTCCATTACAAATTGTTGGAGGATTCTGAAAAGAGAAAGGCCCTGGTCAGAGGTGCTTTGAGCTGGGCAATTCAGGTTGCTGGCTTGTCACACTGTCAGTGGAAAGGAAACTAGAGTGTAAAAGAGGAGAGGCTGGGGGCCGGCCGGTGGCAGTGGTTAAGTTAATGTGCTCCACATCAGTGGCCCGGGGTTCAAAGGTTCAGATCCTGGGCTTGGACCTATACACCGCTTATTAAACTATGCTGTGCTGGTATCCCCTATACAAAATAGAGGAAGACTGGCACAGATGTTAGCTCAGGGCCAATCTTCCTCACCAAAAAGAAAAAAAGAGAGAGAGAGAGGCTGACCCCTTGGTCCAACACAGAACCAGGTATCTGCCTGTATGAAAGGGAAGGAAGGAAAAGGGTAGAGAAAGTAAAGTAAAAGTGCAGAAGAGGCAGGTCTAGATGAGGGAGGGATAAGAGGCTGAGTTTTGGAGCCTGGAAATAATTGGTCTTAGTGAACCTGGGTCAGGGGAATGTTTTAGATGAGATTCTGGAAATTCCATTTTTTTCTCCTCTTTGGTAATCACTGCTGGTTAAGTGAATGAATTACATGCTCATTTGTAGAATTTGAGAGTTTTAACCAAGGCAGCCTCTTCTGAGCAATTCCTTTATGATGGAGCATTGAGAGATTTAACAATTGTTGAAATATTTCAAAGATCAAATGGTTAAAACTCCTAATGGTAGTTAAAGCCAGAATAACTCTAATTTCTCCCTCACCTCTCCTCCCCTACCAGGGGGAAAATCCATGGAAGCTATTTAAGTATCTTGTGTAAAACTAACTAGAAAGAAAAAGTCTTTCTTTGTTTACCTAGAAAGACATTTATAAATATTCACCATGACCACTTTTATAGGACAGTCATTGTTTTCATCTTGCATTATCTGTGATTTCTGTCTGTTGATCTCAAGCTGTTGTTTGAAAGGGCCATAACTGGAGGGGCCCACACTGAGATCATATTGAACTAAACTGTGTTTTTTTTATCCAGATAAAGAGGGAGGGGAATGTTAGTCTTTCTAAGTTGTTACTTCTGGAATCTTTCATATCAAATTATTTAACTTTAAATAACACTATTTAGCAATACTATACTTTATTATAAATGTATTTTACATACATTATGCATTAAATCAATTTGTCTACTAGCCCTGGAGTGTACCTGCACTTTCTTTGGGCAAACCTTTTCTTTGGTTTAAGTAACCAAATTATAAATTTTGTTTTCAACTGGAGATGTCTTTTGCAGACATGGAATAAATGCACATCATCTGTAGTCCTAAATCTGTGTTAGTTTTCAATTTGTTAAGCAGGCCTGAGATACCTTAATCACAATCATTTTATTAGAACTGACTGAAGAAGGTGGTAGATAGCGGAACAGTCTGCTAGTCCAGAGGCCATTTGTCATGGTTTCAATACCCAAAATGCTATTGAAAATTAGTAAGAAAGCAGAGAAATCATCCCTGAGCAGAGAAAACGGTGTCCTGAAGTCCGCCGAGTAAATCTGTACTCAACCTATAGGAAGAGCCTCTGTTTTTAAATCACAGCCCATCTAGTGTTATTTTAAACATTCCACCATCATTGCTTATCTAATTTCCCATCCCATAGCAGATTGGGGACAGCAAATTAGAATAAGTGGGATCTTACAGAGATTAGAATGCTGGTAACAAACAGAGGAGTGACCAGCAAGCTGATGGGGAGGAGACAGGAAATCTATTAAAAGCAGACACAGGTATTTGAAATGCCTGGCGATTGGAATTTTTTTAGTGTAGGGCAAAGGTGCATACCGTAGACATGGATGGACCCAGAGGCCACTTCTGTCACACTGATGCTTTTAATAACATCCCCAAATCATCCAGAGAAGTTCAGTGTATAAGATGATTAAAATCTTTCAAAAAATGTTGAAGCCCTTTTTAAAGTGATTACACCTACAGATAAGCATTTCAGTTATCTAAAATATTCACTTCTGTGGAAGGCTGCATTCCTGGATGAGGGTGAATAAATGAAGTGTATCCATAAATAGAAAGTAGGATGCGTTAATCTTACTATTGTTTACCTTTCTTATCCACATTTCTTTTTGAGGACCATTTGTTTTTCTTCCTTTTGTGGGGATTATCTATATATTTTATGGATGTGTACTATTACATACATGTATATTATAATAATACCTTATGTTTAAATTTGTAATGGGAAAGACCATTGTAATTTTTGTTCTCTCTAGGATTCATCAATCCACATGCTCTCCCCATCCTCCTCTGGGTACCATCTCCCTACCGTGATGGAGCTCCATGCCCCATACCTATTCCCAGGGAGCTTATATTCTAGAGTGTTACTGGGGAGTAGGGGGATCAGACAATAAACAAATAAATATAGAAGATTGGTGACATACATATAAATCATGATGAAGAGTGCTGTGGAGAAAAGTAAGGAATAAAGATAGGAAGTGCATGTTGGTGGGGTCGTGAAGGTGACATTGGAGCAGAGATCTGAAGGAAGTGAAGGAGTAGTCATGGCAGCTATCTGCAAGAAGGGAATTCCAGGTTGTGGTGACAGCAGTTTCAGATGCTTTGAGGCAGGGGCGTTCTTGGAGTGTTCAAGGACGGGCGAGGAGCCCATTGTGGCTGCAGCTCAATAAGAGAAGAGGAGAGAGGGAGGAAAGGTCAGAGAGGGAGTCGGGGCCCAGATCACGGAGGACCTTGTAACCCATTGTAAGAACTGTGGCTTTTGGTGGAATGAGCTGGGAAGACATTCGTGCATTTAAGGCAGAGAAATGACAGACTTGGGTCTTTTTTATTTTGTTTTGTTTTTTCTGTAATGTGAAGAAGAATACATTGAAGAGGGACAAAGGTGAAATCAGGGAGACCAGTTTAGAGGCTATTGCAATAATGCAGATAAGAGAGCACAGTGACTTGGACCACCATGGCTGGATTCTAGAATATATTTAGAAGATAGAGTTGTCAGTGTTTGCTGATGGGTTTGATGTAGGGGTGAGAGAAATGGAGGTTTTCTCCCATATTCAAAGGTACCACACGTCTGGATGGACTGACTGGAATTTCCCTGTCTTTCCATTGCCACATCTGAATCAAACTGTTACTTGTTCACTTCCATGAGAAGATAAAACTCTCCTTTTTTGAATGTCTCCCCCCTCGGGCTTGGCTCTCTCTGCCTTTCTTAACCTTCTTTGTCTGTCATTTTCTCTTCAGTCCCTTGTGCATTGTGGACTTTGGCCCCTGACTCATCCACCATCCCCACATCTGCTATCACTGTGAGACTTCAAAACTCTCTCAGAAGCTGACTGACAGTAGCATGTCAGACAGAGTTCCCTGTCTGACCCAACTGTGATAACCTCTACAGCGACTTGAACTGCTTGCTTTCATAGCCAATCTCTGGGCCTTATCACCTGGAAATGTGTCAGGAAGAAATCATTAGCCGTAATATCCCATCTTCAGACCACAGCCTCTGGCTTTTTAGCCCTCTTACATTTCCCTGTCTCCACTCTCAGAGAGACCTTAGTTTTCCCTCAGTCTCTCAGCTCTCTACTTGTCTCACTTGCATATTTGTCTGGCAAAGCCCTAACTCCAAATTAACCCTACAGTCGTCCTCTGCACCTATAGCCAGGCAGCTGACAGTATTGCAGAAAACTGGGTAAAATGATAAATTGATAATCTATGAATTCATGGTTTCCGGTCTTAGCTCAACTCTAACCTAACATTACTTTATTTATTTATTTTTTTTGAGGAAGATTAGCCCTGAGCTAACTACTGCCAATCCTCCTCTTTTTGCTGAGGAAGACTGGCCCTGAGCTAACATCCATGCCCATCTTCCTCTACTTTATACGTGGGATGCCTACCACAGCATGGCTTGACAAGCGGTGCCATGTCCGCACCCACCCCAAACCTAACATTACTTAATCCTTTCACTCAGTGCCTCTCAACCTTGGCAGCATTATAGAATCTTCTGGAAACTTAAAAAAAGTCCCAATGCCCAGGCTGTTCAGGCCAGTTAAATCTGAAATTTTTAGGTGGAACTCAAACATCGATATTTGTTCTCCAGGTGATTCCAGTGTGCGAGCAAGATTGAGAACCACTGCTTTAAACTTGTCCTTGAAGGATTTGCATTTTCCATTCCTCTCAAAAGCTATCCTATTCTTTCACTACTCTCCAATATCCCCCTACCTAACCCTATTTTATCAAGTCTTAGCAATTGACCCCACCACCTACTTTGCTAGAAAAATGAAGCTTTTGTCAGTGAATCTCTTAATTTTTTTTGTCCTCTGAACATTTCGTTGAGGCCTAGTTTGTGCCAGGCATTGTGCTAGGCATTGAGTATAGAGTGGGACAGGACAGATGAGCCCACACCTTCCTGGAAGTTATGGTTTAGTAGGACGCAGGCAGGTAGATTAGGCAACCACAGCATATTGTAAACGCTGTAGTGAGGCACTAGATGTTATTAGAGAACATAGGAAGGGCTCTAATCTGGACGTGGGCCCCAGGGAAAGCTTCCTTCCCCTTACTAACTCACGTGTGTCCTGCCCTCCTCTCTCTTTTCCCTTCTGGGAGGAGGACGTATCAGCCTGCTCCAGTGGAGGAAGAGTACCACTTTGCAGGTCCCTCCATCACCTCCATTTCTCCTCCAGACCCTCGTTGGTTGTTCCTCCTTGTTTCTTTCTATTCTTTCTTCCTCTCACTATAAAATACTCAAGATTTTACCAGAATGATAAAGCTTGATTTTGTACCTCTTTCCTCTTTTCTAGCCTTCACAAGCAGCCCTGTTGAGAGGGACCTGTTCAGTGTCTTCTGTTACTCACCTGTCTTTATAGCTTGTCTTCTGCTTCATCACTCTACTACTTTCCCCTCCTAAGTCACAGGGGCTTCCAGATGGACTCAAGTCAGTGGAGGCCATTCAGCTCTGTCACACTGGACCTCCCTGTGCATTTGACTGTGTTCATCACTGTCTCCTTCTTCAGAATTTCCCCTACTTTTGTTTCTGTGATTCTGCATGTACTCAGTTCTCCTCGTGTCTTTTTGACTCTTCCTTTTTCATCTTCTTTGTGAGATTTCCTCCCTCAGCTTATCCCTTAAATGTTGGTATTCTCTAAGTGTTTGTCCTTAGAGCACTATTTTTCTTATTTATCTGTTACTGTGCTTTTAATCACCATCTTGATGTGAAAGCTTCTAAAATCCTGCATCTTCAGCTTTGACCTTCCTCCCAAGTGCCTACTGAACATCTCCACCTTAATGTCCCACAGGCTTGTCACACTGAAATTTATGAGTCCCCTGCCCCTTAAACCTGTTCCTCTTTCTGTGTTCCTTATCTCATCTGGTGACTCCTGCATGCATGTCTCCTGCGCATAGTCCCTGTTCCTTTATCCTGTCTAGTCAATCACCAAGCCCTTCCTGTAATGCCTCATAAATATTTATTGACTTTGTGTCTACCACCACTGCACGTCACTAAACTAGCTCTGCCCTTGTCAAGGCCATGAAGCCTTTCTCATTGGGATCCTTGCAGTTTAATCCTGGTTGGTTTCCTGGAGCTTAGGCTCCCTCCCTCCCGTTCATCCTTTGCACAGCTAGGTCACAACGCTGGTTTAAAACCCTTCAGGGGCTCCCTCTGCCTATAGCTAAGGGTTGCAGACTCTGCACTGAAGGGGTGCCTCTGGGGTAAGCTTGGGGGGTCAAGGTTGTAGGGTTGGCAGAACTGTCCAGTTGAGTTCTTTTATGTAATTAAACTTCTGCATAATATTTCACCTTTTGAAAGCTTTCCATTGCTTGTGCAACATCTGTTCTTGCTGTTCCTCATTGTGCAACTTCCTCAGTGCATTAGCCCATCCTGTTACCCTAACGTGTTCAATTCCTACCACGCACTAAGTTGCTCAGATGTCATGTCTTTCAGTAAGTTTCTTGTCATGCACATCTTTATTATTCACTGATATTTATTGGACATCTGCATTGCCTCAGGCAGCAAACATCCCAAAAGGTAAAAGATGAGGACATTACCTGAGTGCATCAGAGCAGTGCTCCTCAGATGATCTGTGGTGTTGGATCCATTGAGGTTTTTGTTTGTTTGTTTTGGCTCTATCACGGACCAACAAGAGGTCCTAGTGCACATGACTGAAATGCAGTTTGCACCACATGTGACTCACCACACAAATTCTGCAACACCCAAACTAGTCTATACCTTGTTCAACAAGTATCACAACCTTGAATGTCACAGCAATGTCAAATTGCCATAAACAGTTCTAAATGCTTACGCTTGATTTCCGGACTTACCTTGTACCAGACTGGTAATAAATCATTTGTACATTAGCCCCAGTCCACAGGCCACGTTTGAGTAGCACTGCACTAGACAGTGTGCTGTAGATGCCATGGTAGAAGAGGGGACAGCTTACATCAGGGGCTCAGAAGAGACCAGACAGTTTGCCTGGATGGTTGAGCTGTAAGGGGAGGAGAAACCCTGTTAGAGGAGGGTGAAATCTTAAAAAATGAGATCTACTTACCAGCCTAGTGAACAAGACTTTTTAGCCATGAGGAGAATTTGGAGCACAGAGAAAGAGGGAAGATGGAGCAGCCTGGGACTGCTAAAGTAAGATGATGGAAGCATAGTGAAAAAGGGCTCCCATAAGGTGAGAGATGAGGCTGGAGAGTTGGGTGGGGTTGATTTTATTCATTCAGTGAATACTTTCCAAGAGTCAACTATGTGCCAGATCCTTCCAAGGCACTGGGATTAGAAGCCAAGTATAGACAGTTTTTGCCCTAGTAGATCCTTGGAGGTTTGCTAAGGGTAGTCAAGGAGTTAGACTTTTACTGGAGGCAGTCTTCAAAGGATTTTTGAGCTGGAGCATGGCATGATCAATTTATTTCTGCTCTGTGTTTCACAAGGTGTTGGCCAGCTGGGCTCTAATATGGAGGCTCTAGAAAGAATCTGTTTCCAGCTCATTCACTTTGCTAGCAGAGTCCAGTTCCTGTGATTGCAGGACTGAGGTCCTTGTGTCCTTGCTGGCTGTCAGCTAGGGGCCGCCCTTAGCTCCTAGGGAGCCTCTCTCCAGTCCTTGAATTTAGGCCCCTACAACTCAGAGCCAGCAATGGTGCTTTGAATCCTCATGCTTTGAATCTCTATGCTTTCCTCTTCTGCCATGTCTCTTCTGTCTTCCTCTTCTTCTCCCAGCCGGAGACAGTTCCCTGCTTGTAAGGGCTCATGTGATTACATTGGGCCCAGTGGGATAATCCGGGATTATCTCCCTATTTTAAGGTCTGTAATCTTTAATTACATCTGTAGAGTCCCTTTTGCCACGTAACATAGTCACACGTTCCAGGGATTAAGGGATGGACATTTCAAGAGGGGGGCGTTATTTTGCCGCCCATGATAGTAATTATCCATTAAGTCATGTAGAGGTGATTATCATTTTTCTTAAACACATATACATTCTGCTACCTTCCATTTGTACAGGGAAGCACAAGGAGTCTAAGGCTTGCCCAAAGTCAGCAGAAAATGGGAGCAGAGGTAGATGAAGCCCTTCAACTTATACTCTTTCTTCTAACCGTCAGTCAATTTTTCCATCCTATCCATTCATCCATTATCCAATGTCATTCATTAACTTTTGAGTACCTGCTTTGATTGTTGTTTTCTTTTAAAAGATTGGCCCTGAGCTAATCTTCTTCTCTCCAAAGCCCCACAGTACATAGTTATATATTCTAGTTGTAGGTCCTTCTAGTTGTGGCTAGTGGGACGCCGCCTCAGCATGGCCTGATGAGCGATGCCATGTCTGCACCCAGGATCCGAACCAGTGAAACCCTGGGCCACCGAAGCGGAGCGCGCGAACTTAACCACTCGGCCATGGGGCCGGCCCCTGTTGTTTTAGTTTTTAACTTTATTCAAATAAGTAACCAGCTTGACCAATTTCTTATTGATCTATCCAGAGACATTCTGTGCATATACAAGGAAACATTTGTCTTGTACCTGGCATTATTATATCTTTTAGCGATTATTTCTTAACAGCATAGGTAAAGCTACTTCATTCCTTTCTATAACTACATAGTATTTCCTGGTATGAATATACAAGTTTTTTGTCAAGTCTCACATTGGTAGACATCTGGGTAGTTTCTACTTCTTTTGCTGTGAAAAAATTGTAAAAAGTCTTATATATGCACCTTTCTCACAAATGTTAAGTATACATAAAAAACATCTGCATTGCAACAGATATTGCCAAATCACTCCCATAGAAGTTGTACAGTTCATATCCTAACCAGCAGTGTCTGAGACTGCCTGTTTCTCCACCTGTTGGCCAACACAGTATATCAGACTTTATAGTCTTTGCCAATTTGATAAATTTGGCATCTTTTTTATATATATTTTAGAGTTCTTTCTATTTCCTTTTCTATAAACTGCTCATATCTTTTATCCATTTCTCTGTTGGGTTGTTGGCTTTTTTCTTGAAATTTGTTGGCAGTCTTTACGTAAGGAAAGACTTTCCTAATTTTTAAGGAAACTAGCCGTTTGGGATATAAGATGCATATATTTTTCTTTCCATTTCATTTGTTTTTTGGCTTTGTAAACATAGACTTTTGACATGCACAAACATTTAATCTTAGGTAGACATATTTAATTTATCTTTATGACTTCTCTATGTGATCGTTGGAAAGACCTTCCTTATTTCGGTATTACAAAATAATTCTCTCAGGTTTCACCAAGTATTTTTTTTAACTTTTTATTTTGAAATAATTATAGATTCACAGGAAGTCACAGTTAGTACAGAGAGATCCTGTGTACCCTTCACTTAGTTTCTCCCAACCCCCAGGTATCTTTATAGTTTCATCTTTTACATTTAAATTTTTGATGCATCTGACATTTATTTTATATAAGATGAGATGTGGATTCTAATTTATTTTTTTCCGATTGGTTACGCATCTGTCCTAACATTATTTATTGAATAATCTATATCTTCCCCAGTAATTTAAAGCGCATATGTATCAATTGTGTGCTAAATTCCTGCATATACTGTTAGTTTTTTTACATATTTAAAGTATCACAACTTGAAGAGAAGCTGAAGTGTCAGTGTGTGTTTTTCCAAGAGCTACATGTTGAGGTGACCGGTTCAGACCTTGTTTCAAAATCCTTTGATCATGGAATTTGGCCTATTTGTCTAGAATTGACTTTGTGGTGGTGTGGATTGTGCTGAGGTACAGGTGAATAACATTCATTCCTTGGCCTCCAGGAATTCATCTTAGCTGATTGATCCCAAGCTATTAAGATAGAGCCTTTTGTACGTAGGAAATAGAGACTCAGAAAGATTAAAATTGCCCAGAGCTCAGGTCGTAGAGCAAGTTGATAGAGCGCAGCCAGGCTCTGGGTTTATGGTTGGTGTTTTCCCACGCTATATTCCACAACATGACTCCAGCTGCCCAGAATGTCTCTTCACTCCACCGACCTGAGATAAAAACTACCAGAACGCTTGGGCTACAACTACACTCTTCCATCTCTGCTTTAGCAAACCTAAAGGCTTTCACCATTTTTACTTCCTGCTCTTCAATGAAAGGGCTAAACAAAAACAGATGACTTTTCCAGATTTTTCTCACTTCACTCTGAGCGTGCTAAAGGAAAAATAAAATACTCCTCTGCTTAGTTAGTTATCTGAATTTAGGGGGTGGATTTAGATAATTCCTAAATTCTTTCCTAGCTCTATGATTCTAGATATATGTTCTTATTCTTGCTAATATTTCCATAGTTTTATGTTCCCATATAGGAGGGAGTGAACAAAAACATTTAAAGAATGACAAGTATTTTCATGTGGGTTATTTAGAGGGAAAACATGCTAGAAATTCTTTAATCCAATTAAAAATCACATCTGTTAGGGGAAGTCTTGTAGGCTGGTTATTGTATAATATAATAGTAGTCTTGATTTCAGTTCATTACGTTAGCTGGCTAGCATATGGTTAAAAGCCACCACTTAAAATTCTGTATATGCTTTGAGTTTAAGGTTTTCAGTTCACACACC
Source organism: Equus asinus (assembly GCF_041296235.1). Classification (NCBI taxonomy): domain Eukaryota; kingdom Metazoa; phylum Chordata; class Mammalia; order Perissodactyla; family Equidae; genus Equus; species Equus asinus. The sequence goes on from NC_091799.1 coordinate 63,346,311, forward strand.
ATGTAGGATCCTCTCGCAGTTTCCTGTTAGCTTCAGTGTAGTCCATGTGTAGTTTCATGGGGTAGGAATTTTAGAAGTAAAGTGGGTAAGTCTCCAGTTCCGAATTTCCCACTTACTCTTAGGAACTATCACTGTAGCAAAGGAAGGTCTTTCAGATGACTTTGCGCACTTCTCTTGGAAGCCGTATCTGTGTGCGGTCTCCGTGGACAGCCCTGAAGCTGGCCAATTTGGATGCCTAGATACAGAAGTCATTTAGTGTGTTTGGGGGGGAGAAGTGCATTCTTGGGTTCTAGTGAGTTAACGCAAGGCCAGCCACACCCAAGAAACTGGTTCATAACTAGAATCTCAAGTCGTTCATTTAAAATTGGTTGTATGTGTAGACAAACCCAAGACTGAACAAATGTGCAAGTGGATAATTCTGCTCAAGAGGTTCAAGTCCAGATGAGAAGCTTATTTGGTAAAAATTAAAGCAAAAAGAGCTTGCTAATCCCATTCTCCTCTCTAGAGATGATTCTGTCTTTTAAAACCTTCATTCGTTAACACCCTTCTATGCAGTGCTGGGAAACCCTGGTGAGTACTTTACCAACTGTGTTTTTGAGACTTTGAGGGGACTCTGCGTTTCAGTGCGCATGCAGTCTTACGTCACCTTCCCTAATTTCAACAGAACTAGCACAACCTGATAAAGCTTATTCACCATGTAAATTTTAAATTATAGCGTCGTATAACAACATTTGGGTCAATGACAGGCCACGTATACAACAGTGGTCCCATAAGATTAGTACCATAGAGCCTAGGTGTGTAGTAGGCTATACTATCTAGCTTTGTATAAGTACACTGTATAATGTTCACACAACAACAAAATCACCTAATGAGGCATTTCCCAGAATGCATCCCTATCATTAAGCAACACATGACTATATTTCTTTTTATATGAAGGTAAACCTTCAACTCTGTATTAAGCTTCAATCTTTGAAGGTGGGTGATGGACACTTCTAGATTTTGTCCCTGAATTTGGAGATTTGTCCCACTGGGCAACCTGAACTTTCTATTCCTGAGTCTACCTTTACACCTTTCTGAGAGTTTTCTACATGGTGGAATAGGGAGATTAGTGATAACGTGAACCACAAGCCATGTCAAGTTTAAAAGTCGATCTGATTATTGTTATATAACTCTATCTTTTTCACAAGCCTAGCTCCTACTTATCCTTTGGTCTGCTCAGACACGGCTTCCTCCTGGAAGACTTTCTTGAGCTCTGCCAGTGACTCTGGCTGGACTAAGTAGTATATTCTCCTCTTTGCTGTGAAAGCACCCTAGGCTTATTGCTATTGTAGAACATATACTATATATTATAACTGTTTACTTGTATATGAACTCCAAGGGGGCAAGCACTCTGTCTAGACCACATTTTAAAAATAGCTTTATTGAGATATAATTCACATACCGTACAAGTCACCCAAACTGTACAATTCAGTAGGTTTTAGTATGTTCACAGAGTTGTACAGCCAGCACTGCAGTCATCTTTAGAACATTTTCATCACCCCAAAAAGAAACACAGTACCCATTAGCAGTCACTCCTCACTTTCCTTCCAATTCTCCAGGCCTAGGCAGTTACCCATCTACTGTCTGTCTCCATGGATTTGCCTATTCTGGACATGTCATATAAATGAAAGCATATAATATGTGGTCTTTTATGACTCTCCTCTTTTACTTAGTGTAATGTTTTCAAGGTTCATCCGTGTTGTATCATGAATCAGTACTTCATTCCTTTTTTATTGCTCCATAATATTTCATTATATGGATATACCACATTATATTTATTGGCTCATTAGTTGTTGGGCATTTGGGTTGTTTCTACTCTTTGACTATTATAAATAATGCAGCTCTGAACATTCATGTACAAGTTTTTGTGTGGGCACATGTTTTCAGGTGTCTTAGGTTTATACCCAGGAGTAGAATTCTGGGTCATGTGCTAACTCTATGTTTAATACTTTGATGAACTGCCAAACTGTTTTCCACAGTGGCTGCACCATTTTAAAATCCCAACAGCAGTGTATGAGTGTTCCAACTCTTCCATGTTCTTGCTGACACTAGTTATTGTCTGTGTTTTTGATTATAGCCTTCCTAGTGGGTTTGAAATGGTTTTCTGGTCCACTTTTGAATCTCCATCATAGGGCCTGCTATGTTGTTAATAAATATTGGTTGATTGGCTAAGTCCATTCACTCTCTTGCTCCTCCTACCACCGTCCACATTGGAAAGCTGTATGGTGTAATGAATGAGTTTAGATTAGAGTCCTATCGAACTTTGCTCTGCTTTATTAGGGTTGCTGTGAGGATTACACAGAGAATGTGAATGAATCACCTAGAGCAGTACCTGGGCCAGAGCCCTTAACAAGTGGGGGCTATTGTTAATCTCTTAGGTAACATGGGGGAGCAACTGGCTCTCCTCCCTTGCCTTGGGAAATACAGGCAACAGTTGATTTCAGATGTGCCTTGTTGTGCTGCCTGTGGTATGCTGGGTCAGCTCCCTTTCTTTCTTCAGGAAAACTCCCTGCAAGTCTCCTAATGGGATCTTTGAACACCTCTTTAGTATTTGAACAATACTCCAAGACGACTACTGAGGCCTAATGAGAAAGCTGATCGTCATCTCTGTTTCTGCCTCTTCCTTATGAATGTCTGCTTGAGCTTCAACTGACCCTTTTCACAGATTTGCTTGCTTCTGTTAAATCATTATTAAAATAGTATTTTTTTCAGAAGCACCAATTCTTTTTTTTTTGAGGAAGATTAGCCCTGAGCTAACATCTGCCACCAATCCTCCTCTTTTTTGCTGAGGAAGATTGGCCCTGAGCTAACATCCGTGCCCATCTTCTTCTACTTTATGTGTGGGATGCCTCCATGGCTTGACAAGCCGTGCGTAGGTCCGCACTAGGGATCTGAGCCAGGCCACCGAAGCAGAATGTGTGACCTTAACTGCTACACCACGGGGCCAGCCCCCTAGAAGCACCAGTTTTTAAAACTTTAATCCAAACAGCTTTTTAATTGCAAAAATTCCCAATCATGAGGATTCTAGGTTTGCATGAGTTGATATAGGCAATTGAGAAAAGTCTTTCCGACCTTTGTCTGAGAAGCTGCTTAGCGGAGCTTGTTGCTGCCTTGTTTTTGAGTCTCCTGGTTCAATTACAAAACAGAGGAACTGCTTCCATCTGAGGCACACAGTGGCAGGGTTGCCAAGGCAGGAAGCGTTTGTTCTTACAGATCTCATACATAGGTGGTCACAGGGGAGATGGTGGTATTTTGTTTTACTTGTTTGTGCTTTATTGTGATTTCATGATTGTTTCAGTGTTTTTACCTGAGAGCTAAGTCTCTAAGAGAAATAAATGTGACACACTTGCCTTTAGGGATCTTCGTTATTCAGCCCCAATCAACCTGTCCAGTTACAGTGCCTGCTTCTCCTCTTCACAATCCTCATGTACGACAACCAGACTACTGTTCTTCTAACAAGTGCCCTCTGAAGTTTCCCAAGTCCCCATTTCTGTTAGTAGAAAAAATGTGGGCCGGCCCCGTGGCCGAGTGGTTAAGTTCACGTGCTCCGCTTCAGCGGCCCAGGGTTTCCCCAGTTCGAATCCTGGGTGCTGACATGGCGCCACTCATCAAGCCATGCTGACGCGGCATCCCAACATGCCACAACTAGAAGGACCCACAACTGAAAATACAGAACTATGTACCGGGGGGCTTTGGGGAGAAAAAGGAGCAATAAAATCTTTAAAAAAAAAAATGTGATAGCAAAAACAGTTGATGGATGACTTTGGGGGTTGAGAGGGAAGGAAGGGGACGCGTGGGACATAGCTTATGGGAAAAAAAGATTTTAACATGAGAGAGTAGTAGGGAGTGATGGGAAGTGAATTTGAATGGGGAGAGTGGAGTCAGGTAATGCAGCTGAGAACCTGGGACTTGATGTGATTTATAATAGGGAGTCATTGTAGGTTCTTAAGAAAGGGAAAAGGATGATGAGACTGTTATTTTAGGGTGATTTTTTTTCCTGGTAAAAATATTAACCCTAAGCATGAATTTATAAGAAAGGAGAGTGGAGGCGGGAGTTGTCCGGGCCCAGTTGCAGTAATACAGGTGTGAAGTGGGCTTCTGGTTGTGAGCAATGAGAATGGTGGAGAAAGCTTTCATCTAAGAAAAGTCAAAGGAATTTCTAACAACTTGCAGGTTAGAGGTGAAAGAAAAGAGTCAAAGATGATTCCGATGTTTTAAATTAGAAGGAAAGTCAAGTTATTAACATCGGTGGAGGTGTTTGATAAAGAAGCCAACTCTTGGAAGGTGGAAATTGAGCAAGATGAGTCCCTCTGGGGACAGGTCAGGTGTTCTGTGAGCATGGAATGTGCAAGTTGTAATGTTTATTGGCAGTTAGAAATAGTGACTTCCAGCCTGGGTGAAAGGTTGGGGTTTTGGAGTATAGATTTGGGAGTCATTACCATAGTAGTAGGAGCAAGTGGGTAAAAAGGAAAAGAAAATGCCACAGATTGAGGAGAGAAAACCCCAGTGCAGGAGTAAGAACCAGCAGAACAAAACGGTTAAGGGCTGAATGATGGAAAGGCTTGAGGCCAGTTAGACAAGTGCTATGTTCTGAAAGCCAAGGTCAGGGCTTCGGGAAGGAAGGAGCGGTCAGCAGTGTGGGACTGCAGGGAAATCAGGGTAGATAAGAACTCAGAAAAAGCCTCTGGGTTTACCAAGAGGGAGGTCCTCAACATTTGTGTAAAGCTCCAGTGAGAGAGCACCCCTTTCACCTAATGAGATGGTTATCTGAGGACAGCCTCAAGCACCTCTTCGAGATGCTAGGGTCCAGAATCCCCACCGTGATGAACCACAGTATGTCAGATCTTGGAAACAATCCCTCTCCCTTATGTCATTATTCTTATTTTTTCAATTTAGGTTTAGCAGTTTGTCTGTTCCCAGCCTGGTGAGGGGCTTGTCACTATTGTTATTGATTTACCAACATAGGCCATGACCACTTGAACTTTTTCCTATCACAACCCTATCTGATGACAGTTAAATATATACCAAGCAAGAAATTTGGCTCTCTGCTGTCAAACTGATTGTCAAGGATCTCTTTGTTACTCTGTGCTCTTTCTTTTCCCCTCAAGATAAGTTTTTCTTTCTCATTTTTGCGTTTTTATAGGACTTGTCTTAGATAAAGGTTGAGACTAGGCAAAAAGAGAAACCTTCTTTGTAGAGAATAGAGAAGGAAAGCTGGGGTCATGAGAAGGGTAGGAGGACAGTGGTGGCTTGGGGATGGGTTTTACAGAGTTATTGGAAAGAGGCTGCATTGATACCCTCCTTGAAACCATAGCTCAGCCTTCTAACAACTCCATGAATGATGTTTGAGGGAGAGATGTAAGATCAACACGCTTAATGTAAGCATAACTCAAGGTTGTATTCCTAAGTTTTATTTGGAGGACTCACAAACTCTACAGCTCAGATGACAGATGGAAGAAATCCAATAAATACTGCCCCTATCTTGGGTGGGAAAAAGGTACAAGAGCAAAGATGGGGGGCCGGCCTGGTGGTGCAGCAGTTAAGTTTGCACGTTCTGCTTCTTGGTGGCGCGGGGTTCGCTGGTTCAGATCCCGGGTGCGAACGTGGCACCGCTTGGCACACCATGCTGTGGTAGGCATCCCACGTATAAAGTAGAGGAAGATGGGCCTGGATGTTAGCACAGGGCCCGTCTTCCTCAGTAAAAAGAGGAGGATTGGCAGTAGTTAGCAGAGCTAACCTTCCTCAAAAAAAAAGGAGTAAAGGTGAAGTCTTTTTTAGTTTCAATGGTGTGATTTAGTGATAGACCTGCATTTTTTCATAATGATGGATTATCTGAGATGCTGAACTCTATCAGAAAGAAGTTCCAGATGGTGAAAAAGTAGTGCTCCTATCCTGTATTTCTAGCTTTGTGGATATCAGATACTTGGGAATTTGTTAGGTGATAAATATGTCTGGAGTAAGTTATTCTGAAAAGATGCTATATGGCCTAATTACTCTGAAGATCTTGTAATTTATTTGTGCAAAAGTTTTTTTCATATGTTTTATTTCATTTAAAAAAATTTTAGATATATGCTGAATTTATGTTTGGTCAAATGAGTACTATACCGTAAACAAAGGACAAGGAAACAGTTTTATGTGCAATTTGACTAATTATGAATTCATTGGACTTTGCAGTACTGTATCTTTCTATTTACTGTCCAAGAGGAAAGACACGTCAAATTTCTCTAGCAATACTGAATTTTGGTACCTTCTGTATTTTGTATTTTGGCAAGTAAAACAAACTCATAGTTGAAGCCCAAATGAAGACAAAGCTTGATTGGTTGAGTTATCCAGGTGCCAATTTCTCAGTTTCTGATCTTTATTCTTGGTATTTCATTATTCATTAGCCTTTTTAATAAAGTTTAGTGGGAAAGAGAAAGAGAGAGAAAACTCAAATCAATCTTGCTACTTATCAGGAAACAAGTTAATTGAATTACTTTAGAAAGACACTAAAGCCAATAAAGAGAAACACTGCAAATGCCCAGTAAGCTAAAGCTAATTTAACTGTACTAGCTTCTCTACTGTACTATGTAATACATAATATTAAACACGTATAATCTAATTTTATAGTATAATATGTGTATATGCTGTACTCTGATTTAAATGTATTATGTCTTCTTTCAAGCCATCAGGATTTGGTAAAATGGTCATAATTCAAGTAATAAGATGCAACTAATCTTATTCCTAGAATTGAAAAAAAAAGTACAACTGACCTTTAATGAAAACACATTCCTCAAGTTTTTCAAAATCAAATCCCATTAGAGAAAATCTTTTGAGAAGATCTAGTACAGCCTCTCAGTAAAAGGCAAGAGCACAAATAGAACCCAACTAAACAGCAAATGGTTGAGAAGTTGACCTTGTCATGTGAGTTATTTACAGATGAATATGCTTTATTTGCTTATGCTTCTAACTTAAATTTGAAGTTGAGAAAATTGGGCCTTCCTGCTAGCCAGTGCAGCAAAATGTGGTCATCAGCTATGATACTTTCCTTAATTGATTGATTGATTGATAAATACCATGTACATTTATTTCTTGCCTCTCCTCCCCTGGGTTAGTTCTGTATAACATAAGTTTGCATATGACACCCCTTCCATTCTAACCCACAAGAGTTTACAAGAGTTTTAGGTAATATAAGACATGTCTACAAATAAAATAAAATGCAGTAGGATGACTACCGAATATAGAGGTACAAGCAGGAGTGAGAACCAAAATAATTAGCAAGCAGTGTGGCATGGATGTCCAACCCATCAGAGAGCATACCAGCCATGAAAATGTGGGCTGTCCCAGCGCACAAGAGCAGAATATCAGTACTGGTTATGTCTACTGTGCCATAGGATTGCATATAACTTGTATAATTTAGTAATTGATTCAGCTGAATATTAATATATGGTAATGGCTTAATCTATCATCAGTTTTGGACAAACCAATATTTTTAACATCATGAATTCTCTATAGAATCTCTTTACGCAGAAGTTTAGATAAGCAGGAGACAATAGCTATGCAATTGAAAATAGCTATGCAAATTAGAAAAACCCATATGTGTGAAAAACCTTGAATGAATTAATGAACTCACCTTCTCCCTTCCCCCTTAGCATGGGATTCTAGTGTCAGTGTTTTCACCCGTGAACAGGAAATGAAAGTGTATGTTAAGTATTAATATGTGGCAGGGAGAGGATCCCAGGAGCACCGCCCCAGGCCGGGTTGACCTGCTTCTATGGTTCTTCTACTCCAAAACATTTTTCTTCCTACTGTAAGAAACGCTGTATTTCATTTTCTTAAGTACCTAAAACTCTCACTTAAAGATTCATTTGTGTGAGTAAGCATTGTCTTAAAATAAAACTAGAAAATCATAGTGCAGTGTTTCCCTGGTGTAGCTGAAGGGCCAACCACCTGAGGTTTCTTAAATGAGCCCTTAAAATGATAAAAAGAGATTATGAAAAACACGAAAAGGTTGGAGTCATTCCTTTTGTAAAGAACTAGTTTAGACAATCTTAACATTAGGCCATAGTAATTGGCTCATTACTATAAAATATGAAGATACTGACATCTCGCATTTCCTTCCCGCTGATTTCGGATTTTTGTCAGTTGTTATTTTAATTTGGGGAGGCAGTGTCACACAGTGGTTCGTAGAGCCTGGGCTCAGTGACCCAGACCACAGGTTACCTAACCCTGTTTGTCTTAGTTTTCCTCATCGGTGAAGTAAACAGAGAGTTGTTGAGGAATACAAATGAGTTAGTTGACATAAAGCATCCAATATATATGGGCGTTCTATAAACATTATTTATAGTTATGTCTTTATGTTGTAGGGATTTATAATATTTACGTCCTCTTCTATAATCCTAATATTCTTTGTACATTTAAATGGATTCTGCCCGCCACCAGTCAGTCTTTTTAAAAGCGCTTTTCCATTCCTGAGTTATTTCTTTTGATTCATTTCTATGTTGGCTTGATTTTGTCATCGTGTACTTTTTTCAGGAAAGCTATGGATGCAATATCCCTGAAGTTCTTCCAGTTGTGAGAAGGTATTTCTACTGCCTTTGTACTTGAGCAGGATCTTAGTTAGGTATAATATTCCTGTGTTATGCTTTTTTTTTTCCTGAAGTGTTCTAAGTGTTAATCCATTTGGCATTGAATGTTGCTGTAGACAAATCTGATGCAGCCTAAATTTCTTTTCTCTTGTATATGATTTTCTTTTTTGGTTTAAAAATGTTTTAAATTTTCATTCAGTAAAATTACTCTTTTTTTTTTTTAAAGATCAGGTCCTGAGCTAACATCTGTTACCAATCTTCTCCTTTTTTTTCTTCTTCTACCCAAAGCCCCCCCGTATGTAGTTGTATATTCTAGCTGTAGATCCTGCTGGCTCTGCTATGTGGGATGCTGCCACAGCATGGCTTGATGAGTGGTGCTAGGTTTGCACCCAGGATCTAAACCAGCAAAACCCCGGGCTGCCAAAGCAGAGCACACTAAGTTAACCACTCAGCCACAGGGCCGGCCCCCAAATCACTCTTTTTTACATTCAGTAAATTCACTCTTTTTGGATGATAGTTCTATGAGTTTTGAGTTATGCATTGAATTATGCAACCACCACCATACAGACATTTCCATCACCTCCAAAAATTTCTTTGTGCTAAGCTTTGTAATCAGCCCCTCCTCCAACCTCTAACTCCTGGCGAACACTTCTCTATTCTCTATCTTTATAGTTTTGCTTAATTCAGAGTGTCATAAATGGAATCAGACACATGTAGTCTTTTGAGTCTGGCTTATTTCACTTAACATAAACACATTTAGATTCACCCATGTTGTTGTGAGAATTAATAGTCCTTTTCTTTTTATTACGGAGTAGCATTTCATTGAATGGATATACCACAGTTTGTTTATCCATTTATTAGTTAAGTGTCATTTGGGTTGTTTCCAGTTTGTGGTGATTATGAAAAAAATCACTATAAACATTTATATACAGGTTTTTGTGTGAATGTAAGTATTCATTATTCTTGGGTTAATACCCAAGGAGTGAGATTGTTGGGTTATATACTAAGTGTTTGTGATTTTGATTGGGATTGTGTTGATCAATTTGAGGAGAATTGATGTCTTAACAATACCGAGTTTTCCAATCCATGAACATAGTATAACTTTCCATTTATTTAGATCTTCTTTAATTTCCTTTTTCTCCATACATGCACAAATTTTTTTGTATTTTTTCAGTTCATCAGTTTAACCAGAATTTGTCTTGATATTGATGGTTATACATTAAATTTTCTCACAGTCTAGTATTCTCAGTCTATCTGTGAAGTCAGTAGGAAATTTTCTTTTATTTGAATATTACTGCTTTTTCTTCCATTGAATTCTATACTTTAGAAATACCAATTATCCTTTTATTGAATCATCTTTGCCCACTCTAGTAGCTTTTCTCAATTGTTTTAACTTTTGTCATTTTTATTTGATTATTTCAAACTTCCTTCCATATCAACAATTCATTGTTCAGCTATGACTATTTTATTTCTGGCTCTTTCTCATTTATTTGTTAGTGCTATAATGATACCTTGGTCCTCAGTTTGTTTCTTTGGTTCTCATTCCCCAGTTTCATTTCATTCTTTTGTTTTATCGTTTTATAAATACATGTTTTAAACTCAAAGCACTTGTGAAGAATTTCCTTTTTTTACTGTAGTTACATTTTTTTTCCCCGTCAGTTGAGTTCTTTGTCTGCTATATAGTCTTGTTTTACTTTAAAAAAAAAAAAATCTATTTGTGAAGTTTTCTGGTCATTTTTTCATTTTACGAATACTTGGGCACCTCTGGTCAAACTGTTTTCCCTGATATAATATATAATATGGGTGCCTTTTCGGCCCTTTTCCACAGTATTTTTTTTTTTTAAGATTTTTTTATTTTTTCCTTTCTCTCCCCAAAGCCCCCCAGTACATAGTTGTGCATTCTTCATTGTGGGTTCTTCTAGTTGTGGCATGTGGGACGCTGCCTCAGCGTGGTCTGATGAGCAGTGCCATGTCTGTGCCCAGGATTCAAACCAACGAAACACTGGGCCGCCTGCAGCGGAGCGCGCGAACTTAACCACTCAGCCACGGGGCCAGCCCTCCACAGTATTTTTGAGCCCAGGTTTTTTTTTTTCCACTGAGCTACAGTTTGAGGGCTGAGAATTTCAGGTTATACCCATTTTTTCTGTAGCCTGAGGACATGGAAGGTGAAGGAAAGAAGTATTCAGTCTAGGTGGGTTGTACTTGAGTTGCATGCTTGCTTTTAAAGTGTTGTTAAATATCCGTACTGAGAGTCACTCCATCTCACAGGTGAATCCCATTCTCCTGGATGTCTTTAAGGCATCTTTGTCTGTTCACCAGTTAAGTATGGAGCCTCTGTCATCAGAATCTGTCCTGTTATTCCATTCCCCAGCTGGAGAAGGAAAAGATTAGGATTATTAGTCTGTTTGCTTCTCTTCATATTTGGGGGTACTTGTGGGAGTTCTCAGGCTTTTTCTGTCACCAGTACAGTGAGGAAGAGGCCATATTGGGTTGGGAGCTTTGCCATGTTGTGAATGCCACTCTGCTCCAGAGCCTTTCCTGGGCCTCGACTTTGTGACATTTACAACATCTGTATGTGGCCCTTCCTTATTTGTTTGCTTCTGTGAGATTATGAGGGCATTTCTTTGACCGTTTATTTTACCTTCTCCAGTATTTGGAGGAAGATTCTACCAGGCGGCTTTCTTCTGCAGCTTTCTGACTGTTGCTTCTTTATGTTTGTCCCTGGCTTCTCTTTTTGTGTCCTAAATGTGGGTGCTCCCTGCGATGCTACCCTTTGCCATGTTTCCTTCTCTATTATTTATCACAGAAATTTATTCTGCTCCCCTGTTATCACACCTCTCTTTATTTATAGCTAATGATGACCTTAATCCTGAGCTCTGATTCTGGTTGTTTCTCAAAGGTGGCTAAACATTTTCACTTGTATTAGTTTGCTAGTGTTCCTGTAACAAAGTACCACAAACTGTTTTAAACAATAAAAATGGTTTAAACAGTAGAAATATATTGTCTCACAGTTATGGAGGCTAGAAGCTCAAAATTAAGGGGTTGGCAGGGCTCTTTCCTTCTGAAGGTGTGAGAGAAGGATCTGTTCCAGGCCTTTCTCCTTGGCTTATAGATGGTCATCTTCATGTTCATGCTACATTCTTATATGCATGTCTGTCTCCAAATTCCCCATTTTCTAAGGACGCCAGTCATATTGGATTAGGGCCCACCCTAATGACTTCATTTTATCTTGATTACCTCTGTATAGACCCTTACCCCAAATAATGTCATATTCTGAGGTACTAGGGCTTAGAACTTCAATATATCAATTTTAAGGGGACACAATTCAACCCATAACACTTGATTATTCACCTATGCCACAAATATTTTCTGCCACATGTCAGACAGTAGTCTAGGCACTGGGAACACAAAGATAATGAGGCTCAGTCTGTTCCCTCTTAATGAGTGGAAAGATAAGAATTAATAAACAGGCATTTGCGATACTGTGCAACAAGTACTATTATAGATGAGACAAATCATGATGAGACCACCTTAGTGGGGCACCTAATCCTGACTGATGCAATCAGGGATGACATCTCAGAAGAAGAGGTGCTTAATGCTGGATCCTTCCCAATAGGGTGCAATAATTGCATAATTGGTCTCTCTGCTTCCAAACTACACCCTCAGTCACCCAGCCCTGGACTCTATCACCCAATTAATCTTTCCAAGCATCATTTTGAGTTAAGACATTCCCTGGTTGAGAAAACTGTAATGACTCCTCATTGTCAACTGAAGGAAGTCCAAAATAATTCTTAAGCCTGACTTTTGGTTCCTCCACAATCAAGTACCACCATTGGAATCTACCTTTCCTGTCTTGATTTTTTCATTGTTCCCTTCTTTCACTCTGTACATTACCAAAACAGACTAAAAAATATTCTGTAAACACACTTGGTACTTTTCTCTAATTTCTTGAAGGCAAGGTTTTTGTTTTGTTTTCTACTATGTCACTGGCACTTAAAACAGTGCTTGGTGTATAACAGATGCTTAAGAATATTGGTTGAATAAGAAAATGAATGAATTTTCTCTTGAAGGTCCCTCTTCTTGTGATGCATGCCTCTCCCCCCCTGCAATGCACACATTTTTGCCTATTGAAATCTCATTCTCAAGGCCCAGCTTACATGTCCTCTACCTCCATGATGCCTTTCTTCTGGGTCACATGTGCCAGGTGTGAACCTTCACTCCTAGAGGCTGTGGTATTCTATGTGAACTATTTGTGTGACCCCCACATTCTGCTTTGCATTTTAGATGTCTGTGTAGGTGTTTATTTTTCCTGCCAAATGAAAGTTGTTTGAATTCAGAGACCATATTTTATAAATAATATTGTATCCTGCTCAGCACTTTCTTGCACAATAACAGATGCTCAAAAAATACTTTTTGTTTAAAGAGGAAATGTATCAGGGGAGTATTGCATTCATTTGAAAAAACATGGAGAAGACCTAAGGGATGGAGCATTATGTCTGGCCCTATCGTCTTGCCTCGTTTTTCTGAGTTGACATGTTAAAGTTCATTCAGCAGATATGTAATGAGCACCTGTTCCTCTTAAGGCATTGTACTAGGACTTAGATTACAAATAGGAATTAAACTGCCCTTGAGGTACTTATCACTTCTTTTGACAGAAAAATGAGTCCCATTGGTCCCAGTGGTCACTTATCTGTTAGCCTGGTGGGTCCTACATATATGGTGTTATATTTTCTAGAGGCATCCTCCTGTCCCCTCCTACCCAGCACTGAGTTTTACACCTGCTGGTGATTTGAGCAGGTCCTTTATTTACCCTAGGGTTCTCTGACTCTTCTCTAAGTTTGCCTGGTCTCTCCAATTCTAGAATGCTGCATTGGGACCACAGACTTGGCAAGGATACTGGTTGCTGTGCTTAGCCCGGGAGGCCCTCTGTTATCACAAGAATAATAGTAAGCACAGTAAATAGCACATATAACATTGTGCTGTAGGTTTTACATGAATTTTATTTCCTAGTGGGGGCTGTTGCTTGTATCATTGGTTTCTAGGATTCCTTCGTTTCTAACAAGTTGTCATATTAACATGTTGAGGTTGTTAAGTGAACATCTGAACTAAGGATTGTCTGCTGCTTTGCTCAAACTCATGGGTCATGACTGTGCTGCAGAGCGTGAGCCAAACAGAAATGCAATCTGAATTAGTCGGGAGGGTCATGCATATATAGTGTTATATTTTCCAGAGGCGTCTAATTTTAATAGGTCCCTCTATTAGGGGAAAGCAAAGAAGTGAAAATCAAGATGAAATAATGGAATAGTAAGGAATGGAGGGGACGGTAAAGATATTTGTTTTGAGCTCCTGCTTGACATGGAAATTACAACTCTTAAACCTGATTGAAGGACAGTCCTGAGTCTATTCATATAAAGAAGGTGTTAATATGTACTACCATGTCATTGTTATTGGGGGATGGGAAACACTCATTTTATTTAGACATGCCAAAAACCAGTCAGAACAGCATAAGTTCATGGAAGTGGTATAACAACAATTACAAGTGTGAGTTCAATCCTATGCTGTGTTTATAGATTTATGGTGTATGTGTATCATTATTGAAACTGTAGCACAAGATAATTCTAAATAGCAGATATATAAAAGTCACTAGAAAGTCTTACAGTGCTGCAAAGCATGGTTAACTTATTAGTCATGTTTTGTTTAAAGAAAAAAAAAATCAAGATTAGGGGCTGGTCCGGTGGCACAGTGGTTAAGTTTGCACACTCTGCTTCAGCAGCCTGGAGTTTGCAGGTTTGGATCCCGGACATGGACCCAGCACCACTTGTCAAGCCATGCTGTGGCGGCATCCCACATAAAATAGAGGAAGATTGGCACAGATGTTAGCTCAGTGACAATCCTCCTCAAGCAAAAAGAGGAAGATTGGCACCAGATGTTAGCTCAGGGCCAATCTTCCCCTCATACACACACACACACGCACACACACACAAATCAAGAGTAGTTTATACTGAGCACATATCACCAGGATGAGCAGAGAGCATTAGATGGATGGGCTCGCTGTCAGAGCTTTAGTTCATATTTGAAATGTCACTGCAGGGTAATCTCAAGTCACAATTACAGCAGACCTTATTTCTCAAAGCTAACCCCTTCTTCCTTGTGGGCTAACCATTCTTCCCCCTTATTTCAGGCTTCTCCTTCCTCCCTGAAGCCATGTGCTTCCCCATGTGGCTGTGGGCTCAGGGTAAATACAACACTGATTATCCTCCAGACACCACTGAGGTCCCAATCCTTTATCAGTGCTTGGTTTGGATATTGGCATGTGATTCAGTTCTGGGAAGGGGCACTTAAGGAGCTTCTGGGGAGCATCCGGAAGGATTTTGAAGCTCCTAAAAAGAGATACAAAGAAAAGACCCTTTTCCACTGGATGAAGATGTATGGGAATGTGGTAATTGGGATGACTACTACTATCTTTCTCCACAAAAATGACGAAACAGAAACTAACCAACTCTGAAGAAATTTCCCTACCCTTGGACTTCTTTTTCTATGAGATAACTCATCTCCTTACTACTTAAGTCATTTTGAGTTGAATGTTCTGTTACTTGCAGACAAAAACATCTTCCCTGATACTTTAACATTCCCATTTGAAAAAAAGAAAGTTAGATATATAGTATCTTTATTTGATATTTGTCTCGATCAGTTTTGTTTGCCTAAAAGATAAAGCTTATGTTTTAATTTTCTGTAATTTACTAAGACCTAAGATGTAGCAATGATCTTCTCTTTCACGGTTGCTGGAGAACCTTACGCGTGTTTCATCCTGGAAATAGATTAGTTTCTTTATATCTTGGGTGTATGTGCTGACTCAGAGATCTGCTCCCAGATTGCACATCTCTTACAGGTCGTTCTGAATCACCAGAGAACTCTTTTCCAGTATTGTTTGCACCTTCTCCTCCTCCCCTTCTTGACCCAGCTCCTTGACATTTCCAGGTGACGTTCTTAACTGAATCCTTTGTCATGAATTTTGTGCGTGTTCCTTAAATTGTGGTATTGTCATGTCTGAGAATCGTTTATGCAGTTTTCAGAAGTTCCCAAACCTGGCTCATAATCAGAATCTTCCCAGACTTACTGACCGAATCCAAATCTCTCTCCAGGTGATTCTGATTATCAACCAGGTCTGGCAACCACTGATATAAGGGCTATCGAGGACAGAAAAATTGTACTGACCTGATCCCATACCTAAGATAAATGGGTTCAAACCTCGCTTGACAAGGTAAACAATGTAAGAACAAAATTTTATTTCTTTATAGCTTAATTTTTAATTTTCAATAAAGGTTTCTTTATTCTTTAGAGTGATGAGAACCTATTTCACTCAACTCTAATCTATGAGCACCCTTCTCCATCCCCCTGTCAGCAAGTTAGAAAAAGCTTATGTAACATCAAGTTAATTGAGAGGAGGAGCCCGTTAGTCCTCGACATCCTATGTCTACATTGCCATCCTGAGACATCCAGGGTCCCATCAGGTCTCTGGCCACTTGTCCCTGCAGGTCTGTGTTGTTGCTATCTGCATGACTCCTTCATTTTCTACAGCTCTTCTGCAGTACTTCCCTGCTTGTCAAGGGTGCTCAGATGTCTTTCTGCTGCTCTTGCACCACCTGGAACAAGAGAAACTCACCATGGCTGCCTAAGGCCCCACCAACCACCTGTTCCATCTCTACCCAGGCAACACAGCCTGACCCCTTCCGCTCTCTGTTGCCATAATCCTACCTGGCCCTTTGCCAGGGCTTATTGTCCCTTTCCCTGAGATCTGCACTGTAATTGCTTTCCCTCTGACTCTCCCCTCCCCCAATCCTGAAGCGTGCTCTTTTGTGCTTGGGAGGCATGGAAACCTCAGAGGTTTCCTCCCAAATCTCTTGTCTATGCCCTCTTCCTTCCGAGGGGAAACTCAAGTTTTTATACATATATATGAAACCTTAGGATGAAATGCAAGATCCTGTATGGTAGGTGTAATGAACATGTATTTTTGCTTTTGCAGTGTGTGTGCATGTGCCTGTGCATGTATTAGAACACAGACACATGTATATAGTAATTAACAAGATTGAAAATCTGTCATTGGAAATAATTTTTCACTAAGTTCATTTCATGTTCTAGATTCACATTCTTTTCATTGGAGTTTATAATAGGTGGTAAAGATAAAAAGGATTTAAACTAATATGCTGAAATGCACACATCTAAATGAGTGTTTTCTCCAAAACAGTCATCTCAGGCTCCTATACATTTATTCCACTAATATTGCCTTAGCCCTAATCATTTCTGGGTTTTTTTCCTTTGGAACTGTCTTCATTTTACAAACCGTAAGTTGGAAATGTTAGTGGTGAATTATCATGAAACCCACTTCCGCTGCCCCCATTCCCATCCCACTTATCAAGATATAGCTCGGCTTGTCTATGTACCTTCAAAACCACTCTTAACTTATGGTTAGTTATGACCTTGATTTTTAGAAACGATAGATAAAGATTTTTCTCCCTTAATGCCATTTAAATGAAATTCTGAAAAACTCTATGTTGATTTGTGAAAGAAAAACTCAAAAATTGTTTTGAACAACAGCATCATTGAAGTCAATGTATAATTACAAAATGATTACTCTGAAGCAAACCACTCTTGTTTGGATGGATAAATGTTGGTAGTTTACTTTAAACCAGTGAGTTTCAACGGGGGATGACTTTGCCCCCACCCCCACCCCGGGGAATACTTGGCAGTTTCTGGTGACCTTTTTGGTTGTCTCAGCTGGGCAGGGGGAGTTCCTGGCATCTAGTGGGCAGAGGCCAGGCTTGGTGCTGCACATCCTACGGCGCTGAAGGCAGCCTCCACAACTAAGAATTATCTGGCCCCAAATTCAGTACTGCTGAGGTTGAAAAGTCCTAGTTTAAACAAACAAATGATTACTTGTAGTCATCCGTCACATTTTAATATGCTTAAAAGCTTCTGGTCCCCTCCCCCCAGCCTCAGTCTTACTAGATCATGCCATGGAGCCAACTCAAGCAGCCTCATCTTTCCGTCCAGCGCTCAGGCTCACAACCTCTTTGAGGCTTTGTTTCTGCCTTAAGTACAGAGGGTGGGGTGGGAGGGGGAAACCCGTTCCAGTGAGAAGAGAGGCAGCAGGAGAATACACAGGAAACACACAGATTGATGTTCAGGTGGAAGTTTCCCTGGCAATCTTTGAATTCTCCCTGAGAAATTTATTTATTCGCTCCGAGTTGTTTTTCCCACCCAAGCAAGCAGGGGCAGAGACTCCATCTGAACGTTGGTTTTCCAGAGTCGTAACCCAGAGAGAGGCTGACTGTGCGGTACCGTCACCTGGGAAGTTGTTTCATCGCCTCACAGGCTAAGGTTCCACCGCCCCGTTCTGCCTCACTGCTGAACTTCCCTTTAATGAGCCAAGGTTGGCTGCCTTTTCCTTTTGCTCTCCAACTCCACCCCACTCTCCTCCTTTGCTACACCGTCTGCATTTGAAGGCGAGTTTTCCTTATCTGTTCTCCGATGAGCAGTTATTATTTCTGTGGTTGATTTGCCCTGTCCCGCTCTCCTCCTTTTCTTTGTACAAGGGTAAAGTTTCAAACCACCACCCCAACATGAGGCCAGACATGGTTTTCCACAGGAAGGTCAGCTGTTTTGTTCTCACCCTGTGTCCTCAGCTCCACCAAAGACCTCTATCCCTATTATGGCGCCTTCCTGTGGCTCGTTAGAGTTTATATGTCCCTGAGCAGCATCTGGGGCTACCCAGATCTGTTCTTGCAGGTTTGTCCCTGATGTCTGATTTCCAAAGCAGAGATCAGTGGGGAGCCCAGAACCTCCCAAACATCAAAAGAGAAAGGGAAATCCATATGGCCCTTTTCTTGGATCATTGACATGCCCTAGGAAAGCCATATGATGACTCTACCTCTCCTTTCTCTCAGGGAGGGTGTCCCCCACATGTTTTGCAGGGTTTGGGTAAATCTCTACATTTGGAAATGGTTAGCCATGGTTTTAGATTTCGGGATTCCTGACAGGTACTGCCTATCACAAGCAACTCTAAGGTCCCATCCCTATCTGAATGAACTCTAGCAAGAAGTTTTCCCAGATGAGTTCTGCCTTCTGATTCCTGTTGAGATAGTGTTGAGCAAATGGACAAAGTGATCAGATACCTTAAGCACATTCTCTGGGTTCTGGTGTTAGTGTCTCTGTGGCTGTGGATAGTCTCCAGGTAAGCTGCCCTTTGGGAAGGGCCTTCTCCTGTAGGCATCAAGCACACTTCTCACATTTGAACTTGACTTTTTTTTTTTTTAAAGAAAGCACCTGAGCTAACAACTGTTGCTAATCTTCTTCATTTTTTTTTCCTTCTTCTCCCCAAAGCCCCCGCAGTACATAGTTGTATATTCCAGTTATAGGTCCTTCTGGCTGTACTATGTGTGACACCGCCTCAGCATGGCCTGATGAGCGGTGCCATGTCCACGCCGAGGATCCGAACTGGCGAAACCCCGGGCCACCAAAGCAGAGTGCACGAGCTTAACCGCTTGGCCATGGGGCTGGCCCTGAACTTGACATTTTTAATGTAGGTCTACAGAAGCTAGTCTGGGCAGATTAAGTCCCTTCTTTACCAAATGCCCTGTTCACTGTGTGATACTGTCAAAAACAAGAAGCAGAATCCATGGGTCACTTGCAGGTGCTGGGCAATGGAATACCAGCGCGAGTCCCCCATCAACAAGCTCCTGTTTACTTTAATCTTGCCACATATTTTTTGAGGCCTTTGGAGGCAAGTTGAGCTCTGACAGGGAACTTTTTCCTCTTCCCTTATAGCACCTCCCTTCTCTCTTCCACCCTTAGTGGAGGTATGGTGATTTGTTTACTGTTTTTGAGTTTTAAGTCTCTGTTTCACATATATGACAGCCCTGACTTTTCTGGCATTCCAGTCCTGAAATTTTATGCCATTCAGTATTTTAACTTGTTTATTAAGGTCCCAGTTCTGTGATCAGCTAGAAGATGTCTCTAGACTTTCATCACATAGAACAAGCTTCTTCCCACTTCTATGTACCATTGTTTAGTAATCAAGAGTCCATGTTAAATCATGGTAAAGGTGGGGGAGATGCCTGGCTCTAGTCCAGGGGTAGCACTATATTTGAGGGACAACCCAGGATGCTCCAAATTCAGTTGTTAACAATTTCCTAGACCAATCCCTGCAATGTAATATTGGCATCCAATCCATCACTGTCCCAGCTTGTAAGGAAATTCTGAGTTGTTTGTGTTCAGTACCAACAAGGTAAAGGGATCAGGTTTTCTTTTCAGGCCCCATCCCCACATAATTATGCACTTTCCTTCTCTTCTGGTGGACCCACAAGTGTTAAAGACTGTTGGATAGCAGGTTATCTACAAGCAAAGGATCAGTGAGAGAGTCCACATTCCAGAAAGCTTGGGCTAATGGCTCCCTTTCCTGCTTCTCCAGTCCCCCTTCTCTTTCAATTGCTCCTCTGATTACCTTCCTCCTCTTCCTTCATCTCAGTCTTGTGTGGTCTTTGGAATTAGAGAAACCAGCTCTGTTTGCTGCCTGAGAATATTTCTGGCATGCATTAGACTGTGGTTTCTTTGAGTCTTTGTGTTTTGGTGATGAGGGCTGGGGAGAGGAAAGTGGTGGAATGAGTGAAAAAAGAGGAGGTGGGAACTGCCCAGAAAACAGAATAATACTTTGGAATGTAACCCCACCATGTGCCATATAGAATTAGACTCTTTCGCTCTGATTCTGAATAATTCAAACAGCATTATTTTGGCAGATTAATTATGAGAATAATGGCTTGATGTCTGTTATATCAGTGGTTAAGGTGAGTGGGGAAGTAGCTTTTATCATTGTCTAAAACACTCATGCCAGAACAGATGGAAAACATCACGGGAAGAGTCATGTGTAATCTTGACATACCAGCTCTTAAAATGAAAGTAGTAGTATTTTCTCTTCGTTTGTTCCATAAGCTGCCATTCAGCTGTACTTGATAGTGAGTTTGGCAAGATGTTTCCCAATTAAATTAGTACAACTTATCTCTACAGATGACAATATCTGACTTTGATTGAATGTTTATTCTTTATCAGATTCTGGGCTCTAAACTATACAAACATATATTACCTCACATGGTCCTCGAAACAACTCTGTGAGTTAGTTTATTTTTACCTTGGTAGGGTGTAGAATCGCCATTTTACAGACAGGAAGTTGAGCTTTAATTTTGCCCAGGGTCACACAGCTATTAAGTGGTGGGATTCAGACCAAGGTCTTTGTGACTCCAGAGCCCCTGCTTTTACGCCCACATCACACCTTCATTATGGAAATGATCCACAGGAAAACAAGAGTTCGGGCTGACTCTGCAGGACCCTGGCATCACCACAGCCAACCTGGAGTCTGAATGCAGCTTGAGGACTCTGGATGTATCAGATCAGAGGCATGCTGAGCTGCCTCCCTGGACTTGGAGAGATCCTCTGGAGGGGATGGGCCCTTGAGGAATGAAGATAAATCCCTCTTTTGTGTGTGTGTGCATTTGTGTATGGGGTTTAAATAGGAATGTCCCAGCAAAGATGTAACTGATCCCATTTTTTTTTCCTTTAAAATATTTTAATTCTTTTTGGATAGGTAATATAGTCACATGAGTCAAAAACCAAACATTATAAGGTCTTCCTTCCACCCCTTCAGCCCAGTGTGTACCCCATTCCCTTTCCCATGGATATCTTTTCAGAGTTCCTTTTATGCTGATGCTAATATAAATGAATGTAAATGTATATTCTTACTCCTTTCATTCTTTTCTATATAAAGGCAGTCATTTTAAAATTCTGTACCTTCCTGTACTTTTTTCACATAAGGATTTATCTTGGATATCTTTCCATATCAACACATGGGGAGCTTCCTTATTCTTATTTACAATGGCGTAATATTTCATGGTGTTAGATGTGTTATCATTTATTAACCACACTCCTTTTAATGGACATTTGGTTGTTTCCAGGCTTTCTTCTTACTGATTCAATGAAAACCTTGAGTATATGTCATTCTGCATATGTGCATGTATATCTACAGGATAAGTTTCTGAAAGTAGGATTGCTGGGTTAAAAAATATGCATTTACAATTTTTACTGATAATGCCTAATTGCCCTCACTAAGGGTTATACTACTTTGTACTCCCACCAGCAATGTATGAGTTTCCCATAGTCCTGCCAACAGAGGTAACACATTTTGGGATTTTGTCCCATCTGATGATAAAAATGTTTGGACTTTGGCCCATCTAATGTAAAAAAATTGTATATTTCTTACTATGATTAAAGTTAAGCAACTTTTCATGCTGAAGATTCATTTGTATATCCTATTCTGTGAAACTTTCCCATTTTTTCTTGGTTTATACATCTTTTTAACAATTTCTTGGAACTCTTTATTTGTTAGAGAGAGTAGTCTATGATATGAATTGAACTTTTCTTTTCCTGTTTGTTATGTGGCTTTTTACTTTCTTCTTCTTATGGTCAAATTTGTTAGTCTTCTCTTATGTCTTATAGATTTTAAATCAAAGTTAGAAAGTCCTTTCCAACTTCAAAGTTATAAAAGTGTTCTCCCTACTGTAATCTAGTACTTTCATGATACTAGTTTTCTTATTTAAATCTTTGATCTAATTGGAGTTTATCCATGTTTGGATCCAACTTTTTTTTTTTCAGATGGCTATTCAGATGTACCCACCATTTATTGAATAACTGCTGGTAATTCAGTGCCCACTGGTTTGAGTTTCCACCTTTATCAAATACCATATATATATATATGATATGGTATACATATGGTATATGATGTATATATGATGATATATATATATGAGAGATATATATATATATGAGCAACGTCAGCATTGTGGCAGAGTGAGCTCTTCCCTTGGACTCTCCCCTCTAAGATACAACCAAAAGGACATTCATACACCAACAGAGGACATATACACATCACAAAAGATGTCTGGGAGACTCACACAGCCATATGCCTGAAAATGGTGGGGCTGGATCCTCTGGAGGAGCTCTGTGGAGAGAGACAAGCTGCGGCAATGGGAAGCGCACAGGTGAAAAGGGTGCCCTGTCCCCACCTGGCACTCCAGCCCCAGAATTGTCCGGAGCATGGTGTGGTGAGCATAACAGTGGTGGCGGGGAAAGTATGCAGGTGAGGGAGGTGCCCCATCCCTTTCCAGCACTCCAGCCCCAGGATCATCCAGAGCACTGTGCAGAGAGCTTGGCAGTGGTGGCGGGGAAAGGGAAAGTGCACCGTCCTGCAATGGCCCAGAGCTCTGTACAGAGAGACAAGCAGAGGCTAGGGGAAGCACTGGGGAAGGAGAGTACCCCTCCCCCTGCCCGGTGCTCCAGATCTGCCATAGATCAGTTGCTCAGAGAGAAAAGCAGTCAGTGGCTGGAGCTGGGGAGCCCCTGCTCGTGAGGAGCCCAGAATACACAGCCCCTGATCCCCATCGTGTGGAGGTAGATGGCAGCTGTGACCAGATAAGGGCACCATGAGGAAGCAAAAATCTACTCCATCAAGCAGTATAAGTAGGTATATTAAAGCTCTAGACCAGAAGGAAAGAGACAAGTACTCAGAAACCAACCCTGAAGGAACAGAAATCCATAACCTAGATGACAAAGAATTCAAACAGCTATCATTAAAAAACTCAACAATTTACAAGATAACACAGACAAATTAACAAATTCAGGAGCTTGAAATCAACAATACAAAGAGACTAGGCACCCCTGTGTTCATTGCAGCATTATTCACGATAGCCAAGACGTGGAAGCAACCCAAGTGCCCAACGACAGATGACTGAATAAAGAAGATGTGGTATACATATACAATGGAATACTACTCAGCCATAAAAAAAGACATAATCGTCCCATTTGCGACCACATGGATGGACCATGAAGGCATCATGTTAAGTGCAATAAGCCAGACAGAGAAAGACAAGCACCATATGGTTTCACTCATATGGGAAATATAAACAAACTTACAGACAAAGAGAACAATTTAGTGGTTACCAGGAGGAAGAGGAGGGGAGGGTAGGCACAAGGGGTGCAAGGGCACATTTATATGGTGTTTGACAAATATTAATGCACAACTGAAATTTCACAATTTTACAAACTATTCAGACCACAGTAAAAAAAATTTTTTTAAAGAAAAATATATACATATTTAAATGGTTTTATTTTAGAATGCTAGAAGAAAGTCTGAATTTTCCTGTTACTGACCTTAGGGTTTCTTTCTTGTTGTGGTAAAATTTACCATTTTGACTGTTTTTAAGTGTACAGTTCAGTGGCATTAAGTACGTTTGTGTTATTGTGCAACTGTCACCACTGTCCATTCCCAGAGCTTTTTCATCATGCCACCGTATGAGTTGGGAATCAATATACTATTCATTTTATGACACACTATCCATTTGTAAGGTGTATGCTGATTTCGGAGATGTGAAAATGTAGGAAAGGGTACATCTTAGAATTTATGAAATGCAGTTCTAAATTCCCAAATGTATTTGGTGTATTTCTGGACATTCCGTTCTGTCCCCTTGGTTTGCCTCTTTCTGTGCCAGCGGCACACTGTTTTAATTATTCTAGATTTAGAATATCTTTTAAGTTATAATGGAGCTAGTTTCCCCTCACTGATCATTTTCAGAAGACTGCTTTTTGTAACTGTTCTTGTCTACCTGTTCAGAAAATCTAGGCAACTTCTCCTTGGATCTTGTACATCTTCTTTGCCTCCCTCTTTCTACCTCTGTTCCACTTAAATTGTAAAAACTTGAGTATAGAACACCTTATTATACCTGAAGATCAGCTGTAAGTCTGGATCAGAGGAGCTTCTTTGAAACTTTGTGTATCTTCTCGATGTTCTTTATCTGGGTTTTAGCATTGCTATGGGAGGTGCAGTCCATTCCTGATGTGTGTTGTTGCCATAAAAGAGATGCTCCTGTATGTTCCTGAAATCATTTACTCCTTTTGTATCTTGTACATAGAATGTCAGCCTTTAGAGTGAAGTAAGCATCGTCCTGATAATGCCAAAAAATCTTAAATGTTTGCAGCTGCATCAGGGTTTAATGTGTTTCACTAATGCATTTACCCTCAATAAGTTTATTGTTTTGCCAGTTATTCCTATTAAATTTTTAGCATTTTAAATATTGTGTTGCTATAAACTTGGCTTTATTTGCATTTATAGATCATAAACACATTTCTTTTTTGTTTTCCTGAAGAATCCATTTTGAGAGCCAGTAAATCCTGTGGAAAATGGCCTTTAGTGATCTTACGTCGAGGACCATGCGTCTTTATGATAATTGGATCAAACATGCTGGTAAGTAACCAAATTTCCTAATTGAGCCTCATTCTTTCTTTTTTATGTCAGATTTCCATATTTAATAGCATTTCATTGGAACGGAATGAGAGACTTTGCAGCTTAATACTTCCTCAAAGACACCCCAAATATTGATTTTTATTACTAGTTAGTGAAGAGGAAGTACAAGGGTTTCATTACAGACATGTCCAAAGACAGAGCTACACAGATGTCCAGTGCGATGTTTATAACAGTGAAAATAGCTTTAGTATCTAGTGAAGGGAATTGGTTAATAAATGATGGTGCATTCCAACTCGGGAGCCACTAAAAGTGATTTTGGAGGCACAGTGCTCCTTGGCTGTTTTCTGCCCTAATGCTCCTAAGGGAAATAACAGTTTCTGCCCACAGTGGCTCCCCCCATGGTGCTTCTTGATGGGAAGAGCTGCATCCCCCAGGGGTGTATCAGAAGGGGCAAGGAGCGTTTCCTAGGGTAACCCCTGAGTAATTCTGAAATGCCTGCCTTCTCCCCTTGCCCATTAAAAAAAAAAAATCAATGTTTTAGAAGAACATTTAATACTGTAGCAGGAAGTTTAAAATACATAAAATGAAAGCAGGTTATAAAACACCACATGTATTTCTTCTGTGAGGGTTACCAGTTATCTCTGGGTGGTAGGATTATGGGTAATTTCTGTTTACTTATCTATGTCTGTCTAGATTTTTTAAAACCACTAAATGTATGTTGCTTTTATAGCTATTACAACACTTTTAAAATATAACAAAGGTAAAAATTTTTTAAATAGGGAATCAGAGCATTTTAGAGCTGAGATGGACCTAGATATCATCAAAGCTAACACCTCATTTTAGAGTTAAAGAAAATGAGGCCCAGAGATGTGGCCTTCCCAACATCATGGTTAGTTCTTGGCAGAAAAGACTAAAACCTATGTTTTCTGATTAGTATTCTGGTATTTCGCATTTGAATTATTTTACGCATATCCACCACCATCACCACTTTAGATTAGTTCTTCCTTATCAACAAGAAATGGCAGGGGGCAGGCCCCTGTGGCCGAGTGGTTAAGTTCATGCACTCTGCTTTGGCGGCCCAGGGTTTCACTGATTTGGATCTTGGGCGTGGACATGGTGCCACTCATCAGGCCATGCTGAGGCGGTGTCTCACATGTCACGGCTGGAGGGACCCACAAATAAAAAAACAATACACAACTATGTACCGGGGGGTTTTAGGGAGAAAAAAGGAAAAATAAAATCTAAAAAAAAAAAGGAAATTGCATGTTCACCAAATTCAGGAGGAAAAAGTGCCATCTTTTAGCACCTACCACAATTGAAATTATATTCCAATTTACATTGATTTTTTTGCAAAGATACACTGTTTCATGGTTGCCATCTTTCTCAGTAGACTGCTAGAGACCACTTTGATTTCACTAAAAAAAGTCCCGGCAGTTTTGCCCCTGAAGAATGCCAAGGATCTAAAAGAGATCTTGTAAATAGAGAAGCTGCGCTCTGCTAGGGGAATAAGGGAGAGTGACTATTTCCATATTTTCTTCTTAGTTTTCAACTTAATGTAATGATGCAGAGAACATATAGGTTTCTTTAGAGGTCATCCGTCTCTGAAGGTTTACCGTAGTTCTCATAAATTCAGTATTTAATTTAAATACTATACTTTTTGTTTTGTTCTAAAGTTTTTTTTTTTTTTTGAGGAAGATTAGCCCTGAGCTAATATCTGCTGCCAATCCTTCTCTTTTTGCTGAGGAAGACTGGCGCTGAGCTAACATCCGTGCCCATCTTCCTCTATGTTATATGTGGGACGCCTACCACAGCATGGCTTGCCAAGTGGTGCCATGTCTGCACTGGATCCGAACCAGCGAACCTTGGGCCGCTGAAGTGGAACATGCGCACTTAACTGCTGCGCCACCAGGCTGGCCCCTGTTCTAATGGTTTTTATTTTTATTTTTTCAGATACTAATATTTTAATTGCTTTTCAAAGTAGATATGTACCTTGCTACCTGAACTCTCATGATTTGAACTCGGGAACCAAGCCAAATAGAACAGATCCCTTGCTATCCAGCACTTGCTGCTCACTATCTCAAATGCAGGAACCCAAGAGATAATCAATATCCTAACTCAAGAGCCAAATAGAGTTAGATGATGATGAGTATTTGCATAGTGCTGGAAGTCAAAAGTGTTTTAAAATGAACTACTTCTGAATTCCACTTCCACTTTTATTCATGAGTCAACTCTACTTTTTATGAGGAATACTTACATTGAAAAGCTGAGTAATATTAGGTCAGAAAAAGGAATGACAAAGGAGTGGAGGTGATTAGAGAGACACAAGACGAGCCCTGGAAACAGCATTGCAAACAGTGCAAGGAAGAGGCCAGGAAGAGGCAGGGAATACTACCTGTCTGAGTTTGTTAATTTGAAGTCTTGAGAGAGGAGGGTGGGTATGGGGATGTGTGACGAGAAGACCTAGATTTACGTTCTGATTCTCCTGTGGACCAGCTATGTGATCTTGAACAAGTTATTTATTGTCCGCTAGTCTCAGTTTCTTTGTTAGCAAAACAGAGATGAGAATGATACCTACCAGCTGCCAGATAATATGCGTGGAAGTGCTCTGTTATTTGGGAAGTATCCCAACACAAATGGTGGTGGTGGTGCTGGTTACAGATAATTGATAGAGCATTTTTGTCTTTAAATACTTTTAATAACGCATATCACTTTTTAAAGAAGTTTCTTCACATATTTTTTCCTGTCAGGACCTTGAAGGGTTAAATGTTCTGTGTTGAGATTTAAGAGAACACTATCAGATGTAACAGGAGAGGGTTTTGCTTCTGCTTAGTGTGGTATTGATCTCTGAGAGCCCTTAGGAATCATTTCTGGCCGTCTTGGTCCAGTTTTACTTTGCTTACCCTGGGAAGGTCAGAGCCCATGACCAAGGGCCAAGAATTTCAAGTGTATTCTTGGCTTTGGCTCTAATCCTGAGTAGCCTTCAGGAAACTTAGTGATATTCGTTGGTTTTCTGATTGCCAGAGAAGTGGTGGTCATGCCTAGTTGTTTCATGTGGAAAATTCCACACCTAGAGAATTTAAAAATGGTTTAATTAATACTTAAGCTATAAGAGGATTTATTATGATTCTTAGATATGAAATGTCAAATTTTGAAATAATGCTATAGTAGCATTTTGGGCTATAGAGAAATGAAAACATTTTTAATGTTTAAAAAGCACCTTTCCTTGTGTTTGGATAGTAATAATAACTTTTCAGACTTAGTTGTGATCTTTTTGCAAGAAGATGGAGTCTGTAAGACTGCTGCCATTTTGAACCTTTAGTACTACACAGGGTGCTAGAGGTACACCTTGGCTTTTCCTTATAGCTTCTTCATCTTATTGGTACTTGGAATTTCAGAGAGAGCTCTTTGAGCTAGTACATGCTACTTCCAAAGAGAACACTCTCTTACAAGGAGTTGATGGAAAAGCTCCTTAATGTTCTATATATGTGGCACTTGTGCTTCGCCTGTACTTTCTCTCTGGAACACTCTTAGAGAAGATTAATCAGGCTAATAATGTCAGAACTTTGATAATCACTGGGGTATGGACTCTCAGACACCTTTCCTTCCCATCCTCTGCTTTCATCTCGGCTCTACTCATGACACTTAAACCCAACTCTGATGACCAAAATAGAAGGTGCATCATCAGCCTTTTGTCTCTGGGGAAAACAGGGCTCACCTCACCCCTGAACCTTTTGTAGTTTGTGGAATCACAGACTGAGTCCAAATTAACTTTAAATATTGCCAAGCAGTCCCCTCTACAATCTCCCTATCAAGTTACCATCCATTTCTGAATTGTAGATTTCTCATCATGGGGACGCCACTACCTCACATGGAAATGGGCTCTCTGTTCAGAAAGGTGTAACTGTTGCTGAGAGAAGGAAGGAAAAATGAACAGTTGTCAGAGTCACGAACATTGTATTGAAGACTTCGAGTTTTATTTGGTCAGTAGAGATAGCTGATTTCAGCAGAGGAAGAATCTGAGCAGACCTGTACCTTTAGAAAGTGAGTTTCGCTGTTGTGTGGAAGACAGGATGTAGCAGATTGGATCAGGAGGCAGGGAAAACACATGAAAGACCACTGCAGAGCACCTGGTGAGGGATGCTGAGGCCCTGAAGGGAGGTGAAAGAAGCACACCGAACCCCTGGATCTCAGCTCTGATCATTGTGGTCAGGCAGCTTTTTTTTAAATATGTGATATCGAACCTGAAGTGAGTTCGCTCAGCCGTTGCACAGCAAGCCAATCTCTGACACCAGCTGTCGTGGAAGAAAGTAGGAATTTTATTATTGCACAGCACTGAGCAAGGAGATAGGGCAGCTAACGCTGAAATCCAAACTCCCCAAAAAGCTAAAAGGAAGGGTTTTTATTTGAGGTTTTAGGTAGGGGAGGGGGAGCATATGGCCTTGCTGGTCAGAGCTTTCCCACCAGCCTGTGTTTGGCCTTGAGACCCTTGCAGAGAGGAGAGAGCCTGTGACCTTGCTGGTCAACAGCTTTCCCACCAGCCTGTATCTCTTTGTGGGGAAGAGATAGTGAATCCAGGTGCTTGTCCTTGGTGGTGTCTGTCTCCATGGAGGATAGTGGATTCTGGAGCCGGGAAGCCAGGGAGCAAGCAGTGAATGAGTGTTTTGGTTTTAACCTCATATATGCTGGGTTTAATGTAGGGAAACTGATATCAGGGTAAGTATGAATTACCCCCTATTTTATGTCCATCTCTCAATCTTGAGGGATTTGGTGCTGCGACTGATCTAGCTGCTTCCTGCTGGAACAGGGCATAAGTTGTTCCATCTCACTGAACCAGTCTTTTAATAAGACAGTGATGCAAATGGGCTCCCGAAGTTAGGCCTGTATCAGGTAAGTAAGTAACCAGGTATTTAATAAGAAGTTTTTCTAGAGAAACCAAAAGAGAAAAACAAGGTTAATGGTTGGAACAAATTATAAACTAGTTCTTGAGCCCAGGGGGCAGCCAGTCAAGATTCCTAGAAGTCAGGGTTGAGGCATCTTTTGCAGTTTGAAATGTCTCTGATGGTCTCATCAGGCACTCGGGTAGCTTTTTGAGTGGTTTATGCAGCAGTAGACATGAATCTCTCTTAAGTTTATATTAGGTCCTCCAGCTTCAGTTTGCAAGGCTTTAGGAAAAAGGGAAGATTTAGTTTTCGATGACTCCAAATGAAAATGATTGGAAAAAACCCTGAAAATGTTAGTGTGGAGGTTTGTAGCCAGGTATTTCAGGAGACTAAAAGAATTCAGGAGCCAGTCTAGTTAACAGATGTAACAAAAATCTTAAAGACAATTGACAGAACCAAAATCCAATATCCACAAATGTGTATTACAGTTTCTATTGAAACATAATCTTTCTCTCTAAAGTCACCCTCAGTTTCACTAGACATAGCCAAATTAAGACTAACTGGTTTGCAAAATAAGTCTAGTTTTAATAAATTTGGCATAATTATTTACATAAGTACAGCAAGAATAGTAATTGATTATATAGGCTCTTTTAAATCTGCTTTGCTGGAATGTGATAAGGAATCTCAGGTTGAACTTTAAAGGCCTCTCAAGGAAAGCCAAGCAAAAGACCTGTCATCATATTCTGCCTGCAGTACCTACAGATTTGGGTGAATCCCTCTCTTTGTGAGGTTCCCCAAAATATTGAGGTTCCTTGTGCCCGCCAGAGTGAGCTACATTCTCTGCTCAACCTTTCCAGATCACAGAACCCATAAGCAAGGTACCAGGCCAATATTTCCAAGTGGCTTTATTCCAGAATGTCAACCTTCATTCCTCAAAAGCTGTCTTGTTATATCCAAGCCTGTATGGTTTTTTCAAATATGGTGTTCCAGTCAAAGCTTTAGTAATATAACCAGTGTTTATAATTGTGTCCTGTTATAAGAAGAGCAGATTCTTAGTGGACTTGTGCAAACAACCATATTGCCATGAGAATAAGAATACTTAGTCATCAGGAGTTTTTATGTTTTGGAGGGCTCAGATAGGGCGAAAAAGATGAATGTTTCAATTTTGTTTACATTTGCTATAAATTATAGTTCCTTAAGAGAATAGAGAAAAAGGTTTTTTTTAAAACTGGAAAAAAACAAAATATCAAAAATCAGCAATATCTCAATGAAAAAGCCATAAACATTATAATCATCCCTATTGGTTTATTCAGTCCTGTGTAATTGGTTCTTGATCTTAATCTTGTGTCAGCAGTTTGTGAGGTGATCAGTTTCTCTGCTAGAGTTCTGTCATTTCTACCCAGTTTAGTTTTACAATCTGAACGTTTATCAGAACCTGTATTCTAGAGTAGGCACCAGAATCTTTTCCATGACTTTCTCTGAAGATGAAACATATTTGCAAAAACATCAAAGTAAAACAGCAACTGTCTGCAAATAAAAAACCTTTCAAAAATGGTAATTTACAAAGACACTTGACAATTCTTGTGACATATAATACTTTGAGATAATAATCAGAATTATGTTAATATAATAATCAGAATTAATATAATATTATATAATATAATATATTATATATAATATAATATATTATATATAATAATGTAATATAATATAATAATTATATAATATATAATATAATAATATAATAATCAGAATTAATTAAAGTAGGACTTCAGAGAGATGGATTCAGAGTGAGACTTCAGAGTGATGACTGACAATCAGAACAGATCATAATTTTAGATGATTTTTAAAATACTTATATTCCTAACACTCATTTACGTAATATCATTTAAGAAAGTTTATCATTACTTATTTGACAGTGCTTCCCATGTAGTCTAATATGCCAAATAAACCTAATTAGTTCAGCATTTTTTCTTATAGGAAGAGAGCAAATCTCTCTGAGAAGTCCCAGGGGCCCTCTGAAAATTCCCAGAGAAACTCTCCCTCCTCTTCCAGGTCAAAAGAAAGGTTTGATTCGGGACTTGAATATTTGTGTGTAGTGGGGAGCTTGTCAAGAATATTAAAAGCTTTAAAACATTTTTTTTAGGTAGGAAACAAAGCTCACTGTGAAACCATGTTCAGGTATCTACTTGAAGTGACAACAGAAACAGTCAAGGGGAAACAGAGTTAAAATAGTAAAAAAAACCAGCCTTTTTATAATCTTTTTATCAAAAGAAGATTAGAAGTTTAGGAAAATTATCTTTTAAGAAAGAGGAAACCAAGTTTTAATTTTGTACCAGTTTACTTTTGACATATAAATTTATTTACTTAATTGGATTTACTTTAATCTTAGCCAACTTGACCATACATAAAACTCTTTAGGGCTTTACTTTTACAAACCTTTGGTTACTTTTTTTACATTCAGAATTTGTCCCAGTACTTTAGGACAAATTTATCTTTCTCAACTCAAGAAATAAAAATATTTCCATTCTTTATATCTTTTTACTGAAAACATATATTTTACTTTCCTTGTATACAGATGTTTTAGAAATATGTGTTTTCTTATAGAAAATTCCTCAGCATACCTAAAACATGTTTATCAATAAACCTAAGCACTTTTCAGTTTCCGTGATATAAGAAACCAAAGGCAGACAAATATATGGTTAGTAGTTAAGCTTTAATATTTTATCTTATATGGAAATGACCTAGATACCCAATAAACTGTTATTATTTAACTTACCTTAATAAAGCTATAAAGTTTAAGTTTCTAAAAAGATTTTGGAAGCTGTTTTTTAAGTATGCAGACTATAAAACATAATTATTGTACTTAAAACTCTTACCCAGTTTTAACAATTACTCTTAAAAACTTCATGTGACATTACAGCAGTTAACTATCGTCTTCAGTTGTTTTAAGTACATACATCATAATACATACAATTATTGTTCAAAAGTTTTTCCAAAAACTTTTATCTTTTTATCTTTATTTAGTTTACCTGTTCTTAACAATTATAGTTAGATCGTCTACAAAAACCTCATGAGACATTAAACAAAATTAGCTATTATACTGAGTTACTGGTTTTGCTGATATATTTTGTAACAGAGATGACATGAGCTCGTTTGACCAGTAAACCCAGGCTGTGTGTCTGCATCATAGCCAATGCTAATAACTTTGAGGACATGTCTATTTTAAATCAAACCAGCAAACTTAAACAGGCTTTCATTCATCAAAGATCATTTTATTTCATGTTAAATAACTTTGTCTCTTAGAAGTTTTTGCATATTCATTAAAGACTGCATTCCGTTATGAGGGATTTTGAATCCTCTTCTGAAACAGGTTTCCAGAATGGCCATTACAATTCCAAATTCTCTCAAAAGTTGACTTATTTTTACTTGTTCAATTTTAGACCAGGAATTTTGGGGGAGTTGAAGCGAAGCAAAGCTTGCTGGGAAGCTCGGCAAGAGAGTAGACAAAAGCAGCAGATTTGGGTTCGGCTGCTGGCATGTTTAATTATTTAATTAGTTTCTCTTAAAGAGGCAGTAAAGTATTTCTAATTTTGTTTAGAAGCCTCAAAAGATTAGAACAGACTCCTCATTGTTGCAGCTGGCTTTTCCAATTGCATACATCAGTTTGGGTGAACTGAAATTGGCCTGTTTAAGTATATCAATTTTTATAAAACTTTATCTTAGTTTTACTAACTCTTATACTTTTAATTAGAATTTACATTAGAATTCCATTAACAAGTTTTGGTATTGCAACATTGTGTAGGGGAAGCATTCCCAGTTAGGCATAACATTTATTCCCAAAGCAAATATCCAGGCAAAGTTGACATAACCTCTTTGTATAATATTAGCTTAAACACGTTAATCTTTATAGTCTTGTTAACCCTAGCAGCCTAACTATTGGCCCAAACAGTTGTTGGTCAGGTTTCTCTCTCTGATTTCTGCCTCCTGACCTTGTAAGTGTTTCAAACTGGGGTAAATACAACAGGTTTGTTTGATGTCCTTTAATGTTGGGGAGCCATTATGGGGGTCCCTTTAGCCAATCCAACCTTAGGCAATGTTTTACTAAAACCTTGTTTTAACTTTATTTATATCTGTTCCATTTATCCCATTTTTCTTTTAATAACTAGCTAAAGATTTTTATCCCATTGGGATGAGTCCTGTGACTCTTCCCTTTCCAATTTCTCTTTGTTAACTTAATATTTTCTCTAGCATCTGTAAGACTACGAGAAGCTGAGACCCCAAGTTTGATTAAGTTCTTAAGACTAGTCATTATAGTTTCCTTTTAATTTGGTCTTTTCATAAGTACCAATAAAACAGCTGTTTATCATGAGAGCTCTCTAAAAAGTTTCCCAACTTAAGGATCCATTGTGTGGCCTTTTTTTTCCCTCTGGAGTCTAAAGAATATTGTGGCCACGTGGTGTTACGAAAGAAAATCATCCCTCTTTAGACATTGTCTTATAGCTATAGGTCGACCATCAGCCAAAGTTTTTCCCAAGGGGCTCTTAGGTGGAATAGATGCAGCACCTCCCATGTTAACACTTTTAAAAGGAAAGACAGACAAACAACAACAAATAACAAACAAGTGCACTTTCCCCAAAACCCTCAGCCACCAAAGGAAGCCAAAACAAAGACCAAAAACCAAAGTGCTTCCAGTCCCAGCTTAGTCTGTGTGCTATACTCGGTGGGCGCCCAACAAATGAAGATCTGCTATGCAGATCTTCCCAAATGAGCAAGGATAAAGGACCTCAGTTGTGCACACCCGGGGGACTTACCAAAATTTGGCCCGGGTGTCACGACTTCAAAACAAATGGAGCCAAGAGGGCTGCCGGGTACCCATTGTTTCCAGCTAGTCCTGCTGGAAAAGGTTAACACAAGGACAAAAACAAAAACTACCAGCTACTTACAAGAGACGTCTTCCTAAGCCCTGAACCTAGTTTCTTCCACCACCAAAGCAAAAGCACAGAGGGCCAATGACGTCTGGTCAGCAGCCTGTCGCTTGGGGCTGTCCCTGAGACAAGGGGCTCAGGGAGCTGCAGGACAGCTTCCAAGAGAGGCCTTTAGCCAGAGGCCAGTGTGCCACAGGTGAGACGTCTGCATGGGACATGGTCCCATCTGGGTCACCAAATTGATATCGAACCTCAAGTGAGTTCGCTCACCTGTTGCACAGCAAGTCAATCTCTGACACCAGCTGTCGTGGAAGAAAGTAGGAATTTTATTATTGCACAGCACTGAGCAAGGAGATAGGGCAGCTAACGCTGAAATCCAAACTCCCCAAAAAGCTAAAAGGAAGGGTTTTTATTTGAGGTTTTAGGTAGGGGAGGGGGAGCATATGGCCTTGCTGGTCAGAGCTTTCCCACCAGCCTGTGTTTGGCCTTGAGACCCTTGCAGAGAGGAGAGAGCCTGTGACCTTGCTGGTCAACAGCTTTCCCACCAGCCTGTATCTCTTTGTGGGGAAGAGATAGTGAATCCAGGTGCTTGTCCTTGGTGGTGTCTGTCTCCATGGAGGATAGTGGATTCTGGAGCCGGGAAGCCAGGGAGCAAGCAGTGAATGAGTGTTTTGGTTTTAACCTCATATATGCTGGGTTTAATGTAGGGAAACTGATATCAGGGTCGGTATCATATGGATGCCTGAGACCCATTCCCTGGGATTCTGATTCGGTTGGACCAAGGTCATTTTTGGCCATTTGATTTTTAAATACTCCAGAGGTGATTCTGCTGTGCTGACAGAATTGACATCTGCTGTAATGACAGCAGCAACACTTACTGAGCACTTAGGCTGTGCCAGCTGTTTACATACAAGAAGTCACCAAATTGTCTGTGAGATACATGCTGTTTTATGCCCAATTCACAGATGAGAAAACTAAGCACAGAGAAGTTAATGACCCCAGGTCACATAATGAGTCAGTAGGAGGACCAGGATCTGAACCCAGGCCGGCTGACTCCAGAGCTTTGCTCAAATAGGATAAAAAAGCTTGGTGTTTTCTTTTATTATTTGCTTGGAAAATGATATGAAATTAAATTAACTAGCTTTTCTCAAAGGACATAATCTATAATCTTTTTTGATCTCTAGACCTTGAAAGCCTCACACAGGATTTTTTTGAAAGGTGTGTGCTTAAAATGTTAAATTACAGGAAAAAGTTATTTGTTTTAAAGTTATTTTCTTCTGCTTCCTGAGCCAGCCCAGCATGCTTTTTTTGGCTTGTGTTCTTTCTACTGCTACCAGCGGAAGAACAGAAAGGTGACATCATTTGATTTTTTCCCCCCTGCTGAGTCAATGAAACAATAAAATAAAATATATTTCTAGTTCAGGAATTCCTTTACTGACACTTAAAAAACCTCTAGTTTTCAGTCATATATGTGCTAATAACAGAAACATTTAAAATTGCTTATAAAGAATAAGAAAAAAAAGAAAAATCGTCCATACTGTCACCATCCACAGGTGAAAGGTTAACATCCCTTCAGAAGACTTCTTTTGGTACAGATTTTAAGTCTTTATTTCATTGGAGATAAAAACTAGACATATTAATATTATTTACGATATTCGTGTATTTTCAGTTTGGATTACTCACTGATGGTAGAAATCCAGCAAAATTTGATCAGTTCTGATTCTGTCCCTTGGTCTCCAGTTGTGTGATGACTTTTATTTTCTGAGACTGGTGAGGTACAGGCCTGTGGCCAGGGTTCCTCGTGGCCTTTTTAGTTGCACGTGGTACCTGGATGTCCTGGGAAACTTGCTAAAGGGGAGGAAGGGACCTGATAGAAGTAATAAAAGACTTCAGGGACATGTACTTGGATAGCTGATTTCAAAGCTTTTCCTGATCTAAAACTGTGACAATGTTAATTTAACAAATTTTTTTAATTTTGAGAACTTTGTGTTTTTATGAATGTCAGGAAGCTTTTGTGGAATTTCTGTTTTGTACATGAAGCTTTACTAAAATGGTTCCTGCTAAGAGCAGCAGTGACTTCCTTTTGTTAAATCCAGCCACACTTTTCAGTCCATGGTTTACTTTCCCTCTTGGCCACATTTGATGCTTTGACTTCTTCCAAAAATTCACTCTCCCCTGGGCTTCGGGATCGCTCTTTGGTGGGTTTCCATCTCTCTCTTCAGCAGGGCCTTCCCAGGCTTCTTTACAGGTTTCTCTCTACCACTCCTCCTTGAGTGTTGAGTCCTCAAGCTTCTGACTTTAGCACGTACTCTCCTTACTCTACCCACTTCTCCTAAATCAGTTTCTCCACTTTATTGTTCATCTTTTATGTGATGGCGAGCCAAACCTACATCTCCGGGCTAGATGTCTCTCCTAATTTCTGGACCCATATATCCAGGTGCCTAGAGGGGGTCTCCATATGAATGATTTACAGGCACCCCAAGTGTAAGATGTTCTAAAGCATAAGTCATCTCTCCTTGACCAATCTTCTTCCTTATCCTGTATTTCTAGTCTCAGTGATGGTATAGTTACCTAAACAAAAAATCTCAGTGTTTTTCTTAACTTCCACTTGTCTCTCATTCCCCTTGTTTAACCATTTTAAAAATTTGTATTTTCTCCCTCCTTACTGTATCTCAGAATGATCTGATCCTATTTATCTTCCCCTATCACTGTCTAATTTTTGATGGTTTCGTTTATAAATGTATTTTAGCAAAGGGCTGTCTCTCCCAAACTGTGTTCCACAGAGTGTTAGTTCCACAAGTTGTTCAATGCTATTTGACAAAAAAAAATCAGGGTTCCATGGCCAAATAAGTTTGAGAAATGTTGCATACACAGTTCCTATCTTGGCAATTCACAATGAACATGAAGCACTAAGAAATCCTGCC
This sequence comes from Equus asinus, assembly GCF_041296235.1. Classification (NCBI taxonomy): domain Eukaryota; kingdom Metazoa; phylum Chordata; class Mammalia; order Perissodactyla; family Equidae; genus Equus; species Equus asinus. The sequence continues at coordinate 63,383,991 of NC_091799.1, forward strand.
AAAAAGCAACTTGTTTGTTTAACGTAGCATTCCCAGTAGTCTCTCCCAACTTGTTGTGGAAAAACTTTAAATATCTTGCTTCCATTGCATATTTTGGGACATGCTTATGTAGGATATGAGATATGGAACACACTCATTTTTCAACCAACCAGTCAGTTTTCCTGTCAACACTTGTTGAGTAGTCTCTCCCTTCCCTGCTTGTTCCTGGGGCTTCCTTTTATCGTATATTAAATTCCTAAATAGCTTGGGATTCGTTTTAGAGTTGATAGTTGGCTTATTTATTTTTCTGAGATAGGGCATCTGTCAGTTTTTTTGAGGGAGGCCCATTTGAGTGCAGAATAAATCATTTAATAGCTAAAGCCATGCCTTGGTACATCTGAGTGTCAAGAGTGAGCGCTCTAGCAATAAAATTGAAGCCAAGTGAGTCATCAGTCATGGAGTCGATTGAAGAAATTTTTGCATCAAGTATAAAATCAGACTTGAAGGGGTATTTGAAGGTTTTTTTAGTAATTAGCTACATTATTAGCAGTTTAAGTGAGCAAGGGCTGTATTCCCCCCACCCCTCTTTCCCAATTGATGAAAGTGATGGTATTTAGCAACCCAAGTTTCATCAAGACTCAATTTTGAGTCAGATGCACCTGGAAACTTGTCCATATTATTCCCTTCTTATTGCTCTGGCTTCATGAGGCAATTTGGTAAAATTACACCTGAACTACTTAAGATTGTAAGATTAATCACATTTTATCTTGAGTTGCAATTTTTAGTTGACCTAATTCTCCTGGCCTGGAATGAGGCGTGATAGGTGAATTTCTTTTTACACGGTTGTGAGGCTAATACATTTTTTTGCTCAAAATATCAGATTTGTTAGCCCACATTTTGGACACTAGAACTCACACTTTAGATACTTAGATGATACAAAGGTCTCTTTCAATTCTATGATTGTATGATACTGTATATTTGGAAATGTCTCAGTTTTCTTGGGGAAAGCAGAAAGTTAAGAAATAGCAAAAATAAACCTTTTTATATATAAAAGAATGTCTGAATGGAGAAACTCTAAAATGTTATTAGTGGGTATAGATGGATGGTGGAACTTTGCTTGGTGTCTTCTGTCCTCCAGATCTACTCTGCACCCTGTGCGGGGCCCTGGAGAATGACCAGTATGGACTATATCCATGGGCTTGCTCCCTTTCCCTCTGGTTTCTGGTTGGGTTCAGCCAATGGAGAGCCCCAGGAGACTGGAGAGAGGAAGGAGTGTGGTGTTTGGGTATGGATTCTCCTGGCCTCTTAGTTGCAGAATTGCCTTGTGCTGGTTGAATCCCTCAACTGAAGGTCATAGCTCCTCTCCAGGAGGGCTTCTCCATGTAACCCTCTCCTGGGTTCTGAGAACCGCTACCTCCCTTTTCCCTTGGAGGTCTAGGGTAGTAACAGCCTCACTGTTTCTAGCCCCATCATTATTCCTGGTGGTTTCCCTTTACCCTTCCTGAAGATAGTAGTGATCATTGCCCAAATAGTCCACTGTCAACATTAAGATCTAGGTGCTCACTTAAAGAAGTACTGGTTGCTGTCAGTTATCTCTTGGCTAAGTGGCTGGGCACTTACATCTTGTTTTTCTCTTAGATCCAAGAGTTGAAGACTGGCTCCTCATGTCCTCGCCTCTGCCACAAACCATCATCCTGGTACTCTATGTCTATTTTGTCACTTCTCTGGGACCAAAGCTCATGGAGAATCGAAAGCCCTTTGACCTCAAGAAAGTGATGATAACGTACAATTTTTTCATAGTACTCTTTTCTGTGTATCTGTGTTATGAGGCAAGTGTCTTCAGTATTCCTAATGGGAGAATTTTGCTTGGGTCTTCCTGTTTATCTGTCATGTTTCTTGTTGTGACTGTAAGGGTAACTCTTCGAGATTTAAGGAATTTTAGAAACTTGCCTCACTAGAGCAGGTATTTGCCAAAAAGTTGTTATGGGTAGATCAGATATTGAACTCCTTAGAGGCCCTCTGTATAGTCTTCCTCACAGGTAGTGAGAAAAGTTAACATTAAGCCAAGGACTTGCATGTAGCTACCTTAATAGGTGATTGAATGAATCCATAAATGTTAGTTTTGAGGAAACTCATGCTGAGAGAAATTAAGTAACTTACTCAAAGTAGCATAGTTGGTAAGTGGAGGACTGATATTTGAATCCAGGTCTGTCTGACATCAGAGCTCATCCTGACTCTGTAATGAGTTGTCATCATCACGGTCAAGACCTTTGGTTTCTGCGTACTCTGATGAGCTAGAAGGTGAAGTTTTGGTTGGTTTAGCTGGGTTTTATGGGGACAGAGAACTTAGACTCATACAAAGCAGTAGGTGAGGGAACCTGTACCTTAAATGTCAGAAAGAGAGATGGGGATCTTCCAGGACCCAAAAGCAGACTCATGGATCCTTGTTCTCCCCCTCTGCTATTAACATGCCTCAGCCACCCTCACTTACCTGCTTTTCTGGGGTTCCTTGCTTCTTTTCCAATACTGGCTGGCTTCCTCATCTTCTGCTCCTTATTTACTTCATCTACAGCACAGCCTGCGCTTCCTCCTACCTGGGTCTTGCTAGGGCCCAGTGTGGCCCCCTGGCCTCTCTTGACACCGTAGCCTCTGCTCATGTGCCCTTCCAATCTGATTCCTGCCATGAGTCCACCTGATCCAACACCTTAAGTCTGCTCTGGCATCGTTTCTCACAGGGCTCCCTGAAGTCTGGACTTACTTTGATGCCTTATATGTCTTCTACTTTATTTCCAAAGTTAACTCACAAGCCACTTTTACTGTCCTTTCTGGAGAATGAGTAACTGAAAGGGAAGGAGTAATAGAGATGGGGAGCAGAGAAAATGCATGCTCTTAGCACGTTCCCAGACATAGGATATAGCCTACTGTAGGACAGTGTTAAGAGCAGACTTAGAAGCCAGGATACCAGGGGCTAGTTAGTCTCAGTTATGCTACTAACTAGCTGCCTGATTTTGAGCAAGTCACTTAACCTCTTTGGGCCTCCATTCTCTAAAGTCAAGATCGAACCAAATTTTCTCTCAAGTCCCTTCAGGCTCTGGTGTTCTTAGGTTCTGTGTCTGATTCTGTCATTGATTGTGATGTCCCCAAATATATGTCTCAGGCTTGGAAAGAATCCAGTTATAAACAGTCAGTTTTAGTTCCTATTTTAGCAATTATAATATAAAAGAAGGTTTGAAAATATCTGAATTTGAAAGTTTCTATCTCCCATTAACTGCTAATACTTGAGTTCCTTGTATGCCAGTTTTGGGGTTTATTACCTGCCAAGTATACATTATTACTCTTTCTTATTGCTAGCCTGAAATATAAACACGTATGTCAAAAGCTCCACTGACTGTTGGAATGTTCTTTAGACTTCGATCAAGAAAGCATTAAGTTCCACACTTGTTTAAACAGACTTTTGCCAGCTGAGCAGCATGTCCTCTCCAGGACACGTGGTTTATTGGGTGGAGCACGATTGCATTTGGTATTCAGAGTAAACCTCTTCACCAGGGATGTCAGGGTAAACATGAACAAGGAGAAAGGGAAGTACATCAGACCAAGGGAATCCACAGTGATGGTTTGAATGTGCTAGTTCCTTGGCACCAGTCGGACACTAGAGAGACCAATGAAGACCCCACAGAAGGCCAAGTCACACAGCTTCTCCTTTTCAGTGCAGTGCTTGTTGGGGGTGGGGTGAAGTGGAAAACCAGTCATCCCAGTTTAAGAAAGTGGGCTGAGGGTATTACTTGCATCAGTCAGAAGTGAGTCTGAGCACCAGAGAATATGAGGATGCTCGCTGACAGATAAGGACTTTGTAAAACAGAATTAGCTATTTCTGGGCCATGTCGCCTTATTCCTTTGAGAAAATTTATTGACTTGTTTTTGAAAGATATTTTTCTCACCCATGAAATATATGTTATACTTTTCTGAATCTTAATTTTCATGATTTCCCAACTTACCAAGTTAATATGTGATTAAATTATATTACAAATCAAGGTAGGAGCTAGTATCAGAAAAGGGTGGTATGTTTCTAAACACGACAGTCTAAATATGGTTATTCTTTCTCCTTTGCTTCTTTTCTTTTCACCATTAAAATATCGTACTGATAATGCCTCATGAACTTTTGCTTTTAGAAGTTAATTTATTTTAAAGTTGTCATTTTAGCTTTAATAGTAGTTAAAAATAGAAATTGAAAATGTACTTCAATGGCAGAAAATGACAGAAGCATTATAGCGAGAAAGAAGACCTTCTCAGGAAGATGTTGGCACTTGTGAGACTGGGAAGTCAGAGAAGAGAAGAATTGATCATATTGTCAGAACTCTAAATTAAGCCAAACATTTAATATATGCTTTAATTTAAAGTTAGAGCCCTTAGTTTTTCATGTTCAGATGTTGTTTTAAAAGCAGAGCTTCCCACTGTCACACTGAAAGAATGTCAATGTAATCTTTGAATCATGGTTCAGACTTATTAACAATAGGCTTTTTCTTCTCACCACTAGTCTAAGGTCACTTGGTGGGTGTGTTGGAATTAAGGCTTGCCAGATTGTACTCTTATTGTTAAGATTTTCCTTGCTTACTTGTCATGTGAATCCAAAGCAAAACTAATATCTGAGTCTTGTGTTTAGTGAATCTTGATTTTAATAGGCACAGATTACCACTTCACATTACACCCACTAGCCAAGGACAGTAAAAATCCAGTTGTTGCAGCCATCTTATGAGTACATTGAGCAATTTTGGTTTACCCATTTATTTATTGACTAATTGGGAAGATTGGAAATCACTAGAAAAGAGCGAATTTGGACCTGATTATTCTCTTTAGAGTACACCAACATGTGCACAGGCATATATAGATATACATGTATGTACATATACTGCTATATATCTACCGGTACTCGCTGTTTAAGCAAAACACTCCCAGTGTTTTATTCTCCATTATAGTAGAATAATCATCCCAAGAAATGGACATTTTAGTTCAAACACAGTTTATATAAATAGTATATGAGTTTACGATTTTGAAAACTTTTGTTGCTTTGATATCGAGCAAGCTCCTAGTTTGTAATTGTTCTAGCCTGTCTTTCCCTCTGAATGTGACCGCTGACTCAGCTGAGAATGCAATGAAGAGATGCAATCAAAACTACCTTTGTTGTAACTATTGAGCAAATGCTTCCTTCTTTAATATGCATGTGTTGTCTTGCAGTTTGTGATGTCTGGCTGGGGTACAGGTTATTCATTACGATGTGAAATTGTTGACTATTCATGGTCACCTACAGCTTTGAGGGTAAGTTTCCCTTTGGAAAAACTTGGAACCCAAAATCAAGGTTAAAACTTTTTGGACTCTATTTGTGACACTTAATGTGAACTCAGAGTGAGTAAATGACTCAGTTATCAGAAAATATGTATTGAGAGAAAAAAGCTAAAAATTACCAGAAAAAAATCAAAGAAAGTCAGGTGTGTAGTTTCATGTGAAATGAAAATTGGTGCTTTTCTTTTTGAATTTCCTGAATTTAAAAATAAATTTATATCTGGTTTCCTCAAATAATTAAAACTAGAATTACCATATGATCCAGCAGTTCCACTTCTGGGTATATCCCTAAAAGACATGAAAGTGGGGGACTTGAAGAGATAATTGTTTACCCATATTCATAGCCGCGTTATTCACAATAGCCACAAAGTGGAGGCAGCCCAAGTGTCCATTGATGGATAAATAGATAAACAAAATGTGGTATATATACATACAATGGGAAATTATCTAGACTTAACAAGGAAGTAAATTCTGACATATGCTACAGCGTGAATGAGGCTTGAAGACGTTAAGATAAATCAAGTAATCCAGGTACAAAAGGGCAAACACTGCATGATTTTATCATATGAGGTACCTGGAGTAGTCAGATTTAGAAACAGAAACCAAAATGGTGGTTGCCAAGGGTTGGGGGGAGGGGAGTCGGGGTTATTTGTTTAATGGGTACAGAGTCTCAGTTTTTCAAGATTAAAAGAGTTTTATAGATGGATGGTGGTAATGGTTGCACAACAGTGTAAATGTCCTTAGTGCCACTGAACTGTATACTTAAAAATAGTTAACACGGGGGCCTGGCCCTGTGGCCTAGTGGTTAAGTTTGGCATGCTCCTTTTTGGCAGCCCAAGTTCAGTTCCCAGGCATGGCCCTACACCACTTGTTGGCAGCCATGCTGACCCACATACAAAATAGAGGACAATTGGCACAGATGTTAGCTTAGGCACATCTTCCTCAAGCAAAAAAAAAAAAAAATAGAGGAAAATTGGCACAGATGTTAGCTCAGGTGAATCTTCCACAAGCAAAAAGAGATTGGCAACAGATGTTAGCTTAGGGCAAATCTTCCTCAGCAAAAAAAAAAAAGTTAATTTGGCAAATTTTATGTTATGTGTATGGTGCCAAAATTTTAAAAAATAAAATTTTCTCCCATGTAAAAAAATAAATAAATAAATTCATATGTATCTGTGTTTCTGCAGATGGCACGCACCTGCTGGCTTTATTACTTCTCCAAATTTATCGAGCTGTTAGATACTGTGAGTATGTAGTCACCACATTTGGTAAATGTTTGACGTTTCAATGAGAGCAATAAACTGCTAGAATTCTGTTGTCTAGTAACTTTGGTTATCTCTCCTCCTCAGGCAGACCTAATATTATCTTTTACTTTTTATTATCAGTAACTTTAGAGACTAGATAGAATAAGCTTATTTTTCAGTCTTTTGCAAACTCCATGAGGTTTTTCTTGTATATCTACTGCCTGATTAAGATAAACCTGTGACTGTCATATATATTACAAAACTGTACATCTTTATGCAGATTTATGATAATTGTTTTGTGAAGCAAGTTCAGGAAGCAAAGAGCAGAGGAAAATTGACCTTTGGTTATTCATACTGTGTCATCCATACTCCTTTAAGAGGATAAATGCTGAGCCAGCCCTGACGGCCTGGTGGTTAAAGTTTGGCATGCTCTGCTTCGTTGACCCAGGTTCAGTTCTTGGTTGCAAAGCCACACTGCTCATCTGTCAGTAGCCGTGCTATGGCAGCAGCTCACATAGAACTAGAAGGACTTGCAACTGGAGTATAAAACTATTTACTAGGGCTTTGGGGAGGCAAGAAAAAGAAAAAAAAGAAAAGAGAGGACAATTGGCAACAGATGTTAGCTCAGGGTAAATCTTCCCCAGCAAAAAAAAAAAGAAGAAGATAAATACTTCAAAATTCATAAACTTATACTAGAATGTTAAATCACCCCTGGGATATCAGTAATTTGGGTAATATCAAAACTGTCTCCAGCTGCCTTTCTGAAGTCTGTCCTTACTGGCTCCTTTCCTGCAGACCAACTCTGAATTTGGGTGCCTGGGCCCTGGGAAAGCAAATGCTGCGAATTAGGGTCCATGATGAGAGGAGAAAGCCATGTGCCTTTGTTTCCAGAGTAGTTTCAGAAAGTTGGGTATTTATTGTATCTTTGTGGCATGTGGATCTTAGTTATCTGGAACCAGTCCTAGGTCTAAGACTAACAAGTGTATTCTCTGTTTAGAAAATATACCGCTACATTTCTTGTAGCAAATCTCAACATGCTTCACCTTCTCAGCTGAATAATTGCATAATGTTAGAATTGGAAAGGGCTTTAGTGAGCATAGAATCCAGTGGTTCTCAAATTTAGCATGTGTTAGAATCACATAGAGGGCTTGTTAAAAACACAGATGACTTGGGCTAGCCCCAGTAGCCTGGTGGTTAAGTTTGGCATGCTCCACTTTGGCGGCCTGGGTTCAGTCCCGAGGAGTGGACCTACACCACTCATCAGTGGCCATGCTGTGGTGGCGGCTCACATACAAAAAGAGGAAGATTGGCAACAGACATTAGCTCAGGGTAAATCTTCCTTAGCAAAAAGAGGAAGACTGGCAACAGATGTTAGCTCAGGGTGAATCTTCCTCAGCAGACAAACAAACAAACAAAACCACACATGACTTTATCTTACCCCAAGAGTTTCTGATTCAGCAGGTCTTAGGTGGAGCTGAAGAATTTGCATTTCTAGCCAGTTCTCAGGTGATATTATTACTGTTGGTCTAGAGGCCACATTTTGAGATCCCCTTTTGTGGTCGAGTGGTTCTCAACCCTCATGGTCCAGTAGACTTAATGCATTAGAAAACAGAAAACCTAGGTCCCACCCCAAGAGATTTGATGCCACATGATCTGGAGTAGAGAGCAGGCATGGCTATTTTTCAAAAGTTTCTTTCAAGTGATATCAGCATCATGGTGGAGCAAGCTCTCCCCTTAGACTCTCCCCGCTAAGATACAATGGAAAGGACATTCATATACCAACAGAGGACACTCATGCAACAAAAATGACATCTGAGAGATCCATGCAGCTATACACCTGGAGGTGAAGATGCTGGACCCCCAGAGGAAGTGGCAGGAGATAAGGGATCTTCTCTCCCTCCCCCAACAGCAGCAACCCTGGGCTCCGGACTGTGCAGCTCTGAGAGGAGAGGGAAGAGGGGCAGCTCTCCATGGGAACACCTTTGCTCTCCAACTTCCCTCACAGCCTGTGGGAAAGCTGCACACAGAGGGGACTAAGCTATTGAAGGGGTGTCTTCATTAAGCTAGCATCCCGGGAGAGCAGATAGGGCAAAATGAGAATGCCTCCAGGATCACACAGGCAAAAGAAAGTGCCCCTCCCCCAGCTGGTGCTACAGCTCAGCCAGTCAGCCAGAGCACCCACACAGATGGAAAAGCGGAGGCAATGAGCAGCAAGCCGCAGATCATGGTGGGCTAAGAATACACAGCTCTTGACCCCTACCCAGTGGCAGCAGGGGGGAGCTGTGAGCAGATACCATGACTATATGGAGGCACAAATCCATACCATCAAACAGTATGAAAAAATATACTAAATCTCCAGACCAGAAGGAAAATGACATGCAAGAAATCAATGCTGAAGGCATAGAAATTTATAAACTAAATGACACAATTCAAAATAACTATCATTAAAAAACTTAACAAGTTACCAGAAATGACAGTTCAGTGAAAGCAGGAACATCTTCACATAAGAGATTGAAACTATTGAGAAGAACCAATCAGAAATGTTGGAGATGAAAAACACAATGCGTGAGATAAAGAAAAATCTGGACTCCCTGAATAGTAGAGCTGATATTATGGAAAACAGAATCAGCAATCTGGAAGACAGAAATATAGAAATGCTTCAGATGGAAGAGGAGAGAGAACTAAGACTAAAAGGAAATGAAGAAATTCTCTGAGAAATATCTGACTCAATTAGGAAATGCGACATAAGGATTATAGGTATTCAAGAGGGAGAAGAGGAGAATGGAGCAGAGAGCTTGTTCAAAGAAATAATAGCTGAGAACTTCCCAAACCTGGGGAAGGAGCTGGAAATATAAGTGAAAAGAGCCAATAGATCTCCTAACTACATCAATGTACGACCTTCTCCAAGGCATATAATAGTAAAACTGGCAAAAGTCAATGACAAATAAAAAAATTAAGGTCAGCAAGGCAGAAGAAAATAACTTACAAAGGAACCCCTATCAAACTTTCAGCAGATTTCTCAGCAGAAACCTTACAGGCTAGGAGACAGTGGAATGATGTATACTTTCAGCCAAGAATACTCCATCCAGCAAAAATATCCTTCAGATATAATGGAGAAATAAAAACTGTCCCAGATAAACAAAAGCTAAGGGGGTTCATCACCACAAGATCCCCTCTACAGGAAATGCTCAAGAAGGCCCTTATACCTGAAAAAAAAAGTAAGGGGTTACAAAGCATTGAGCAAGGAGATAAATAGGTAGACAAAAATCAGAAAATTACAGCTCTCTATCAGAACAGGTTAGCAAACACTTAATTAAAACATTAAACATAAAGGGAAGGAAAACTCCAAAAATAAATCTAATCTCATCATTTTAACCACAAACTCACAACATAGGATGGAATAAGTTGAGACAATAATAACTTAGAAGGGGAAGTGGAAAGGGATGGAATTGTCTTAGTCTAAGGAAATAAGAGTTATCATAAAATGTAGTATCTCATCTATGAGATTTTTTATACAAACCTCATGGTAACCACTAAACAAATAATCAGAACAGAGACACAAATAACAAATAAAGAGAAAATAAGAAAACCCTCATAGAAAACTACCTAACTGAATTGGTAGTCCAGAATATATGGAACAAGAAACAAAGGAAATGCAGAAAAGCTGGAAAACAAGCAATAAAATGGCAGCATTAAGCCCTCATATATCAATAATCACTCTAAATGTAAATGGATTGAATTCTCCAATCAAAAGACACAAAGTAGCAGGATAGATTAAAAAACAAGACAGGAAACACATCTCAGCTCCAAAGACAAACACAGGCTGGGAGTGAAAGGATGGAAGGAGATATTCCAAGCTAATGGCAAACAAAAGAAAGCAGGTGTTGCCATACTTACATCAGACAAAGCAGACTTCAAGATAAAAAAGGCATGGAGAGACAAAGAGGGGCAATATATAATGATAAAAGGGACATTCCACAAACAAGACATAGCACTTACAAATATATATGCACCCAACAGAGGAGCACCAAAGTACATGAAGCAACTATTAACAAACCTAAAAGGTTTGTTATATTAACAACAACACAATAATAGTAGGGGACCTTAACAGCCCACTTACATCAATGGATAGATCATCCAGACAGAAAGTCAACAAGGAAATAGTGGACTTAAATGGAAAACTAGGCAAGATGGACTTTATAGATATATATAGAACACTCCATCCAAAAACAGCAGAATACACATCCTTCTCGAGTGCACATGGCACATCTCAAGGATAGACCATATGCTGGGAAACAAGGCAAGCCTCAATAAATTTAAGAAGATTGAAATCATATCAAGCATCTTTTCTGACCATAATGCTATGAAACTAGAAATCAACTATAAGGAAAATTCTGGGAAAGGGACAAGATGTGGAGACTAAACAACATGCTACCAACCAACCAATGAATCATTGAAGAAATTAAAGGAGAAATCAACAAATATCTGGAGACAAATGAAAATGAAAATACATCATACCTACTCATATGGGACGCAGCAAAAGTGGCCCTAAGAGGGAAATTCATAACAATACAAGCCCACCTCAACAAACGAGAAAAATCTCCAGAACCAGAAAAAGAAGAACAAACAAAGCCCAAAGTCAGCAGAAGGAGGGAAATAATAAAAATTAGAGCAGAAATAAATGAAATTGAAACCAAAAAAAAAGGTAGAGAGGATCAATGAAATTAATAGCTGGTTCTTTAAGAAGATGAACAAAATTGATAAATCCTTATAAGACTCACTAAGAAAAAAAGAGAGAAGTCTCAAATAAATAAAATTAGAAATGAAAGAGGGGAAATTACAATGGATACAACAGAAATACAAACGATTATAAGAGAATATTATGAAAAACTATATGCCAGGGCTGGCCCGGTGGCACAGTGGTTAAGTTCCCACGTTCTGTTTCGGCAGCCCAGGGTTTGCCGGTTTGGATCCCGGGTGCAGACATGGCACGGCTTGGCAAGCCATGCTGTGGCAGGCAGCTCACATATAAAGTAGAGGAAGATGGGCACGGGTGATAGCTCAGGGCCAGCCTCCCTCAGCAAAAAGAGGAAGATTGGCAGCGGGTGTTAGCTCAGGGCTAATCTTCCTCAAAAAAAAAAAAAGAAAAGAAAAACTATATGCCAACAAATTGAACAATCTAGAAGAGATGGATAAATTCTTAGACTCATAAACATCCCAAAACTGAATCAAGAAGAAATAGAAATCTGAATAGACCAATCACAGGTAAAGAGATTGAAACAGTAATCAACAACCTCCATAAAAATGAAAGTCCAGGAGAAGATATCTTCTCTGGAGAATTCTACCAAACATTCAAAGAAGATTTAATACCTATCCTCAAACTATTCCAAGAAATTGAGGAGGATGGAACACTTCCTAACACATTCTGTGGGCCAACATCACCCTGATCCCAAAGCCAGACAAGGACAACACAAAGAAGGAAAATTACAGGCCAACATCGATGATGAAAATAGTTGCAAAAATCCTCAACAAAATATTGGCAAACTAAACACAGCAATACATTAAAAAGATCTTACACTGTGTGATCAAGTGGGATTATACCAGGGACACACGGATGGTTCAACATCCACAAGTCAATCAATGTGATACACCATATTAACAAAATGAGGAATAAAAACCACGTGATTATCTCAGTAGATGCAGAGAAAGCTTTTGACAAGATCCAAGATCCACTTACAATACAAACTCTCAATAAAATGGGTATAGAAGGAAAGTACCTCAACATGGGAAAGGCCATATATGACAAACCCACAGCCAACATCATACTCAACGGGGAAAAACTGAAAGCCATCCCTCTGAGAACAGGAACAAGACAAGGGTGCCCACTCTCACCACTCTTATTCAACATAGTACTGGAGGTTTTGGCCAGAGCAATTAGGCAAGAAAAAGAAATAAAAGGAATCCAAATAGGCAATGAAGAAATGAAACTCTTGCTGTTTGCAGACAACATGATTTTATATGTAGAAAACGCTAAAGAATTCATTGGAAAACTATTAGAAATAATCAAGAACTAGAGCAAAGTTGCAGGGTACAAAATCAGCTTACAAAAGTCAGTTGCGTTTCTATACTCTAATAACAAACTTACAGAAAGAGAACTCAAGAATACAATCCCATTTACAATCACAACAAAAAGAATAAAATTTAACCAAGGAGGTGAAAGACCTATACAATGAAAACTATAAGACATTACTGAAATAAATCAATGATGACATAAAGAGATGGAAAGATAGTCCATGCACAAGGATTGGAAGAATAAACATAGTTGAAATGTCCATCCTACCTAAAGCAATCTACAGATACAGTGCAATCCCAGTCAGAATCCCAATAATATTCTTCACGGAAATAGAACAAAGAATCCTAAAATTCATATGGGGCAACAAAAGACCCCAAATAGCTAAAGCAATCCTGAGAAAAAAGAACAAAGCTGGAGATATCACAATCCCCATTCAAAATATACTACAAAGCTATAGTAATCAAAAGAGCATAGTACGGGTACAAAAACAGGCACAGAGATCAGTGGAACAGAACTGAAAGCCCAGAAATAAGGACCAGCCTGGTAGCGCAGCAGTTAAGTTCGCATGTTCCGCTTCTCGGTGGCCCAGGGTTCATCGGTTCAGATCCCAGGTGTGGACATGGCACTGCTTGGCAAAAGCCATGCTGTGGTAGACGTCCCACATATAAAGTAGAGGAAGATGGGCATGGATGTTAGCTCAGGGCCAGTCTTCCTCAGCAAAAAGAGGAGGATTGGCAGTAGTTAGCTCAGGGCTAATCTTCCTCAAAAAAAAAAAAGAACTGAAAGCCCAGAAATAAAACCATACATCTTTGGATAGCTAATCTTCGACAAAGGAGCTAAGGGCATACAGTGGAGAAAGGAAGTGTCTTCAATAAATGGTGTTGGGAAAACTAGACAGCCACCTGCAAAAGAATGAAAGACGATTATCTTTTGCATACACAAAAATTTATTCAAAATGGATCAAAGACTTGAAGGTAAGACCTCAAACCATAAAACTCCTAGAAGAAAATATAGGCAGTACACTCTTTGACATTGGCCTTAGAGGGTTCTTTTTCAATACCATGTCTACTCAGACAAGGGAAACAAAAGAAAAAATAAACAAGTTGGACTTCTTCAGACTAAAGAGCTTCTGCAAGGCAAAGGAAACCAGGATCAAAGCAAAAAGACAACCCACCAATTGGGAGAAAATATTTGCAAATCATATATCCGACAAGGGGTTAATCTCCATAATATATAAAGAACTCACACAACTGAACAACAGAAAAACAAAGAACCTGGTCAGAAAATGGGCGGAGGATATGGACAGACATTGTTCCAAAAAAGATATACAAATGGCCAATAGGCACATGAAAAGATGTTCAACATCACTAATCATCAGGGAAATGCAAATCAGAACTACACTAAGCTATCACATTACACCTGTTAGAATGGCTATAATCACCAAGACTAAAAATAACAAATTTTGAAGAGGGTGTGGAATGCAAACTGTTGCAGCCTCTATGGAAAACAGTATGGAGATTTCTCAAAAAATTAAAAACAAAACTACCATATGACCCAGATCTCTCACCACTGGGTATTTACCCAAAGAACTTGAAATCAGCAAGTCAAAGAGATTTATGCAACCCTATGTTCATTGCAGCATTATTCACAATAGCCAAGACGTGGAAGCAACCTGTACCCATTGACTGATGAGTGGCTAAAGATGTGGTATATATCTACAGTGAATACTCCCCAACCATGAAACAAGACAGAATCGTCTCATTTGCAACAATGTGAATGGACCTTGAGGGTATTATGTTAAGTGAAATAAGCCAGACAGAGAAAGACAAACACCAGTATTTCATTCATTCATATGTGGAAGATAAACACACATACAAAGAGAATAGTTTTTAGTAGTCACCAGAGGGAAGGGGTTGGGGGGTGGGCACAGGGGTGAAGGGGTGGACTTATGTGGTGACTGACAAATAATAATGTACAAGTGAAATTATAAACTAATAGTTATAAATATTATGACCTAAATGAAAAGAAAAAAAGCTCTTGTACATTGTAATATGCATCCAAGGCTGAGAAACATTGATCTATAACGTCCACAGCCCTCAATCTGAAAATGAATTGAAGCCAAGAAGTTAAGTGACTTACTCAGAGGAAGGCTGCTGCTCACTGGGACCAGGACCCCAGATTGCTGGTTTATGGCTTTTTCTGATGGACCATGCTGCCTTCCTCCAAGTGCGGAAGCAAATGCATTTTGGCTTCATTGTTTCTGCTTTGCATGGTCTCAGTTCCAGCTTCCACAATTATGGAAACTGTTGCTGCCTCTGTGTCCTTCCTTAAACCACATTGCTCCAATATGGTTTTGAATACTTTCGTTTTTGCTGCTCTGTCTAGTCCCATATTTAGAAGTCTGTCTCATCACTGGTCTTCTAAATTTTAAATGTCTTTTAATACATTTAATTCTGCTTTTGAATATGTTTCCAAAAAAATTTCCCCCAAAAGCCTCTTTGTTCTACTCCTTTGTTTGTAGAGTTTCTGCAAACACTGGGTACATTCAATCTGGATGGTGTCTTTTTGCCCTTCCCATTTTTCCTAGGCAGCTTTGCTTTCTTTTCCATCCTGTTTCTCCAATTAACTCTTCAAGTTTTTACCTCTTCATCTTTCTTTAATAATGATTTGCTAACTTTTAGCTTGTTTCAAGTCCTCTTTCAGTTTGCTTAATCCCTTATCTAAATTTGTAGGATGTGTCAGAGAGCAATGTAGAATAATTTTGGTCCTAAGTATTAAGACTATCTGCTTTCTCATGTATTTCAGAATCCATGTGGGTATTTTTTTTTTTACCAACAACATTTCTTTCAATAATTCTTGGTCCTATTCTTCTCTTTATACCTTTGAGTTTTTTAGTGTGAATACAATTTCTTTTCACCTTTTTATTGATTTTCCCATGACTAGCCATTGTACCTACCTTCCTTCATACTAATTAGCTTTTAAGCTGCCCCTTGGCAAATTGGCTGCTTCTATGAGTATTCTATAAGGCAACCCTTTCAAAACATATTATGATGTGACATAGTTAGCACTCTGCCAATATTTTTGTAACACTAGATAAATTAGTGCATGATTTTATATGAACTTGATTTTCTTTAAACTATTTCAGATCTTTTTTGTTCTGCGTAAGAAAAATAGCCAAGTGACTTTCCTGCACGTCTTCCATCATACCATCATGCCATGGACCTGGTGGTTTGGAGTCAAATTTGCTGCAGGTAGCCGGGGGAGAGTGGGTTCCAGTGTGACAAACAATAACATTTCTGTATGCAATAAACACAAATTCAATCCTTAAAAGTGATTTAAAAGAAACTCCAAACATCAAAGTATCCCTTTGTTCAAACTTCTGACTTTTATTGTTGCTGGAAACACAAATGTAGGACTCTTATCTAGAGTCGTCCCCCGCTCTCCACTCTTTAGATGCGTGTGACTTTTGGGGACAGCCGTCTACACATATCCTTTAGTTGTTCTGTTTGGATTTTATTCTTTTCCCACATAGCTCCATTAAATGTCTTTAAATAAATAAATAATAATAAACAAACAAATAATATGGTGAAAGCCTTGGTTTTGTAGCCATTCCTCGCATGTTTCCAGGAAGTTAGCATGTTTATCTCAAGTTCCATATCTCCTTCGCCTTCAAATTTCCGATGACTGATATACACCCCAGCTCCTGACAGCTCTCTAAAGATGTGTCCAATTGCAGTTGTCCCAACTTCCTTAGGCATCCTGTCATATTAAAGGACGTTTTGATATTATTTTTTAAGTCGAAAGCACAGCAATAAGAGCTGAGGTATTTCCAGAAATGTGATTTGGCATTGGCTTCCATTCCTAGAAAGAAACTGTCCGGTTTAAACTGTTCTTTCAAAAACTTGAGCACAGCTGACCTCTATCCAGTATTTAATTTTTTGTTTGTCTATTGTACAGCTCTCTGGGATAATAGCACTCCAGCTTTCCTTTTGAATAGAATGAAAATATTCCCATGGCAGGTTTTCATACTAATTACGCAATCCTCCTTCCAGAGATGTGGAGAATTATGATAGTTACTCAGGTGATTCCTTTATTTTTTCCAGACCAAAGGAGTCAAATATGATGGCACTGATTGTAATTCATTCGGAGATGTTTGCTTTTCAGAACTGTTATCATAAAGAAGAAAGCAAGCTTAGAAAATGCTTTATTAGAAAAGTTTTCCAGAGAAGATATGAAAACATTACTAATTAAAACATGATTGTTCTGTGAACAAACATTAATATAACTTATCAGAAAATAACCATAATTAGAGAAAAGAAGCAAGTTAATTTTATTTGATAGCTTTTATGATCACTGACCCTTATGAAACACTAGTGCTTTGTTTAATTCCTGTCCATAGGATCCTCGTTTTAGGACATTTAAATGGTGAAAATTTCTAAATGGAAAACAGATAGTCTTCTACCAAAAAGTGGGAGAGGTGTCTTGGTGAGAAAGGCCCTGATGTAGTTTATTATCAAGGGTAAAATAGATTTCCTGTGTGCGTATCATCGTGAGACTCAAATGGACTTGAGATGTATTTGGCTTACCCTCCTGTTAAGCAGCTAGACTCCTGAACTATCAGAAATAGACAACTGTTCTATTTTTAATTTACCCCGGAAAAGGTGTTCTCACACCACTCTAGCTTATTTATTAAAGTTTCATGGGGAAAGAAGGCTAATCCAAATGTAAATAATAAAAGCTGGGAGGTTGTTAATAAGCTTCACTAATTGTTTCTTCTGACTTGAAATTTGTGGTAATTAAAGGCTTAGATGAAATCTGATTTCCTCTGTTCAGAAAGGGAGTGTTCCTGGACACAGTCCAGTGTAAATGAGGCATTGGGAGGATATTTAAACTACTTAAAAATAGTTGGTTTAAGCAGGTTATTTTAAGGGAGTGGTTTAGTAGTGATAGTATCTAGAAGTATCTGGAATTGGTGCAATTATGAATCACTATTAAAAAGTAATTAGTTTCTATGACGCAACAATTTTTGTTTTGCTTTAAACTTTCTGTAATTCATAGTGTTTATGAATTTGGCCCTTCTAACATAATTAGTCCAAATTTGTGAGTTTTTGCCTTATTTCTGGAATTAAAGAATACTGGAATAGGGACCAGCCCGGTGGTGTAGTGGTTAAGTTTGCATACTCTGCTTTGGTGTCCCGGGGTTCACCAGTTTGGATCCCTGGCACAGACCTACACATTGCTCCTCAGGCCATGCTGTGGAGGCATTCCACGTACAATTAGAGGAAGATTGGCTGAGATGTTAGCTCAGGGACAATCTTCTCACGCAAAAAGGGGAGGATTGGTAGCAGATGTATAGCTCAGGGCCAATCTTCCTCACCAAAAAAAAAAAAAAAATACTGGAATAAAGAAAATAGAACATTTTGGAGAAAAATGTAAATTCGAGGTCAACATTACTAAGTGGAATCAGGCTATACTTAAAAGTGCGGATTCTTCCAGATTGAAAGAGATGCTAGGGAAGAGTTTTGTTTTTTCCCCCACCATCAACTAATCACCTCCTTACCCTTTCCACTGTATTACTGGTCCACCTAAAGACAACTGAAATGATCATTGGTTACATTCCCCCAGGGTTCTTTGCTTCTATTCTAAATTGAACATGAATCAATAGGAGAGGTGGTGAAATTAGAAAATGAAAACCAAGATAGGAAGACACAATTGATAATAATCAAATGGAAGCAGCAATCAAAGATGGTTCAACAATTAAGAAATGTTTATTTTGGAAAAACAGTAATTAATTGAAGCAAACTTAGCATAGCTTACTAGTGAAAGCTAGTGGGTTTACTGCCAAAGTTTTTTGGCACTAAAAATATTTATTGAAAATTATCAAGAGTGGAAAAAGTGAATTTGTTTCCACACAATGACATATGCAAAAATATTCTTAGTGGCTTTATTCATAATAACCAAAATTGGAAACAGTCCAAATAGCTTTGAATAGGAGTATGGATAAATAAATTGTGATACATTCATATAGTGTAATACTGTGCAGCAATAAAAAGGCAGACTACTAATACATACACCAACGTGGATGGATCTTAACAACATTGTTGACTGAAAGAAAGTCGGCACGAAAGAGTACATCTGGTATAATTCTGTTTATATCACGTTTAATGACAGCCAAAACTAATAGCTGATGATAGAAGTCAGAATAAAGTTTACGCTGGGAGGGGTATTTTCTTGGAAGGGGGACGTAGGAACCGCACGTGCTGTTGGAAATGTTCTATTTCTTGAATTTGGTGATGGTCACATGGGTGTATTCATATGTAAAAAAATCATCAAGTTGTACACTTAAGGTTAATGTGCTATGTGTACTTTATATATGTTAACCCTCACTAAAAAATGAATTTGATTACTATTCTTTAGCAATATGTCGAGTTTAAAAAGATCAACTTAGTTTAAGTAAACCCAAATCATAAGACCATCTTAAGGGTAAGTTAGAATAAAGACTTGCTAATCTATTTTCTAAGATTTGTATCTTATATTTTACTAAATGATTGTATTATTCAGCTCCCTCTGCTTATCAAGATGGTATTTCATATATGTTTTTCTTCCTACTAATTAAAGTAGTTATTATAATAAAACAGTTCAGACAAAAATGTGTTTCATTTTAAGGAGCAATGCCCCCATTTTATAATAATTTTATTTTCCAGGTGGTTTGGGAACATTCCATGCCTTTCTAAATACAGCTGTACATGTAGTCATGTATTCTTACTATGGACTGTGTGCATTGGGACCAGCTTACCAGCAGTATTTGTGGTGGAAAAAATATTTGACATCATTACAGCTTGTGAGTAATTAATTTTCTTTAAAACCAGATGTGTAACTAAACTGGAGTCACTTATCTTCCCTATGAATTAGAATATCAAAGTTTACAAAACAATTAGACATAGAAAGTGTCTGGCCCCTATATGGCATCCCGTCTTTATCCTTTCCATGTTATTTAAACTTTTGTCAGGAACTTTGTTGAAAACAAAGCATATTTGGCAGCCAAGAGGCTCAGACAGTTGAACTAGCATGTGTATCTTTATACTATTTTATGCATTTATATAAAATAAATATATTTATGGTCAAAATAATCTCAAAGTTACTGAACCTCAATAGGCGTAATATTAAATTAGAAGTTAGAAATTCCCTGTTCTAGATCTAAATGACCTTGAGGGAATTATGAGCCTTCTTGTGTGCCTGCCTCTCTAGTCCTAATGTTTGTCAGCCTTTTTTCCCTCCAACTAGTAAAAGTACTATGAGAATTAATGGTGTAGAGTGATGGTATTATATATATAGCAACAGAATTGACAACACCCTAAATAACCAACCATAAGGAAATGGTGAAATAAATTATTTTAATTCCTACTTTGGAATATTACAAAGTCGTAAAAATTACTTGCAGTTGCTTTCTAAGTATTTTTTCTGATTGTAAAGTGTATGTGCTCATTGCAGAGAAATTAGAACATCTAATTAAGTAAAGAGAAAGAAAAATAAGCATAATTCCACCACCCAGGAATAATCAGAGCTGATATTTCATTTTATTCTCATCTAGCTTTTCTCCTGTATGCATATATGTGCATACTTTTTGCATGATTTGTATTATACTGCATATACAATTTTGCATTAGGCTCTTTTTCACTTAAGATGCTCTTGACTATTGTAAAAACTTTTTAAAATTTTTAAATTTTAAAAATTTTTTTAAAGATTTTATTTTTTCCTTTTTCTCCCCAAAGCCCCCCAGTACATAGTTGTACATCTTTAGTTGAGGGTTCTTCTAGTTGTGGCATGTGGGATGCTGCCTCAGCATGGCCTGATGAGCGGTGCCATGTCCGCGCCCAGGATCCCAACCGGTGAAACCCTGGGCCGCTGAAATGGAGCCCGCGAACTTAACCACTAGGCCTTGGGGCTGGCCCCTAAAAACTTTTTAATAGTGTGGAAAAATAACAAAAGAACAGACATTTGTTCATTATTATTATACACATTATTTTGTATTATTATACGCAAATGCACTTGTAAAGAATGTTGAGGATGTTGTTAAGGCTTTCTAAGGTTTCATTTCCTTATCTGCAAAGTGAGAGCAATAATTGTAGCTACTACAGAAATGTCATAAAAGTTCGAGATAATGCAAGTTGATGATAATAAAAGAAACTGTGTGAAAATCTTAACTATGACTATAACTGGATGGATTGTAATTATTATTTTTTATTATTTATAGATTTTACCTTTCTAAAGTTTCCACAGAATATATGTTGTCTTTTTTTTTTCTTTTGTTGGGGAAGATCTGCCCTGAGGTAACATCTGTTGCCAATCTTCCTCTGGTGTTTTTGGCTTGAGGTGGATGAGCCCTGAGCTAACATCTGTGCCAGTCTTCCTCCATTTTTTGTATGTGGGTTGCCGCCACAGTTTGGCTGGTAGTGGTATAGGTCCGTACCTGGTATCTGAATGTGTGCATCCAGGCCACCAAAGTGGAGCGTATGGGACTTTAACTACTCAGCCATCCGGCTGGCCCTGAATACCTGTTACCTTTTAATCAGGAGAAGAAAAGATATCCATAAAATCTGGACATTAGCCCAGAAAGTAGCCCTCTTAAGACTGTGTAGAACGTTCTGGAACACAGAGCTCCTAGGCATCACTAGGAGGGTCACCAATGCTGTCTTACTCCTTGCAGATTCTCTGCTGCTGTTGGCAGATAGGACATATTTTTATCTATGACAGTGGAGAGGACAAGTGGCAGATATGAGGACTCAGCAATGCTTTGGCTCCTACAGAATTAGCAGGGCTCTAATTAGAATGTTTTTGTTTCCCCAGAATTGAAATACCTGGCCTAACAACAGGACAGAATATTTGAAATCAAAACTGTCCTAGAAAATTGGACTATAATGTAGTGGTCCTGTTTGCATTTCATCCGTCAAGGACTCAGGTCAGAGACTTTCAGAGAAGAGCTGCTCTGATGGTTCTCTCAGTAGGGGAGGGCTGCAGCACTGTGCAGTCCAGGGACGTGTACATAGCGCCTCCTGCAGTTGTGCAGTTTGGTGGGACTGAAGAGTGGTTCCAAATTCCCATCTGGGTCTTAACACTATTCCACTCACTATCACTCCCATGGAGGCTAGATTGAAAGATAAAATTCCCTACCCAACAGTAGCCTAGCTACGATTAGAGAGTGTTTAAACGTAATCGGGCAAAGAATGCATTAAATAATTGCTCCATTGTGGCTCTTCATTTCTGAACAATATTTTTCATTCTTTCATCTGTTAGGTCCAGTTCCTTATTGTCACCATCCACATAAGCCAGTTCTTTTTCATGGAGGATTGCAAGTACCAGTTTCCGGTCTTTCTGTACATCATTATGAGTTATGGATGCATCTTTCTGCTGCTCTTTCTCCATTTTTGGTACCGTGCTTACACCAAAGGTCAGAGGCTGCCCAAAACTATGAAAAATGGAATCTGCAAAAACAAAGATCATTGAAATTCAAGCGCAACATGAATCTATGAACGAGACTGCTATGTTGTCTTCCTTGACAATCAAGAGATATTTCCACGTGTAGTGCATTTTGTATATTTTTCAAAACCAAGAGCTTGTATTTTTATGATAAGTTATTAAGGTTTCTGATATTTGACAGCCCAAAGCTCCCAGATAACAGTCTTCTGATAATTAGAGCCTAAAGCAGTCAGTTTTCAGCTGCTTTTAAACCTAACCTAAAGGTTTCGTTTAGTACATTTGATTACAATGAAAGAAGGATGTGAAACAGTACAGTACTTTTCAAAGAAGTCCGGTATAGATGAAAAATGTCCTTAGATATTTTGAGCTTGGACAGAGATCCATGCCGTATGATAAATCCCTTCTGCCACGTCTTGGACCCTCTCATGTGGGATCTGGTTCTGTTGCTTGTTGACTATATTCAGAAGACACTATATTCACTCTCGAGTGAAGTTCCCACGGTGAAGAGCTAACACAGCTGAATGTCAAGTGAATTTTTGACAAGTTGTCATTTAAAATCACTAACAATAATTTTTAATGGATCCCTTGAATAACCACCAGTCTTGCTGGTAAGACTTCCTCACGACACTTTTGTTGTATAAACTGTTTGAAAGCAGCAGTCCTTTCAGTTAGTACATCAATGCACTTGACACTAAGGTTAAATTAATATTTTGAAAAAAGGTGGTTTGTTCTTATGGCTTAACGAACACTTTGCTGTTACTGTTTTGCAGTTAACTTCGTATATTTCTGGGATGAGGTAAATTTGTCAATGGAAAAAGTACTCTGTAGTTCAGTGGGAAAAATTTGTTGTCTGTTGTATTATAATGTCACCTTCTTATATTGTCACGGTTTAAAGGCTTAATTCTGTTAAGGATATATTGGGTGGAGGTGTAAATGTTCACATTATGAACACACTGCAGATACCCTTCAGTCGTGAATGATTTTAGACCACCTGCCATACACCGTTCCCAAAGATGGGTTCAAGTCGCTTGTGAAGCAACTGGGGAGGCAAATGGTGACACAGAGATTACCCAGGAAGATTTGGTTATATAAGGGTCTCTCTCAGTAAAGAGAGAGACAGACTGACTACATCATAGTTATTGTTATAGGTATACTGCATGAAGAAATATTTTCCAGAATTATGAATTAATTAACAGCCTGGATTTCTTTTTTTCAGTTATAAGTTATATTATAATGAAGAACTAAAATTCATTTTTCATAGATTTCATTTCTTTAAATTGCTACTTTCTAAAATTCTCTTTTTCTCACACTTTCTTGTTGGAGAACCCAAAGTACTGGTCAATAGAATTTTATCCAATAAACAGCAATATTTGGACATACTGAATTTTTCCTCAGTGCTTTTTTTTCTTGTTATATTTGTTCTCGATTTTGAAGAACTGCTTATGTTTGTATGACTGTAAACCGTTAGTACTTACGGGCTCCAGTCGTTGGATAACACACAGTGATGTTATTGTACAACAAAGCCTGAGTTTTTACTCACTGTAAACTCCTGTGGTTCTGTGTCTCCCCTAATCTGTTGTCTGTACTATGGCCTTTTCTCTTCACACTTACCAGATTCATAAGGTTATTTGCCTTTAAGTGACCTTTAGTGATTTTGCTTGCTTACAATATGAGAAGATGAGAGTTGATAAATGGGGAGACTTGCACATTTTTTTAAAAATTAAGAACAGGAGAGCAGAGCTAAAAAGAAACAGCAGCTGTAATTTACGTCTCTGGGAGTCTCAGGGTGCCTTAAGTGTTGTCCTGTTTTAGCTCTTCAAATCCAACCTGTACTAAAGTGAGAAGTTGTGGTAAGTGCTGTTATACATACACACAATTCCCAAAGACCCCAGTAGGGTAAAGACAAAAGGAAACAAAAAGAAAAGAAAAGAAAACAAAAGAGTTTGATTCCTTTTCTTGCATACTTTCTGGCCTGCCTTGTACAACCTCTCCCAACCTCCGTGTAGTCTTTAAAATGTTTGAGTTGCGTATGAGCTAACAGCAACATGTTATATAATTCTAAATTATAGGAATGGAAGTGGAGAGCTAGAATGTTACATGAAAAGAAATCATAACTAGCAGAAGCATCCTCCATATAAACATCAGTAGATCAAAATGAGTATCACTGGGTGTAGGGTTTGAATTGGCAGTGTTTTATTAAAGGGCTCTGTGGATCACGTAGAGTTTCTGTTGGGGTTTCATCCCTCTCTTCAGGACTTCATTGCCTTTGGGTTTGCTTACCTAACAAAGAGTCCAGTTACAAAATCTGGTTTATGGCATAAAACTATGAATCCTTGAGAACCTATATCTATATTATAAATAAATACAAATACAAAAGTTTAAATATCGATGGGACGTTGCCATTTTACAGTCTTGACTGAATAGAATTCTTAACTGAGTGGACTAAATTGTTATATAAATTATAAAATTACGAAGTTACGTTTCCTCAATTATCCTTTATTTCTGTTAAATTTTTTAAAGATTGTGGAAAACTCCATGGATATTGTCCAAGTTTGAGTTTTGTGTTTATGTGTGTGAGTGTGTGTGTGTCTATTATAATAAATTTCTGGTATTACATGTATATGTGTGTGTATCTTTTATTTTGGAATCTAACTGCATGTTTGCTGTGTGGACGGGTGGTTTTTAACCCAAATACTCATTGAACCAAAGCATTTTACACACGCATTGTGTACTTGCTATGTTCAGAGGCCTGTGTGGACATTAGAATGATACAAAGATGCCTGCGACATAGTTGGGACCTCCTGGAGCTCACAGACTGGCAGAGGAAATTATGTTACGGGGCACAACGTGATAGGTGCCATGGGAGCAAAAATCCTGCCACTTAGCAAGCAGGGAAGTCTCTCTGAAGGAATTTACATTTGAGTTGTATGTTTAAGCCTTGCAGAATTTCAGAGTGGTGGTGGGTTAGTGTGCAAGAGTAAGTGGGTAAGTGAAAAAAAATAATAAATCAAGAGCCAAGGGAAGAAAAATATTAGGAAAGTTTAGGGAATGGCTCATAGACCAAATTAGACTGAGGCTTCCTGTAAGAGATACAGAGAGATGAGGCCAGAAAGGAACGAGGGCTCTGACCTTGGGGACAAACTGCCGCAGCATCTGAGCTTGATTCTTCAAGCAAATGGGAGCATTTAAAGGTTTTTGAGAGAAGAGAGGCATGACCAAAGTGGTACCTTGAGAACAGTCATCTGGTGGGCTGGGGTGGAGGCATGAGACACTAAAGGCAGAGATAGTTTATTGAAGAGTGAGGTGAAGAGAGCCAGAGTGTATGCCTGGAGAGAAAGAGGCTGATGTGAGAGAGCTTATGATGGGAGAGTCGAATCCGGCAAGTGATCCACCAAGGACGGGCTGTGGTGCAGGGTTCAGAGAAGCAGTGTGGTGGTGTGAAAAGTAGGCTGACTCTGAAGCTGTGAGGCATGGATGTTAGATACGAAATGACCTTGAACAAGCCAGTTATCACTTCTCAACTTCTGTTTCTTCACCTATAAAATGAGAATACTAGTACAAGTTCTCCTTGATACATTGTTGTGTGGCTTAAATGAAATAATGTGTTTAAAAGCCCCTTGTAGTAACTGGTAAAAATATGAAATATATGCACAGAGAATACAGACTCAGCAGATTTGAGTGGGTAGGAAAATAAGGTGAGTCCCTAGCCCAAGAGAGAGCAGGGGTTATCGTTCTCTCCACTTCAGTGGAGCGAGGTGTGTGTTAATTGGGGAGGGGATGGGGATAAAAGTTTCTCTAGATGTTTCCAGAAGATGCAACTACAATGGAACAGGCTCACAACACATCCTGTTATACCAGGCTGCCCCAGAGAGAAGACCAGAGGGCTCTTATTTTATGTACTTTTATGCTAGCTGGGTGTGGTTATTGGCTTTTATTGATAGCTGGTATCAGGTCAGGCTGTATAAGCACTTGTAACCCAACAATCCTTACAAACTACAATACTCTTAACATTTTAAGGAGCATTTATGCCTATCTTCAAACTGCAGCATTAAGAAAATATTGCTCTACCTTGTACTTATTCTAGGGCTCACAGGATTCAATCAATTTAGGGGACAATTTGGTTACTAAAGGGAGAAAGCTTGGTCCAAAGAGTGTTGGTTTAAATTGCCCAGGCTACACAAGGGGACATCCTGGGCTTAGTGCTTAGAACTTCAATAGGAATGATGTAAGCATCTGACTATCTGAACGTGAAAGCTGTGAGCTCAGAGCTGCTGTCTTCTGTCTTAAAAACTGAACAAGTCCTCCTCAGTGTATCTTCTGCCTGCCTTGTGTTATCTTGTCCATGAATCTGTTCCTTTCTTTTTTATTCTTGTGCCCAAATAGTTTTGCCTAGATTATAGAACTATCATTGGTCTCTTCATATTTTTACCCAATATAAAACTCTTTTATCCTACTATGCTGTTACAGAGGGAAGCTTGGTGTAGTGGTTGAGAGCAGACTCTGGAACTGGTCTGCCTGGTCAAATTCTGGCTCTGTCACTCACTAGCCATGTGATCTAGACAACCTCTCTGTGTCTTAGCGACCCCCTGAAATTGGGAACAAGGATACTATTTCCCTCATTAGTTTAGTGTGGGGCTGAGATGGGTTACTACAGGGAAAACTTTTAGAGCAGTGCCTTGCTTCCAGCTGTTTAGGTCAAAAACCTTGGGGTCTTCCTCTCTCCTCTTTCTCTCTCACTCAACATCAAAGGCTTCACCTCAAAGTATAACAAGAACCCGACCACTTCTGGGCCTTCCTTGTGTCTGCCTGGATTTCTGGAATAGCTTCCTATCAAACTCACTGCTTCTGCCTTCACCTCCCTACAATGCATTGTCTACATCACACCCAAAGTCACCACTTAACATAAATTAGATTCTGTCACTCTTTTACTCAAAACCTGCCAGTGGCTTCTGATTTCACTTAGAACAAAAGCCAAAGTTTTTACAGTGGTCTACAAGGCCTTCCATGATCTGTCTCCCACCTGCCATTGCCGCTCTAGCCTCATCCCCTATGCCTCGCCACTTGGCTCCCTCTGCCCTAGCCACACTGGCCTTGTGTTCACTGGACCATACTAAGCACATTCCCATCTTAGCTTTCGCCTCTACTGGAGGGGTTCTTCCCCAAGTAGCTACTTGGCCAAAGGCTTCACTTCCCTCTAGTCTTTGCCCAAATCTCACTTTCTCAACGAGGCTGGCCTTGCCTACTCTGCCCATTACTGCAAACTGCACTTGATCTCTCTTTCCCTTGCTCGTTCTTTCTTCCATACATCACTTGTTACCTTCTGACATGATGCAATGTGTACTTACTTATTATTTATATTGTTTATTGCTGTCTGCCTCATTAGAAAGTAACCTCTTCAAGGGGAGACATTTTTGTCTGTTTTGTTGACTGCAAGTGCTTAGAACAATGGCTGGCATTTTACAGGAGTCCAATAAACATGTATTGAATGAATGAATGAATGAAGCATCAATTAAATGTTTGCTATTGTTACAGGTTCTCCTCCTCTGCTCATTCTTTTATTGGCTTATTCATTCATTCAACACAATTTATTAAACACCTACTGTATACCAGGTACTGTGTTAGACACTGAGCATAAAAACAAGTCAAATAAGAGCAATCCCTTGGGGCTGGCCCAGTGGCATAGTGGTTAAGTTCATGCACTCCACTTCAGTGGCCTGGGGTTCGCAGGTTCAGATCCCAGGCACAGACCTAGCACTGCTCATCAAGCCATGCTGTGGTGGCGTCCTAGATAAAATAGAGGAAGATTGGCAAAAGATGTTAGTTTAGGGCCAGTCTCCCTCACACACACACACACACACACACACACACACACAAAACAGCAATCCCCACAGAGAGTTACACTCGGATGGAGGGAGACAAACATGGAACAACTCAAGTGTTCCAGCTGTTAAAATGGTGGTTTTTCATCTGTACACTGAAGGGACACAAAGGAGAAGTAGTGAGTTCTACCGGGGCTGGAGGTAGGACTTCAGAAAAGGGCTTGAAAGAAGAGGTAATATCAGCTGCCTCAGGAAAGACAAGGGGCTGTTTGTCAGACAGAAAGTGAGGAGGAGCGTATGTCCCAAAGAAAACTCCAGGCCAGAAAAGGAAGGAAAAACCTGCCGTGAGCTTGAGGGAAACATGTGAGGTGAACCCAGTGTTTCAGTTTTGAAAGTGCAGGACTAAGATGAGGATTGATCGGGACATGAGAAGGGGGAGCAGAGGGTGAGTTGTTCGGGGACATGTTGGGTTTGACGGACATCCCTCCATCAAATCTCCTCTCCTCAGGCAGGAGTGTGATGACTATTCTTTCGAAGAGCTGGGTTGAGACGAGAAGGTAAAAGGTGGTGGTAAAGAGGAACGTGGAATTGAGGAAAAAATTGTTTTAAAGTAGAGGAAGTATGAGCATGTTTATTTATTCTGAGGATGGCTTGAGGAGAAGATTGAAAAAGTTGCATAAACACAATGGGGAATGGATATGGCCAGGGACAGAGACAGATCTCAAATATATTCCAGCCTCTGGCAAGGCCCTGCTGAGGCTGGAGACCATGCATTTGTCGTGGTCCCAATTTGTATAATTGTGTTAGCCCATAATCGTGTGGGCATGGAGAAGGCTTACATTGACCAAGGTGGGGATTTGCAAGGAAGGTGCAAGAGGACAAGGAAGGGAGGATGTTGAGAATGCCAGCAACAGAGGATGAAGTGATGCATTACGGGAGCTGAGAGTAAGACTCTTGAAGGACAGTGGTGCTTGCTAAGCTCCTTATATGTCTCCTGCAGTAAAATCTTCACCATATCCCTATAAGATAGGTACAATGAGGGAGATACAGATAAGGAAATTGATGTTTATAGCATTTAAGTAAATTGCTCAAGATCAGGAAGCTACTAAGTGATAGAGCTGGGTGTCAAACCAAATCTGTTTTATTTCAAAGCTCTTACTCTACCAGGAAGGGTTGATGAGATAAGGGAGTGAACTGATTTGTAAGTTCAACTAGGAATGACAAAAACCCAACATAACAGTTACTCAAACAAGACAAAAGTTCTTTCACATATAAGGTATGCGGTCAGAGCTGGGTTGGTTGCACTACAGTATCAGAGACCCAGGAACTTTCTATCTTGTGACTCTGCCGCACGTGGCTTACATTCCCATAGTTACCTAGTGATCCAAAATAGATGTTGGAACACCAGCCATTACATACACATTTCAGCCAGCATGAAGGAGGAAGAGGATAAGAGAGGGGCCTGATCTATCCATTTAAGGACACACAACAAAAGTGATATATCATTGGCCAGAATTTAGCCATATGGGTCACGTGTAGCAGAAGGAAATCTGGGAAGTGTAGTCTTCATCCTAGGTGATTCTGTATCAAGCTAAAATCAGGGATTCTATGACTATGGAAGAAGGAGGTGAATGGGGATAACGAGGAGTGGTAGGCTGTGGTCAGACATTCAAAGTGTGGAGGTAGCACTGTATGGCTCTGGAAGTGAGTGGCTAATGTGGAAAGTGTATGATGGTTATTGGAGTTGAACAGATTGAGGAAATGTGAGGCATGGTGTTACATGGGTTGTCCACTTGAATGGTGAAGAGCTTCAAGGTGATAAAGAGTCTTGGAATGAAGACTAGCCAGATGACAAAGTGCTCTGAATAGGGGTATGTGTCCAAGAAGACAATAGGTAACAATAATGAGAAAAACAAAATAACACAAGCCTCAAACCCTGGGATTGTGCATGAATGGGGTTCTTTTTTTAAAATAAACTTTATTTTAGAATAGTTTTAGATTTACAGAAAAATTGTGAAGTTGGTGTAAACAATTCCCATATATACATACTCACTTTCCCCTATTTCTAACTTCTTACGTAAGTGTGGTACATTTGTTACAATTAATGAGCCAGTGTTGTTACATTATTATTAAAGTCCATACTTTATTCAGATTTCCTTAGTTTTTACCTAATATCCTTTTCCTGTTCCAAGATCCCCTCCAGAATACCATACTACATTTAGTTGTCGTGTCTCCTCAGGTTCTTCTTGGCTGTACAGTTTCTCAGACTTTCCTTGTTTTTGATAACCTTGAGAGTTTTGAGGGTTACAGGTCAGGAATTTTGTAGAATGCCCCTCAATGAGAATTTGCCTGGTGCTTTTCTCATGGTTAGACGGGGGTTGTTCGTTTTTAGGAGGAAGACAATAGATCATTCTTAATGCATCACATCAAGGGTACATACTATCAATATGACTTTTTGCTGTTGATATTAACCTTGATCACTTGGTTGAGGTAGTGTTACTCTTTCTTTTTCCTCTTATACTTTGTTCTTTGGAAGGGAGAGACTATGCACAGTCACACTTAAGGATACCCCCTTGAGGGCAGTGTCTACATAAATTATTTGGAATTCTTCTGCATGCATAAATTGCCTATTCTCTCTAATTTATTTATTTTAGTATGGACTCATTAACAACTATTTTATACTTTAGGTTATAATCCAATACTACTTGATTTATTTTGTTGCTCAAATTCTTTCAGTTTTGGCCATTGGGGCCTCTTCCAGGTGGCTCCTGTGTCACTTTGACATATGCCTACTTCCTTACTTTCTGTCACTACAAGATGCTCCAGGCCCATCTTGCATATTTCCTTCCCCAATGGTAGAATCAGTGAATTCTCCAACGGGCCCTGGTTACTTTGACTCGAGAATGGTATCAGAAACTAAGAGCTGCACTAGATGTGCTCATTGCTACTGGGATGTCATTGCTTCTAGGTGCTCTCAGCTGACAGAGCAAGAAAGTATATGTGTATATACTCACCAGTGTATATACACGTATTTAGAAATATTTCTGTATATAACCATCTGTATCTATATTAAGATAGCATGAGTTCATACTATAATCTCCAATTCTAATCCATTACCATATGGATCATTCTAGCCTTTGGCCCTTGTTTGTCTGTAACTCTAACAGTGAGAAACCTGGCTCCCAACGTCTGCCATCTGTTTAAAGTTCAATTCTAGGATACATGTGTAGTGGTTTTAGAATTGTTAACCCATACCCTGCTTTATCGACTAGAGTTCCTGTTGCCTTTCATTTACGGACGCCACTTATTTCCAGAATTACTTAGGTCAGCACCTAATCCTCATCCTCTTCAGTGAGATTGTCTCATATATTTGTAATATAGTAGATCTTTTGTCATTCTACATTCCATTCTGGGAGCCTCTTACCTTCAAAATGATTTTTAAAATTTTTGCGTCCTTTAAGGTTGATTCTTTGTGCTATAAAGCTCTTTGAGTTTTGACAAACGCATGGGGTCATACATCCATCATTACAGTATCATACAACACAGTTTCATTGCCCTAAAAAATCCTCTGTGCTTCACCAGTTCAACCCTTCCCAACCCTGAACCCCTGGCATCCACTGATCTTTTTACTATCTCCGTAGTTGTGCCTTTTCCAGGATGTCATATAAATGGAATCATACAGTATGTAGCCTTTCTGGTTAGATAGTTTCACTTAGAAGTATGCATCTAAGATTCCTCCATGTCTTTGTGTGGCTCGAAAGCTCATTCCTTTTTATTGCTCTGTAACGATACATTGTCTGATGTACCTCAGTTCTTCATCCTTTCACCTATTGAAGGACATCTTGGCTGCTTCTATCTTGGGAACATTACAAAGAAGCTGCTATAAACATTCTCATGCTGGTTTTTGTGTGGACATAGGTTTTCAAATTAGGTGGGTAAATACATTGGAGCACAATTGCTGGATTAGTAAGACTATGTTTAGCTTTGTAACAAAACTGCCAAAATGTCTTCCAAAGTGGCTGTACCATTTTGCATTTCCAGCAGCAATGAATGAGAGTTCCTGTTGCTTCATAGTCTCACCAAAATTTCATATTTTCAGATTTTAGATTTGGAAGTTTGCGTTTTCTTCATGACAAATGATGTTTCATGTAACTGAGTGCTTTCTATTCCTCACATGGGGTGCGTTTTACTTTCTGATCTTTGCAAATTTCCACACATTCTCCAGTCTTTGTTCAAGTGCTTTCCCCTCCATGAAATCTTTACAGATCTCAGGAGCCCTTAGCAACACTTTCCTCTTTTGAATTTCTATTGTACTGTAATGGAGTTACATCATATCCGTATCTAACTTACTCCAATTAAACTAAAGACCCAAAACCTTTCCCAAGATTATGAAATCCAGAAGGCCCTGAACCTAAAGTTTGTCAGTTTGCAGCACACTTATTTGGTGGCCAAATCTGACTTGGGCACTGAAAGGCTATTTATCTTTTTATTCATCCACAAAGGGTGACTATTCATATATTTCACTGCAGAAAGACGACTGCATTTGATTACGGGGGGCTGCCCAAAGCCCTGCTGTGATGTTGAAGAATATCTACTAGATGTGCAACATATTCCCCTGAGAAGCATCCTAGATTACACTTAGTAATCCTCAGGGGAGTGGAAGTATTTTAATTTTCTAGGGACAGATAGGGAATGGACCTGAAAAGGCTGAGAGATGCCTTTGGCTCCTGAGAGCAGAGGAAATCTTCACCTTCCTTCTAATACTATTTCTGGAGAGGTGGCACTACCCCCAGGAGAAAAGGCTGCATGGAGCATCTGGTCAGACAGAGCCAGGAAGAGCCTGGTAAAGATTTGTGGACCTCGAGGCTGGTCCTAATGTAGAAAGGAGCTGTTGAATCCATAGAGGGAGGGAAGGAAGTCAATGAACATCACAAGGGCCATCTCTAAGGTCAGATGACAAAGGCATGCCCCCTCCCCGCCATCCCATACCTTGAGAAAAGTGTGGAAAGAACTGAGGGTATATTTTTATCTGTTAAAATAAATAGGAGAAAAGCAATAAGAATAAAGGTGAGGGTAGAAATTTAGTCAGACTGTAAAAAATGGAAGTTCTATTTCTTGGAGTCATGAGTTTGTGGGCTAAGAATCATACCTGACTTATAGAAGTAAAATCACATCTAGTTCGCACAGAGAGGTTGATCTTATTCTCTCCATTTTATTGAAGTAAGTTGCCCGGGGTCTCACATCTTGGAAGTTTCTGGATCAACATTCAAGCATAAGACTACTGATTCAGAGCTCAATGCACTTTTTTCTGGTTTCTGTTAGTTGATGGCCCTGTGGTATCACGTGGACTGATTGCTTCCATTATGGTACTTATCTGTATATTTTTGCCACCTATGTACTGTATAACCCTCCAGCTTTCTTCCTTGTACCATTTTGCAAAGTAAATCAAGATAAATGCTTTTCAATCCCCATTGTAAGAGTAATCACACTTGCCAAGAGAGAAGCTTTAAGACTGATTTTAAGAATATGACTCAGTTTCCTACCTACAGGCAAAGTAGCGTACTCAGCAATTCCTCGTTTAAAACACATTCTCTTTGTCATTATTTACTTCTTTCACTTGAGAGCACTTTTGCATAAAACTGCAATATATTTTGTCCTAGTCAAATCAAAAAAAGAGCTACCTGGGGCCGGCCCCGTGGCCGAGTGGTTAAGTTCGCATGCTCCACTGCAGGTTTTGTCGGTTCAGATCCTGGGTGCAGACATGGCACCACTCATCCAGCCACGCTGAGGCGGCATCCCACATGCCACAACTAGAAGGACTCACAACTAAGAATATACAACTATGTACCGGGGGGCTTTGGGGAGAAAAAGAAAAAAATAAAATCTTTAAAAAAAAAAAAAAGAGCTACTTTAAAGAGGTAACATCTAATGTCCTGTTCCTGGGTACAGGAGGGAAGAAAGCATCTGTTGCAGCTGGACGGTGGTTGTGGGGACGGTGATGATGATGGTCGTGATCGTGCCGGGCGGCAGCAATGGTAGTGGTAGCCCTGGGTGGTAGTGGTGGTGATGGTGATAGTGGTGTGATGTGAGGTTGTTTTTCATATTTAGTCACCTCCTTCCCCACTTCAATAACTGTGCCAACTTCTTCTTTCTGGGCTACTACTGACTACCATGGACTCATTATGCTGATTCTTCCTGGTATTCCCTTCTAGGATGGAACATGTAAATCTCCAAACTGAATATAACTACTACTTTTGAATCTTTTGTTATCTATGATTCACAATCACGTTGTCATTTTTGTACTGGAATCTTTATTGTCATTTCTTACTAGGCTCGAACATTTCAAGGTCATGAGACCTGTACTGCAATTAACTTTATCTTTGCCTAATTCATTGCTGTATGCTTGCAGAATTGTTTTCTTTTCTTTTCTGCTTTATTCAAGTCTAATTGACAAATAGGAATTATATATTTAAGGTGTGCATCTTGTGTCGCATACATTGTGAAATGATCACCACAATCAAGCTAATTAACATATCTATCACCTCACATAGTTATCATTTTCGTCCTTCCTTTTCTTTTTTTGTGGTAAGAACACTTAAGATCTTCTCACTTAGGAAATATCAAGTGTGCAATATAGTATTGTTAACTATAGTCACCATGCTGTACATTAGATCTCCAGAACTTATTCATCTTGCATAACTAAAACTTTGTACCCTTCGACTAACATTTCCCTTTTTCCCCTACCCTCAATCCCCTGGCAACCACCATTCTACTCTCTCTTTCTGTGAGTTTGACTATTTTAGATTCCACATATGAGTGAGATCATGCAGCATTTGTCTTTCTGTGTCTGGCTTGTTTCACTCAGCATAATGTTCTCCAGGTTCATTCATATTGTCACTAATGACAGAATTTCCTTCTGTTATTGAGACCGAATAATGTTCCATTGTATAAATACACACCCTATTTTCTTTTTTTTATTGAGTTAATGATAGGTTACAATCTTGTGAAATTTCAATTGTACATTAATGTTTGTCATTCGTGTTGTAGGTGCACCACTTCACCCTTTGTGCCCACCCTCCACCCCACCTTTCCCCTGGTATCCACTAAACTGTTCTTAGTCCATAATTTTAAATTCCTCATATGAGTGGAGTCATACACAGATTATCCTTCTCTCGCTGGCTTATTTAACATAATTCTCTCAAGGTCCATCCATGTTATTGCAAATGGAATGATTTTGTTCTGGTTTGCAGCTGAGTAGTATTCCATTGTATATATGTACCACATCTTCTTTATCCATTCGTCTGTTGCTGGACACTTAGGTTGCTTCCACGTCTTGGCTATTGTAAACAGTGCTGCAATAAACATTGGGGTGCATAGGACTTTTGGGATTGCTGACTTCAAGCTCTTTGGATAAATACCCAGTAGTGGGATGGCTGGATCGTATGGTAGCTCTATTTTTAATTTTTTGAGGAATCTCCATACTGTTTTCCATAGTGGCTGCACCAGTTTGCATTCCCACCAGCAGTGTATGAGGGTTCCTTTTTCTCCACAACCTCTCCAACATTTGTTACTATTAGTTTTAGATATTTTTGTCATTCTAATGGATGTAAGGTGATATCTTAGTGTAGTTTTGATTTGCATTTCCCTGATGATCAGCGATGATGAGCATCTTTTCATGTGCCTATTGGCCATCAGTATATCTTCTTTGGAGAAATGTCTGTTCATGTCTCCAGCCCATTTTTTGATTGGGTTGTTTGATGTTTTGTTGTTGAGTTGCGAGAGTTCTTTATATATTATACACCCTATTTTCTTTATCCATTCATCCATCAATGGACACTTAGATTGTTTCCATGTTGTGGCTATTGTAACAATGCTACAATGAACATGGGAGTGCAGATATCTCTTTAAGATGTTGATTTCATTTCCTTTGGATATATACCCAGAAGCGGGATTGCGAGATCACGCAGTAGTTCTATTTTGAATTTTTTAAGGAATCTCCATACTGTTTTCCATAGTGGCTGCACCAATTTACATTCCCACCAGCAGTGTAGCAGGGTTCCCTTTTCTCCACATCCTTGCCAACACTTGTTATCTTTTGTCCTTTTGATAACAGTCATTCTAACAAGTGTGAGGTGATATCTCATTGTGGTTTGGGCTTGAATAATTTTTAGTTTCTCATTTTAGAGTGAAAAAGTAAAAGGAAAGAGAGAAATTCTGTTAGTAAATATAGAATTTTCCCCTTTTAAGAATTTATACCTCAAGAAGCAAATACTGTCAAATTGCTAGAAATAATTTTTACTGTAAAAAATTTTGTTCTTTAAGCCATTAGTGTATTTACT
Source organism: Equus asinus (assembly GCF_041296235.1). Taxonomy (NCBI): domain Eukaryota; kingdom Metazoa; phylum Chordata; class Mammalia; order Perissodactyla; family Equidae; genus Equus; species Equus asinus. Next base: position 63,420,256 of record NC_091799.1, read on the forward strand.
CCAATTTATATTACCAAGTTCTAGTTTTTTAAAAACTAGTTTTTGGAAGGAAGCTGATTCCTTTTGTTTGATATCGTATAGTAATAGTCCACCTAATATGTTATTTTCCCTTTGACAGGGTGAATAAACAATAAATAACATCCATTTTTTTCCCACCCAAAAAGAGAAGGAAACTTGGATATTATGTTATCATATAAACAATATAGATACATGTAAGTACTTCTAGTTACTTTGCTCTGAAATTTAGCAAAAACTCTAACGCACAGGGATTACAAAATTGAAGAATAAAAGCTGCCAGTCTAAAACATCTCAGTAACATTAGATTACAGAATGCTCTTTGATTTGATTTAATTTTTTCAAATGTGTCCTTATAGGGGATATGTTTTTATGGCTGTATATACCCCGTTGGCAAACATATATAAGACAGTCTTTTATAATCAAAGACAATCTGGGCTAATATGAGAAAAGACATGGACTGTGTAGATAAATAACTTTTTACTCCGATTCATGAAGTGAGAAAATGGGTAGAGCATTACCAAGGCTTAGATTAGACAGATAGCGGGACTCTTCAATATTGTGAGAGCTGCATTTCAATTCTTTCCCCCTAATTAGTAGGCGATTGAATAACACATTGACCCTTCACAGTTTCTCCTTTCCTTATTTTTATAAGAAAAAAAAGGAAAAAGGTGTTAGAATAAGGCAGAAACGTGTGGTTTACGTGCTTATGTGGTTATGGACAAAAGAGGGGTCTGTGCGTCTACCTAATTAGGGAGGCCTTCCAGGAAAAGGGCACCAAGACTGGCCCACAGTGATGTTGTTGTTAAGATGTCATACTTTTTTTTTTACAATGTTTACAGTGTGAAACTCCCAATGTTTGATTGATTGTAACCTTGCATGCGCTGCAGAAAATAAATAATTTCATTCTGTTTAAGTATAGAGTTAGGAAGAAGAAACATCATCATTTCCGTTTTTGTCTTTCTCTCCTAGTTCTTTCCCTAAATTATATCATTTTCCCACCCCAGTTTAAAGGATAACACAGGCTAAAAGCAGAAAATGTGGAAAACAAAAAGCAAAAATGGAAAAGAAACTTCTACCATATTCCCTCCATCCAAAGAGATTCACTCAACATTTTGTTGTAAGTTCCAGGTAACTATTGGTGAATAACGCTACATAACAACCACCTCAAAATCTCAGTAGTGGGCTGGCCTCGTGGCACAGCGGTTAAGTGCGCATGTTCGGCTTCAGGGGCGTGGGGTTCGCTGGTTCGGATCCCCGGTGCGGACATGGCACGGCTTGTCAAGTCACGCTGTGGTAGGCGTCCACATGTAAAATAGAGGAAGATGGGCACGGATGTTAGCTCAGGGCCAGTCTTCCTTAGTAAAAAGAGGAGGATTGGTGGCAGATGTTAGCTCAGGGCTAATCTTCCTCAAAAAAAAAAAAAAAAAATCTCAGTAGTTTACAGTGTTGGCAAAAATGATCCATAGCTGATCTATAAGTCACAATTAGGGTGAGTTTATTGTGAACCAGATCTGAAGACTAGCCTAGCCCAGGGCCTTCCTTCCCCAAGGAAGGAAGAGCACCAAACAACTGGGGTGTGCAGAGTAGTTATATACTGATGAGGATCAAGGCTTCCCAGGCAGAAAAGCCCAAGGCGTCATGCCCTACATATCGATCTATATCATCCTCCAGAGGCATGGGACATCCTGACCTGATCTGATCTGATTCTTATCCAAAGTTATAGGACTACCCAATAACCAGACTCCACCTGCACTGATACCATTTTAACGACTTTTTTTACATAATCTTTCCTTTCTCTTGTAAAGAAATACCTCACATACCTATGCCTTATAAATTTAGCCCTAACCCTCAACCCATTCCCAGCTCTTCACTGCCATGGGTCCTGTCCCGAAGCTATTCTTGAATGAAGGAGCGCTGCTACCACACCTTGGGAGTCCAAGAAATCTTTCTTTTGACTCCTCAGCTCACCGAGCCCGCAACATATACCATCTCAGAACAAAGAGCATACATAACATGTGATAGGAATGTCCCTTTTACAATAGTCATGAGATTGCCTAGCTGGCACAGCACAGCTATTCACACAGAAGGTAGTAGGTCTGCTGTCTCAATGGACAAAGCAGGGTGGGTGCAGCAATCAGTTCCTAGCCTAGGGAGAGATGCTTATCCTTAAGGAAATGCCAGTGTGAGGGAAGTTGCATTTTTATCTTAAGACCATTTGTTCTTGTCTTTGGGACACAGCAAATGCGTAAAGGAGATATACAATACATGCTCAAAGGGCCACATCAGGCTCTTTTGGAAAAACAAGGTCAGACTGAAATTGGTTTACCCCAGATGGCTTCCTCATATACTCCAATACATCCTATTGCTTGCCATTTGTTTATCAACAGCAATAAATACTCATTTTTCCACTCATGGGTCTATGGGTTTGTTGGGCTGATTTTGGCTGGGCTCAGTTGGGTTTGGTTCCAAGCAACAGGTCTGGGTCATGTCCACATCATGTGACTTATTTGGGGGCCCCCAGCTGAAGAGACAGTACTACAATTTTCCAGTGAAATGATACATTGGGGTGGGGAAGAGAGGATGGGTCTATCGATGAAACAGCATTGGCCATAAGTTGATAATTACTGAAATTGTGGGTTTGCTATACTATTGGCTCCACTGTTTTATATATTTAAAATTTTACATAATAAAGAGTTAAATTTGTATACAGAACACTGCTTTTACTATTAAAAAATTCTTTAATACCAATCCTTTAATATCTGCATACTGTAAGGTTATTCTTATATATTTGGTAGCATGTACTGTGCATTCGGTGTCTAGCTTGTGATGCTGTAGTGGTCATGAGCTGGTCTTAAGATCCTTCCAAAGGCCCAGCAGTTTTTACTGAAGCTCCCGACTTATATTTGTTTGATTCACTGTGTTTTACAATAATAGATCCAGACAAATCTGTGTAAAATGTTTTAATAATGGATCCACCAGAATCACCACATAAGCCACTCGCCACCCCCCAGGAATAATTATGTCCAAAGCAATTCTACAGTTTGTTCATAGGCCGTCTGCTACCCTATGTATTTACTATAGAATTGCAGGGTTTGTTAGCACTATAACCAGCCATTCCGTTCTTCCGTTAAACCCCAAGAGAAATCCTCTTAGTAGGGACCAAGCAGAAGAAGGGCTCTCTCCCCCTAACCCTACCCTACTCCATCCACTACTGCATCCGAGAAGTTAAGTTCTCAGTGGGAACTAGATCACCATACTCTCTTCTAGACTGAGGTCTAGGGAGCTCACAGTTACTAAGACCAAATCTCCTTTTCCTCACATGAGGAATCCTACAGGACATCCTCTTTGTCATCAAACATTTTTGTAGGGGTCAGCCCAATGGCACAGCTGTTAAGTTCCCACATTCCACTTTGGCGGCCTGGGGTTCACCGGTCCAGATCCCAGGTGTGGACCTACCCACCGCTTGTCAGGCCATGCTGTGGCAGGTGTCCTACATAAAATAGAGGAAGATGGGCATGGATCTTAGCTCAGGGCCAGTCCTCCTCAGCAAAAAGAGGAGGATTGGCAGCAGATATTAGCTCAGGGCTAATCTTCTTCAAAAAAAGAAAAAACAAACAACATTATTGTAAAACCACAGACATAGAGCACTTCCACTGATGAGAAACTCAGCTATAAGATCAAGGATGATCTATCTGGACAGCCCCATCTGGGTTTTCACCCATAAGAGTAAGTCTATCAGTGGAATGAGGACAGTATTCCTAGAAAGTTTGCTAGCTAAATATTATAAGTTCTTTGATTTTTCAGCATCTGTAACTCCACTAATTCTTCTACCAGACACTGGTGAGTCAATAGTCTTAACCAGTAGTTAAAGTTACTTTCTTAGTAGTGCTAGTAATTTAACTATTTGTTTTGGTTATCTACTATTGCACAATGAATCACCCCCAACTTAGTGGCATTGAAAGACAAACCACCATTGTGTTATGCTCTCAGGTTCTGTGGCTCAGGTATTCAGAAAGGACACAGCAAATAATGTTGCTTGTCTCTACTCCATGATGTCTGGGGCCTCAGCTGGGAAGTCTTGAATGGCGGGAATGTCTTGAAAGGCTGAGGGCTGAAATAATCTGGAGGCTTCTGCATCTGCGTGTCTGGCACCTGGGCTGAGATGACTCCAAGGCTGGGCTCAGCTGGGACTGTCCGTACTCGACCTCTCCCAAGTTTGGCTTTTCACATTATGGCGGCTGAGTTCCAAGGGAAAGTACCCAGTGAAGGAATTTACATAGAGTGAGCGGTCCAAGAAAACTGGGGGAAAGCTGCATGGCCTTTTAGGACCTAATTCCAGAAATCACATGGCACCATTTGTGCCATACTCTATTGGCTGAAAGAGCCACAAGCCCACTGGATTCACAGGAGGAGATTTTGAGCCCACCTCTTCACAGGAGGTGTTTCAAAGTGGTTGGGGACATGTTTGAAAACCACCACAAGCTTCAGATTTCAGTGGGAGCTGCTGTGCCTTCAGAATCCCCCAGGTGAGGTGCTTTGCTATCAGCACGATAACTGACATGTGGGCAGAGTAACTTCCAGTCTGGCATTGTGGTTGGGACAGAGTGCCCTAATATTCTTGCCTCTTTCCAAAATGCTCCCAGCATTCTTTCTTTGAAATAAAATGTGTAGTTTAACCATCTCATTGGTGTTTTTAGAGCTTTTTAAGGGCTCAATTCTCTTCCCCATCTTCCGTGGAGCATTCCAAATACATCATTGGTTTTGGTGTTAGAGGAGGATTCCTCTGGCTGTACAGCCTCCGTTTTCTTGTATTAAATGGATAAACCAATTGGGATTATTGTCGTTGCAGAGCAGAAGCTTTGTTTGTTTGTTTTTTTTAGAAAGTTTAGCTCTCAGCTAACTACTGCCAATACTCCTCTTTTTGCTGAGGAAGACTGGCCCTGAGCTGACATCCATGCCCATCTTCCTCTACTTTATACGTGGGATGCCTACCACAGCGTGGCTTTTGCCAAGCGGTGCCATGTCCGCACCCAGGATCCAAACCGGCGAACCCCGGGCCTCTGAGAAGAGAAACGTGTGCACTTAACCGCTGTGCCACTGGGCTGGCCCTAGAACAGAAGTGTTTTTAACACCTGTCCAGCTATGGCAGCCACAGAAGGCCCCTTCACCTCACGTCCTCACCAGTTGCAAATAGACAGAGAACTAGACAGGCTCCCATCCTTTCTCTCCAACACCCAATATCAACACTTTCACATAATTATTGGCTCTTCTGTTTCATCCCTGGCAACCTTCCTGTGCCTGTCCTTTGCTCATTGTTTGATTAATTAATGTCTTTGCATTTTTTTAAACAAAGGCTCTTTTTACATTTACATAGCAACCCTATGCCTTTTCATTGTAAAATGGGACATTTAAAAAGCGTTTAAAAACACTTTTTGTTTTTACTTTCTTTCTTAATCTTTTCTATATCTCTAATTCCCACAATAAACATGTACTTTTATAGTTAAAAAAATTAACACAACACCCATTAGGATGGTTACTATTTAAAAAAACACAAAATAACAAGGGTTGATAAAGATATGGAGAAGCTGGAATCCTTGTGCTGCTGCTATGGAAAAAGTATGGTCATTCCTTAAAAAATTAGAACTAGAATTACCATATGATCCAGCAATTCCACCTTCGGATGTATCTACAAAAGAATTGAAAGCAGGGGCTCCAGCAGATATCTGTACTCCCAGGTTCATAGCATTTTTCACATTAGCCAAAAGGTGGAAGCGACCCAAGTGTCCATTGACAGATGAACGGATAAACAAAATATGGTATGTACACACAATGGAATATTATTCAGCCTTAAAAACGAAGGAAATTCTGACACTTGTTACAACATGGATGAACCTTGAAGACACGACGGTAAGTAAAATAACCCAGTAACAAAAAGACAAATACTCTGTGAATCCACTTATATGAGGTACCTAGAGCAGTCAGATTCATAGACACAGAAAGAAGGGGGCTGCCAGGGGCTGGGGGAAGGGAGGAGTGGGAGTTGTTAGTTAATGGGTCCAGAGTTCCAGTGTTGCAAGATGAAAAGAGTTCTGGAGATTGGGTGCACAACAACGTGCATGGACTTCACACTGCTGAACTGTACACCTGAAAATGGTTAAGATGGTAACTTCGATGTTACTCTTTCCCCTTTGCATTTACTGTTTCACATTGGTGCCAGAGTTATGCTAGAGTTGCAAAAGGAGTTGGAAAGCTTTAAAGAAATCTTTTAGAACACTTTCACTAGTGAATTGTATATAGTTTCAAGGTATCCTTCAGGTTATTCTCTGGACGCCCTTTCTGCCAACGATCACTGCTAAAATTCTCCATCTCTCACACACTACCAGCCCCCGCCTTACGACAGACCTCAGTCCTTCCATCTCTGCATTCGCCATCACCACCACTCTCTATTTCAAACCATTTCCAGGCCTGGGACAGACCAGGTTTTTAGGTGCCACATCTTATAGTGGCAAAGGGCAGATCCTGTGGAGTAAGGGAAGGGTGGAGGAAAGCCCTGGGCTCAAACACTTCCTTCCCTTAACCTCTCCCAAAAGGATCCAAACAAATTTCCAGCTCCTTCCTATCCCATCTCTTTCCCTTCCTCCAGAGACCGCCACCCCACTTTTGAAGGCTTTTGAAGCCAGTTTGTTGATTGGCTTTGTGTACCTTTGTGTTCTCAAACTACCACTATTATCAACTCCAATCTCATTTTTGTGTTTCCACTATTGGTTGTAAAAGAAAAAAGGGGGACAGAGAGAGTAGGGGCTGGGAGGGAGAGCTCAAGGAGGAGCCCATTAACTAGATTTCCTATTGTCTATAGAAGTCTCTAGAGAACCACAAAATGGGTGTATATGTGCTGCATTGACAAGAAGTGACAGTGATATTTCGCAGCCACCACCCCAGGACGGTTACTTGCCTGCTCTCTATGTGCTACTGCAAAGAGCTTTCCAGCTGGAATGCAATATGCATCTTTGTCCCAGATAATCTTTTCTGCATTAGCCGATGTTTGTTTTAAAATTATAGATCTAATCACGCCTCTCTCCTGCTTAAACCCTTTAATGGCCTCCCATTACTTGGAGGATAAAGACTAAAACCCTTAACTTGCCTCAAGGCCCTATGTCATCAGCATCTGCCCAGGCTTCCAGCCACACCGATAGATCCTTTCCCTAGTTCTTGGCTGAATAAAGACCAACGTTCTTTTCGCTTCTCAAATGTTCCAAGCTCCTCTTTACCTCTGTCTGGAAACTGCTTGACTGACTTTACCCTCTGCCACCACCACCACTGCCCCCAACAAACACACAAACCCCTACCCTTGAACTGAGTAACTCCTATCCATTTTTCCGATCTTAGATCTCAGTTTATACATTAAGGGAATACCCAGAGTATATCAGATTCCCTGTTGTATCTCTAGAACTCAGTGTGCCTGTTTTTAGAATACGTACAGTGTTTTTAGTTAAATATTTGTATGATCATCTCATTCATATCTGCTTTCTTCCCTAGACTGTAAGTTCCCTGAAGGCCACGACTGTGTTCGTCTTGCTTCAAATTATATCCCCAGTGCTTAGCATAACCCCATGCAGAGTAAGCATTCAAAAATATTTGTTGAATCAATATAGAAATGTAAAGATAAGATATAAGTCTATTCTGTATCACATTGGGTGAGGTGTTGAAGTGTAAGGGGGTTAATCCACAGCATCTTATTTTTCCCTTGCCTGAGTTTGGAACAAACTTGGAGATAGATGCAGAAGCCAGGCAGGTAAAGATAAAAATGTCACTCTTAGTACTGAAGAGAAGTGGTGTGAGAAATACCATTTAGGTAGGCTCCTTGGAGAATGGTTGATTTCAGGTCTGGAGAAGGAAATATACAAGATGAGCTTGACACATCTTGGAGTAGAAGTAAAGGCACTATTTAAAGATCAGTGGACATATATTGAAAGGACACAAGAGCTGGTTTCAAAAAGACAAATGACAGTAATGGATCATAATTCATTAAATAAGCCAAGAATTCATGAGTCCATAATGATACTCAAAAACCAGGAAATGGAGGAGAGGAAAGCTCTTTACAGTAGCATGCCAGTTAAAAAATGTAGAAAGGAGGCCCACCTGCGGCCGAGTGGTTGAGTTCGCACTCTGCTTTGGTGGCCCAGGGTTCGCCAGTTTGGATCCTGGCATGGACACGGCATCGCTTATCAAGCCATGCTGAGGCTGCGTCCCACATAGCAGAGCCAGAAGGACCTACAACTAGAATGTACAACTATGTACTTGGGGGGTTTGGGGAGGAGAAGAAGAAGGAGGAGGAGGAGAAAAGATTGGCAACAGATGTTAGCTCAGGTGCCAATCTTTAAAAAAATATGTAGAAAGAAATGACAGAATTAGAAAATCACTATTTGCAGCCACCATTGGAATAACTGATTATCCGTGGATGCTAAAACCATTGGGTATAAGTTTGTTGGGGAACAGGATATTCATATGGTTTCATAGTATCACCCTACAGGTTATTTATTAATCATAAAGGAAAAAGACACCTTTAAAATGAGGAGATCTGGTGAGTACCACCTTAACCAAGTAAGTAGACTGAGCATCAGAGATAGTGGGACAAACTGACACTGTTTTTCCTGATGTGAAACAATTGGAAGCACACAACGTCATCAACATAGTATTCTTGCTAAATATTGAACATGATTCTAACCATAAGGAAGTGTCATTATGGCATAATCTATGACAGATAATCTGGCCTTTTCACATTTGCCAATGTCTTGTAAAAAGGAGGAAGATTATTCTAGTTTATAGAGAGTAAAGAGACAATTAAATGCAGTGTGTGGTCCTTAGAATAGGTATAAAGGAAATTTTGAGGTAAACTGGAGAAATTTAAATATGAATTGCATATTAGATAATACCAACGTATCAATGTTAAACTTCCTGAGGGTTAAAATAGTATCACGGTTAAGTAGGAAAATGCCCTTGTTCTTAGGAGATGCCTATTGAACCAGAAAAAAAAAAAAAAAAAGAGATGGCACATGGTGCACAATGTTAACAAAGGACGAATGCATGTGGAAAGTACAAAGCTGTCGTTGGACTATTTGAACTTTTCTGTAAGTTTGAAATTTTTCCAAATAAAAGTTGGGGAGGCAAGTGGTTAGGAGAAGATGGCTTTAGGCCTGTTGACCAAGTGGGCTTGCCGATCCTTCCTTCTACCTAAATTAGATGGACTTACCTTGTCATAGACACTCCGGGACAGCCACAGGCTTCTTCCTGTTCCCTCTGCCCCTTGCCACAGGGCCTGTTACTATGAAATTTATGGCTCCGAGGAGCAGAAGAGAATCAGTAAACTCTGCGGGCAGGCAGATCCCACAGAAAACCCAGGAGGGCCTGAGCCGTGTTTGCCCAGTTTCACCTCCTAAACTCACTCTTCAGAGAAGTTCCAAGGCTGGAAATGTTTTCCAGGGCGGTGGTTCTCAAACTACATTGCCCATTAGAATCACTTGGGGATCCTATGCCCAGGCCATAAGCCAGAACAATTAAATCACAGTCTGTGGAGGTGGAACCCAGGCATCAGCAGCTTTTGAAGCTCCCCAAGTGGTTCCAATGGGCAGACAAGTTTGAGAACCACTGCTCTAAGGAAGTCTCCCCATGTGGAAATATGGTTTAGTGAGGAATAAGTATTTGCTCCCACCATCAGTCTGGGAAGAAAAGCAACCCACCTGGGGCCCCCAGGCTGCGATAGGATGCAGCCTCAGACAGAAAAAAGCTCCTGGAGCTTTAGAGATTAAAGATAGCAAGGCTTTGCCCCAACCACCCAGCTCCTGCCTTGCCACAGCCTCGACCCTTGGCCACAGTACTGTGACACTTTCTTATCAGTACTAGTAGCTATTTTGTAGACCTCATAGGATTTTCTATGTTGATGATAGTTGTCTGCAAATAAAGACAGTTTTACATATTCTTTCCAATCTGGATGCTTTTTATTTCTTTTTCTTGCCTCGCCACACTAGCTAGAACCTCCAGTACAATGTTGAATAGACATGGTGGGAGCAGACATCCTTGTCTTGTTGCTGATCTTAGGGAGAAGATATTCGATCTTTTGCCATTAAGTATGACGGGAGCTGTAGGATTTTTGTAGATTCTTATAGTTAGGTTGAGGAAGCTCCCTTCTATTCCCTAGTTGGTTGAAAGTTGTTTCTTTTAAGAAATCAGGAATGGATGTTGGATATTGTCAAATGCTTTTTCCTATTATTTCTTTTCCCTTATCTTAAAAAACTTTTTAAAATACAAATTTCAGACATAATAAAAGTAGAATAGTAACAACGAACCCTCATGTACCCATCATCCAACTTGTTAGAAATGGAAATTCCCAGGCCGCAACGAACCCTGCGGGGCCCAGTAATCTCTGTTTTAGCAAGTCCTCCAGCCGAGTCTGATGCATGACTAAATTCTGAGACCACTGCCTTAAAAGATTAAGGAGTCTTTGAAAAGATAACTACCATACAATTATCACACCTAAAATTTTAAACTATGTTTCTTGATGACCTTCAAGTATCTATTTAGTATTCTTTCAATTGTGTCATAACTGCTTTTTAAAATTTTTAGTTTTTATTATTTTTATAGTCAGTTGGATTGTGATTCAAATAATGTCCACACACTACGATTAGTTGACTTGGCTGAAATCTCTCACGGGTTCTCCTCCATCCTGCACCCCGCCTCTTCCTTGCAATCGCACACGCAAGGTTATTAAAGACTCTTCCCACATTCCAGACTTTGCTGGTTGCAACCTCTCATGTTCTTGTGTCCTCTGTATTTCCTGTAGATTGTTAGTTGGATCATAACAATGAGGTATGGTCAGGTTTAGGTTGAATTTTTTTTGTCAAGAATTCTTAGTAGACGGCGTTGTGATCCTTGTCCCTTTAAATCTCGTGGCCAAAACTTGGTTCTCGCTCTTTGCACTGTGGCTCTGTAGTTACTCCTGGCGTTGCCTCAAACCTCTTATCTCCTTGTACCTCCTCTGGTCCCATCTCCTTGGGTTCTGTACTTTTTGTGGCTCAGTTTGGACACCTGACTTGACTCTCTTCATGGCTTTTATCTAACATTCCTTTAGGATGCTGCTTCGAATTACTTCAGATTCAAGCACAGAAAAACAGGCATCTCTTCTGGGGTGCTGCCCAGGTCCTCAGGACCCTTCCTGGGAGGGCCTGCGGAACCCCACCTCCAGCCCTCAGCTTGCCTGTGGAAGGTGATCAAACAATAATCGCATTTCTGTGGTCACTCCTCTGTGTCCTCTCTCCCTAGAGGAGCTACTTTGAGGAGACCTGGCATCCGTGTTTTAATGAGTCTCCAGCGTTCTGGTGTGTAGATGGGCTGGGGGCCCCCGCATGGTGAACTCCGCACGGGCTCTCTCCCTCTTAATCCCTCAGTGGAGCTGGAATCAAAGCTCTGCCTTGTGGTTAATTCCAGGGGAAACCCAGTCAGACAGTCTTCAGAGAAAGCTAGATAAGAAAATGCAGTCAAACAGGTTTGAACGTCTAGAAAGTCTCTTTCCAATTTTAAATGAAAAGAGAAAATCCACAAATGGTATGTCCAGTCAAGCTTGAAACCAAATGCTGTAAGTGTTTTGTTCACTAAATAAAGTCCTTTCATCCCCTCCCTGGCCACTTTTCATAGTTGGTTTTTGGGTTGCAATGCAAATGGACTAAGTTCCTGGTAATTTGTGAGTTGGCGCCTGTTCCCTCTTTGGTCTGGGGTAAACTCTTGCTTCTTTCCTTGTTTTCTTACACAACAAAAGATTGGCACCAGTTATCCTTTGGGGGTGGAGACTGGACGTGGCAAAGGAGGGTCTGCTCAGGTGCTAGTTACAAGATGTGTTCAGTTTGTGAAAATTTTCAAACCCTATACAAATAATCTGTGTGCTTTTCTCTATACATGTTATAATCCAATAAAAAGTTGAAAGAAGGAAGGAAAGAAAAAAGATTTGTGTCAGAAATAAACAAGAGAAAAATATAAAATATAAAGCAATCATCATTAGTAAGGGCAAATGCTTAAGATGATTTTGTTTTTTTACATCCAAGTCTGTTTCAGCTACTTGGCTCTGAAAGAAAATAAGAGTGGCAGTGTTGTGGGCAAACACAATAACCACTGTTGCCTTTGTCAGCCCGTCAAGATAGCCCAAAGCTTACAGACACCCTGCCCCAACACCAGCTCACAGACCTTCCTTGTTTCCAACTGCTTTGTCTCAAAATCTCATTGTCATCCTGCCCTGGCTTGGTGCTGCTCACTGCTGTCCCACTTCTGGCTCTCTGGGCTCCCGTGTTTGTCCGTGGTCCTTGGACCTTGCCTCCCAAGAGCCTCTGCTGCTGCCGCCAAGAGTAGGGAATTCTGTTAAATATCTTGCCCACAGGAAGCAACCCCTGCCCTGTGCACCTTACTACGTGCAAGTGCTTGGCTGTGAGACCTGGTAGAATTGTTTTCCAAAAGTTCTGCACATTCTCTCCCTCGCCCACATTTTCTGTTGTAAATTGAATTCTCTCTGGCTATATTAAGTACATTGCTATTTCAAGGACCACTTGTGATGAATCTGTTTTTTTTTCTTTTTATTAAGATTATGATAGTTTATAACCTTGTGAAATTTCAGTTGTACATTATTGTTTGTCAGTTGTGTTGTAGGTGTACCACTTCACCCTTGGTGCCCACCCCCCAGTCCCTCTTTACCCTGGTAACCACTAATCTGTTCTCTTTGTCTACATGTTTAACTTCCACCTATGAGTGGAGTCATACAGAGATTGTCTTTCTCTATCTGGCTTATTTCACTTAACATAATACCCTCAAGGTCCATCCATGTTGTTGTGAATGGGATGGTTTTATCCTTTTTAATGGCTGAGTAGTATTCCATTGTGTGTGTGTGTGTGTGTGTGTGTGTGTGTGTGTAGATATATATACACACACCATATGTGATGAATCTTTTAAAAATGCATATACTTAAAACAAATTTTTTTACTGAGGTTGTATTGGCTTATAACTGTGTAATTTCAGGTCTATATTATTATATACCAGTTTCTGTATCAACTGCATTGTGTTCACCACCAATAGACTATTTTTTATCTGTCATCATACCTATGTGCCCCTTTATCCCTTTTTCTCTTCCCCTCCCCCCTCCCCCTCTGGTAACCACTTATCTGTTCTCCTTATCTGTGTGTTTATCTTCCACACGAGTGAAATCATAGTGTTTGTCTTTCTCCGTCTGACTTATTTTGCTTAGCATAATACCCTGAAGGTCCATCCATGTTGTTGCAAATGGGACGATTTTGTCTTTTTTATGGCTGAGTAGTATTCCATTGTGTGTAGATATATATCACATCTTCTTTATCCATTCATCCATTGATGGGCACTTGCGTTTTGCTTCCACGTCTTGGCTATTGTCAATAATGCTGTGAGGAACATAGGGGTGCATAAATCTCTTTGAATTGTTGATTTCAAGTTCTTTAGATAAATACCAGTAATGGGATAGCTGGGTCATATGGTAGTTCTATTTTTAATTTTTTGAGAAATCTCCATACTGTTTTCCATAGTGGCTGCACCAGTTTGTGTTCCCACCAACAGTGTACGAGGGTTCCCTTTTCTCCACATCCTCTCCAATGCTTTTTATTTCTTATCTTGTTAATTACAGCCATTCCAACAGGTGGGAGGTGATATCTCATTGTAGTTTTGCTTTGCAAAAATGCAGATAATTTTATCTTACTTTTTAGATTTCTCTTAAAACTGAGCTTAGGTGCTATGGGTCCAACAGCTGATCTACTAATACTGGAATTTATTATTCGACTATTTGTTGGCCCCTCGAAAGTTCAATGACGTGTAATGATTTGTAATTCTACTGAGGTGAAAACTTGAATCTCATGTCTTTGACAGTGAAACAGAGGAGAAGGTCTTTGATGGATGTCCAGAGTTCCAGCCTCAAGGGAGGGACTCAAGAGAGTGGGACAAGCTCCTAATCTAGCTATCACTGGCCAAGGGCAAGCTGAGGAACTGTAGTGGGTGATGTCCCAGGAGTGGGTGGGCAAGCCTAGACTCAGAGGTGAAGCAGCAGGATTGAGGGCCAGAGAAACAGGTCACTCAGGGGAGAGAGTCCTCTGCTCATCTCTCTCTATTCTTCCTTCCTCTAAGTCCTCATTTATCTGTAGGGCTTCAGCTTCCCCAACTCTACTTGCTCTCTTGATCTAACTAATATTTCCAACCATGGGTCATCTCTATTTGCATGTCTTACTGTCAATCAAATGCTGCACGTCTGAGTCCCAACTTCTTTGGGCCTTTGGCAATTGTGAAGAACAGGTCTAATGATTTAGGTGAATTCTCAAATATGAGTATAGCATAATATTTTCCCCATAACATGCATAAACATGAAGAGTAGAGAATATCAGTCATATTGAGTGGGGGATCCTAGGTGGTAGGCCAGGCTCAGTTACAAGCTGGATGACATTCTCTTGCATACCAGTCTCCAAGGTGGGAGTTTCTAGGTTTTGTTCATCAAAATTAGAAATATGTGCATGTCATGGACCTTTGCAGTTGCTGGTAAAGAGTCAAAACGATTAAGTCACCTATGGAATCTGGGTACCTCTGGATGCCTCTGTGGGTGGAATCCACAAAATTGAATTTTAAAAAAGCTACCTTGCCTATGAATAATGAAGTCTTTTCTCTGTTCTCCTTCTTGTG